>NC_069361.1:119881298-121110697 GCF_021730395.1 Mercenaria mercenaria | reverse complement strand
TTTTTTTTTAACTTTTGTTCTGAGTTTCTTCCCCTTAAAATCCAGGAATTAGTCTATTTTTAGAAATCCTATTTTTAGATTTTCAATATTTTTGGTATTTTTCTAACTTTTTTGTTATCAGTCCTATATATGTAAAAAGTATATACATTTTTCTGTGGTAACATGGATGGGTAAGACATTTTTTTGTATTCACTTTTAGTGTATCTCTAATATTAGAGATTTTTTATATTTACCTCATCCCTCATCCAGGGCACATAATTATACAAGTATTACATATATGTGAAAGCCCAGGATGAAGTACTCCAAAGACGAGTAAACTTCTTTTCAAGTATTAAGCTTTTTTGACATTTTTGTATTATTCTAAGTATTTTTAAGATTACTTATGGTTGCCATTCTTCTGTGACAAGACCGTATGGTGGGGTTATGAGTCACTCTTGTGGCAGTTCTAGTTTCATTTGTCAGGATCAACATACCATTTGTTATGTACACTTAAAACATTCATTTTCTGTTAAATTGATTTTGACTAAATTAAATAAAATTATTTGCTTCTTAGTAACATCCTTAAGTTTTTGCTGGATATATTTTTTGCCATTACTCACCACAAATCCTTTCGGCGGGGGATACCAATCCATTGAATTTCCTTGTTACAGATAATATAGGAAGTCAGACGTTTTATATTCTATGATATACAATATTTGCAGCGCAGACTTATGAGAGAATATTATGACATGAATTAACTGCGTGATTTCCTGTTCATTACAACTAAGATGAAATTCAGAATAACTTTTTATCATTCATGTTTTAATGAGCTAACATGAATGAAGATAAACAATGCTTTATTTTGGTTTATTGTCTGATTTACCATGGTCGTCATTACGATTCTTGGAAATTTGATCACTCTTGCTCTGACTTTGTGGTTCATTCTTTTCTTGTACATCTTAACTCAGAATCGTGGTAAATCAGGCGAAAAAGAAAGCGAAGGCAATGCTTATTTGATGACTGCGATATGAAAAATTCTATATATTTTCCTGTTGATGTCATGTCGACTTTCTATGCCATGTGTAAGCCAAAAATAATTATTTTCTTTTTATCATCTCCGAATCGGTTATACACCATGTAGAATAACTAATTCGGGCTACACCCACGTAAAATTATCCCACATACGTATAACCTGTTCATCGTGTTTAAAAATATTCGAACACGTTTTTTTTGTAACGTTACTCCGTGTTTTATGGGGAAACAAACCTGGTTGTACAAGAAGATATGATTGATCTGTGAGATACGTTGATTTCATTAGATAAGAGAAATATGAATATAATATGAAAAGAAAAGTTTGTTAGACAGGCTTACCTATAGTCAAACTGCATAAGTACTATGTATGACACAAAGGTTATTTTCGAAAACATGAGACTATACATTATGTCAAGAGAATCTTAATTGTAGTTGTTGTTTTCTTTGTTGTGAAATAACTTTTGAAGTGAAATATGTTTGCTTTAATGATTTATTTGTTTATTACATCCCTAGTCCCTTCAGGTGTTTAGTGTTTGTAAAAGTGGATCCTGCCGTGACTTTTATGTACATGATATTAGGGGACACTATTGTTGGCCAGTTGTCTGAAAGTCGCGGATTATTATGTACGATATGTTTATTGTGCCCCTGTCCCGCCCAAAAAACTTTGGTTGATGGGTTAGGGGCACTTAAGAGTTGCCTATGTCCGTCCGTCCAAATTTGTGTTGTGCATATCACATCAAAAATGGTGTCCTGCCGAACGTCAGTTGAGGATTCCCTTAGAGGCAGGTCCATTTTTATCCCCCGCTGATGAAATAGGAAGGTGGGTATTGAAATGGCGCTGTCCGTCCGCAGCCATATCTCGGTAACTAGAAGGTAGAATTTCATGAAACTTGAAATAAACATGAACCAACAGCCTGCGATGATGCCCGTCAAGTTTTATTTTTTGATTGGTCAATTTTCCTTAGTTATTGCCCTTGATTTAATGAAAAATGTCCGTCCGCAGCCATTTCTCAGTAACTGTCGTGTAGAATATCGTAAAACTTGAAATAAACTTGCACCAACATACCGCAATGATGCCCGTCAAGTTTTTTTTTTTTTTTTTTTTTTTTTATTGGTCAATTTTCCTTAGAGTTACTGCCCTTTATTTGTTTAAAAATCTACAGATTTGTACATAACAAACCAACCAATTGGTAGAATTTCATTAAACTTCTTTCATTCTTTTCCATGAACATTTATTATAAACATGTGAAGTTGTGTACCCACACCTGGTCACCACCTTGCCTTGGTCACCATAATGTGGTTGTGTACACACAATTTCATTCGGATTTATGTGTAAATGAGTTATTGCCTTTTAATTGTATAAAAATCCACATATTTGTACATAACAAACTTACCATTTGGTAGAATATAATTAAATTTCTTTCATTCTTTTCCATGAACATTTATTGTAAACATGTGAAGTTGTATACCCACACCTGGTCACCCCCTTACCTTGATCACACACCTCCCCACCTATCCCCCTCCCCCCCAAAAAAATCATTCCTTATTTTAGATTTTTTTCAAACAAACTTCATATACATGTTCTCCACTATGAGGTTATGGGGCCCATCAAGTTTCAGACAGATTGCCCAAGTAACACCAGAGTTATGGCCCTTAGAAGTTTCTAGTGTTAACTATATAGGGTACTATAGATCTATAGATATGGCAATTTTTGATATATTTGACCTAGAACTATGAAACTTTAACAGAATTTAGAGCACTATAATGTGGTTGTGCACAGACAATTTTGTACAGATTTCTTTTGTATCTTCAGAGTTATTGCCCTTTAATTGTCTAAAAATCCACATATTTGTACATAACAAACTTACCATTTGGCAGAATTTCATTAAATTTCTTTCATTCTTTTCTGTGAACATTTATTATAAACATGTGAAGTTGCACACCCACTTGCCTTGGTCACATCCCCCCCCCCCCTCCCAACCCCACTCCCCCCTCAAATTTTTTTTTTTTTTTTTTTCATTTCTTATTTTAGATTTTTTTCAAACCTTCCAAGTTGTACCATTCCCCCACCTCACTTCTCCACCCAGTTATGCCCACCACTGATCATGCATCCTCTGCCCCCCTCCAACTTCACCCTTTTACCTTTTTTTTTTTTTATACGCCCGTTTGAAAAACGGGACGTATTATGGGAACGCCCCTGGCGGGCGGGCGGGCGGCGTCCACAGACCTTGTCCGGAGCATATCTTCTACATGCATGGAGGGATTTTGATGAAACTTGGCACAGTTGTTCACCATCATGAGACGGAGTGTCATGCGCAAGAACCAGGTCCCTAGGTCTAAGGTCAAGGTCACACATAGAGGTTAAAGGTCAAATTCAAGAATGACTTTGTCCGGAGCATATCTTCTTCATGCTTGGAGGGATTTTGATGAAAGTTGGCACAATTGTTTATCATCATGAGACGGATTGTCATGCGCAAAAACCAGGTCTAAGGTCAAGGTCACACTTAGAGGTCAAAAGATACAAGAATGAAAAATTCAAGAATGACTTTGTCCGGAGCATATCTTCTTCATGCATGGAAGGATTTTGATGTAGCTTGGCACATTTGTTCACCATAATGAGAGGGAGTGTCATGCGCAAGAACCAGGTCCCTAGGTCTAAGGTCAAGGTCACACTTAGAGGTCAAAGGATACAAGAATGAAAACTTTGTCCGGAGCATATCTTCTTCATGCATTGAGGGATTTTGATACAACTAAGCACAAATGTTCACAAGCATGAGACGGAGTGTCTTACGCAAGAACCAGGTCCCTAGGTCTAAGGTCAAGGTCACACTTAGAGGCCAAAGCTTAGATACAAGAATGACTTTGTCCGGAGCATTTCTTCTTCATGCATGGAGGGATTTTGATGTAACTTGGCACAATTGTACACCATCATGAGACGGAGTGTCATGCACTGGTCCCTTCTTTTGAATTACTTCCCTTTGCTGTTACTATAAATAGCTTATATTGTAACTTTTTCATTACAAGTCGTAGGGAAAAATCGAGACCACTTTTCTGTAGTACAACATGCATGTTACATCCAATTCTGAGGTGTATTTTGAGCTATCTCTACCTGGTTAGGATTTTTATATGGACTTGTAATTTTTTTTTTTCTCTCTCTCTCTCTTTAAAGATTAACTTCCCTTAGTTGTTACTATAAATAACTGACATTGTAACTTTTTTATAATTGACGCTAGGGAAAAACCAAGACCACTTTTCTGTTGTACAACATTGATGTTACTTTCAAATTTTGGGTGTATTTTAAGGTATCTCTACCTGGTAAGGATTTTTTTTGTGGACTTAGAAAAATAAAAGAATTACAATAATTTCTAAAAAAAAAACATTGTAAACAACTAGAAAATTAAAATTCCATTTGCAAATACAGGTGCTAGTGTAAAGAAATTTACTGTGACGGGCGTATATTGTGACATTCTGGCACTCTTGTTTCATTTTTAATTTTCAGTCAATATTTATAATCAACATGTGAAATTTTGTTTCCTCTCCCGTTCCCCTGCACCCCCAACCCCTAAAAAAAATAAATATATACATATATCTATATATATACATATATATATTTCCATTTCTTTTTTTTTTTTAAATGTTCAAACCTTCAACATGTTAAGTTGTGACTGCACAAACCTTGCCCTCAGCCATGTTCAAGATATCTTACCTGTGTTCTCTTAAGGACATCTGTTCTTTTAAGTTCAAATGTACATGTTAAACAGCAACACCTGGTGCCAAACCACTCAAAGACAATATTTCGTTCCAGTTAAACTTCAAGCTCACATTTCAATTAACTGCATTTAATTTTAAAAGCTAAGCTTATTACAGTAAGCATATCCCATTCAAAATAAATTCTTTAGTCAGGATCAAAGTATCATACATTTATTATGTACTCTTTAATTAAACATTTGTTTTCTGTTAAATTGATTTTGACTTATGAAATTATTTGCTTCTTATTAACATCCTTAACTTTTTGCCGGATATATCTTTTTGCCATTCCTCACCACAAACCCTTTCGGCGGGGGATACCAATTCATCGAATTTGCTTGTTTTACTTAAATTGCTTCATGGAGTCGGTAGATAGATTTCCAACCCCGATCATTTCGATGTTTAAGACGTCCCAATATATGGAACTTCGTCCGATTAGTACTATTAACAAAACAACCGAAATCAATTTATATCTATCCACACAGGTCCAATTGTACGACAAACTTTGAAATAAAATCCTGAAGGTAGATAGATTGTGAAATCTACGATGCTTGTTTGATAAGTAACAATACAATCGAACATTGTTCAATCGTTGATGTTTCAATTGTTCAGATATTATCAAATATAGATCGACGTGCATCCTGGCTAAATATCCTGAAAAAGAGTAAAATTGAATATTCATTATAAATATATGATTATAGTACCCCATTATATATATATATATATATATATATATATATATATATATATATATAAGTGATTAGTTCTACTTTAATGGGTCATCCCGGGTCTTAAGATCATATCTTTTTTCTGTGTCATAATATTATAAAGTATACTTTGCTTAATTTTTGATGTGTTAATTTGCATATCTATTTTAATTATTTTGTATACAATGTCATGTATTTTTACTGTATAAGTTAAATATAATGTTTTATGACCTTGTGCCTGAATATTTCTATTAACACTTAGATTGTATATGTAATAGAGGCTGCATTTTACCCCGAATCTTCATGAAATTTGATCAGAATGTTTGTCTTGAATAAATCTAGGTCAGAATCGAATATTAGTCATCTTGGGTCAGAAACTAGGTCACTAAGTCAAATCAAAGAAAAACCTTGTGTATACGATAGGGGCTGCATTTTTCACTGGATCTTATGAGATTTGATCAAAATGATTTTCTTGATGAAATCTAGGTCAAGTTCGAATATGAGTCATCTGGGGTCAAAAACTAGGCCACCCTGTCAAATCAAAGAAGAACTGTGTTTGTGCAACAGGGGCTGCATTTTCACTGGACATTCTTGAAATTTGATCAGAATGATCTTCTTGATGAAACCTAGGTCTAGTACGAACATCGATATTCGAGGGTCATCTGGGGTAAAAAAACTGGATCACACGGTCAAATCAAAGAAAAACTTAGTGTGTGCAATAGGGGCTGTATTTTTCACTGGATACTAGTATTCTGGATAATTGCCATGATGAAGTCTAGATGAAGTTTAATTATGGGTCTTTGGGTTAAAAAATTAGGTCATTAGATCAATTAAAGAAAAACATTGTGTATGCAATATTGGCTGTATTTTATACAAGATATTCATAAAATTTGATCAGATTGTTGGTCTTGATGAAATCTAGGTCAAGTTTGAATATAGGTCAGATGGGTTCAAATATCACCTTAAAGGAAAGTCACAACTTCCAGAGGCCCGCCCGCTTAGCTCAGTAGGTAAGAGCGTTGATCTACGGATCTCGGGGTCGCGAGTTCGATCCTCGGGCGGGGCGTATGTTCTCCGTGACTATTTGATAAACGACATTGTGTCTGAAATCATTAGTCCGTCACCTCTGATTCATGTGGGGAAGTTGGCAGTTACTTGCGGAGAACAGGTTTGTACTGGTACAGAATCCAGGAACACTGGTTAGGTTAACTGCCCGCCGTTACATGACTGAAATACTGTTGAAAAACGGCGTTAAACCAAAAACAAACAAACACAACTTCCAACACAATTGGATGATTGGTCATATGAAGTAGATGAGCCCTAATACTTTTCAGGTTCATATGCCAAGGACATTCTGGTATAAACAGTTTCCGTAGAATTTGTTAAGAAGCCTTTAACCTACACCCTTCGAACTTTGTGTCAATCACGTTGGGTGATTGGCCAGTTGGGAGTAGATAACTCTATTGCTTTTAAGAGTGTAAGCCTGTTCTTCCGATTGCGAGTGATCAGACCTGAGTATCTCAAATAACGACGGTCCGGTTTTGAAATAATTTACACAAATGGTCCTTGTGTGACCCTCTACCAAGATTGTTCAAATTATATATATATAGGGAAAAGTGACCACGCCCTCTGGGGGCCATGTTTTTTTGACGAATCAAAATAATTTGAACATTTATTTATTTGGGCTTTACGGCGCACCAACACAGTATAGGTTATATGGCGCCAAACAAGACGACAAATTTTGAGATGTGAAACCAAAATGTGTAGTCCTGTTTGGCGCCATATAACCTATACTGTGTTGGTGCGCCGTAAAACCCAAATAAATAAATGTTCAAATTATTTTGATTCGTCAAAAAACATGGCCCCCTGAGGGCTCGGTCACTTTTCCCTATATGTATATAGTGGAAACTTTAAAAATATTGTGTGAAACTGCTGGCCTGATTTTAGAATAATTTTTTGTTTTTCCAATTTTTATTTCATTTCAGTACATTGACATTACGGTAATACATACATGTTCATTATATGGATACATTATTTATTAACATTACATGTTTTAACATACATGTTTATCCATGTAATTCAACATAGTAAGAGGAAAAGTATACATTTAGTACATAATATCAATCCCTGAAATGTTTTTCAAGTACTGATGAATGGATGGAAAATGATAAATCAATAATGAGATGATGGAGTGTCCTTATAGAAACAAGAGTTGTCTGTAAGACTTTCAATGACTTTCCTGATTTTAGAATAATTTTACACAAATGGTCCTTGTGTGACCCTCTACCAAGATTCAAATTATACCGATTCGTCTAAAAACATGACTGCCAGAGGGCGTGGTCACTTTTCCCTATATATATATAGTGGAAACTTTAAAAGTTTTCTTTTGTGAAATTGCTGGCCCGATTTTAGAATAATTTCACACAAATGATCCTTGTGTGACCCTCTACCAAGATTATTCAAATTATTTTGATTCGTTAAAAAACATGGCCCGCAGAGGGCGTGGTCACTTTTCCCTATATGTATATAGTGGAAACTTTAAAAATCTTCTTGTGTGAAACCGCTGGCCTGATTTTAGAATAATTTTATGTGAAACTGCTGGCCCGATTTTAGAATAATTTCACACAAATGGTCCTTGTGTGACCCTCTACCAAGATTGTTCAAATTATTTTGATTCGTCAAAAAAACATGGCCCCAGAGGGCATGGTCATTTTTCCGTATATGTATATAGTGGAAACTTCAAAAATCTTCTTGTGTGAAACTGCTGGCCTGATTTTAGAATAATTTTACACAAATGGTCCTTGTGTGATACAAATAGTATTCAAATTTTTCTGATTCATCAAAAACATGGCCACCAGAGGGCGTGGTCACTTTTCATCAACAATTTTTAGCTGGACTATTCGAAGAATAGGGGAGCTATCATACTTGCCCCGGCGTGAGCGTTGGCGTTAGCGTGAGCGTCACACAAATGTTAAAGTTTGCGTACCACCCCAAATATTTTCAAAGTCCATTGAGATATTGCTTTGATATTTTGCATACTTGTTTACCATCATGACCCCAGTCTGTAAAAAGGAGGAGGCAACTCTATCAAGCATTTTGACTGAATTATGGCCCCTTTTCGACTTAGAATATGCTAATTGTAATGTTAAAGTTTGCGTACCACCCCAAATATTTTCAAAGTCCATTGAGATATTGCTTTGATATTTTGTATACTTGTTTACCATCATGACCCTAGTCTGTAAAAAGAAGGAGGCAACTCTATCAAGCATTTTGACTGAATTATGGCCCCTTTTCGACTTAGAATATGCTTATTGTTACGTAAAAGTTTTACTCATAGCTTATATTATACAAGCACTGAGAAAAGTCGAGCACGCTGTCCACTGACAGCTCTTGTTTTAAACAGTATCTCCTCCAAAACCACCGAATGGATTTTGATGAAACTTTACACAAATGATCTTGGGATAGCCCTCTTACAAATGTTTTCAAATGGTTCTGGTGCATTGAACATAAGGGTCTTTTTTGTTGAAAATAGGCTTTTAGCTGTCAGGCTTTAAAATCTTTTTCTCTAGAGCTTTGATATTGCCATGTGATATATGGATTTGACACTCTACCATACTTGTCCGAATTATTATCCTAGGGTAAAAAAATGGCCATGCCCCTGTAATTCTTACTATAGGCTTTTATATAAGAACATTGAAAATCTTCTTCTCTGAATCAACAATAGCTAGAGCCATGATATTTTGCGTGTGATATCAGATTTGTAATTTCTTTCGTAATTATTTAAATTATTACCCTAGGTTCAAAAATGTGTGTGACATGTTTATAACGTAGAAGAAACCTAACTCTGTACTTTTACAGACACACTTAAAGCGTTGTACACAGGTGAGCGCTTTAGAGTCAATGATCCTCTTGTCAGTATCATTATATGTTTTAAACAGTGGACAAACACAAACGACTTTGTCAAACCAGTTCTAGCGAATACCATTATACACCGAACAGTGTAGCAATACGTGCCTTTTATCTTCTATTGCTGATTTACAAATAAGACAGATTATTTCATTTATATCTAATCTTTCATACCTTCCGGTCCGGGGCAACCCCCATTCGAAACTTTGCTAATGCTGACCTATGACAATAAGGCATTGCCATAGTTGCATACAGTTCGTGCTCATAGTCAAATTTAAACTTCTGATTTATACGTAGCTTGTTTTTACTTTTACCATCTCTGACTTCTAAACTATGCACCGACTGTGTTCATTCATCAATACAACAGTCCATGGCAGAACTCGTCACTTTTAGAACAGGTATATTCTTATTTAATGGTACACTAAAATCAAAATTCTACACATCCAAATTTTTAAAACAAGGTTTTTTTTTTTGCTCTAAAATACCAATTTCTACAGTTTCTATTGCCCATATTATAACCATACTTGCCGCTCTGTAACTGAGCCTAGACCGGTATATAACTGATATTCTTACCCAATAATTTGCAACACATTTTAGCTGTTTAATGTAAACTGGATCCCAGCCACAGCAGAGCCAGGAGTGGATTTGCCTCTGTTCAAAGAAAGAAGCGCATGGCTCGGTTCTCCACAGCCTCACTACATGAAACCCTTACCTTCCCCCAAAAAGCTGCCCATAAGCTATTACCGGCCATATAGAGGCATACACTTTTTATATACATGATATGACATACCACCTAGAGTGAGATGAGTTTTACGGCGAATCGACACAAAATGGTCATATATCGCCGAGAATACCACCTAGATGTTTATATTTTGCAATTAATACAATCAAAGCTCTCCTTGCCGCCGCCTGCGATACAAATATGTTACGATAAGTTCTGCCAATGTCATAGATTCTTATTAATTTGTTTGTTGTTTTTTTTCTGTACATTCCTCGTTTTTTTTTTTGTTTTTTTTTTGTTTTTTTTCGTTTTTTTTTTTTTTCATTTTTAGCTCACCTGAGCACAAAGAGGGCGTGGTTACTTTTCCTTAAATGTATATAGTGGAAACTTTAAAAATATTCTTGTGTGAAACTGCTGGTCCGATTTTAGAATAAATTTCACACAAATGGCCCCTGTGTGACGCTCTACAAAGATTGTTCAAATTATTTTGATTCATCAAAAAACATGGCCGCCAGAGGGCGTGGTCACTTTTCCCTATATGTATATAGTGGAAAATTTAAAAATCTTGTGTGAAACTGCTAGCCCGATTTTAAAATAATTTTACACAAATGGTCCCTGTGTGACCCTCTACCAAGGTTGTTCAGATTATTTTGATTCGTCAGAAAACATGGCCGCCATAGGGCGTGGTTACTTTTCGCTATATGTATATTGTGGAAACTTTAAAAAATCTTGTTTGAAACTGCAAGCCCGATTTTAAAATAATTTTACACAAATGGTTCTTTTGTGACCTCTAACAAGATTGTTCAAATTATTCCGATTCGTCAAAAAACATGGCCGCCATAGGGCGTGGTCACTTTTCTTCTTTGAATCAGTAATAGCTAGAGCCTTGATATTTGGCGTGTGATATCAGATTTGTAATGTCTACGATAAGTGTTCAAATTATTGCCCTAGGTTCAAAAGTGTGTGTGACATGTATATAATATAGGCTAACATAGAAGAAACATAACTCTGTACTTATACAAATACACTTGAAGCCTTGTACACAGGTGAGCGCTTTAGAATCAATGACCCTCTTGTTTTATTATTTGCCATACCGATACGTTTACGTACAATGTCAAAAGCTATTGATTTAGCTTCCGTTGTGTGTGTAATATTTCAATCTTTGTTTGACCAATACCTGTAAGAAATTGTTCATCAAATTTTCTGTACTATTCATAGTATATATTATTCTAAAGGACTTCACATATGGCATGTCAAACGTTGCTAAATTATATATGTATGTTATTATTATTGTATGTTTGTTATTGTTATTCAATGTCGTGTCATTCATATTCTAAAATTTGCTATTGTTATTGTATATGTCGTTATTCTTATGGTATGTTCGATATTCTTATGGTAAAAGTCATTATTGTTATTCTATGTTTCGGTATTGTTATTGTATCTTTGATATTGTTATTCAATGTCGTGTCATTCATATTCTAAGTCTTACCATTTGTTATTCTATATGTCGTTATTCTTATTGTATGTTCGAAAATTCTTATGGTAAAAGTCATAATTGTTATTCATATTTCGTTATTCTTATTGTATCTTTGATATTGTTATTAAATGTCGTGTCATTCATATTCTAAGTGTTACCATTTGTTATTCTATTATGCGTTTATTTTTTATTGTATGTTCGATATTCTTATTGTAAAAGACGTTATTGTTGTTGTATATTCATTATTGTTTTTGAAAGCTTGATATTTTATTGTATGTGCGATTTCCCGCGTATAAATAGCACAACGACGCTATACAAATACAATCCCCATAACATAGAATAAGAAGACACGTTTTGTAAACAGAATCGTCAGATATTGAACAACAATGATGACTTTTACCATAAGAATTCATGGCAATATGAATATCAACAGGAAACATTGAATTTACAACCATGGCACCAGCCCAGAACGTAAAAGTCACTGCATATGTTACAACGTATCCCTTGTATATTATGAAAATCATGGCACTGTGAATTTCCATGCACTCCTGTCAGTTTATCAGTAATATAACGCATTTTCGTAGTTCAACTCAAAAATGTGTCTCGTCCTATTTACCACAACTCGGCCAAATTTCGGTACTCCGTAACAAACCTCAGCCGAATTTCGATACCGAGTACCAAAATGTGTTGGTACCACATTGTGGCGTAACACAGCAACCATACCGATCTTCACGCAATTTAAACGTAATGCATATGTCACTGTGGGGAATCACATGATCAAAATAATCCTAAACCAAAGTTATATTTTGAAGAACATGAATTAATTTTCCTGTCATGATTAAGATATGAAATTTAAACATAGCGTATCATATGACTAATGAAAATTGTTAAATTATCATGGAGTTGACAATAATGATAGACATCCTGTAATTACAAACACTATTAAGGAAAATAAGAAGTATCAGTTTTTTGAAGTGTTCCAATAACCAGAAGGTGATTGTGACTGAAATCTATGTAGTTTAGGATACATGTATGTTGGTGTTGATAGGCTGTATCTTGATTTACAGCAAAAGATTCTTCATATTATCCGACATTATTCATAAATTTATTTGGTTTAGAGACTGTTATGATCATGTGATTCTCCGCAGTGTATGTGTGTCTCTGGCGATAAAACTGTTTTTAACACAAGACAATAACGGTTATTTTATTATTCAAACAGGTGCTTATTATTTGATATCAACTTAAAGTTGAAAAACCCCAATTTCATGTACCGCTGGATACGCCTAGTAGTGATTCCCCGTCAAATGTACAGAGCTGGTGAAAACATTGGGGATTATCTTTTCAGTGTTATGATATCGTTTTTGTTACTTTTTTTCCTTGTTGGGATAGAATTCAATCTGACTAAGGTTCTCGATTCTCCTAAAAGTTAGATCTGATGACAACCCATTCAAATTTATCTTTCTGTATTATCGGATTTCCAATATTGCTATTTTTATTTCCAACAATCTATTTTATTTGAACCAGTCAGACGACTTGTTTCAACAAACGTTTGGCTAAAAGGGACTGAACTCAGATTTTGTCTAAAATAATTTTTCTTTAGAATAAAATTTTCGTCATATTAAATGACCATGAGAACATAATATTTTGTTTCTAAGCTATTCTTTTAAATGTAAAATCAAGAAAAAAAATCATGGCCGAGTCGAGAATCGAACCTGGGCCGCCGCGGCAATTCATGCGTTCTTGACCAAAACAGCACTGAGGAATACTTTTCTTATCGATGGTTAAATATAAAGCTTAAAAATTCAGGCAGTTTACTCCGGTACCCCTTGAAAAACGCTTTTCAATTTTGAAGGGAAAAGAAATAAGAAAAACAACTAATTCTCCTGTGTGCATACATATTAGAGTTTTTAAACCCGTACGTTAAAATCACATATCAAAAACTGGAATCCGAGGTTAAATACTTTTTTTTTAAACCTCTACTTTCACTTTCAAAATGATTGGTGAACGCGAGTCTCAAAAGCCTGTCCTGAGACCCAATGTGCGTAGCATTAAAGGAGATGTTTTTAAATCAGATTGGATATTACTCAAAGTGAAACATATTATTATTATAGTAGCTTTTGAACTGAATTGAAATAAATTATTGTTTTCATATTAATTTCACCAAGTAAGATTATCAGTTTGTTTCAGTGCACTATAATGATCTTAGTGTCTAAAATATTTATAAGTGTTTTAAGAATATACCAGTGTAAACCAAAGTCACATAAAGGTTACTTGTCTTTCACGATTTTAAGCATTAAATTACTGATATGACGATATTGTAGTTTGGTATGGTGGCTTTTAAACCCCTTCTTGTGTAGGTTGTGGGGGCCCGTCGGCAACATAGGATAAACTTTGACCGTTATAAACATCTACAAAATCTCGCACAGAATCAGAAGCCTGTCCCAATTTTTTTTGAGTCATTGCTGAGGTCTTGTTCATTTATTTTGGTCTGGTCTGCGACACTTTCAGGAACTCTCGAAGACTACAGGAAGTCGGTGTCTCTCGAGTTTTAAAATCTGCAATAGTCACCAGTTACAGGTATCAAAGCATTTGCCTTAATCTGCGGCCTCTCAGGAACAACAGCAGACTTTCAGGATTGGTGCGAATGACTTCTTTCTCCTTAAAAATCTACTAAATGACCCAGGTTTGCGACACTCTTAAAAGCACGCGAAAATTTCAAGATGTTAAACGTTTCCTTCCATCAAAAATATATCAAATGTGCAAAAGCATTTGCCTGGTCTATGGCACTCTCAAACACTCACAGACTTTCAGAACGTGGTGCCAACGAGTTTTGTCTTCCATAAACATCCATTAAAGTTGTCAAAGCTTTTCCCTGGTCTAAAACATTTCAGGATTTTGGTGCTTTAATATATTCTTTTCTCCAAAATTATTTCGGGTTCAAATTTCCATTTGCACTGATACTCGCAATCTTTCAGGAGGTTCTGCTTAAACCAGCTTTCCCTGTTTTCCTCTCATAGACATCACTAACAAATTTCACGCTAACCCAACAAATAAGAAAAAAAACAATAATAAATCCAGCGTGTCATTTGATCTGAAAAATTGATAAAATGAGCTAGTATTCGATTACCGTGGAGAGCGTTCTTTTGAAAGTGTCGCAGACTATTAGTACTTAAACAATTTTGAATGAAACCAAGGTGTAATATTCAACTTTACTTTCATCGTCACCAGATTCTAAAACTCATCGAGTCCTCCTAGATGTGTCACAGACCAGTTTAAGATGGAAACACGATGTTATAAATGACTTTATTTCCACTGGAACCTTTTTTTCTGAAAGTCTGCGATTGAAAGTTACACAGACTGGTCGAAAGGGGTTGAAATCTATTAGGAATGTCTATGAGAGGAAGAACTGGTTAAGCAGCGCTTCCTATTTTTTGGGGTGTATTTCTGAAAGTGTAATAGATCACTGCAAATGGATTCGAACCTGTGAGAGATGTTTTGCGCCGACTTCTGTAAGTCTGCGAGTGTTCCAGAAATTTGCCCGCAGCCCAGGTTTGATAACAAAAATGAAACGAGTCCTAGATGTTCATGACGATCAATTTTATCCGATTTTGGCCACCTTCCCCACCACCACCACCACAAGAAGGGCTAATAGCCAGCACATCCCAAACTACTCTTTATGTAATAAACTTGTTTTAAAATAGTAGTATATTTCCTAAAAGGATATCTAAACTTCGAAACATGCATTAATGAGACAAATTTAAATCTTAATTCTGAAAAATGTAAAACACAATACCCGAAAATGTGGTGCTGGAATTCAAAAGGGACGGGAACACCCCTAATATAAATCTACATCCCACACCAATCAAGCGATAATTTCAAAATGAACGCCCCACGGAAAAACTGTGAGTACAATAGTTGCTTTGCGGAAAGTAAACTACAATAAATACTTAAACTTTGCTCTCTTGAGAAGTTTTGGTATACATTTGCTGCACTTATGAAAAATTCACTGCCTTCCTTAGTTAGCGTACACAAATATGATAGATTTAAAAAAAATACAGAAGAAAATTTACTTTATCAAGGTTGCTACATCAGGAAACTAAAATGAAGGAATACAAAATTGCTGGCACAAGTCCGTAATGTTTTGTTGCTGTCTTGTGAAAATGTAATAGGACAACAATACTTTATCATTCAATATTCAATGTGCTGTTGCCATTAAAAGAAGTCAAAACGAAAGTAACAACATGAGAGACAGAATGAAGCATTACAATATCACGTATAAAGGTGTATTTCTAGCTGCAGGTTGAGAAGAACTCAACTTTTGCAAATCTTCAAGAACCAGTTTAGAGGCATCCACAGATTTGTTCATTCGGTGTTGTACATGGAACCTTCAATGAAACTCTAGGTTACAATTCCAAGAAAAGCGGCATATGCTCCACAACGATACAATTTAGGTCATATCACGGAGTTTTGTTGAAACAATTATTGTCAGGCTTGGTTATTCAAGTAATTCACTATCAGAAGAACACACATTGTTATCTTTTCGTGAGGCCTCTTGATACATCTGGAAGACCAATTGTAAAGTTCAGTGATTTCACAGTTGACAGTTGTTGTTTATTGTTATGGAATCAAATATACATGTATAAATCTTTGCAAATAGTCTCGCACTTCTATATCATTTGAAAAGTATACGATCACAACACTATAAATATTTATGCGCCCGTGAAACGGAACGTATTATGTGATCACCGGCGGGTGGTTGGCGTCCACAAAAATACAGGTAAATTACATATCGGCCAGGTTCTTAAACCAACTGAATTGTCACAGAGGCTCTGTGTTATCGCCATTGATTTACTAAAATTGTGAAAATTGTAATAGTTCCCTCTCTTCATTGAGTAGTTCTTATCTAATATTCACCAATTTTGGAAATGGTTTGAAGATTTTATTCCATTTAGTGTTCATTTATCATTATGAATAAACAATTTTCAAAACCATATTTATTCAGAATGAAGAAATTTAGCATGCAAAATCTCCTAAGGAATAATGCATATTTTACATAAATACAAAACTAATAGATTTTTTTTTATCACAGGTTTACTGCGAAAACGTTCTGTGGATGAACTACTTGATGTACTCCTGATGTAATGGTGACATGTTTTCGTACAAAAACGACATGATAATGTTATGAATCTGCTTAAACACAGTACACTGTTATAAATTAGAGAATCTACGCAAATATACGAAGTTATCACATATTTCTCATGAATAAGCTTCTAAATGTCTCCGGTTTTTTTCTGTAGTTCTACTTACGTTTTCTTGACATCTGCGTTAAGGAAAAGCTGTGTAGTTGAAAATAAAAAAAACTTAAGATGTAATTATTTTCCTAACAGATTTCAGAAGAGATTTCAAGAGTTCGGGTAGTGGACTTTTTAGGACCTATGAAAGTATGACAATAAAGAGCATGATTTTAACTCCAAAGGCTGGAAAATGTGAAATACTTGGAAATCAATAATTCATTGTCTTCTTCGGATTTAGACATCAGCTGAAACCTTTTCTGACCTGAAGAGGCTGGATGAATTGCAGCTACATCTTCGTTATTTATTTCTGGATCCTGATACGTTTGTTGGTCTTAATTCTGTCAAATTGGGGTTTGATGTGAGTGATTGCTTCAGACTGAGTTTTGAGATTTATTACAAAGTCTGAAAAGGGACAGAAAAATTACCAAGCTTAAAATAAACTTACGATGTCTAGAATGAATGAGTACCATCCCCCAAATGTGATTGGTGAAAGGTTTGGACAAATTCTAGGACAAAAAATGTTGACGTATCTAGATATTAGTGACACGGGAATAACAGCATTTCATTTTGTTGTATTTAAATACCTAAGGTATCTTAAACTTGTTAATGCGTCGGGTGCAACGTTTGGTGATACTTTTAAAGACAATGTCGAATTCTCGGACCTCAGAAACATCGTTCTTGACTTCAGCCACGTGATTTTGCCACCGAGAATGAGATTCCCACCAGGAAGACTTGTTATTTCAAATATAGTTGTGAAAAACCCAACAATTCATGCGGTGGGGTTCGTAATCTTTTTGAAGAAAGATACTCAACTGTCTTCAGTTGTGCCTGCACTATCAAGTATCGGATACATAATATTACAGTTATTATAGATAAGCCAAAACAAGTTCTCCTCCACGTTTGATATTTTAAAAAACAACAACTTCAAGTATTTGGATTTGCATGTAGACCAATTTCTGCAACAACTGCTTGCGTCCAGTTTAGAAAAAGTAGACGTCTCGTATAAAGGACTACAGTTCATAAATCCTTTACTTGCACATTTTGCCCCAAACATTAAGATATTGGATCTGTCCTTTAATCAGCTTTTTAGAATGGCCAAAAATAATGGCTCTTTCTTTGAAATTTTAGTAAAATCATGGTCACATTTACAATTATAAGTTTGTCAGCAAACAACTTAAACACAATCCCACTGAACATGTTTGATACCAATGTTGATTTGAAGACGATTGATCTTTCAAGAAACAAATTGCGCCAGGTGACGTTTTTACTGAAACATCTAGAAAATCTTCAAGTTCTCGATTTACGAAAAAAATTTTATACACATTCTTGACGAAACATCCAAAAAGTCTTTTGGACCGATATATCATACAACTAGACAGAAAGACAGCTATTCTGCAGTATATCTAAAAGGAAACAACCTGTCATGTTTTACAGTGGTGCTAAAACTTTCATTAAATGGCTGCTAGACACAAAAATGGTAAACATTACCCCGCAAATCTTACTTGCACCAAAAAGATGGCTTGCAAATACTATTGAACAGAGTACCCAGATCTAGTGCAGCATATGTTTCTTTTTCACTATACAATTTTATATATGCCTCTCAGTTGCATTTATTTCAGTTCTAACGGCTATCGCATCCGTTTTAAAACATGCAAAAAATGGCACCGTAATGATTTAAATTTAACGACTTCGGACAGGTAAGACAAATACAAGCATGCTGCATCTTTTTTACCACGAAGATGACAACAGTTTTGTTCAAGATAATTTAGTTAAAGGTCTGGGGAAAATGAATTAAGAAGTCTTATCAATATCAAAAATGAAAACAGATCTCTTTTAAAGGAAAGCGAAGACGTGCAGGCAGGACATTCTTTTGGTACAGAACTAGATGATGTTGTAAATAAAACGTCAGTTGTTATCGCTGTTGCATCATTATCTTTCTGTAATGATACTAGGTACGGCAGCGTTATTGAAGGAGCACGAGAAAATGGAAACCGATCATACTTTTTTTTATTGATGGCTCTGGTATTGATAGGAAGAACATGACACCCCGTAATGAAACAGCTGCTCAGAGAAACCAAGAATTGTTTTGGAAGGTAGAAAATGAGCAAAGGATAATGCAAACAACCTGGAGAAATGTTTGCAATACTATTTTAGACTATTCAGAAAAAAGCAATGTTTGCAGTTATGAATGTATCAGAAAGTATGCAAATAGCAAATACGTCTGAACGTATATCCATTCTAAAAAAATAAACAAGAAATATCTCGGCGCAATGTAGTTGAAAGTAATAATACTGTATTTGGGATTTAAACATCTGAAGTGGTTCCTTTCTGCAGCTGAACATGAAACGAGAAAAGCAATTTTTCATGAAAATTGCTGTAGTTTATTACTCACAATAGAAAAGATTGTCACTAGAAACCCCTCTCTAACTGGTAGAGTTAAAGTGGTTACACTTGAAAACTATAACTGTGAATGTAACATGCAGCATGCACAATATATATACGCTCGTACAAAGTTTTTTTCTGTAAATTTATAAAAGTAGTATTTTAACGGGATTTTTATTGTATTTATCATATTTACTTATATAATTTATTTAGACATACCAATAAACTTGCTAAATATAATGACCGACACATACCTTTAAAACTGTGAAAAGTGTCATTCAAATGAACGTTTTTTTTAATTCACTCAGCGTTGTACAAGACACAGAGTGAAGAAATTGAACACTTTCAGACTGCTGCATAAATCTCTCGTATAGCTAAAAACATATGATACGCCATCAAGCAATATGGTTTGCCAATTTAGCCGCGTGGCATATGTCATGAAAACAAACTTAACATGACTCCCCCCGAATAAAAGACTAAAAATAAAAAGTAAATGTTTGAAGACATGTGAATCTTCATACTGCTTGGACAACATTCAACTAATAATGACTGAAATAGTATTGAAAGAGGTGGCCTACGTGGCCGAGTGGTTAAGGTCTCTGACTTCAAATCACTTGCCCCTCACTGATGTGGGTTTGAACCTCACTCGGGGCGTTGAATTCTTCATGTGAGGAAGCCATTCAGCTGGCTTACGGAAGGTCGTTGGTTCTACCCAGGTGTCCGCCCGTGATGAATTAATGCATGGACGGGCACCTGGGGTCTTCCTCTACCATCAAAGCTGGAAAGCCGCCATATTACCTATAATTGTATCGGCGCGACGTTAAACCCAACAAAAACAGAATGTATTGAAATAAAAAATAGTCTTATTGGAAGTACTTAGATACAAATGTCTTATAATCTATGACTCCTTTATATATTATAATTATAAGAGCCATATTTTGTCTGTGCATGATAAGATATGATATTCTATCATTTCATTTAATTAAACCAATCAAAACATGATACATTTTCATATTTAATTTCATAGTTGCATCATTTGATTTGAATAACTCATAGAAATGTAAATCTTTAAGCATGTAATCTTTTTATCTAAACAAACCATTGAAAAACGGGCTCTATTTTATATATCGTAATCTTAATAGTAGATACATGTACAATTAGCTAGAATTACACTGCCCCGGATGTGCTTGCGGATGAGTTCCGGATTCCCATCCCCGGATTGCTCCGGATGTGTAAGAAAAAATGGGTTTTGCGAATTATAAATCTCCAGTGCAATCGTAACAGAACCTTAATTAACCTCAATAGAACCAGAATAAAACCGTGATAGCTCGTATTTTTTACCACAGTGATTGTCTTCCGAACTGTTACGATCTTTCAAGATTTGTTACGATCTTTTCAGAACTATTGCGGATTTATTACGGATATATTATCCGTGGCAAAATTTTGAACATGTTCAAAACTTCGCACCCTTGCCCACGGATGTCCCCGATTTCTGAACGGATACACCAGATGACCTACGAATGTGTTAGGAGTTCTACGGATGTTTTACGGATGCTATCTGGAACTCATTCGCAAGCCCATCAGGGGCAGTGTAATTCTAGCTTTATCAATAAATACCTCTTTTTAAGCATAACGTCTTTTTATCTAGGTAAACCATTGAAAATCGTGATCTGTTATTATACTTAATTTTAGCAGTAGTTATCATTGTCTATAAATACCTCATACAAATGTAACATTTTAAATATTATTCAAAGTGTATATTTAAACATATTGGTCAAATTGGCCTCGAAAGATAACTTGCCTTTAATAGTCGGATACAAATTATTTATACGGCAGAGACAGGTGGGCTGCATATAATCGTGTTATACAGTATCCTTGAATAAAAACAACTTTGGGGAAATCAATTAAATCATGTATTAACAAGGCAATTCACGTGCTGTTGATACACGATTTTTATTTTAGGGCCGAATATTTATTCCTGCGCAGATGAACTTCTGATTTCTGCTTCTTGATATGTCCATAAAGAAAAATAAAAGGTGTAGTTTTATCAATAATATAAACTTCCCTTTGACTTGCAATGAATATGCAATGTCACATCAAACTTGGTTGGTAACCATGCAAATTTAAGTTTCTATAATTTTTAGATGCTGTGACTGCTGACAATCTGTCCTCTTTGAGGTATTTGACTGTGTCTAGATTTATATATGATACAAATGACAAAAGCCAGACATGCTTGAAGTTGTGAATTTTCCGAGCCGTTCTGTTCTAAGTGTACATTTCTTTAGATAATAAAAAAGGGTGGTCCAAATGTGCATGCAGTTATTTGAAGAAGATACTTACGTCCTTGTTAAATTACGCACTATTTCTTTAAAAGTCGTTTTTAGAGTTACTTATCGTCATGCCATGTGTATTTTATAAACACTTTATATTCTTAACTTTTTAATGTTTTTATAGTTTAACATTTAAAATCTGAAATTGTAACTTTCACAAACACACGAATAAAATATATATCCTGATATGTATTTTTCATAAAAAAAGTTTGTTAATTTTACCAAAGATAAAAGATAAGGGTAGATTTCCTGGAAGCACAGAGCACCCCATAGAGCCATGCATCGCAAAATAGGCCCACACAAAAAAAGCTGTAACGAACGGGTTGCTTCAAAATCCAACAAGTACATTTCAATTATATGCAAAATACAGAAAAAGTGGGGAAGGTGTAAGGTGTAGAAAAAAAGAGGGTCGGATGTTGAGGAAAGTGGAGCAAGGATGGATATTCAAAAGGGAAAGCGACATTCCTAAAACGCAGTAACCCTACAACGTAAACCACAGCTGCGCAGACACCCACGTACAAAAGACAAACACACAAACACCACTAACATACACAGAAAAACCAACAGATAAGTAAGATAAAACAACAATATGAGGCACCACCCAAGACACGCACGCACGCACGCACGCTCACACACAGAAGCAGGAAAAAACAACAGTCGGGCACCGCCTAAGGACGGCCGGTGTAATGAAGTATTTCCACCCCATAGAATAATGACCCCCCGGTCATTATTCTATAGAAAAAGTGACCCCCCGGTCATAGTATTATGACCTCCAGATCATAGTACTATGACTCCCCCACGTGAAGTAAACTGAACCTCACGAAGAATATTGACTCCCATAAAAAAATGACCCCCGGTCATTTAGTCAAATTTAGTGATAACTCATGTATCTAAAGCCTAATTGCTGCATTTTATGCCCCCACTCGTGGGAGGGGGGCATATAGATTTGCCCTTGTCCGTCCGTCCGTCCTTCCGTTTGACCATTAGCCCCAGATACCATCACTTGACACAGAAATCAGGGCATACCGCAACGGGAAAAGGGATTCTATTTCTAGACGCTGTATCTTGGTGTATACATTTTTTTCAGGAAAATAACAATTCACAATACGTTCACAAAACACACCAGTGTCAATAATCCCTGCAAACTTCAGTATGAAGTAATTCTTCAGAAGAAAACTGCACAAGAAACTGCTAGCATAGAACTTAGTATTAATAGAAGTTGCAATACTTAGCAGTGGCAGTAAAGTACGGTAGCGGCAACAATAGAAAGTAGTAGTAGTAGTAGTAGTAGTGGCAGTGGCAGTGGTAGTGGCAGTTGCAGTAGCAGCAGCAGCAGCAGCAGCAGCAGCAGAGGAATAAGTGACAGCAACAACAGCAGCAGGAGAAGAAGAGGTAGATGTACAAGACGTATTAGGTATAGTAGTATCAGTAGTAGTAGTTGTAGTAGTAGTAGTAGAAGTAGTAGTAGTAGTAGTAGAAGAAGAAGAAGTACATGTAGTAATAGCAATAGAAGTAGCGGCACCAGTAGTAGTAGTACAATCAAAATGTTAACTATTGGCAATGGAGGATATTAGAGTTGTAGATCTAGTAAAATTGTCCGTTAGGTTTGGTGGGGATCACTTTTTAATAGATATTATAGTCGAAAGTCTTTTTAGGAGCCGATGTTTTACACGGAAAGTGTAACTTTTTTTAAATAGAATAATGTCCGGGAATCGATATTGTATGAGAGTTCGAATGTAGTAATTTTGGCAGTGAGTATTTTACATGGAAGGAGTCACTTTTTCTATAGAAAAATAACCGGGGTCGTTATTCTATGGGATTCGAAGGGAGTCATCTTTAGGGAGTCAGTATTTTACTTGGAGGGGTCAGTTTTTCTATAGAATAATGACCGAGGGGTCGTTATTCTATAGAGTTTTCAAAGGGAGTCAGTTTTTTATAAGAGGAGTCAATATTTTACAGGAAAGGAGTCACATTTTCTATAGAATAATGACCGGGGGTCGTTATTCTATGAGGGTCGAAATACTTCATTACACCGGCGGCCATAATTATGGTGGGCACGATAACTTACTCATAGCAAAAGGAGAGGGGGTGCAAATGCAAGGGAGCGCAAATGCAAGGGGAAATGATGGGAAAGGGGCGATGGGAGTATTGAGGAGAAAGAGGAAAGGAACGCCAACAACAAACAAGACAACATACGCAACACAAAAAACGAGACGGACAGAAAACAAGTTGAAAATAGGGGCACCGCCTTGAAACGGTCAATAACCTATATAAAGGAAACTGGGGGTTTAAACCCGTTATTTACGTCCTTAATCTTACTTTTGTATGGCGTTATAGTTCATGGTTAAATTATGCCAGTTTAGTAATCTAAATAGCCACATTGGTTTTTCAGAGTTACTTATCGTCATGCCAGATGTATTTTATAAACACTTATTATTCTTAACTTTTTAATGCTTTTATAGTTAAACATTTAAAAACTGAAATTGTAACTTTCACAAACACACGAATAAAATACAAATCCTGATATGTATTCTTCATAATATTTTGTTAATTTTACCAAGGACGTTATTTACGTCCTTAATTTTACTTTTGTATGCCATTCACATGAAACCCCATCAGATTGTCTGTTTGTCTAGGGTCTAAACAAAGACACCAGCATCGTTGTATCACCTCCTGTTCTACAAGTAGTACATATACTGCTTGGTTTGGCGCGGAATTTCCTTTTGCTGCATCTTGCAGCGACTTTCGTACTTGTAAGTAATGTTTTTCCTGGTACGACCATTCAGGTGAAATTTTTCGATATCCCGAACCAAAACTTCTGTCCGTTGGGAAGTTTGATTTTGGTAGTGTCAAGAATCTTCTTTTCAACATTATAGCTTGTCTCCAGGCATAACAATGATGTTCAAAACAAATACGACGGGCTATTGCTCAAGTTTATCATTTTGCACAAGGGCAGATTTTAATGAACATTTCAAATTTTTGTTTTCTTCCGGTAGCGTTGAAATTGTTGCTCGAGTTAATTCAGTCTCAATCTGAACAATATCTAGTTACAAGCTTAGTTATGGGATCCGCCTTTATGTCATTATTTAAGAGCTTACCAATTGTTTCGAGCTCTTAGTTCGTCAATTTAGCCGCCATACTTAATTGTTTTCAACTAGAGTCTGGTTCGGAGTCAGCCCAAACGCTTAATATACTGTTGTCGCTGGTTTCATCAGAAGATTGTTCGTCAGTATCATTTTTGCACTTTTTCAGTGAATCCTTCACATGAGGTGAGGACTTTCGTTCTTTTAAGTTTCCTAGCTTACAAAGGAACGAATGGTACGTTCAGTGTCAACTGTGCATCAAAAGGAAATGTCAGATTGAAGTGATTTTTTTCCAAATTCTATTACTCACATACTGATATGTATACATACATGGCAATTGTTATAGTACGAAATAATATTAGTTTCCGTACCTGGACTTGCACTATTTCCATTTCTTTTTAGTTGAACATTTTGTAAAAGACTAGGTTAAAACACATCAGTCTCGCTACTCTAGTTTACAATGTACCTGCAGGTAATAGCTCATACATGACATGAACAAAATTAGATTACTATGATAATCAAATTCCATAATTTTTCAGGATGAAATAGCTAAACGTTCTTATTATCGTGAGGCACAAATGTTATATATGATTACATTAATGATTTATTTCGGCATATATGCAGTTTTACATGGTATATCACAGACATTAGGTAAAAACAGTAAAAGCATTTTTTTTTTCATGAATAACAATGTTTGTTTTTCTTAAAAAAACAACAACAAATTTGGACAAATTTTAGTTGGACAAACAAACAGATTAAATAAATAAGAAGGATCATGTCAAATGAACTCATACCAAGAATAACACAAAAAAATGTTTTTTTTGTGGAACCCTCTTATTTCCAGTGTTGTCCTAATTTAATATGTGATTGACGTAGAGAGCCATGTAATTGATACACCTGAAAGGCTGTATTAAGTCGAGTGAAATGAAACTTTAACCCAGAAACAAATAACTATGAATTGTTTACTCCGTTAACCCAAGTGCGAAGGTCGGTGTCCAATAAAGGACACAGGGATCGGATTTTTAAAGTAATTAAAATCGTTGATAATTTACACAATGTCTGTTCCCTATAACTGGTATAATGCGTCTTATCCTGAAAACCTGATCCAAATAAAGGCAGTTACAATAAAACCTCCAATAAATGGCCGCCACGTGTACTTCCTGTTTAACCACACACAGTGTAGATTTACCTGTGTTAAGAGACCACCTGTCAACAAAGACTTGTTTGTTGGTTTTGTTTTTCATTATCCAAGGGTAGGATTTACAGACATTGCAAATCTCGTGATTTGCAAAAATTATAATTTCCTCGTTCAAAATATTTAAACATAGGCGGACAATTCGACGTATACTAGTATACACGACAACCAAACGCATCAAATGATATATTGCTGTAACATCCACTTTCTTCAGGTCGAAGATCAGTTTTCTCGGAATTTCATTTCATTAGTAACAAATGATTTGAAAGACATGTGTACATACTTTGTAAATGGTCAGACATTGAGAGGGTATAATAAGAAATTATGAAAATCGTGATGAACATTTGCTGTAATATACGTATCCATATATATCATAAGTAAACTTTACATTGGATGACGAAAATTATTTAAAAGCCAAACAAGTTTGAATAGGCAGGGTTGTTTGTTAAGGGGATGTTGTTCTTAAGCTACAAAACGTATCCAAATTTATCTTTGTATTTGTTATTAATTCAATATGTAAACTGTTACCTATATTGAAACTTTTGTGTCAAGTGAGACTACTGTGGGAGGACTATAAAAACGTTATAAAGGCTGAATTGGCTTCCCTATCGATACGCAATGGGTCAAAAACATACCAAAATAATGGCGGCTAACGTTTATATCCTGTGGACCGTCTGAAATGTATATTCAAAAACTATATCTAAAAACAATACTACAAAAGTCATCAGTGTGAAAAATTCGTTTTTGGCCTGACGATTTTTAAAGAACTTCAACTGACACATAGCGTATTGTTATAGTTAATTTAAACATGTGCTCTATTTACAATGAAGCATAGTTTAGTGTTTCGTACGGATTTCTGTTTTGTTCATATCATACCATCATCTATCACTCAATTTTCAAAGCGCGATGTTTGGGCCTTTTATTGTTATAACAATCAGTAACAGTGCGGGTTCGTCTGCTAGAAATGGAAGATTAAAACTATAAATTTGAATTAATATAGTCCTGTCTTTACTGCTGGATTTTGTTTTTATTTTGACTGTTTTAAACTTGATATTTGTTATAGTAAGATAGAAGAATAGGTCGATGGTCAAGTCAAGTCAAGTCAAATAGTTTATTTATGTCTCTTCATATGTACAGCATGATAAAACATTAACATATTACAATATTTAAAAAAAAATACGCATGCCTTTCTATACAGAAATATAAGAGACAATTTGATCTATACACATTTACATATTCTAAAACCTAATATTTAGTAAGATGACTAAGTCACCAACATAAAACTATTAAAATCCTTATACGCAGGTATATCTTCAAAAGGTTACTTACATAAAATTAAAAAGCATGAGGAAACTGCGAATTTGTCTGTGGCTAGCTGCAGATAATTGCTGTAGGTAAATTTTGTATCTTAGATGTTATACGGAAATTTTGCATCTATCTGTGGTCAAATGAAGTTAACAAGCGCTGTCTGAGGACATCAATGCTCGACTATTCGACAGCCTTGTCAACTAAATGAATATTAAAGTCAGAAAGGGACATAATTTGTAAAATTGCAAAACAGGGTTATGGATCCTGTACAATGCATATCAGCTCATGACAATGGACAATTGTGTGAAGTTTCAATCTATTCCCACAAGTGGATACCAGCTTACATAAAAAACAAAATTGCTAAGTCAAAAAAAGGAGACTAATTTTGTAAAAAAAAATGCAAAGTAGAGTTATGGAACATGTGCACCGAATGTCAGATCATGACAGTGAACAATTGTATTAAGTTTCAATCCATTCCCATTAGTGTGTACTGAGATACCGGCTCACATTCAAAAACTTAACCAAAAACTGCTAAGTCAAACAAGAGGACCATGATGGTCCTGAATCGGCTCCCCTGTCCCCACAAGACCCAGTTTTGAACTGAGTATGACATGGTTTTTTCTATTATTTGACATAGTGACCTAGTTGTTGAGCTCATGTAACCCAGTTTTGAACCTGACCTAGATATCATCAAGATAAAACTTCTGACCAATTTTCATGAAGATCTATTGAAAAATATGGCCTCTAGAGAGGTCACAAGGTTTTTTATTATTTGACCTACTGACCTAGTTATTGATGGCATGTGACCCAGTTTCATATTTGACCTAGATATCATCAAGGTGAACATTCTGACCAATTTTCATGAAGATCCATTCAAAAGTATGGCCTTTAGAGAGGTCACAAGGTTTTTCTATTTTTAGACCTACTGGCCTAGTTTTTGATCGCAGTTGACCCAGTTTCAAACTTGACCTAGATATCACCAAGATGAACATTCAGACCAACTTTCATACAGATCCCATGAAAAATTCGGCCTCTAGAGAGGTCACAAGGTTTTTATATTATTTAACCTACTGACCTAATTATTAATGGCACGTGACTCACTTTCAAATCCGACCTAGATATTATCAAGGTGAACATTCTGACCAATTTTTTAGAAGATCCATTCACAAGTATGGCCTCTAGAGAGGTCACAAGGTTTTTCTATTTTTAGACCTACTGACCTAGTTTCTGACCGCACGTGACCCAGTTTCAAAAGTAACCTAGATATCATCAAGATGAATATTCAGACCAACTTTCATACAGATTCCATGAAAAATATGGCCTCTAGAGAGGTCACAAGGTTTTTCTATTATTTGACCTACTGACCTAATTTTTGACGGCACTTGACCCAGTTTCATACTTGACCTAGATATTATCAAGGTAAACATTCTGACTTATTTTCAGGAAGATCTTTTGAAGAATATGGCCTCTAGAGAGGTCACAAGGTTTTTCTATTTTTAGACCTACTGACCTAGTTTTTGATTGCAGTTAACCCAGTTTCAAAATTGACCTAGATATCATCAAGATAAATATTCAGACTAACTTTCATACAGATCCAATGAAAAATATGGCATCTAGAGAGGTCAAAAGGTTTTTTTATTATTTGACCTACTGACCTAGTTATTGAAGGCACTTGACTCGCTTTCAAACCTGACCTAGATATCATCAAGGTGAACACTCTAACCAGTTTTTAAGAAGATCTATTAAAAAGTATGGCCTCTAGAGAGGTCACAAGGTTTTTCTATTTTTAGACCTACTGACCTAGTTTTTGACCACACGTAACCCAGTTTCAAACTTGACCTAGATATCATCAAGGTAAACATTCAGACCAAGTTTCATATAGATCCCATGAAAAATATGGCGTCTAGAGAGGTCACAAGGTTTTTCTATTATTTGACCTACTGACCTAGTTTTTGAAGGCACGTGAGCCAGTTTCAAAGTTGATCTAGATATCATTAAGATAAACATTCTGAACAATTTTCATGAAGATCTTTTGAAGAATATGGCCTCTAGAGAAGTCACAATGTTTTTCTATTTTTAGACCTACTGACCTAGTTTTTGATCGCAGTTGACCCAGTTTCAAACTTGACCTAGATTATGTACATATCATCAAGATGAACATTTAGACCAACTTTCATACAGATCCCATGAAAAATATGGCCTGTAAAGAGGTCACAAGTTTTTTTTTTATTATTTGACCTACTGACCTAGTTATTGACGGCA
Source organism: Mercenaria mercenaria (assembly GCF_021730395.1). Classification (NCBI taxonomy): domain Eukaryota; kingdom Metazoa; phylum Mollusca; class Bivalvia; order Venerida; family Veneridae; genus Mercenaria; species Mercenaria mercenaria. The sequence goes on along the minus strand of NC_069361.1, from coordinate 121,081,274 downwards.
CGTAACTCGCTTTCAAACCTGACCTAGATATCATCAAGGTGAACATTCTGACCAATTTTTAAGAAGATCCATTCACAAAATTGTTCTCTAGAGAGGTCACAAGGTTTTTCTGTTTTTAGACCTACTGACCTAGTTTTTGACCGCACGTGACCCAGTTTCGAACATGATTTAGATATCATTAAGATGAACATTCAGACCAACTTTCATACAGATCCCATGAAAAATATGGCTTCTAGAGAGGTCACATGTTTTTCTATTATTTGACCTACTGACCTAGTTTTTGAGGCACGTAACCCAGTTTCGAACTTGACCTAGATATCATCAAGGTGAACATTCTGACCAATTTTCATGAAAATCTTGTGAAAAATATGGCCTCTAGAGAGGTCTATGGTTTTTCTATTTTTAGACCTACTGACCTAGTTTTTGACCGCATGTGACCAAGTTTCGAACTTGACCTAGATATCATCAAGATGAACATTCTGACCAATTTTCATAAAGACCCCATGAAAAATGTGACCTCTAGAGTGGTCACAAGCAAAAGTTTACGCACGGACGCACGGACGGACGACGGACGCTGCGCGATCACAAAAGCTCACCTTGTCCCTTTGTAACAGGTGAGCTAAAAAGGGGCATAATTTTGTAAAAGAGCAAAGCAGAGTTATGGAACCTGTGTACTGTATATCATATCATCACAGTGTACAAGTGTGTGAAGTTTTAATCCATTCCCATTAGTGGGTACTGAAATACCAGCTTACATATAAAACTTTAACCAAAAAAAATTCTAAGTTGATAAAGTGGGATAATTTTGCAAAAAAAGCAAAACAGAGTTATGGAACCTGTGCAATGTAAGTCAGTTTATCACATTGAATAAGTAAGTGAAGTTTAAATTAATGGCCACAAGCTAAGATATAGAAACTTAAGCAAATAAGGACGCCGACGTGGACGCCGACCCAGGGGTGAGTCCATTAGCTCTACCTATTCTTTGAATAGCCGAGCTAAAAACTGCTTTAAGACATAAACAGAAAATAATTGCCTAAAGTATTGTTAATAAATCTTTTATAGTATGTAAGTTGTATAAGATCAGATTTGATATATATTTGCAGCTTTGTTCAATTTTCCCTCATACTATTTTCCTAAACTACAAATGACAATGTTAAAATATTGTCATTATTTACTATACAATAAAATTTTCCTATGTTTTAAAATATTAAAACAGGCTTTCGCTGTAAACTTTACTATACCTGTGTCGGTGAATAACACACAGAATTTCTCTTCATCAGATAAATTATCAAAATCATTTAAATTTCGTCTGGTATGTGTATACAATTCCTCCCTTACAGATGAATATAATGGACAATTTAGTAAAACATGTTTTTCATCTTCAGTACAGTTCGAACAATTGAAACAAGTTTGTTCATTTACATCTAAATTTTCATATCTCCCTGTTTCTATTCTGATGGGTGCTACACCACATCTAAATTTTGCCATAGCACTACGGAAGTGAAATGGTAATGACTCTTTAACATAAAATTCAGTTTCAAAATTTGTTTTTATACATTTATAACTTCTTAATTTAGAACAACCTTTTCCTCTTACTGATTCATCACGTGTTACTGATTGTTTCCATTTATCAATTTCAATCTCTAAAAGCTCATGTTCTAACCCGTCGATAAAAGTCTTAGTACAATGATGTAAATGTATATTGTCTACGCCAACAATGCCAATATTACTTACTGATGCGAAAAATACTGTTTTTACATCTAATATTGGATGAAGTTTTTACCCAGTTCTAAGCTTTTTTTATTTAATCTTGAATCATGCATCTTCAAAAAAACTGCAGTAGTGTCTTGCCACTGCACCACACTGTTTAATAAAAACTGGCTTCCAGCCCATGTCCCCAATTATAGCTGTATTTGGTGTGTACTTCTCCACTCCAAGAAAATATCTCATGGCTCTGTTATGAACAGAATTTATACATGAGTAAGATTTATCACCCCATATGGGAGCTGAATAACATATAACAGGTAAAACCATTGTATCATAAAGTTTTGAAAATGCTGAAAAGTTGAAACATCCAAAAGTTTTACATTTTGAAATAACAAGTCCAAACGCTCTACCAGCTGACATGGCTACATTTTTTGCCATTTCTGCATAATCTAGAAATTCGTTTAGTAAAACACCAAGGTATCTGTAACTATGTACAATATGTAGCGGAAGTGTCCCCAACTTAAATACAATACTCGTTTGTACGCAACTAGGTGTTCTAAAATGAATACTATCATTTATACACCAAACATGTAAAATATCTAGTAGCTTTTGTAAATCTTCTGGAGTTTCAGCCAGAATTACAACATCATCTGCAAGATACTTATCAACTCGTCATTTACTGCGATTCCAATATTTGTTTCTTTAATAGCAGTAAATACGTCATTAATGTACAAGTTGAAAAGTATTGGTGACAACGGGCAACCTTGTTCCAAGCCACAGTTTACTTCAAACAAAGGAGAATCAAAGCCATTTAACCTTATACAGCACTGAACATCTTTATACAAAAAAACAAAACGACAGAAATTAGAATTTTGGTAGGATGGTAAGAGAGCGATGGTAGGATTATAAAATAGCAGGATAGTAGGATGGTAGGATAGTAGAATGTAAGGAGTGTAAGATAATAGGATGGTAGGATAGCAATGGTGTGATAATAGGGTGGTATGATTATGGTCGTAGGATAGTAAGACAGCGATGATAGGATGGTAGGATAGCAATAGTTGAAGTATATCATCCTACTGTCGCTATTCTACAAACCTACTACCCTGTCATTCTACCGTCGTGCTTTTCCAAACTAGCTCCACACTACATTCAAAATCACAAAGTAAAATTCAACATGTTTGAAGACTTGTTCATTTCGATTTTCTTGCTTTTGCACTTTTTTTTCAACAAAGTTACCATTGAGATTTTGTAAAACCTAAAACATCAAAACATATTTTTTCTTATCTTTTGCACCTTTTCTACCTGCAAACGAAGTGTCTTAAAGTCAGAAAATGCTATTTATTTCAAATTAAATGAAATAAATGCATTATACACATAACTCCACCCCCCCCCCACAAAAAAAAAATCATTCCTTTTAAATATATATATATATATATATATATATATATATATATATATATATTTATTTAAACCATCCATGAATATTTTATCAACATGCAATGATGTACCGTTCCCCCACCCCATTCTCCACTCAGTCATGCCATGCCACCATCTCGATCATGCATCCCCCACCACCCCCATTTTTTCCATTTTTAATTTTCCATCAATATTTATAATCAACATGTGAAGTTTTGTACTCCCCCCTCAGTCACCCCCGCTGCCCCACCCCCCGCCAAAAAAAAAAACACATTCATTTTCTGTTAAAATGATTTTGACTAATGAAATTATTTGCTTCTTAGTGACATATTCTTAACTTTTTGCGGTGTATATCTTTTTGCCATTCCTCACCACAAACCCTTTCGGCGGGGGATATCAATTCATTGAATTTGCTTGTTATACATGCATGAAAAATATGAGATATACAAGCTTTTAGTTTTAAATTGACAGTGCCATATATTAGGCCAAGACAATGTGTTTAATGTATAAAATGTTATTGAATTAATCATATTTTGTTTCTAAAGTGTAAGATAGATATTCATCTTTATTCTCAAAACTATTCTGAAAAGATATTGATTAAATGAGTTTGCAGATCAAGTTGTGAAAACACATTTATTCAAGAAGGGCCTAAATTATCCACCCGAAAGCTTGTAGTATAGCTGTATATTACCTTTTTTATAAGAATGATTTACATGAAGTTTTTGTGTGTTAAAAGAATGTTGAATTCCCTATGCAATGTTTGCAAACATCACGATAATCCCCAATGATAACGAGATTCCCGCCGAAACGCGAGGACGACTCTATTTCATGATAACCGATGAAATAACAATTCATAAATTTGCTTGCACATTACTTGACAAGTAAATATTAGTATTTCTTTCATCTTAAATATTGATTATATGCAACATAGCTCAGTCGGGTAAAACGCAGATAACAATTTGATATAAGCAAATCATTTTTTTTTTTAATTTTTCATTTTTTTTTTGTTCTTTGTTTTTTTTTCTATTTGTTTTCATTTTAGTTCCCGTATTTTGCTTCTTCCTTTGATGGTTTGTGTTTGTATGTATGTCTTTATATAACAAAACAGTATCTTTATTATTTGCATGGCTTAAATGCATGCATTTAATCAATATCATCTTTGATATATAATGGTAAACTTTTCTGATCTGCCATATCGGCTTAAGATACTTCTCTTTTGTGTTGACACAGAGGTTATGAAGGAATCTAAATGTTTATGCGAAAGTGAAATAAAAATTTAATGTCGATGCTGTGTTTCGAACCCACACGGCAAAAGATCTGTTGAACATGGACTGTATGCTTTACCACTGAGCTAATTTGCAATTGGTACAAAATCTAGAAATATTTAGATTGTAACATGTTAGAAAAATGTTGAATTCCCTATGTTCCATTTTAATATATTTATAGTCATGTTTGTAAATATCAAGTTATCATTGGGGCATAGTATAGTCTCGTTTCGGAGCATTCTTCCGAAAATATCCGAAGATGCGACGGGTTCGTAAGCAGTCGGAAGACATACTTTCGGTTTGAAATAGGCAAAATCTTTTTGTCTTTTGTTGTTATATCTTAAAGGAGTTCATCACAATATTTTGTGCGCAGCTCAATCGCGCAGCAAGCGATATCCACTGTAAAGTTCAGAATTCGCCGCCGAAAGTGCATAATTGTCGGATATGTAACGCACTCGCGCAAAATATATCGTATGTACTGACAATATAGGTCGTGCATCCATATTTTACCTTTAAAAATGATGGTGCTTTATTGGAGGAGTAGTTGTAGGAAGTGCTCGAATCGAATACATTGTGGACAGCCAATTTGAAAGTAAACTATTTCGTCCAGTAGTGATGCAGCCGACTCCAAGTCAAATAAAATTCCAGAAAATCTTAACGTAGATATATCTCCTTCAAGTTTAAATGTGACTTCCTAAAAATGTTGTTATATTTTTTGTGCCCCATCCCGTTTTTTCACCTAGTAAGACCAGAGTTATGGCCCTTGACAGTCAAATTGTACATAAAGGGTCTAAACATTTGTGTCGCACGTACCTCAAAATTACATGCGCCAAGATTCATGAAACCACACAAGAATTAAATTCAGCATGCGAAGTTGTGCACCAGTGCTTTTATTTGAGGTTTCACTCAATAAAAACAGATTTATGTCCCTTGACGTGGTCAAATATATACGTAAATGGGATGTGAAAGCTTGTGTAGCACGTATCTCAAAAAGTATTTGACCTAGACGCATGCAACCTTAAAAGAGCATTATTCCGCATGTGAGTAAGAATATTGGTTAAGGAACTGATAAAAACATTGTGCAATTTGTTTTGTAAGAAAAAAAATGTTCATAATTTTTAAGTGGGTGGGGTAATGAAAAAATACTTTTGTGGGTGGAGTGAATATTTTTTAATTTTTCTTGAAAACAAACACGGGTCGATATTATTTTTTTGGTTTAGATTTTTTTGTCTTAGTTCTAGCTTACATAATATAAAATATGGAAAAATTCTGTCCGCTTGATTTTTCATATCATTAAGAAATACTTCGTGTTTTTCTCAGTTTCAGATACTTTCAACATCTGTCAAGAGTAATTTTTCTGAGTTAATATATCTATATGTTGACATTTTATGCATAGTTATAGTGGTGTTATAAATTCGGATGCATAAACAGTAACATCAGAGTGAAACTTCGAATAAATAATTGTTTGCAGTAGTTTTATTATGACATGTATGTACTGTTTCTTCAGACAAAAATACCGATTTGGTGTTCTTAATAAACTTTGAATATTGAAAAAAGAAGCACGGGTACCTACTATTTTTATTTTTTATTTTAACTTGTTATACATCAATCTATAAATATGCAAAGTTACAAAAAATTCTGTCCGCTAGAAATAATTGTGAAAAACATCTTTAAACATATCCACGACTATTTGGTCAGATCCGATAGTGTGTCATATTTTCAGTTAATAGGAAGTCTCAGAACAAGAGGACCTTTAAAATCAATTGCAAAATACGGTCTCTATCGTGTTCACAAGAAATAGTGGACGGACGGACGCCGACGGACGATGGGCGACGGAAGAAGGTTGATCACAGAACCTCACCTTGTCACTACGTGACAGGTGAGCAAGAATATTCCACTAGCCAATGGCTGTATTTTATATCCAACTGAATTATTTGATTTGAACTGTTATGTTAGAAAGAATTTTTTTTTTGAATACTTACGGACTAACTGGTTATTTTATTTTGTCTAAATGCTTCATGCAAAAATGTTATCTGACAATATTTCTTACAGGACAAATCAGTTGTGACAATCGAGCAATCGCGTTTTTTTAACAAAGGTTCACTGTGTCTCAAACCACAAAACTGTGCAAGAGAACTGTTTGGACTTTATTTAAATCAAAAAAAAAAAAAAAAAAAAAGTCTGTAAAACATGTTCATCTTCAGTCACAAGCTATTCTGAGAAACATGATTTAGAAACTCACAAGATTTGAAAAGCATATTTGCAGGTTGTATGCAAACCTTGCACCATGATTATATACATATGATTATTAGTTTAATTCATGAACTACTTAAAAGGTAAACATATCTACAAGTACATATGATGATCATGCTCTCAAGTTTGCAATAGGAAATCTACAAAGCGCGTATTGATATCAGATTAATCAACAAAAGTTTTGTTAAGGAGGTAGGTTACCTTGTTACCATGCTAAATTCAAATTAGTTAAACCGCAGCTTTTTTTTTGTATTTCGTGTAATATGATGTTTTAATTGCTACAATCTCAATTTCGTTTATGTTATCCCTTCAAGTTAAATTTTTATCCAGGTTTGAAGAACATAACCCTCCAAAGGTATTTTATATAGAAAGAAGAAGGAATATATATATATATATATATATATATATATATATATATATATTTAACATTTTTCAGTGTATTTTATGATAATAGATATAGTCAACATAATTGATAATTTTACTAGTATGCGCGTTAGCTTTCTAATATAAGTTTAAAGTGTCTATGTCGCGGGGCTCGTGTTTCCATGGCTACGCATTTTCTCTCATTTTCAAACAACCATGTACAAAAATGGGGTTTGACGGCTTCAGTACCATTCTGTTAATGACCAGCATGGAATATTTAGGTATATTATTAGCAAAATACCAAGCACTTTACATGGAACTTATTTTTCTTAAAGTTTAAAGTCACCGTGGCAACAGAGATGTTTTAAATAGCTAATATCTTCTTTTTGTCGTAATTTCTTATAAAAATATTGAATGAAATTATTTTTCTTGTTCATGTAGCTTTAAAACATATTATTTGTAACGTAAGTTATATTTTCGTGAATTTTTCATTATTTCAAACAAATTTCACAGCTTAAAATACTTACAGCAGTACTCTTCGTCTGGCATTTTTCAAGATATTTGATAATTTTACTAGTATGCACGTTAGCTTTCTAATATAAGTTTAAAGTGTCTATGTCACAGGGCTTGTGTTTCCATGGCTACGCATTTTCTCTCATTTTTAATCAACCATGTACAAAAATGGGGTTTGACGGCTTCAGTAACGTTCTGTTAATGACCAGCATGAAATATTTAGGTATATTATTAGCAAAATAACAAGCACTTTACACGGAACTTATTTTTCTTAAAGTTTAAAGTCACCATGGCAAAAGAGATGTTTTAAATAGCTAATATCTTCTTTTTGTCGTATTTTCATCTAAAAATATTGAATGAAATTATACTTCTTGTTCATGTAGCTTTAAAACATATTATTTGTAACGTAAGTTATATTTTCGCGAAATTTGCATTTATTCAAACAAATTTCACAGTTTAAAATATAACAGCAGCACTCTTCGTCTGGCATTTTTCATGGAAAAATCGTTCAGCATGCTGCTATCATTCTCATAGATATTAATGAAATAAAGATAAAACGCCGAAGCTGTGTTCTTAAATAGACCAGTGTCAACAAGTAACCTTCACCCAACTGTATTCCAAATAACATTGGTTACCGTCATCCATTTTCTTATATTCCGCATAACATTTTAATATTACTACATAAAAGAAGCAAAATATTAATTATTATTCAGAGCAAAAGACTCATAAAAATATTTCAGTAAATAATGGTTGTTTGAAAATAATTCAAATAAAGAAAATGCACAGAATTACGTACATGTACTTTCAAAATAAAAGCTATTAATATTGCGCGGTAACTGACACGTAACGTTTTGACGTCAGTTTAAGGCAACATTGCTTTAAAGCGTTTCTCCGGCATTTCATTCATTATTTCTGCATTATTTAAGAACTGATTTATAGCAAATCTGTGCTTCATCACTATTTATACACGATGGGCGGTTATACGTCTGACGTAATAATTTCCCAAGGTAATACGTCTTGAGTTCAGAGTTCAGTTCTAGCGAAAGTTATTGCGAATTATTCAGCAAAGCGAATAATTATTCAGCATGTGTGTTAATTGATCAACACATTTGTGCAATGTGACATTTCGTTTAAAACATGTTATTAAGTAAAATATTTCATGAAATTTGAAAGCGCTATTTCTTGATGTGTACATGTCGCTAAATATTACGTTGACTAGACGTCAACATAATATCGTTGTGATGATTAAAGCATTGTTCGTCTTATTAGAATGTAGGGATAATACACGTTTTTTTGTGTATTAACGTCTGCAGAAGCCCCTGGGATATGTTTGTGACCGAGACCTTACCTTCGGTCTCGGTCACAAACATATCCCAAGGGCTTCTGCAGACGTTAGTACACAAAACAAACGTGTATTGTCGCTTTTCTTGCATAAAAAAATATTTCACGACGATTTATGTATTGTTTTCATATGTGATGACTTGACGATTCCGGTACATTTATTATTTACCATTCCTTTTGTTCTTGGAAACGGTAAACATGTTTTAAATATCCGTATCCAGAGCCCGGAAATAAACAACACTATCAAAAGTACATCCTGAAGGTTTTTAAGCGATTTGTTTATCTCTCATTATTACAAACATAAAATTACCAATAATTGTTTATATCATTTCACAATTTTTGGACTCGATCACAATTTCAAGAATAATAACTTTACATTCGAGTTATATTGAGTACGGACAAGCTGTTGGTGTACGGATGAGTACGAACATAGTGTTTAGCTTCCAAGCTGTTTATATAAATTCTTCGAGAAATTAGATAAAAACATACAGACTGACACTTACCAAAATCATAAATATGATTCCTAACAACAGCTGTCACAGGAGACAGCGCGCTCGACTATTTCGATGCTGGATAGTGAAACTGGGCACATCTGAGGAAACTAGAGCTGTCACTGGAGTGTTTAATGACTCCAATTGTGGATGAAGATATTGCACAATAGTCTGAGTCTATGTCAAAAATATCAACTTAAAGTAATAAGAGAGGTAAAGATAAAATGTATCAAAACACTATATAAGTATATCCTAAGCAAAAAGGGGTATAATTCATTAAATATTGGTGCCAGAGTTATGCAGCTTGTGTCATATAGTGTGGGTGATGATGTTAAACAACTATTTTAAGTTTGAATCAAATCCATTCAGTAATAACAGAGACAGAGTGAAAGTGCATCAAAACTTTAACCTAAAATTCTAAGTAAAAAGGGGGAATAATTAATAAAAAAATTGATGCCAGAGTTAGGCACCTTGCGTCATATGGTGTGGGTGATGATGTTGAAGAACTCTTTTAAGTTTGAATCAAATCCATTCAGTAATAAAAGAGACAGAGTGAAAGTGCATCAAAACTTTGACCTAAAATTCTAAGTAAAAAGGGGAAATAATTCATGAAAAATTGGTCCCAGAGTTATGCACCTTGTGTCATATGATAAGGGTAATGATGTTGAACAATTGTTTAAGTTTGAATCAGATCCATTCAGTAATAACAGAGATAGAGTGAAAGTGCATAAAACTCTAACCTGAAATTCTAAGTAGAAAGGGGAATAATTCATGAAAAATTGTGCCAGAGTTACGCACCTTGTGTCATATGATGTGGGTGATGATGCTGAACAACTATTTCAAGTTTGAATCAAATCCATTCAGTAATGACAGAGGTAGAGTGAAAGTGCACCAAACTTTAACCTGAAATTCTAAGTAAAAAAGGGGGAATAAATCATGAAAAATGGTGCCAGAGTTATGCACCTTGTGTCATATAATGTGGGTGATGATGTTGAACAACTATTTTAAGTTTGAATCAAATCCATTCAGTAATAACAGAGATAGAGTGAAAGTGCATCCAAACTTTAACCTGAAAATCTAAGTGAAAAGGGGGGATAATTCATGAAATATTGGTGCCAGAGTTATGGCCCTTATGTCAGATGATGTGGATGATGATGAGGAATAAGTATTTCAAGACTGAATCAAATCCATCAAGTAATTACAGAGATAAGTTGAAAAAAGAGAAAGTGCACCAAATCTTTAACCAAGGTGGGGACGCGGAAAGACGCCGACGCCGACGCCGGGGCGAGTAGGATAGCTCTCCTTATACTTCGTATAGTCGAGCTAAAAACGAGCAATAGCACAAGTTACACGCGATACTTATTTATTCACAGTTATTTACAATAACTGAACAGGCGCTTTGTAAAGGGAGTGAACTCTAGAGAAGCTAGTGCGTACATTGATGGGGGCAGTACGTTTGGGGTTGGAAACTGATACAGCTAAACATACTATGGATTACATTGTATCTATAATGCTACAAGAAGAGGTTGTTATGGAAGAAACAAGACGCAGATGCCAAATATCAGTGTGCGCAAAAATGCATACATATGTCCCTGGCAAAGCATTTCAAAAATAAAAATCGGGTATTAACAGCACGTGAATTGCCTTGTTTGCACACGATTTTTCTCCCGTTAATAAATGGGCGGATCCAGTGAAAAAAGTAGTTTTTATGCAAGAATAAACCATTAAGCATCATAACGGAGATGATTTATGTTCAGAAGAGTGGATAATCACATTTAGTTTGAACGTCGTCGTAAATCGTCACATTAGCTTCCGGTTGGACATGCGCACATACAAATAGTAAGGTAACCTACCTCTTTAGAAACGTATTTGCTATAAATGAAAAGCGAATATTATTTAAAGGTAATAAATCAAATTACAATTATAGTCGATGCTGCTGAATACATGTGTACCTAGAATATACGGACCACATGCTATCCGTACGATGGATACCAAAAGACGTTATTTTGTATCATCCTTAAAGTAGTGTCTGTACAAAATATAGGTTTGCTGTCTATCATTTTCCTTTTTTGTGTAATCCACTATAGAAATATTCTGACCTATTAACAATCTCACCAATAAATTCGACAGCAATATTACCTATTACGCATAGTCTAAAATGGTAGTGCAAATATTTTGCCATGTTGATTCCATAATATATTCTTCGTTTTTTTGTCTCCATACGAATTTTGGTTTTATTTTGAGAAGTTGTCTCACTCCAGGTGTCAATTTCTCCCTATCAAGGCCAGACGGTTCAATTTTAAGAAAAAATATGATCGGTTTTCCATTATCTCTGGCTCCTTCAATGACGACGCTGAATATAGCATCATCAAAGACATTTCTTGACACGATAGCGATAACAACTGGCGTTGTATTTATAACTTCATTTAGTTCTGAAATAAAATTATGTCCTGGACACACGTCTTCGCTTTTTGCTATCAGGTTTCTAGTTATATTCTTGACGTTTTTAATTTCAGTTTCCAGCGGTCCAGCTACGTAATCTTCAACAAATGTGTTATCATCATGGTGATAAACAAGAAGTGCAGCATACTTGTATTTTCCATGACCATCTTGAAGTCGTTTAATTACTTTACCACGGTGCCATTTTTTACATGCTTTAACTGAACCAAAAGCCGTTAGAACTGACAAAACCGTAACTGAGAGGCATATGACAACATTGCAAAGTTCAAAGTAACATAAGTCCTGCAGTAGATCTAGAGTACTCTGTTCAATTGTTATTTGCTTTCCATCTTCATTAGAGCAAGTAAGATTTTGCGAGGTAATGTTTACTATATTTGTATCTAGTAGCCATTTAATGAAAGTTTTAGCGTCACATGTAGAACATGACATGTTATTACCTTTTAGATATACTGCAGAATAGCTGCCATTGTGTCTCGGTATATGATATATCGAGTCCAAAAGACTTATTGATGTTTCATCAAGAATGTGTATAAAATTATTTCGTAAATCGAGAACTTGAAGATTTTCTAGATGTTTCAGTAAAAACGTCACCTGGCGCAATTTGTTACTGGATAGATCAATTATCTCTAAATCAACATTGCTACCAAACATTTTCATTGGGACTGTGTTTAAGTTGTTTCCTGACAAACTTATATATTGTAAATGTGACAACGAGTTTAATGAAGTTTTAAATAAAGAGTCATTATTTTTTGCCATTTTAAAAAGCTGATTAAAGGACAAATTCAATATTTTAATGTTTGGAGCAAAATTTGCTAGTAAAGGATTTATGAACTGTAGTCCATTATACGAGAAGTCTATTTCTTCTAAACTGGACACAATACAGTTTTTGCAGAAATGGTCTACACGCAAATCTAAATACTTTAAGTTGTTGCCTTTTGTTATTATACGCTGAACAAGAACTTGTATAGGTTTATCTATAACGATTGTAGTATTATATACCCAGATACTAGCTCTTGTAGGTATAATAGAAGACAAATTGACGATTTTAGCTTCTTTAAAGAGAACGAACCCCACAGCGTGAACTGATGTGTTTTTCACAACCCTATTTGAAATAACAAGTTTTCCTGGAGGTGGTCTCATCCTCTGTGGCAAAATTACTTCACTTAAGTCAAAAACGATGTTTTTGAGGTCAGAGAAATCAAAGTTATCTGTAAAAGTTTCACCAACTGTTGAACCGGATATATTGAAAAGTTTCAAATGCCTTAAGTATTTAAATATAACAAAATGAAATGCTGTTATCCCTGTATTGCTCATATCTAAATAGGTCAGTCTTTTTTGTTGTAGAATTTGTCCAAAACTTTCACCAATCGTATTCGGAGTATGGTACTCATTCAACCTAGACATTGTAAGTCTAGTTAAACTCGGTAATTTATCTGTTCCATTCAGACTTTGTAATAATGTACCAAAACTTACTCTAAAGCAATCGCTAAAATCTAATGACTTGACCGATTTAAGACCCACGAACGTATCGGAATCCAGATGGAAATGATCTAGATGTAGCTGCAATTCAACCAACCTCTTCAGGTCAGAAAAGGTTTTAGCTTTAAGTTTCAAATTCGAATATGACAATGAATTACTGATTTCCAAGTATTTTACGTTTTTCCAGCCTTCAGCGTTGAAATCGGTGCTGTCTATTACCATACTTTCATTAGGTCCTATAAAGTCCACTACTCTGACTCGCGATATCTCATCTGAAATACTGTTAGGAAAATAATTACATTTTACCGTGTCTTTATCTTCTACTACACAACTCCTTCTCAGTGCAGATGCCAAAGATACAGTAAATAGAAATGTAGTATAAACAGAAGGCATTTCAAAAGATAATGCATGAGAAATAAAAAAGAACTTCGTATATTTGTGACGAAAGTAGATTCTCTGTTTTAATTACAGCATGTTGTCTTTTATCAGATTCATAACGTTGTCATTTGTGCGCTTTCAACGAAAATGTGTCACCATTTCATCAGGCGTACATCTTGTTGTCCATCCCAACAAGTTTCGTGGTACAATCTGTAAAATATACACAAACATTTTTTATTTGGTATTTATGTGAAATATGCATGATTCGCCTTTAGGAACTTGAGCATGCTAAATTTCTCGATATCAAATAAGATCTTTTTAGATCTTGTTAATCAAAATGATAAATAACCTCTAAATACGTAACAATCATCAAACCGTTTCATATTATGACGGCACATGATTTTTTCGTTTAAACATATAATTTGTTACCACGGCAAACGTTGGTCTGGCGAGGGTGATTCAAGGGCTATAACCAACAGTGACTTGGAGCATCTGATTGGTTATCAACGTATTCGTGATGCCCATAATCGTTGGGACCACGAATACTGAACATTCGATAATAACTACTCTTTTTTACTTCTTGTATCTTAAACAAAATCAGAATACACTTGGTTCATCTACAAACCGTCCGAAAACTTATTAACTTTACATCAAATGACGCCGATCCGAGATCACTGGACCTTATCGTACGCCCACAATTCCCGTTTTTCTGTCACTTTGGTTTTGAGACACCACAACACCTATAACGCGCTTATTTGTGCGTAGCAGTCGAAAGAGGGTATGTAGCAAGGTAACAAGGCTTTCGCTGGATAGATATTGGAGGATTATCCTAAGCCCCTTTTTCACATGGGAAACAAGGGAGTGAAATTGTTGAGTGAACACCGTTTGATAATCATAACCCTGTCTAAAATACACAACTGCAATGGAAAAGTAAGTTATCTATATGTTACTTGCTATACATGATACCACAGCCATGAATCTAACAGTCCTGCAATGGTTTTCTTTGATTTTCTCATATTTCTAGATATTTTCCCATTTACTTTGATGCATATATACGGGAAGCAGAGATCATTTCTCTTTCCAGTAATAGCTTTCTTAACAAAGTTTGCATTGTCAAATCGCGTGGGTTTTAACATATTTTAGAAAATTCGTCTGTTTGTTGACAAATTTTACACAAAATGTTCACACTTTCCCCAGGCCTTTAAACGATTTGATCGTTATATATTTTTCTTTTCTTCGCTGTAAAGTGCTAATCTTTACAGTCATTGTCACAAATCATATATTTTTATCGTGACTTTAGAGATAAAAAGTTCATGCTTTGCATGAAATACTATATACATAGCCACTTAAAGACCCACCACGACCTAGTGACCTACTTTTTTGCCCACAAAAACTTCATGAAACTCATTCTTATAATACAGGTAATATACAGCTATATACTACAAGTTTTCAGGTGGACAATTTAGGCCCTTCCTGAATAAATGTGTTTTAACAACATTAGCTGCCAACTTTTTCAGTCAGTCTCTTAGCATAGCTTTAAGAATATAGATAAAGAAATGCCTTACTCTGTAGAAAGAAAATGTGAATGACGTTTAACTAAATGTACTAATTTTTATATATTACTTCATTATTTCAATAAAATATTAAAACATTAAACAAATTGTCATGGCCTATTATATGCCACTGTCAATTTGAAACTAAATTATTGTATAACTCATATTTTTCATGCAAATCTTGTATAATTACCATCATGGAAATACAAAAGAATACAGTCATTTTGTGTTGCCTCTATAAAGACCCACCCGACCTAGTGACCTACTTTTTTCATTCACAAAACCTTCATGAAAATCATTCTTGAAATACAGGTGATGTATAGTTATACTACAAGTTTTTAAGGTTGACAAGTAAGGCCATTCCTGAATAAATGTGTTTTTTTACCACTTTACCTTCAAACATATTCAGTCATCTCTTTTGAGCATAGTTTCAAAAACATAGATGAATAACTATCTTACACTGTAGAAACAAAATGTGATTGAAATTCAATAAATACACTGATTTCTGTACATATTGCTACAGTTATGGCCATACCAAATTGATTAATAGTTCTTCGGATAATTTTCAAAAAAAAAATAGGAGCGAGCGAGCGAAATTTTTATTTTATTTTTTTTTTTCTCAATTTTGATTTTTTCAGAGGCGGGTAGATTTTACATGGAGCGAGCGGGCTTTTTTTAATTTTTTTTCCCAGCTTGGACCCTTTAGGAGGCGGTTATGGTTATACATGAAGTTAACATTTCTTTAGAAATAACACAGAAATCAAACATTTAAAGTGTGGGTAACACAGTATATAGCTTTTCTATATGTTTTAAAGACTACATGAATGATTTTGCAAATAAATTCTTGCCAAAACTCACTGAATCACTGTGTTATTTTTTTTATTTATAATTACTAAGGGAAGAGTGTCTTATTTTCAATTTTGAATTTTCTATATTAATCTGAAGGCGTGCCTATTTAACGGCACAGGATGAGGAATATTTAAGACAAAACAGGCACATGTGTGGAATAACATTTCTTCTGAAACACAGATGGCTTCGACACATGAACAACTTTGTACCCCTAGTGGAACTCCAACCCATAGAGGTGAGGTTAAGTAATAAACCACTTGACCAGTGAGACCAAACAGAGCTGGGCATACAGATGCTTCGACATTGCTCGAATCCCTTTGGAATAATTTCTTAACTGATCAGGCTAGCTTATGTTTTTGTGCTAGAGATTCATTATAGGCAAAAATGATAACATGACAGACAAAGAATAATCCCAATATGGCCACCCTTAAAAGTGTTGTTTGTTGTGCTTTGACTGAACTAGAAATTTAGAGTTCGGGAGGTCTGTTTTTTTTTCAGTTTCTTTCGTTCTATCAATTCACAGCCAATTAATATACAAACAGGCAAAATTGGGGTTACAAAAGGACAGATTTTGTTAGAAATTATTTTCATATCTACATTACTTATTTGAAAGGCTAAACAATTTTTAAATTGACTAAATGTGTTTTGATAGAATATCTGACTGCTGTACTAAAGAAGTTACCTTCAAAAAGATTTGGGCCGAGACAGTGTTATAGGTCGGTCAGGATCTGTGATCAAACATTTTTTTAAGATAGTAGTCGGCCTCAGCTTTGGGCTCTAGATCTAATATATTGAACTAAACATCTGATAACAAATGGTTTGAAAACTTTATATCTGAACAATAATTCCAAATATTTTTAACTGCATCCCCGTGCACGTCTTACAAGTCGGGCTTCGTTCTTTTCACTGTATTGAACAAAAGTAGAACGTGCCTACTTCATTACCTACCGGCACATCGAAAGCCATGTGTGGCACTAGCACAGACACTCTAGATTTAAAACAAATGATGAACAACATCATAATTCCTGACTTTTTGAGTTTGGGTCATCAGCTACATGTATTACGGGGACACGCATGAAATCCGATCAATATCACTTTGACGCACTAAAACAGCGATAAAACCTGTTTTGCCGTTATTATTCCGGACCGCGTAATCGGAAAAAAAATTTTTTTTTCGGAGATTTTTATGTACGTGCGGGCGGGTGATTTTTATTTTTTTTTCTCGGGAATGAAATTATTGATGCGGTAGTTCCGACGAACGACATCAATTTGGTATGGCCTATTCAATAAAATGTTAAAACATTACACACGTTGCCTTGGCCTAATCTATGACACTGCCAATTTGTAACTATATCCTTGTTACTTCTTCGCGATTTTCTTCATGCAAAGCATATATAATTACCATCATGGAAACACAAATATACAGTTATTTTGTGATGCCTCTTTAAGCCTACAATAAAGATTTAACGGAGTTGTCTCCATATTTTCCAGATATTTTTTCCAGGATTTTTTTTCAGCTCAAGTTACTCTTTTTCAGAAAATAATATCTAAAATATTTTTCAGACTACGTACTTAGCTACATATATATACCTAAAATAGATTGTGCCTGCTTGAGGTTAAAGGTGCAAAATAAAGACAAATGAATACACATAAATCTTAAAAAAGACTACACATTTTGAAATATACTACTAAACATTTTGAAATATACTACTAAACATAACGATAGCCGTGCAATATTCCTTATAATTAACCATGAACAATGAAGGAATGACTGTTCTTGTATTTTTATAGACTGGCATGGGTGGTCATTTTGTCCTACTTTCGTGCTTATCGCTTTTCCGAAATAGGTCGGAAATTCTTCGGGATAACGTGATTTTAAAATCAATTCAAACGAATATCCGTTTAAGGTTGAGAATTAGGCATTGTGTGTGTTGTGTGTGTTTGTGTGTGTGTGTGTGTTCGGGTTTAACGTCCTTTTCAACAATTTTTCAGTCATATAAACGACGGTGTCTACTTGTAGCAGTGAGCACAATGTGCTACCTCACTGGAATATCACGCCGTAGACACGTGGCATGATACCCCACCCGGTCACATTATACTGACACCGGGCTGACCAGTCCTAGCACTATCCCCTTAATGCTGAGCGCCAAGCGAGGAAGCTGCTAATACCATTTTTTTACGTCTTTGGTATGACGCGGCCGGGGATCGAACCCACGACCTCCCGCACTCGAAGCGGACGCTCTACCACTAGGCTACCGAGGCGGTGAATTAGGCATTGAGAAATTAGGCATTAAGAAACAAAAATCAAACAACACCAAATCATAGAAAGAAAGAGTTGTTTGACATGAAAATTGAACAGCATGCAAAACATGTACATGTGTATATTACTTAACGAAACAAGTGTTAGTATACTGATATAAACATTAAATTCCGGAAAAGGCGTACCTAAAGGGGCCTCTCTTCCGGACAGTCAAACGCCTTTAAAAACTCACCATTTTCAAAGAACTGTTACACATGTTCGTTTTGATGATTTGCAATAGCGTGCGAGTGGTGAAAATTCGCATAACAAGGTGGGACACAGTTTTCCTCAATCGTTTATCTACATTTCTTTACAAATGGTAATCATTTTCAAAGTGAGACATTTTTTCCGAATATTTTAAGTACAAATGGCATTCATTTTCAAAGGGAGACAACTTTATCCGAATATTTTAAGTATTCGTCGAGAGAAAAAGTACCATACTATAAGGAACGGAGAGAAACTATCAAGGTATCTGCTTTTTTTCGTAATTTTTACATAAACAATATATTATCAATGCATGAACCACTTTTTCTTTTGGTTTAACGTCGCACAGACACATGATAGGTCATAAGGCGACGTTCCAGCTTTGATGGTGGAGGAAGACAATTCACTTGATACCAATGTCTTCTACCATTCTGTATCACGGCTACTAAACGCTAGCGCCACCACCAAATTGTGGTGATAAGGAAAAGAGTTATCGACATTTCCGTGGTGCAGCTATCGCCCGTTTCTACTTGTAAACACGTGAGTAAACTTTATATTTTATCTAATTTTTTTATTGATAGAGTTTTTTTCGAAAATCGGAGAATGTAGTTCTGTGTAACAACCATTTTACTACAGGTTGGTTGTAATTTTATTAAAATATTATGCAAATTGTGGTGCCAGGTGCTTTTCTCCCGAATCTGACAGTGGCACATTTTCATACCGGCCAGTATTCGAACACCATTCCGATGAATAGACACACTATAAGAACATACCTGCGCATACAAATAGTGTAGAAATAATAAATAATTATATACGCACACACCATGAATAGTAGGATCTCAGGTTAGAAGAAATATACCAGGATTTTTAAAAGTGGTGGCGCTATAACTCTAGTGATGGCGCTATACAATAGTGGTGGCGCTTTTACGTCATTCAATGGTACGAACTGCTGACACAATCGGAACAAACACCAATATTCTCTTATTGGTAATTTTCCTGCAAGGAATTATGTTATTAAAGAAAGAAAAACACGACCATAGTTTATTTACCTTTATGAAACCAAGAAAAAAGAACAAAATACTCACAGACCCTTCGGACTCTTGTAGTCAAAGTTAATATTTTCCTTTGTTTAAAATGTTAATGTAGAAATATTTCTAACTTTAATATTTCTAACCTTTAAATATTCTACTTAAATACAAACTAGGTGTACTTTTAATTCAGGTCAAGAAAAATAGATGCAAACATTTATTTCAAACATTTGTGTCTAGGAAATAATTTGAAGATAGAGTAGATTTTTTTTTTATTATTAAATTCAGATCCTGAAAGTTACTTCCCTTTGTTTTAATACGTCGTTTGCAGGTCATTGTAAACAGACGACGTTACTTTCACAATTCTTTCTGAAAAGTGGGTACAAAACATTTTCAATTCCAATCGATTAAAATATGATTAATCAACAGACCTTATATACATGTAGAATCTGAAACCGTATACAGATGAAGAGGTTACTACATGTATTTTGTTGAGTAACGTTATTTGGGTATAGCGTAGGATAGGTTGATAACATCGATTATTGTAGAAATTTCCGCGGCTTGCAGACAGACAAACTTACATTATTACATTTCATATGTTTTCTTGTTTTTAGATGTAAGGAAAAGTTCCCTTTTCCTTCTTCCCTTGAAAATCCCCATCTGAAATAGATAAACAGTGTATACATTAACTATTAAAGGGATTTTAGGACAATTAAGTAGTGATAAATCAGTTTTAAGGTGTGAATTAGAAAAGTAATCTTCACAAAAATGCTGTCTCAAATATAGAATTATTTTAAAGATACTGTAATCTTAACATTTTACTGCTAGAAGACGTAAGGGGTGTTACATACAGGCTTTCAAGTGGCACTAAAATCCCTAAAAAATCTTATTTTTTTTAGACCTCCCTAAAATTCCTAAAAAAACACTCAAAAAGGGCCAGATTCCTAAAAAAACCTTATTTTTTCTAATTGTCCCTAATTTTTTGTAAAGTTGCACCCAAACGTATATTTTCTCAAAATTTAGGCCCAAATATACACTAGAGGCCACCATTCCATACCTTTATTCCAAAATTTTCCAGGGGGAAACCCCACTGACCCCCTTCAAATGAGGGGAGTACTCCTCCAGTACCTCAAAATTTAGATAATATATGCATCAGAGACCACCATTTCATACCTTTATTTCAAAATTTTCCAGATGGAGAATCCCCTTACCCCTCTAAAATTACAGGGATATCCCCTCACACACACCAAAATTTAGACCAAAAATTGTACTACAATCCAGCATTTCATACCTGCATTTCAAAATTGTCCAGGGGATGAGGCAGCCCCTTGACCCCCTTAAAATTAGGGGACAGTGTGTACACCCTCCTATACCGAAAAATTTAGAACAAAAAATACACCAGCGCCCACCATTTCATACCTGCATTTCAAAATTTTCCAGGCGGAGAGCCCCCTGACACCCCTCCTAAATTTTAGGAGTACCAATACTTCAACATTTAGACCAGAAAATACACCAGTGGTCACCACTTCATACCTGTATATCAAAAACTCCACTATTCCCAACACAGACAGAGGCCCCTCTCCTATACCTACCCCCTCTCGGCGATATGCACCTTGCCATGACAATTAGGGGTCTGGTGATGATGAAAAGCAACACTATATATGGTCAAAGGGCGGCTTGACATGTTGCCCGTGGACATCTAGTCCAAATGTAACCCTTATTTTTGGCAAAAACAGCCCTGATTTTTGGCAAAAATACCCCTAATTTTAGCCCTAATTTTTTGCCAAATAGTGCTTGAAAGCCTGTACATATCTCATTTCAGTTCATGCACGACCAATCCGAGTCTGCTGTCATGTTTGTCGGTTTCAGTCCATGCTTCCAAAGAATCTTCTCACAAAATTTATTACATTGTAATGGTAAAGGATATTCTTAAGTGGCACCGCTAGACCGCTCAAGCAAATTGAATGATGCACGTAGCCTAATTTACATTGTAACAGACAGAAATTTTAAAATTAATTAAAGCCCTCGATTCCAACAACCATATAAAGCTCCACTGTCGGATTTTCATACATTAAAACTGAATATATTAGCCACTAATCATATACAACAGCGCCACCACTACTGTATAGCGCCACCACTAGAGTGAGAGCGCCATCACTTCTGAAAAAAGTAGTGTTTTTCCTTGTTACTGTGTTTATCGTAATTCTTTGGTGTGAGGGAATACGTATAAATCATTTCTACACCATTTTCATGCGCAGGTATGTTCTAACAGTGTGTCTATTCATCGGAATGGTGTTCGAATACTGACCGATATGAAAATGTGCCACTGTCATATTCAAGAGAAAAGCTCCTGGCACAACAGTTCCATTATATTTTAATGAAATTACAGCCAACCTATAGTAAAATTGTTGTTACACGGAACTACATTCTCCGATTTTCGAAAAAAGTTCTATCAATAAAAATATTAGATAAAATATAAATTTTACTCACGTGTTTACAAATAGAAACGGGTGATAGCTGCACCACGGAAATGTTGATAGCTCTTTTCCTTATCACCACAATTTGGTGGTGGCGCTAGCGTTTAGTAGCCGTGTGTATAGTTTCAACCAAATGCCTTTTATATTTTTCAAGTTATGCTCCAGAAGTAATATTTTAATAATAAAAGGAGGTAATTGAAAAGCTAGGTACGGACGGCATGGTTATGGTTCTTTGACACTGCACTCCCTGTCAATGGCCTTTTTCATTTCTGAAGTTTCGGTCCAATACATTTATTTTTTTTTGAAATTAATGCTCCGGACAAGCATTATTTTGTATAATAACAAGGAGGTAACTCAAAAACTAGGAAAGATAAAGTCATTGTTCTTTGACACTACACTTTGTCTTAATGAGTTCTATGACTATCTGACGTTTCAATCAAATTTCATTTATGCTCAAAACAAAATGTGTGACGGACAGAAGGACGGACAAAGCCGTAACTATACATGTATGCTCGCCCTTTTCGGGAACATAAGAATAACTATGCTCGCAGATCATTGTTATCTATACTGACATTTCAATGATCTCACCAAAACATCGCAAACCCGTAACAAAAAAGGAACATATTTACAAATATGGTAATATTGACATAATCTAGAAATAGGTAATTCAACATTAACAAGGCACTCTCTTGTACCGGGAATCATAACTACTTACAGAGATACTGTATGTAACAAAAATACAGTTTGCGCATTGTCGTTTCGAAGTTGTTTAACAATATCGACATTGGTCTGATGCAGAGGAGAATGTGAGTGTAAGAAAAAACGAATGGAGACAACAAGGCATCAAGCCTTCATTTTAGCTCAATATCTTCGGAGTTTTTTTTTTAAAAAATGTCCACCACATATTTAGCCCATGCACAACATACGTATTCTATTCGGTTTTTCTCCAATAAATATGTTTTTAGCAAAGTGATCGCCGTAAAGTTTTTCTTCTTGGTAGGGTTTAGTATACGGAAAGTTTTAAGGACAAGATTTAAGCAGACGCAGGGCAATTACAACATGTTTCTATCTGTTGATAAAAATGTTGCTAATTATTAGTCATACCGCTTCACGGAGGACATTCTCCGTCATTTCTACAAATACAGGTAATATAAATGCACTTACGTGCTTGATAATGTATGCTCGGTTGCACTGCATCGCGATGTTTTGGCAAAACAATTTCATTTTTACAAAATTCACTCACAAATAAAAATATATCCTGTTTTTCTGTGAAATGTTTACCACATATGTACTACCTGAAGCACAACATATGATTTTAAGCGGAGCCCATTTGGGAATACATATGTTGGTTCCCCTTCCGTGAACAACAACAAAAAATATCTGATTTAAATTTTACATTAATAAAACCAATAATCGTTGAATGTCTTTTGCAAGATTAATAAAGCAGGCATTTTTACTAAAAGTATTAAAGGTCCACTACTACTAACACCCGAACGAGTATTATATGAAAACCAGGGTTTGTAGCTGAGACTTCCTATTTACTAAAAAATATGACCCACAGTATGGGATCTGACCAAATAGTCATGAATATGTCAAGAATAACCTACAAATGAACAAAATGTCCTTGCCTATTTCAAACCGAAATAATGTTTTCCGACTGCTTACGAACCCGTCGCGCATCTTCGGATTTTTTCGGAAGATTCCTACGAAACGAGACTTTAATTTATAAATAGATGGAAATCATATATTTCCAAACGATAACGAGATTTTTACAAACTTAGCATAGGGAATTCATCATTTTTGTAACTCGCAAAAACTTCATGAAAAGTATTTTTATCATACGAGTAATATACAGCTATACTACAAGTGTTTTCACAACTTCGTCTGCAAACCTTTTCAGTTAATCTCTTTTCAGCTGGTTTTAAGAATATAAATGAATAAATATCTTACACTGTAGAAACAAAATATGATTGAACTTTACCGAAATACACTGATTTGTGTACATATGGCTACATTAATTCAATAAAACTTTAGACATTAAACATATTGTCTTGTAGACTATGAACCAGAAGGGGTTTTGCTCCCCCACCTCCAGGGGGAATTTTGTGGACCATATTTCTTTGAAACCCCAATGTATGGCAAACAATTTGGCATAAAGTTTGCAACTGGCGGGCAGGGGTTTTCTCCGTAACCACGCTTTAAAATACGTTAGCCACAAAACTTATATATTTTTATCAATTGCTAAAGAAAATTGTACCATTATGAAAGAAAATCATTTCAAGTTTTCAAATGTTGTTTAAAAGTGTTTACTAGAAGCTACAATTTTATAAAATTTTGTTGTCTAAAATGTAATGTTGAGGTAAAAATAATATTGGAAAAAGATACGTTACCTTAAAAAGCGAAACATTTTTGGTATAAAGTTTTTACTGCAAATTCAGATGACCAGGTAATCAAAAAATGAAGTTGTCATTAAAAAGTTCAACATTCAGCAAAATAAATGATATATAGATTGCCAACATAAGTTAAGAGAAAGTTGATTTTTATTGATTTTAGCGATTTTGAAAAAGCAACATCATTCTTCCAAAATATGCTATTTTTCAATCATACATAATTCATAACTGTTTTCTCAAAAATGTACATTTTACATTTATATTAACACTCTTTAATTACATATTATACAACCATTTATATATTTATCAACAAGCCTGTAACTTGTAAGACATGTTACACTGAATACTACGTTACATTTTACGTTACCAAACATACAAATTATAGTTAATATCTTCAGTTTCTTTCAGACATATTTGATCACTTGAAAATAACAAAATTACTATTCAATTTTGTATTTAGCAGTGTAGAATTGAAAACTTTAGGTTTAACTTAAAACAGACGTATTAAAGTATCAAATTAAGTTTCAATTTACGTTACCGAACACCTAATATATACTTATTGTTTTCTTTTACTTTAAATGTACTTTATCGTTTATAAATAGCAAATTTACCAAATTGAATTATGTTTTAACATAGCTTTGCAATCTAACTTTAAACACATGTATCTAAAAATACGTTACAATATACGTTACCCAATCTACAAACTATACATTTTCACGCATTCTGTAATGTTAGAACATAAACAAATATTTCTTTTATAAACATATTTTGCATTCAACTTTAAACTCGTACAATTAAGAATCAAACAAAGAAACTAGAACCTAGACTAGCCACTAGACTGATAATAACTCTATTTCTATATTTTACCCTTTTTGACGAATTCAATTTCATAGAGACAAAAGCCAGTCTATTTTAGAAATTTTCACACAGGACTGATGTTGAAATTATCAGTCTAGTAAAATCTGAAATGCTCTCAGAGAGATGATTGGCACCTATGACTATTAGATTACCCATGAATAATTTGGTACATCATGCTAGTGGTCAAGTGTTACGCTGCTGATCATAAATCTGTTTACCTAACTGAGTTTTAATGGAGATAACTGAAGAACCATTCTCATCTAGAATAAACCATTCTGCTACTTTTGAAATCTTGATGGGTCATCTTGCAAATGTATTTATTAACAATAACATGTTTATTTTATTTAAAGGATTATTCTAATCATTAAAATTCTGAAACTGAAGAATGGATTTTAAAAGTTTCTTACAGCATGTCATTGTCAAAAGCACATTTTAAAATATATGTTGAGTTCAAGTTTATTCAAAAGATAAAGAAACTGCTTGGTATATTATGTGGCAAAGAGGAAGATTATGATTGCTACCATATAAAACTTTTCAAAGGTGTTAATAAAACCGAGACTTGTTGTCCCATTGGAAAGGCAGCAGATATAGACAAAATTATGAGAAAGCTGTACCAAAATTAAAAGAAACACAAGTGTCAGCAAAAAATTATTTCTATTCAGTCACTGCATCACCAAACAAAAAAGACGTTTTATTTTCTTAACAAAGATTGATAAATAACAAAACTATTGAAGGTCGATGCATATATGGAAGACTGGTGTACCATTCTTACTGCCAGATATCTAATGCTAATAGCTAAATACAATATTCTTGCTCTCATAATAAATGCGAAAATTTCAAATATCTAATGTCTATAATGCTGAAAGATAATTCTAACTGTCCTTTGATTTATGAAATAAAGATCTGCATCATGTCTTATGAGTCTGATTTGAAGAATGTTCTACCATGTCATGCCAACATCGGACAATGCAGGTTAGTATTCAGCTTTGTATGGAGGGCCTGTGCGCTATGCTAATTGCCGAATGTCAATTTTAATGCTAAATGCCAATAACTTTATGCTAAATTCATATTATTTAATGCTAAATGTTTTTTTTATTCCCCCGAAGGGGGGCATATTAGTTTTCAACTGTCCGTCCGTTCGTTAGTTCGTCACAATGTTAACTTTTTGCATGAAGAAGGCACTTTACTCGCGAACCACTGCACCCAGGACCTTCAACCTTCACATGCTCATAGTACTTATTGAGTACACGACCATTACTGACTTTGGGGTCACCAGGTCAAAGGTCAAGGTCACCAGGTCAAAGCTGCGGGGGGAGGGGGGCATTTGTCACCATTAGTGACAGCTCTTGTTTTTTAAATTATTTGTCATTTAGCAGTTGGAAATTAGCATGGCGCACCGTCCTTCCACAGTATTGTTTTTCCATCGCATTTGACAATTATGACTCAATGTTTAAGCTTTAGCATTTGGTATTAATTTTTTTCCATTTGGCATGTGGCATTTTTCAAATGAAAGGGCGGAGTTATAATGTTAACTTCCTAATGCTATATATTTTATGCGAAATATCAAATGCTTACTTGTATTTAGAGTATTAAACATTTTTGACGTTAAAATGAAGTATTTGGTAAATTGAACAAGCCTTCCATGAATAAAACTATACTATTATCAACTAAATAGCAAATAAAGTGGTCTAATGAAATAAGATAACCAGCGCTTAAAATTTCAAATAATATTACTTTATACTATACATAAGATTTTCAATCATCTCCAGTCCTCTCTACACTGGCGATTAGTTGAATAAATGCATGTACCTTATAAGATATGTAACTAATTGTTAATATTCAACACAAAAACATTTTGAAACCAAATGTCTCTATTTAACATTATATTTTTCACAAATCAATTAATTTTATTTTAAAACATTTGGCTCTGCTAATCTTTACTAAAGAGGATACAAGTATGGGTTTTTCTTGATTTGTAAAGCATTAGATAACTAATTGGATTTGTCTTAATGAGTTCTATGACTATCTGACGTTTCAATCAAATTTCATTTATGCTCAAAACAAAATGTGTGACGGACAGAAGGACGGACAAAGCCGTAACTATACATGTATGCTCGCCCTTTTCGGGAACATAAGAATAACTATGCTCGCAGATCATTGTTATCTATACTGACATTTCAATGATCTCACCAAAACATCGCAAACCCGTAACAAAAAAGGAACATATTTACAAATATGGTAATATTGACATAATCTAGAAATAGGTAATTCAACATTAACAAGGCACTCTCTTGCACCGGGAATCGTAACTACTTACAGAGATACTGTATGTAACAAAAATACAGTTTGCGCATTTAAAATGCTAGTAAATAATTTCTTTTATTGATTTCATGCATTGAACAAACTGATTTAAATAAGGAACAAGTATCTCATCAAAACATATTCTTAAACCTTAAAAATGTCGTTTCGAAGTTGTTTAACAATACCGACATTGGTCTGATGCAGAGGAGAATGTGAGTGTAAGAAAAAAACGAATGGAGACAACAATGTATCAAGCCTTCATTTTAGCTCAAGATCTTCGGAGTTTTTTTTTTAAAAAATGTCCACCACATATTTAGCCCATGCACAACATACGTATTCTATTCGGTTTTTCTCCAATAAATACTTTTTTAGAAAAGTGATCGCCGTAAAGTTTTTCTTCTTGGTAGGGTTTAGTATACAGAAAGTTTTAAGGACAAGATTTAAGCAGACGCAGGGCAATTACAACATTTTTCTATCTGTTGATAAAAATGTTGCTAATTATTAGTCATACCGCTTCATGGAGGACATTCTCCGTCATTTCTACAAATACAGGTAATATAAATGCACTTACGTGCTTGATAATGTATGCTCGGTTGCACTGCATCGCGATGTTTTGGCAAAACAATTTCATTTTTACAAAATTCACTCACAAATAAAAATATATCCTGTTTTTCTGTGAAATGTTTACCACATATGTACTACCTGAAGCACAACATATGATTTTAAGCGGAGCCCATTTGGGAATACATATGTTGGTTCCCCTTCCGTGAACAACAACAAAAAATATCTGATTTAAATTTTACATTAATTTAATAAAACCAATAATCGTTGAATGTCTTTTGCAAGATTAATAAAGCAGGCATTTTTACTAAAAGTATTAAAGGTCCACTACTACTAACACCCGAACGAGTATTATATGAAAACCAGGGTTTGTAGC
Source organism: Mercenaria mercenaria (assembly GCF_021730395.1). Taxonomy (NCBI): domain Eukaryota; kingdom Metazoa; phylum Mollusca; class Bivalvia; order Venerida; family Veneridae; genus Mercenaria; species Mercenaria mercenaria. The sequence goes on along the minus strand of NC_069361.1, from coordinate 121,052,712 downwards.
TGAGACTTCCTATTTACTAAAAAATATGACCCACAGTATGGGATCTGACCAAATAGTCATGAATATGTCAAGAATAACCAACAAATGAACAAAATGTCCTTGCCTATTTCAAACCGAAATAATGTTTTCCGACTGCTTACGAACCCGTCGCGCATCTTCGGATTTTTTCGGAAGATTCCTACGAAACGAGACTTTAATTTATAAATAGATGCAAATCATATATTTCCAAACGATAACGTGATTTTTACAAACTTAGCATAGGGAATTCATCATTTTTGTAACTCGCAAAAACTTCATGAAAAGTATTTTTATAATACGAGTAATATACAGCTATACTACAAGTGTGTTCACAACTTCGTCTGCAAACCTTTTCAGTTAATCTCTTTTCAGCTGGTTTTAAGAATATAAATGAATAAATATCTTACACTGTAGAAACAAAATATGATTGAACTTTACCGAAATACACTGATTTGTGTACATATGGCTACATTAATTCAATAAAACTTTAGACATTAAACATATTGTCTTGTAGACTATGAACCGGAAGGGGTTTTGCTCCCCCACCTCCAGGGGGAATTTTGTGGACCATATTTCTTTGAAACCCCAATGTATGGCAAACAATTTGGCATAAAGTTTGCAACTGGCGGGCAGGGGTTTTCTCCGTAACCACGCTTTAAAATACGTTACCCACAAAACTTATATATTTTTTATCAATTGCTAAAGAAAATTGTACCATTATGAAAGAAAATCATTTCAAGTTTTCAAATGTTGTTTAAAAGTGTTTACTAGAAGCTACAATTTTATAAAATTTTGTTGTCTAAAATGTAATGTTGAGGTAAAAATAATATTGGAAAAAGATACGTTACCTTAAAAAGCGAAACATTTTTGGTATAAAGTTTTTACTGCAAATTCAGATGACCAGGTAATCAAAAAATGAAGTTGTCATTAAAAAGTTCAACATTCAGCAAAATAAATGATATATAGATTGCCAACGTAAGTTAAGAGAAAGTTGATTTTTATTGATTTTAGCGATTTTGAAAAAGCAACATCATTCTTCCAAAATATGCTATTTTTCAATCATACATAATTCATAATTGTTTTCTCAAAAATGTACATTTTACATTTATATTAACACTCTTTAATTACATATTATACAACCATTTATATATTTATCAACAAGCCTGTAACTTGTAAGACATGTTACACTGAATACTACGTTACATTTTACGTTACCAAACATACAAATTATAGTTAATATCTTCAGTTTCTTTCAGACATATTTGATCACTTGAAAATAACAAAATTACTATTCAATTTTGTATTTAGCAGTGTAGAATTGAAAACTTTCGGTTTAACTTAAAACAGACGTAATAAAGTATCAAATTAAGTTTCAATTTACGTTACCGAACACCTAATATATACTTATTGTTTTCTTTTACTTTAAAACGACTTTATCGTTTATAAATAGCAAATTTACCAAATTGAATTATGTTTAACATAGCTTTGCAATCTAACTTTAAACACATGTATCTAAAAATACGTTACAATATACGTTACCCAATCTACAAACTATACATTTTCACGCATTCTGTAATGTTAGAACATAAACAAATATTTCTTTTATAAACATATTTTGCATTCAACTTTAAACTCGTACAATTAAGAATCAAACAAAGAAACTAGAACCTAGACTAGCCACTAGACTGATAATAACTCTATTTCTATATTTTACCCTTTTTTGACGAATTCAATTTCATAGAGACAAAAGCCAGTCTATTTTAGAAATTTTCACACAGGACTGATGTTGAAATTATCAGTCTAGTACAATCTGAAATGCTCTCAGAGAGATGATTGGCACCTATGACTATTAGATTACCCATGAATAATTTGGTACATCATGCTAGTGGTCAAGTGTTACGCTGCTGATCATAAATCTGTTTACCTAACTGAGTTTTAATGGAGATAACTGAAGAACCATTCTCATCTAGAATAAACCATTCTGCTACTTTTGAAATCTTGATGGGTCATCTTGCAAATGTATTTATTAACAATAACATGTTTATTTTATTTAAAGGATTATTCTAATCATTAAAATTCTGAAACTGAAGAATGGATTTTAAAAGTTTCTTACAGCATGTCATTGTCAAAAGCACATTTTAAAATATATGTTGAGTTCAAGTTTATTCAAAAGATAAAGAAACTGCTTGGTATATTATGTGGCAAAGAGGAAGATTATGATTGCTACCATATAAAACTTTTCAAAGGTGTTAATAAAACCGAGACTTGTTGTCCCATTGGAAAGGCAGCAGATATAGACACAATTATGAGAAAGCTGTACCAAAATTAAAAGAAACACAAGTGTCAGCAAAAAATTATTTCTATTCAGTGACCAAGCACCGTACTGCAGTCACTGCAGCACCAAACAAAAAAGACGTTTTATTTTCTTAACAAAGATTGATAGATAACAAAACTATTGAAGGTCGATGCATATATGGAAGACTGGTGCACCATTCTTACTGCCAGATATCTAATGCTAATAGCTAAATACAATATTCTTGCTCTCATAATAAATGCGAAAATTTCAAATATCTAATGTCTATAATGCTGAAAGATAATTCTAACTGTCCTTTGATTTATGAAATAAAGATCTGCATCATGTCTTATGAGTCTGATTTGAAGAATGTTCTACCATGTCATGCCAACATCGGCCAATGCAGGTTAGTATTCAGCTTTGTATGGAGGGCCTGTGCGCTATGCTAATTGCCGAATGTCAATTTTAATGCTAAATGCCAATAACTTTATGCTAAATTCATATTATTTAATGCTAAATGTTTTTTTTATTCCCCCGAAGGGAGGCATATTAGTTTTGAACTGTCCGTCCGTTCGTTAGTTCGTCACAATGTTAACTTTTTGCATGAAGAAGGCACTTTACTCGCGAACCACTGCACCCAGGACCTTCAACCTTCACATGCTGATAGTACTTATTGAGTACACGACCCCTACTGACTTTGGGGTCACCAGGTCAAAGGTCAAGGTCACCAGGTCAAAGCTGCGGGGGGGGGGGCGGGGGTGGGTCGGGGGGCGGGGGTGGGTCGGGGGGCGCATTTGTCACCATTAGTGACAGCTCTTGTTTTTTAAATTATTTGTCATTTAGCAGTTGGAAATTAGCATGGTGCACCGTCCTTCCACAGTATTGTTTTTTCCATCGCATTTGACAATTATGACTCAATGTTTAAGCTTTAGCATTTGGCATTATTTTTTTTCCATTTGGCATGTGGCATTTTTCAAATGAAAGGGCGGAGTTATAATGTTAACTTCCTAATGCTATATATTTTATGCGAAATATCAAATGCTTACTTGTATTTAGAGTATTAAACATTTTTGACGTTAAAATGAAGTATTTGGTAAATTGAACAAGCCTTCCATGAATAAAACTATACTATTATCAACTAAATAGCAAATAAAGTGGTCTAATAAAATAAGATAACCAGCGCTTAAAATTTCAAATAATATTACTTTATACTATACATAAGATTTTCAACCATCTCCAGTCCTCTCTACACTGGCGATTAGTTGAATAAATGCATGTACCTTATCAGATATGTAACTAATTGTTGATATTCAACACAAAAACATTTTGAAACCAAATGTCTCTATTTAACATTAAATTTTTCACAAATCAATTAATTTTATTTTAAAACATTTGGCTCTGCTAATCTTTACGAAAGAGGATACAAGTATGGGTTTTTCTTGATTTGTAAAGCATTAGATAACTAATTGGAGTTAACTGAAGAATATAGTATGCTAAATGCGAAATTTGCACATATAAGAAACTTACAAGAATTATAAGCTTAAATGTATTTCTAACTTTGAGACTTTTCTATCATCTGCAGAAATACCAATTTTGATGTAAAAGATATGTTTTCATGTATTTACATACACATTTTTAAAGCTAAACAAGAAATATCTTTAAAAATGATGGTCGGCGAATTGTAATAAGGAAAGAAGTTTATGAATTTTTCATCTAACATTCATCTTTCATCTAACATTTTTCAAATTGCAAAACTAAACACCGCACTTTAACAATTTAAATGGTTCTCTTTTAATTTTTCGCAAAGGTTTCGTAGGGTTGCAATTTTGTTTCGTTTATCCTTAGACGAATAATTACAGCAGTAGTTTGATGAAGATTCATGAAGCGGTTCATGAGAAGAGGTTATTAAACGTGTTGATATTTTTAGCTAAATTGGTCCCTATCCCCATTTGTAACAAAATAGCAGGAGACCTTACGATATTGTTACACATCGAGTTTGATAAAAATCCATTAAATTTTAGGGGTTAATGCGAAGAAAGGCATATCTACTTTTAGCTATAGCGGTCCTTAATAGGGCCCAAGTTCCTATATAAATAAATTTGGAAGAGGACCTTATAACGATGCTCCAGACCAAGTATGACAAAGATCCACCAAGCTGTTCATGAGACGCTGTATAAAGGCATTTCTAGTTTTAGCTCTAGCAGCCCCTAAAAGGGGTCAAATGTCACAGCTGAACAAAGTTGGCTGCGGGCCTAATAAAGATGCTACAAATCAAGTTTGATTAGAATACATGAGAAAAAATCAATGAAAGGATTTTTTATTTATTATTTTTATTTATTTCTAAAATAGGCCAGCTGATCCCGCTTTAACAAATGCATATTCGCTATTCATGAATCTTTGGACAATGACGTCACACCTATAAAAAAAGTGAAGGTCAAGCAAAACATACATTTGTAATTATTTCAATATTTCTGTTTCATAAGCAAAGTTTGACCGTAGTCATATCACATAGATAAACTGTATGCAGCGTCCCTTCATTACAGTGTAATGATATTCAGTCATTATATAGCATATATATAATGAAATAGATTTCATCTGAGTTCAATATTTGCATACTATACTAAAGAAAATTATTCATATATAATAAATCAGTTAAATAATTTATAACAAATATATCAAAGCAAACAAGTACTCATTTTAATATGCAATCTGAATAAGTCACAAAAACAAGAAATCTTTTCATATACAGACGACAATTGTAACGGGGAAAATCTTTTAAAAAGCACTTCTCTACGTAAACGACTCTTATCACACCCTTATTCATGTGATACGCAGACCGTATTCAGCTCTTTCTTTAATTTGATATATGTTGGTATTTGAACAGGTTTTTATCATATTTATTAAACTTACTTATCATTTTGAGATATATCAATATTCTTGCTAAATATACTGAGCCAAAGTTAGCTTTAAAACTGTGAACAGCGTCGTTTAGGATAAACGCTTTGTCTACATTTCACGCAGCGTAGCACAATCAACAGAGTGAAAGAAATTGACACTCTCGTCCAATCAGGCAGAGTGTTGCATAAATCTTCCATTTTGATAAATTATCTATAATGCTTTATCAAGCAGTTTGATTTGCAGTTTGAAGTCACGTGGCATAGGTAACGAAAACGAATTTAGACGGCGTCGCCGAAAAATCCTTACAGAAAAGCCATAGACCTTCTAGCTAACAGAATACAGGATAACAAGAAATGAAAGCATTCTGTCCGAATATTCGCAGAGCAAGATTGCAGATTTATATGCCTGTACTTGTGTTTCACTGCCCTTCAAATACAACACTTCAATATTCATTAATGCACCAAGAGGTGATACCACTATATTATATGTGCATTCCGTCTATTAACGTTCAAGGTTTAAACACAAATATCGCAAAAGCTGACTTTTTCCGCTACCAGTTCAGGGAAAACACATCTGTTCTACTCCTTTATTGTTCAATTACAGTTTAATTCCTTATGTCCATTTTATGACAAGCCATAGGAATTTTTTCAAATCAACTGCAAGTACCAATACAGAGAAATGAAAATTCATTTCTGATTAAATTTCAACTCAGCTGACCCCTGCAGTTGTAAATCCCAGCTACCAGATGGTCTAAATGAACTGCATAAACATATGGCAGTAAACCACTGATCTCTATCAGTTAGGCTGTGGTCAGTTCTTGACATTGATTGATAACAAACCTAAAAAGAGGTTTGTGAATTTTCGGATTGTACTAGACTATGATATTGGACATAGGATATAGACTGGCTCAGTTCACTACATTCAATCATAAAAATGTAAAAAGATATATCATAGTCTAGGAGCTAGTCTAACTAGAACCTATCAAAGCAGTATGCACACAGACTTCTTTTAAACATTTAATATAACTGTTACTGTTATGAATGTGAGTAGATTCAATTCATTCATCAATAAACACATCATCTAATGCGTTTTCAAGCTCAACTGTATCCTCCTCGTCTGACTCATCTGTTTCATCATTCCACTGCGTACAGAGAATGCCTGCTAGTTCACCGGGTACAATGTCACCATCAGTCCACATGTACTCAATTCCTTCGGTACCAGGTTTCCATCCACGAAAACCAACTCATAGTAAAAGGGAAGGGGACGCCAAAAATGGGAGGGGGGGGGGGGGACAAAAATGCAAGGGAAAAGGAGTGGGCGACAGAGGGTACAAGGTGAAGGTGGGAAAAAAACGCTTACAACAAACAAGACAACATATGCAACAGAAAATACAAGACAGACAGAAAACCAACTGAAAATAGGGGCACGGTCAGTAACTTAAGTAAAGTAAACTGGGGGTTTAAACGCGTTTGCCAACCTCAAACTTACCCTATTTTCAACAACTGAGACAAGACAGTACTAATAAAATGCTAACAACCAACAATACTACATACGCAACAGAAAGTACAAGACGGTCAGTTAATAAATGCCAGCATCACACAAGACTATAGACGGAACGGGGAGAAAACAAGTTGGAAAAAAAAGGTTCACCGCATTGGAACGGTCAGTAACCTTTATAAAAGAAACTAGGGGTTTAAACGCGTTTTGGCATGCCAGCCTTGCACTTAACCTTTTTTCAACAAGTTAGACAACACAATGTAAATAACATCCCCGCTGAGAAAGGCTCTAACATTAGCGGAAAAATACCAAATCAAAACATAAAATTGAGGTAATCTAAGGTAAAATTACACCAATGTACTAAACAACTTGTCTGAAGTCAGAGCACCAAGCTAAGAACCTAACTTTTAAAGGCATGACTAAGTAAGCTGCAAGACAGAATTCAACTCCATCCGTCCGTTGTATGTAGGATTTAGGAGAAAAGCATCAAGGAGTCCCACACTTAATTAGTCATCGCACCAGTAAATAAAGCTTAGCGATTAACTATAGAGAGGTCAATCACTAAACATGCACTGTGCTTCACGATTTTCGCATCGTATCCTCAACGTATCAAAACAAAAGAAAAATGCAAAAATGGTCAGCTATATAAGCTTTTCAAAGGTTAGGACTAATAGTTTCTATAGGATCTCAAAACTTTATTGAACAATAAAGGAGTCTTCGAACAATGAAGTTTCCATAGTCCAATGTGTCCATTGCTATCATTTTAGAATATGTCAGCCATTAATTATTAGCCCAGTCTATGGAAAGCAATTTGCGAGAAGGAAACTTTTCATGATGGATATCACGACTGGGTGAAATATTTGCCTTTGTCTGGCATTCTGACTTAACTTTTGAGAATTCTGGAATAATTCTATCAACGGCTGTCGACAGTATTTTATTACATTTATAACAGTTCTATGAGAGAACTGAATTCTTGCTATCACAAATGTCTTCTCTCTGAAACCATCTTGTCAATGGCAAAGAACGTATGTCGACCATTTACATTTTTTTTTAAATATAGACACCCTAAGTAGAGAACGGTTACTGTATATTATTATTAGCTATCTGATTCTGATGGGCTATAAGTAATCTACTTAAATATATAACCCGTGTAAGAAGTCTTTAAGTTCTGTAAGTTTTAATATTGAATGTATAATACACCGACTGCAACTTGTAAATGCTTTTAGCTATTATCTTTGATCACTCTTAGCTGCAGTAGAATTGTGAATATGTAAGTACATGTAAGGGTCGAGTACAAAAGATTCTGTGACGAGTTGAGAACGCAACTGCCCATGGCATCTTTAAATTGTCACTTTCGCTTTCCGCGGAAGGACCCAGAATTGACCAACGCAGGAAACATGCAATGAAATAGATATGCAATTCTCAAGATCAGCAGTAACTTACTAATTCTGCCAGTACCAGGGCTGAGTATCATTAACCCTAAAGAATAGTGATATGTTTTGTATTCGTTTCACCGACAGTAACTCAATTTCCGAAGATTTTGTGGTTATTTGTATTTGTCAAGTTATTTAGCAGCAGATTTTTACAATATCGATATTGTCTGCATAGGCATGGCATGTGTTAGTTGCCGAATTTATACTCGAAATATTTGAAATATTAAGACTGTAAGACTTTTGGGTTGCAGTTTGTAATTTTTCACTCACAGAGCATTTGTCTCTTTAACAAGTAATATATATTTGCGATTGCCTTTCTTGACAGAAAACAACATAACTTCTATTTAGTACCAGAGGCGTATGGTAATTTTCCGTCACGTTTATGAACAATAATCGTTTCGTATCCGATTTTAGCGCGACATTTTGTGTACTTACTTGCCGCGGCTCTCACAATCTCTTTACCAGTCTGTGATCATCATATTAAATGCGTTGTCGAATAGTAGAGACTATTGTATAAGCGTTAGGGCACATTTAGTCACTGTACGTTTAACAAATCATACGTAGTTTCCATATCGTGCAAGTTTTGCTTCTGGGGCTACGTATTGGTGTGATTAGACATTTTGATACATCTCCACAGGTATAAAACAATAACAACAATAATATAAGAAGATATTTAGAACAGATTTTACACATTTTCGCTAAAATGTTAGAAGCAAAATTATTGATGTGTTTCATTCAGAAGCTAAAACATTTTTGAAACTATTTTATATCTTCCACAAATATCAAGTCAAGTTTCAATAGATGTTATGTATATTTTACGGAACAATGATATTTGGCTTAATAAGGGTTCCGCGACACATTAATTTGAATGGGTCAATAGCGCCGATATATGAGTGTCACAACAACAGTAACGAATGTAGAAAGTTACTGCTAAATGTGAAGGTGAAATTAGATAAAGTGATACTTGTTATTCTTGCTTATTACACAATTGTGTCCAGAAAGAACAGGGCTCGAAACCAAAGAAATCATTCATTGATAAATAGTTCACAGGTAAAATTATATTAAAATATATTAATATACAGTTTTTAAGGGTTGTGAGTTTAAGTCCCAGCGGGGTAATGGTGTTTTTGGTTTTAAGTTTTTAATCTTAATATAATATTAATAGATTAAAAACGAAATAATTACGAATATGTGTACGATATAAACTACAAAAAAAAGGTCACTTTTGAAATCAAAAACAAACAACTCCGATCAATCATTTTGAATATGATGACAGATTTCGCAGAATTCCGGCTTAGAATGAACTTCAGATATAACGGAACAGATTAGTTTATATGTCGCCATTTATCTTTTTTCCGATCACACGAGGCCCAGAATATGGCTCTAAACAAATACACTTTATATAAAGTATATGAATTTAACTTTCAAATGAAACGAAAAAAGTCGCAAAAACAATCATACATTCTAATGTAATAAGCATAATACCCGGTACTTGAAAAGAAGCTATTGTGTTGAGCGGATGTTGTATGACTCGTATTTCGCCCTTTATTTAAAGAAAATTAAACTTTAGTCAGCTTTCCTATGGATTTTGAGACATTTTCTCTATAACATTTTGGGTAGTGTAAAAAGTAAAAAGAAGGGTTACCGAAACTATGAAACCAGTAAACGTTTTATATACTGCACAAGTACGAAATTTAAAACATGTTGATGGAGTACGCTTTCTACTTGAAAGCTTAAAGTTCTACACGTGTCGTGTAGTCAGATGATCTTTAAACTGACATTTTGTAGGAAGTTAAATATTTTATATATCCCTACATGAAAGTTTTATTTACGTCAAATGTAAATAAAATCAAACTTAACACAACCGCTTTCAATTTACACACTATGATTCTTGCATTTGAACAGATCGCCTTGTCTGCATTTAGGGTCTTTGTGACAAACTGGTTGAAAACTTTAAAAATCGGTAGGTTCAAGTCACATTATTCTACGTGAAAGTGCTATTTAGATGACTTCCGATCATTCATGTGATCGCTCCAAGCCAATGGCAACTAAGTGTCTCACTTCAACGATTGAGAAAAGTACTAATACCCCTCAAAATGATATTAGTTTCAAAGAAATTACCAACATTGAGGATTAAACCAATAGAGGAATACTCACTTAAAATGAACTATTTAATACCACTTCAATAGGTCCATGTAGTTATTTTGTCCGTAGTATTTGGTTCAATGTTCACAATACCTAATTACATGTCCTTGATATACAATTTATTAAAATTCTAGCCTAGCAATTCACTTTAAATTTATTATATTCCGACATAAAATATGTTTATTTTCAGTTTTCCTGTACAAGATGAAGTCATCACAATTTATAAATATTTCACCATCATCGTCACTTTCATGTTTGTGCGCAATTTGATTAAACGCATCAATTCTTATCTAGAACACTATCAAATGACGCATTTTGGTATAAATTTTTGCAAAAAGTTATTCATTATAATACTTGCAATTTTCTTCCCATCTTTATTCGGAATGTTTTTTTATGTTTTCAATTTCAATTACAATATTTTCAAGCGGTCAACGCAGTTTCTTGCATAATCTGTCCAAGGAGGCGTGGGGTTATATTCGATTCACTGTCCCGCCCGTCCCTATTCCGCATTTGTTTTATTTTAATATCTTTTCAAGCCCAAGGGCTTTTACAAGTAGAATTCAAGTTCACGTACCAAGTTCCATTACTCTGACTTTCGTTTTGACAAACTGTCGCCCTTTTGCACTTCGAAAATGAGCAATCTTTCTTAACGTTGTGAATGCATTGGATTGAATCGTCGCACAAATATTTCCTATCCTGATCGCAGTGCTCGTTTAAAAATTATCTGCCCTTAAAGCTAGATTTTTTTTTCAAATTTGCATATTCAAGGGCAGATAACTCCTGAACAGGCATGGTTACCTTCGTTTTTTTTTTTTGTTTTTTTTTCATAATTTTGTTTCTAAAACAAACACTGTGTGAATAAATTCTATTACTGGGAGTTTTCCTACCCATAACTTCCGCAGCCGTCCTTAAATGCTATGTGTTGGCCATAAAGAATGTCCTCGTGTTTGGACTCATTATTGTTGTACTTTCAAGTCATGTGGGATCATGGAGTACATGTTTCTGAATAATAATATTTCCGTGATGGCGTGAGAGGTGTTGCACATTTCATTTTCACGAACAGATTCAATTAATTCGAGTCCGCAGTTTCTTACTTGGTTGCATTCAATGCTTCCAAAGAATTTGTTTTATAAATTTTGTTATTGTTCAACTGCATGTCGATCATGTATGGGATAAACAATACTACTTTAGCCAAATATACCATTTCTGGCACTCAAAGATATTTAAATGTTATGTAAAGTCATTTACACGAGACAATGTGTATCGTTGTTTAAAAACGTACATAAATGTGCTTCCAAATCATACTAGCCCACATGTATATAAATGATGTTATTCTAAATGAGCCACGCCATGAGAAAACCAGCATAATGGCTTTGCGACCAGCTTGGATCCAGACCAGCCTGCGCATCCGCGCAGTCTGGTCAGGATCCATGCTGTTCACTAACAGTTTCTCTAATTGCAATAGGCTTTGAAAGTGAAAAGCATGGATCCTGACCAGATTGCACGGATGCGCAGGCTGGTCTGGATCCATGCTGGTCGCAAAGTCACTATGTTGGTTTTCTAATGGCACGGCTCAAATATCATTTCAATATGGCTTTAAAATTATGATTTTCGGAAGAGGTTTTTCCTTGATATTTCAGAAATGTGGTTGGGAACAGGCATATTCTAAAGTGTCTGGACCAAATTATTTTAGCTCCGATATGATAGATACAATAATATCAGCTAGATGTAGTCATCCTCTCGCCGGCTGTATTATGTGCAAGAGTTAACTATTTTATTTATTGTTATTGAATGGAAAGATAAACCAACAACACAGAAATACCATTGTGGGCTGTTTCTGTTTTCGCCTTCTTTCTCCTGTTTTCTTTTTCCTTGGAAATAGTGAGACCTTGGTAAACTTGTTTCTTAGAGAAAGACAAATTAGTAGATTTAAACACTTAAGATTTTATTATTTATGTCATATTTGTCATACCTGGAGCAAAGTTATATTCCCTTAGGCGGAAGTTAAGGGGGGTGCAAACCAAACAAAATAATAGTAGAATCTGTTTGATTGAGACGTATATTGCCCGAGTTCGTAGTACTTTTTCTTTTCACTATTATCTGTGTTTCTGGTATATAAAGTAGCCCGTGCCAGAACAATAAGTTACAACGGATAAGTAGAAATGTATATCAAAAGCTTGTCTGTCAGCTGTTCAAATGCATTTTGGAGTTCATTTGTCCGTTAAAATATGTGAACTTCAGGGGATGAATTTGTATAAGTCTTCTGCGAAAAAAGTTTCTTTTTTAGATTCTTCTGTAAACATGACATATTTTTGTTTTATATGTAAGATTAATCTATTTTATTCTATGAATTATGAAGATTGAAAAAAACATGTAAATTTTGCACCGATATCGTCAAAGTAAGATACCATATATCTATTTAAACTAAGTATGCCAGTGAAATGTGAGAATTGTCGTTTCCACAATGATTTAAAAGGTTTTAATGTTTCTTCCACAATCTTAACTGTGTGTCTCTTTAATTCTGTGAAAAGTAATGTGCTTATCTGTTGGATTTAAGATTTTAAGGATATTTAATAATAGGTCAATGGTTAGTATATGCAACATCTATTGACGTATATTCGGACGCCAATATTACTTCGGACGTCCACTTTTCTTACCACAGACAAATTTCTAATTCAGACAAAAAACCATTGATGACACAGTCTTTTATTTATAAAGACATTTTCACTTGACAGACAAAGGAAATGGCGAAAACTTAAATGGTTTGTTGATCAATAAATTGGCTGATTACTTTTGATAGTGTTTGTTGCTAATTCTTTCTTTTAAAATGGAGTTGTTTGATATATTTAATACCACTGTGATATAGGTAGTTTAATGTAACTAAAATATTCACTGAAAAATTGATAAACGGAAATAGAAACGACATCAGTAAATGTAAAGTGGCGTCTGTTAAATAATAACATCCAGAACTAAGTTACCTAAACATATCTGTAAATCATCAAAGCCATGTTAACAATAAGCAATAGTGACCAAATATTACATACATTTAATATATTGAGAAATACTATCCTTTTATACCTTCGTGGCAAACTCTTGAATAAAATAAACGACATTTAGGCTTACGCCATAACGGGCGTTTGAATGCTTAACACATTCCAGTTAGACTGATTGGCGAAGGACCACTTTGGTCACAATAACGATTTTAAATTATACTTATACCAGTATACCGATTACATTTTTTTCTTTCAATCTGTTACTGATTAACCGTTGATTTCCTAAATTGCTATATATTTAGATGAGTTTGAGGCCCAGTAACACATGATTAAGTTACTAACAACGTTTTACAATTCACATAACGTGCCTAATAAACCTTCTGTGCTGCAGGGTATGAAAGGATTAAACGAGCAAAATCGTCCGGTGTCTACTGACGGACTACCTTGAACCAACATAAATAAAGTTTCCTTTTAAAAAGGAAAGGCTTGGCTGGTTTTGGCATAGCCTACGTAATTGGACAAGTGGGGGTAGGGGTCATTACATAAGATTCTATGCAAAACATGATTCACCAGTAATTACAATACGAACACAGAAATATAAACACTGATATACAAAATACGGTGGTATTGTGAAAAAGAATTGGTTTAATATACCTTGCAGAGCTACTTCCTTAAAACCAACCATAATAGTCCTGTCAAAAATTGGCGGCAAAATGTCTTTTGAGACACCTTTTGGCAGGTTACATCCGTTCATTGGGGTGTTCTCTAACAAATTTCACAACTGCCCGTTAAATCTTTTTAACAATTACTATAATGGATAAATGTAAACTCAGTCATGAATGATGTAAACGTCAAAATTGAGTTGTCAGTTTATCGTACAGACTTAGGTTTTATAGTTATATTCATATTGCTGTTCACCCCCATTTTAATAATAGACAAACAAAAGAGCAACTGCAATAGGAAAACTTCAAATATTTCCGCATTGCGCAGCTTACGTCACAGCTCACTTGTTGCTGCTTTCAAAAGAATGTATAAGAAAGTGCGTGTAACTTGTGCAATTGTTTGTTTTTTATGAATCATTTAATGATTTTTGTACGTTTCAATCAAAATGCTTTTATCTAATTTCGCGAAGAATTTGGATAAAACATTTGAAAACTTTTCACTACGTTCGTACTCATCCTCACTCTAAATGTTTTCGTACTCAAAATAATTCGACTGTAAAGATATTACTTTTGAAATAGTGTTCATGTTTACCACAGTTTTAAGTCATACGCAAATATATGGGTAATTTTATTTCTGTAGTAATGAAAGATAAAAATAATCGGTTAAAATCCTTCATTACATCTTTTGGAAGTGTTGTTGATTTCTGGGCCCTGGTTATGGATATTTAAAACATGTTTACCGTTTCCAAAAACAACAGAATGGAATTAAAAAATGTATCGGAATCGTAGTAATCACAAATGAAAACAATGCATATAGTTGTCGTGTAATGTTTTCATGCGGTTTCAATCGCAAACAATCCCGCGGGCTTCTGCTGACGTTATTACACAAAACGTGTATTATTCCTACATTCTTCCGTGTGTCGCGATGCATTTGCGTTCTGTTGTTTTGTTGGTGGCGATAAAACAACAAAAATTGTACGACGCGAAATTTTGTCAAAGACTGGCAGAAATGAACCACTATTGTAAACAACTTACTGCTGTATTTTGCCATTTTTCTAACGGAACTATGTGTATATTGTGTATTTTCCCAATATTTCTGTTACTCACTGTTCCAAAGAACGTTTGACAACAATATAACTATTGTATTCATCTTTCTTAAGGGGGCGCATATTGTTACATTCACAGTTCATACAGAAATGAGGAAGAGGTGCATATTCAAGAAATTGATGGTGGGAAGAAAGAAAACATATTCCTAAACTGATATAATACTGATGGACATCTGTAATATTCAGTACTTTGGGATAAGGATGTGGTAATATGAATGTAATAAGAAAAGAGAGGTCTTTGTGAAAGTACATTCAGCACAAAGTATTAAGCTTTTGTATAAGGAAAAAACAGGTTTTAACGATACCAGTGTTACAAATAATGTTGAAGGGATGAGATTTTTCTTTCTAACGCATCACGTTTGATTAAACATGTACAAATTTAACGCAACGTCATTTCAACTCGGGATGGACGCCATCTGTCTCACTGGTAAAAAATGTAAACAAAAAAAATCAGAGAGGGATTAGCATTGCAAGGGCATAACATGACTTTCTACACAATGAATACCTTAGAACAGATATCTAATATACTACGCAGGTCTGGTTGGTTAAATGCATAACGTCGACCACTTGAAATTGATCTTTAAAAGGTGGTAAATTTAGTTTATTTACAAGTTTTTAATTTTCCCACAAACTTCTCGGCGATTCACGGCAAGAAGTATTACTGCGCCGGACGAACGGTAACTATAATAAACAATGTAAGACAACTTAGGTGTCAACACGTGTATGTATTGTTAAAACGAACATGTCGATGATTATAATTTCTTATCAAATAACGAACGCTATTCAGATATTCGTCTTTAATATCATGGCTTTCCATAATAAGACCCCTGTGACCTTGACCTTTAGTAGAGTGACCTCCAAATTAAAAGGCGCCATCTACTATGCATGTCCAATCATCCTATGAAGTACTAGTATAACATTTTGGGTGAAGTCGTTCTCAAGTTATTGATCGGAAATGGTTTTCCATGTTCAGGCCCCTCGACCTTGATTATCGTTGTAATGACCTAAAGGACAACAGGGGTCGTCTACTCCATAGTCTCTGCCACCATAAGAAGTTTGAACGTTCTACATCAAATGGTTCTGCAGTTATAGATCGGAAACGAAGTGTGACGGACGGACGGACGGACTGCCTGACGTACGGACGGACAGGGAAAAAATATGTCCTCTCCAGTGTGTTTGTGGTGGAGGGACATAAGAAACTACCTAAGAGATATATGAGCCGTGCCATGAGAAAACCAACATAGTGGGTTTGCGACCAGCATGGATCCAGACCAGCCTGCGCATCCGCGCAGTCTGGTCAGGATCCATGCTGTTCGCTTTTAAAACCTACTGCAATTAGAGAAACCGTTAGCGAACAGCATGGATCCTGACCAGACTGCGCGGATGCGCAGGCTGGTCTGGATCCATGCTGGTCGCAAAGCTACTATGTTGGTTTTCCCATGGCACGGCTCATATGCATTATAGATACCTGGTTACTACTTACCTGACGCAAGACATTTTTTTTACAACCACTTGTTGTTATTCATTAGCAAATACAAACGATATATTCGCAAAGTTGCCCGTACCCCTGCACCCCCATTGCCGTTTTCTTTCTTTTTCATTAACATTCGTTTGGTCATTTAACATGGCAAGGTCACTTGTGTTTAATTTTTGCGTCCAACCTTATTCGATCAATTCTATCACCAGCACCGTCGGTATTTTATCTTCTTCACTTATTTAAATTCTTCTTGTCATTTTAGAAACTTAACATACAAAATGTTTTGTTCCCTCTGTAAAAGCCGTAGTTATTGTAGTTTTGCCAAATTTAAAAAATTGATGATGAAGATTTATACTTCCTAGTTTGGATAAGCATGTTTATGCATATCATATCACTTTACACCTGTTTAAATTTGAACGATACGCCTGTAGACATAACGAAAAAAAAACATGAAATTAGATACAAAACATCCTAGTTAAAATACTGAGGAGAATAATATAAAAAAATAGTATAAAACAAGAGATTCATGGTGACCTTTATCGCTGACCTGACCTAGTTCTTACCCCGGATAACCTGGTGTCCAGTCTGACTGATATTTCATTATGCCAAACATTCACAACATGCTTCATTTAATTCAGGTTGAATATTAATCTAGTGTTCCAATTATCTGATCTAGTGCCTTAGTTCTCGACTAGTTTTGAACTTCGCCTAGTATTTATAAAAGCCGTCATACTCACAAAAGTTCTTCAGACTAACGGAATTATCGTTAAAAGCCTCCCTGAAAAAATGGTAACAGACATTTGAAATAACAGACTTAGCTAAGTAACTATTTAAGTTTTTTCGTGAAATTGAGGCCAGGTCCAATCCAAGAAAAAATCATGTGGGATTGCAAAGTTTTACAAAGGCTTTTGGAATAACATTTATTTTTTTCATACAGAAATACTAAACTTTGCATTTGCTGTCAAGATGTTAATGAAACAATACAATTTTATGGCACAATTGTTTAAATTTTGACCATTGACACTTTTTGGTTTTCAATGTCTGCTATATAAAACGTATTCCTGTGAGTTTTATATGATGGGAGATAGGAATAGCAGTGTGGTTTGTTGATGTTGATATCTATCCGTTATGGTACCTTATTACATTTACGCTTTGTCACGGAACGTGCATATGCAAACATGAGTATTAACCTGAATGGTGTCAACTGGACACGATGTCCCAAAATACTGTTCCATGCTCTTAAAAGCAAAGATTTTAGTACAGACCACCATTACATGAATGATGTTTGACTAAACGTTTGAAGCATATCGTATTTAACAATTTTGCATACATTTCTGTAAAAAGTGTATGTCAGTTGTACACAACAAATTTCCTCACTATGGCATAGTATGTGAAATTAAGAAAGGGCCATAATAGACACACACTATTTTTCTCTATATTCTATATAGCAAAACTATCAAAGAGCCAAAACTGAGGTAAAATAGCTATAACAAATGTTCCTTCCTTTATGGTTATCTGAACATCAAGCTTGATCATTTATGAAAGTCTGAACAGGGTGGGGGAATTTGACACACACGATTTTCCGCTATATTATATACGGCAAAACTACCAAAGGGTCGTAACTGCAGTAAAAATAGTCACAGATCTTCCTATATGGTCATGTACACATTAAGGTCGTTTATCTTTGGAAGTTCGAAGAAAATCAGGCTAATAATATGGGAGGATTTGGCTACACAGCATTTTTCTATATAACAAAACAACCAAAGCACCATAACCGCGGTAAACGTAGTCACAGAAACAATTCTTCCTTTATGGTTATTTGCACATAAATTTTGTGAAAATTTTAAGCAAACCAAGCTGATAATGTGGGAGGAGTTAAGCACTTAAGATTTCGGGACGTACGGATGTATGGACAGAAGCAACGATATATGACACCTTCCCCACATAAATGTGGGGGCATAACAACGTGCAGTGAGTGCGAAAATCTCTCAACACACATGTACTCTCCTGTGAAAACACATTAGAAACAATGTCTTTTGCTAAAATGCTTAATGAGCGCTATTGGAATAAAACATAGCTTCTGCTTCCTGCATTTCATTTAAGTTGGACAAAAGAACATACAACAATACACGGAGCAAAGAATATAAATAATTAGATGTTAAACAGTCCTTATTTTCAATGTTGTTTATGAGAGTCATAAGGGAGGTAATAAGAACAAACACTCATATAAAACTTTCTATAATGGTTAAATATTCTAACCAATTACAAAAGTAGAAAAATCACGAGACGTTAATATTATGTTTAGAAGTATGACACATATATAAGTATCTCATTGTCGACAAATACTACAAAAACCTTTCATAATGGAAGAATTTATGTTACTAAATGAGCATATTGTGTTTTATATCAGTTTTCCCACTAATTATGTCTCCCACCATATAGTGGTGTGGGACATATATTGATTTACTGTTGTCTGTGTGTCAATGTGTCTGTCTGTCTATCACAAATCTTATCCACGCTCTAAGTTGAACAATCACCAAATTTAAACAAAATGTGTTTACCAATAAGTCCTCGGCCAAGTCGTCCAAGGCACTTCAAAACTATGGCCCTTGAATTACCAAAACTTGGCCTTTTTACTCTTGTCCGAGCTCTAAGTTGAACAGTTCTTATCCGATCTTCACCAAACTTTACCAAAATGTTTCAACCAGTAAGTCCTCAGTCAAGTTCGACAACGAGCCTTCAGAATTATGGCAGTTGAATTACCGAAAATCGCTCTGTACACACTTACCCGCACTCTAAGTCAAACATTTCTCAACCGATCTACACCAAACTTTAACAAAATGTGTTTGCCAATAAGTCCTCAACCAAATTGAATAACTAGCCAAATCGGCACGGGCACTTAGAATTATGGCCCTTGAATTACCGAAAATCGCTCTGTACACACTTCTCCGCACTCTAAGTCAAACATTCCTCATCTGATCTTCACCAAATTTTAACAAAAAGTGTTTACCAATATGTCCTCACCCATATTAGATTACTAATCAAATTGGCTCAGACACTGCAAAAATTATTGCTCTTGAATTACTGATAATCACTGTACTCAGATGCCAATGATACATGTATTGGTGCATGGACTCAGATACATAACTATGAAGATTAGGAAGTTGTGAGAGACATGCATTTTTCTCAAAAGTAACTCTAGTTTAAATATGAGTAAGATAATTATGTCTTCTGGGGGAGAGATATTGTTTTTGCCCAGTCCATCCGTCCATACTTTCGTTCGTCACATCATTTCCGATCAGTAACTGGAGAACCATTTGACCTAGAACCTTCAAACTTTATAGGGTGACAGGGCTTATGGAGTAGACGAACCCTGTTGTTTTTGGCAGACATGCAAAAGCAAAGTCAGTGTATCAAATTTTTATTTACTAGGCATTGAAAACGTGAGAAATTGTGACTATTTTAGATACTGACATTTTTTTCGACTGCATATTTCACTACGTTTCTGGTCCTGATTACAGGTATCTATTAGACGTTCATATAACAATATTTCTTTATTTAAGGTTTTGTTAAGTTATCAATTGCCTTGTTCATATATTTATCTTTTTATTATAATATTCCGCAGATTTTAAGCTGGTGTGAATTACCATTGTTACATATGAACGTCAAAATATAATCTTTATCTGGATAGTGATTTCTTTAACGTAGAAATGATTGATTCTAAACAAAATATGCCGAGCGGACTGTGCAATGACTGACACAAATTTGCAGTTTCTGTGATAAAATCGGCGTAAGAGCAGTGCTATCATTCAAATTCGCATTTTGTATCCTCGCAATAAATCGTTTTCCTGTTGTTCGACTGTTTACATGGAAAATATGGCCAGTCATTGTCCGAATCAGTGCAAGTCCATCTTTCTTTAATTAATTCATCAGAATAGAAAATTACTTCAAAATCTTCATTTTCGAAATTTTCATATGATATATGTAACGCTTTAAATAAACTGATTTCAAGATGACCAGTTTGGATGCAGATTAATTATAATTGCTTGTCCGTGAATGACAATCAAAATGCATGTATTTCGTCAACGTGAATCACATGTCACGTTGCCAACATTTACAGAACGACGTCAGAAATGTGTACTGGGAGTAATATGCCATATACACGGAAAATAGAGGAACATCCCGATCCAAGTATAGGGTTATTCTGGTTGTTTGTCAGATCTTTCGTCCACACTCCATCTTTTAACTACCTCCTTGCTTGAAGACACAAATACATATTTTAAATTCCATACCCCACCCATTTTCATATACAGGCCAAACGCTGACAATATTAACTGAGGAAAAAACACTGAAAACTGACATGCATCAAAATGTATTTACTCTTACCATAATAATATAGATTAATATTATCAAATTAATAGGAAGCTTTTTTCATCCATTTTTCCATACTTGTAACAATTAAGTCTAGTAAAGGCCTGAACACACTAAATAACTGTTCTTCTTATTCTTCATAAAGTTGACAAATTTCCAGTGGCTGCAATACACAGCAGGACCTATTTTAAATGTCTGTAACTTACACCGTCTTGAAGAGTATTGTCAGTGCTAAATAAAAATCAAAAGATAAGTGGGTTCATTCTAGATGCAAGAAAAATATTTTCATCCAAACACACAAACTGCAAACTCAGCTAAAAAGTAAGACCCCACATTAAATTAGTGGTGTATGATCTATGTTTCCATGACAAATTCTTTAATGTCATTATTTCATTATGTAAATGCTATCTAAATGTCAAGTACAGATCTGTCATGTGTCTTCAGCAAGAAATTTCAGAAAGTAATTAAAATAGCTCTACAGAGCAAAAAAAAAAAACAACAAAAAACAAAAAAAAAAAAAAAAACTCAGAACTATTTGAATCTGCCATTAAGCGATTACCTTTTTTTACACGCCATTTTCCGAAATAACATAATGCAACTAAACATAAGTATCACAATATAGTCCATGGGATGTTCACAGCAATTAGTTTGCGGGATGTTTGCAGCAATTTGTTTGTAGAAAGTTCACAGCAACCTTTTCACGGCAAAGCTAATTTCATATATGGCCCATTTTCTGTCCAGTTTGCCAGGAACCCCCATATTGTTCGCTGCATGTTTGCCTGATGTTCACGACAAAATCACAAATGTTTGCGACAAACTATTATATATTCCCGAAAGGGTTCTGAATGTAAAACTAAAAAAAAACATTTGATAACATCGACCACGCTTTCATGTTTCAGTTCTTACACCACTTGAATTTTGGTGATTCTTTCATTGATTGGGTAGAATTATTTTACAGCGATATAAGTAGCGTATTTATAAATAACGGAAACTTGTCCGAACCATTTCCAGTAAAGAGGGGTGTAAGACAAGGGTGTCCATTATCATCTCTGCTTTTCATAATATGTATTGAATTCTTAGCAAATTATATCAACACTGATAATTCTATCAAAGGTGTGACGATCAATTGTAAAGAAATTAAACAAACACTTTTGCAGGTGATGCTACCTTCTTAAACAACGGACAAAGAAACTCATTCGAACAACTTCTTGATGTCATCACTTATTTTGGATATATATCTGGTTTAAAACTTAATTTCAATAAATCGACAATTTTAAGAGCTAGATCGTTAGTAAACACAAACATGAAACTATGTAATGATAAAACAATAAATTGGACATCTGAATGGGCAAAACCATGTTGCATGACATTCTAGAACAATATTGATAAAAATGTAGACATTAATCTAGACCCAAAATTGAATAGTTTTTAAAAACTGTTTGAAACCATGGGGACACAGAAAACTAACATAATTAGGAAAAATAACTGTGATAAAGCCTTTGCATTACCGAAACTTATATATCCCTTAACAGTTTTACCGAGTCCGTTTGAAGAAAAAAAAGAAAGATAATGTATAACTTCATATGGAACAACAAACCGGAAAAAATAAATGAGATGTAGTACAGCTTGAATATGAGAGAGGAGGTCAAAAATTGATAGATATTGAATGTTTTTTGAATTCAATAAAAGCACGTTGGGTAAAACGATTTCTGTGTAACAGTGAAAGTGTGCTTTGGTGTTCATTTTTCAATGCAATTATCAACACAGCAGGGGTAAAGTTAGTATTTGAATGCGGTTTGAATGATAAAGGCATTGAAAACATATGTAAAACAATATATTTCTTAAAGATGTTCTTCTTGCATGGCATACCATAAAAAAAGGTTAAATTAAATGACATAAGTGGAAAACAGTTAATCTAAAATAACTCTGACATATGGAATAGAAATAAATCGTTTTATTATAAAGAATGGCATGGAAAAGGAATAAAATACTTAGAACATTTATTTGTGTACGGAGTATGGCAAATGGTCTTTAAAAACATTACCATTAATTGTGTAGGCATTTATAGACCCCCAGCTTTGGCGACACCTACGCAATTTGTGAAAGACTTTTTCGAATTTCTTGAAGACGTTATTTTCATGTACCCCAATCTCATGATCATGGGAGATTTCAATCTACATATACATGACGACACCAACACTATTTCTGAATTCAACAGTTGTTTATGTGCTATGGGGTTGCAACAACATGTACATTTCCCAACACAAGTGTTCGGTCAGAGTCTTGATCTTGTGATCACAGAGGTCTCAAATGGTGTTGAACTTATCTCATGTGAACCCGGTCCTTTCTTATCCGACCATCGTGTAGTAAAAGTCATTACAAAAGTGAAAAAGGAAAACATCATCAGCAAGTCTATTACTTACCGGAACTTTAATGACATAAATGACTCAGATTTTGCTAGTGACCTTGCTGATTTGAAAATTGAAAGTGATTCAATTGAGACATATGTTGACATTTTCCAAGATGAAATGAAAAATATCATTGACAAGCACGCTCCTTTAAAAGAGAAAACTATTATTTGTCGAAATCCGAAACCGTGGTTTAATGAGGATATCCGCCACTTAAAACAAATTCTGCGCAAATCCGAACGTTTGTGGAGGAGGTACCAAAATCCACAGGACTATGAAATTTTCAAGACTGCTCTTAATAAATATCACCATGAACTGAAACTAGAAAAACAGAGAACTCTTAGCCAAAAAGTGCTCGAATACAAAGGTGATTCCAAAAAACTTTACAAATTTGTGACAGATCTCACCGGCGGCAAGTCGGAGAATCCAATGCCTGTTGTTGAAAATGAAAATACGCTAGCTGACAAATTTGCTGACTTTTTCATGGAAAAGATTCAGAAAATACGGGACAGCTTAAAAGATTTTGAAAACTATAAACCATCAATGAGAAATGTGCCGGAATTTGGAAAATTTGATGAACTTAGTGAGGATGAAGTTAGAAAACTCATTAACCAGTTACAAACAAAGTCGTGTGAAATTGATGTTATTCCAACAAAAGTGTTGAAGTCATATTTAAACGAGCTCCTCCCAATTATAACTAGACTAGTGAATCTTTCATTGACTCAAGGAGTCTTCCCAGTGCAGTGGAAACAGGCAATAGTTAGACCTCTGTTAAAGAAAGCTGGTCTCGAACTTATATTCTCAAACTATAGGCCAGTGAGCAACTTATCATTCTTGTCCAAATTGATAGAGAAAGCAGCACTGTACTTACTTAATAAACATGTAAATGAACATAATCTCCTTCCGAAAAATCAGTCCGCATACAGGCAACATCATTCGTGCGAATCGGCTTTATTGAGACTTATCAATGACATCTTGGACGCTATGGAACATCAAGAAGTGACTGCATTGATAGCATTAGACCTTAGTGCAGCTTTTGATACGGTAGATCACGATATTCTTTTGGACGTTTTGAAATGTCAGTATGGTGTCTCTGGTGTTGCATTGGACTGGTTGAACTCATATCTGAGGCCACGGAGCTGCCGCGTGAGTGTGAATCAAACAGTGTCATCAGCACGTGAGCTTACGTGTAGTGTCCCCCAGGGAAGCTGTTTAGGGCCGTGGCTCTATCTCACGTACGCAGGAACGATTTTTGACATTGTTCCCCCGTCCATTTCCGTCTTTGGCTTTGCCGACGACCACACCGCAAGCACACGTTTTAAGCCCGAACCATCCATCGAGGCTAAATCCATTGGTGAACTAGAGGAGTTTGCTACAGATTCAAATGAGTGGATGAACAGTAACAAACTAAAAATGAATTCCTCAAAAACTGAACATATTGCCTTTGGAAGTGCCCCTCAGTTGAATAAGTTAAACATTCACGAGATAGATATTTGTGGTGATAAAATCAAGAGACAGAGTAACATCAGATATTTGGGGGCCTATTTGGACGAAACTTTAACTTTCAAAGAGCATATAAAAATAAAGTGTAGAACGGCAATGTTGAATTTTTTCCGAATCAAAAACATTCGCAAATATTTGACTCAGGATGCAACTGAAACCTTAGTGCTATCGCTGGTTATTTCGCATTTAGACTACTGTAATGTTATTTTATACGGTATTTCTGATTGTGACATCGCAAAACTGCAACGCATTCAAAATATGTGTGCGAAGTTAGTTCTGAATCGTAGAAGAAGAGACAGTTCTAAGCAGGCACTCTACGATTTGCACTGGCTGCCGATCAAAGCCAGAATAAACTTTAAGATCTTGACGTACATGTTCAATTGCCATGTTGGAAATGCGCCTGCATATTTGATTGAACTCTTAACACCGAAAATCCCCCAGCGCTCCCTCAGATCCTCGGAGTCATCAGTTGACTGTTACATCGTCCCTTTCAACAAGCGAAAAACTTTTAGTGATAGAAGCTTTAGTACTATAGGGCCAAAGTTGTGGAACAATTTGCCGTTGAACATCAGACAAAGTTCTTCAATTGACTGCTTTAGGAAAAGGTTGAAAACGCATTTCTTCAGAGACTACTTTGCATTATTCTAAGTTTTGACTGAGTTTTAAACAATGATGCTGGTGACAGTGATAGAAATTTAATGTTTGTCTGTGATAATTGTATGTTAGTAGTATTTTAAAATATAGTATTATCATTGACTTTAAATTAATAATTGCTATTTTGATTCGTTTTAATTAATCTTATTTAAAATATTTTATATTTAATATTTTATTTCAACTTGTATTGTAAAACGCCATTGAATATGTTTTAAATGTAGAAATAGGCGTTTAAGCAAATAAACCAGTTTCAGTTTTCAGTTTCATTTGTTATCACGAAAACTGATTTTTATTCTTTTGAACAATTCAAGTACTTATACAGTCTTGAAAATAATGAATTCCTAAAGTATTATCAAATTATCACCAGCATTAAGCCAGACATAGCAATTATGCAAAAATAAAATTGATTATCATTTTAAGAAATGGTCTTTTTTAAATCTATATTACGTATCGTTACCACGTACAGCACAGGAACACATGCAAAAATATGAAAATAAACTACTTAAATGTAATATTAAACGCACATGGGTATACTCTATTCTTCCTTTTTCTCTTTTTAT
Organism: Mercenaria mercenaria; assembly: GCF_021730395.1. Classification (NCBI taxonomy): domain Eukaryota; kingdom Metazoa; phylum Mollusca; class Bivalvia; order Venerida; family Veneridae; genus Mercenaria; species Mercenaria mercenaria. The sequence goes on along the minus strand of NC_069361.1, from coordinate 121,026,694 downwards.
TTTATATGGTGTTTACTTTACTTTTTTCACTTTCAGCGTCTTATCATGCAAATCGGATACACTGTTTGACATACAGAACAATTTCATAAACAAAATTGAATGGGAAATAGTTAGAAATGTTTTATGTATCTCAAAGATATTATTTCTGTTTTATTATTATTTGATAGATATGTAAAATTGTACAAAAGCAAGTGTAATAACATGTTTGTATGTACGTCATAAAAGAGAAAATAAAAAAAATAAAATAACAATAAGAAAAAGGTTTCTAGTTACTTTACAGCTAGATATTTCTTTGAAGGAAAATTCAGCTTGATTATCATTTAATCAGAAAATGATTGTGTGTGAATGGGCAAGAGGGAAGCAAAATTCTATTTTTTATGGTTCTTATAGCAATCTATGAGTGCAATATATTTCAATCTAAATTACCCATATCCGCATACAATAGGAATATCTTTTCATACTCTCACAGTCTCCTTGACTAGGTGTTGCTGCAAAGAGAATAATTTCTTTGGCCAAGGCAGTCTTTAGAATAACACGGTAGGAGAATGGCTACCACGAATTATGCAGCTTCATGCATACATCGCAGCCGTGCACATGATGTAACTTAAACTCAGCATCCACATACAGATTCGGCCTTTGCAAAAAGGCTTATTTTAAATTGATCCGGACATCTGATCTGAATGAACAAATAACAGAGATCTATCAAGTAAGTGAGTGACTTAAGGGTCTGGGCACGTTTTCATAAAGCGCCTCAGGAGAAAACTAAGGAATTTTCAAAATCTGCAAACAGTAGTAGGCCAGGTTCAGTTTTAATTTGTAAATATCCCATAGTTTCAAATAATAATCATATTTTCACCGCTGTATCTGTTTTTCAAAAGTCCTGTTTGTGCTTTATCTATTATGGAATTTATAACTTTTTAAGACGATTCGCTATTGATTTGGTTGCAATTTTATAGTCAACATTTGAGAGACTTATAGGGCGCTAATTTGATATAGACAATGTATCTTTCCCCTCTTTTGATAGTAATGTAATAATTCCTTGTTTTCTGTAGGTCTTTTTGTTGTTTTGTTTTGTATGAATAGTTAATTGTTTAAACGTAGTGTGTTTTAATTTTTTTCTCAAAAGAACTTTGCAAAATTCACTAGTAATTCCGTCTGAACCAAGTCTCTTTCGGTTTTTCCATTTCTTTTAAAGCCTCTACACATTCATATTCTGTTAAATACTCTTCACATGTGTTATTTTCACTTTCATTTAGTTAGTTTTATAGGCTGATTGAAGAAGTCATAATCTGATTTTATTTTTGGTCGTTTTAAATACAAATTTTCATAAAATGCTTTTTATGCTTTAAGAATAACGACTTGATCATATACTTCAGCATCTCCAATTTTTAAATATGGTTTTCCTCTCTGCATTTTTTTTTCTAAACTTGCGAAATATTTACTTTTTTATTTCCTTCAATGCTTATTACTTTGCTTGCTACCAAAATTCCATTTATTCTTGAATCATTAAATTTTTCAAGCTCTTTTTTTATTTCTAAACTAACTTTATTATTCCTATGTTATCAGTCACATTAACGTTTTGCCTTCTAGGTCTTCTATTTCTTTTGTGAGTTTTTCTTCTTTTTCCACGTCTATTTGTTTCTTATTGGTGGCATATTTTATTGTTTGGTTTCTAATTGTCCCTTTTATGACTTCCCACAATGAATTTTGGATTACATTCTTTATTTATTTCAACGATTTCAGTTATACAATTATTATGATTGTTTGATATTCATCTCCATTTCATTTATTTTATTTGTTTTAAAATAATCAGGAACTCTTTTAATATCGGTGAAGTCAATTTGAATCTCTACAACTGAATGACCCATTTTGTATCCTGGTTTTATTTTGCAGCTATGAGTAATATTGATCAGAAATAAAAATATAGTCGAATTTACTAAAAATAATTGGTTGTTTTGTATTAGAGTATCATGTGTATTTTAACTGCGTTTGATCATGTTCCCTCCAAATATCAACTAGGTTACAGGAATCTATCAAATCGATGATTTTTTTCCCTACACATTTTATGGGTATCATTTCTTTAATGTTTTTAATCTAACCTAATGTTTAAAACCGTATTAAAATCTCCACCTAAAATGATATCTTTGCCATAATGTTTTAATATTTCATTTTCAAGTTGACCAAATACTAATGCATTATTATCATTTGGACCATAAGTGTTAAATATCGTTACTTTTCTGTCATAATTAGTGAGTTCTACACTGGCTAGTCGACCTGTAATTAATTCCTTATAAATCATATTGTTGCTCAGAAAGTATGGCTATTACCACTAAAGAAAGCTACCTCTTCCATTCAACTGTCCACTTATCAGTTATATCGGTTGTTGAATGGGTTTCTTGCATATTTCCTATCACTTAACCTTTGGAATATTTGTCGTTTATTGTAATTACCTAGACCACGTTCATTAAGAGAACACATATACAAAGTCTCCATGATATATTAATATAGTACATTCTTGAAAAGAGCGTATACAGGGGGATGATCTAATTACATTCTTTTATATGTTGTAAAAAGGAGATCAGGGAGAAATTTATGTCAAAGTTTCGGATTCTCGGTTTGGCTCCTTTGAATTCTTCCAATTTGTTCATCACCATATTCTTTGAAAATCTGGACAGGAATTTTACTATAACCTGTCTTTTTTTATTTGTCCATTTTGGTCCTAATATATGAGAAATGTCTATATCATGAGGGGTTAACTGTCAACCAGGAAGTTTCTCATTGAATTTGTCTATTACAATTCACGTTGTTTGATGCGCATTTTCTTTTGGTTCTTCTTTCAGCCCACTAATCCTAATATTGTTTGATCTGGCATATTGTTCTAAACTATTCTTGTATTCCAGTAACTAGAAAAACTAGCTTGTGTTCTATTCTACTGGTAACTGGACGCTCAGCCTGTCCTCTAGGGGTTTTCTAGCCGTCCGGTATGAATTTAAGTATTTTGCAATGAAATATCTTATATTTGCTGAACTATGTCTGATCAATATTTCTTTTAAAAAACGTTGTTGCTTACACATGTCGTTATTTTAAAAAAAATGATGTTATTGTGCGCTTTAGTTGTGTTGAGACAAATATTGAAAACAGAAGTGTCAAAGATGATTGTAAAGATAAAATATTTTATTTTTATGTTAGAGGATATGCTGAGAAATGTAAGAACTTCAATCTCTTAACATGTTATGCTTGATATTATGACATGAATATGATCATAAAAATACTTTTTTTACTTAAATTTTTTTACACTCAGCCTATCATTTTCCATTTAAAATTATGACGTTCATTTCGTATGAACAACAAAAGGAAAGGCGCGAAAGTTACGTCGTCGCTGCTTAGTGATAACCGACCGCTGTTTTGACAACGTCCACGTATAGTCAGGGAGAACGTTCCTTGTCATTATTACATCTTATTTTCGTGCTATGTTTTATGTGCTACTGTGAAGTAGCTGCTGCTCAGTTCATTTCAGATCTGATCTGAGGTGATATTCTCGTTTTGCATATTTTTATTCATCTTTTTGCGCCAGTTTTGCATTTCAGTTTTTTATTTCATGTTTATCTTAAGTAGTTCTGAGGCTTTTGGTCAAGAGCAGCAGGTCTTTCACAGGTTTAACTTCATGTTGTACTGCTACATGTAATTTTGTTTAACCCTATCTCTTATTTTACAGCTTGCTTAGTATATGTTTTAACTGTTTATCTTTGTTATATATAGCCGGTTAAAAAGCGCATGTCGCTTATGTTGTATTGTTTCTCTGTCTTGCCGACTTAAAATTAAATTTATCTTATCTTATCTTATCCTTAGATGACGTCTTAGTTGTTCCGTCTGGTGAACAGAATGGCCAGGAAGCTGATTTAAATGTTAAATGCCACAAATATGTGCAATTTATAATATTATCTTGTTTGCAAATGGAAAGGAAATATAATGTAAATATAAGATATGAAACTTTTTTTTCAGTGTTCATGCGAAATGAACGACAGAATAGGGTCGGCAGCTAGCGCGATTCATGGATTTGCCGATCTTATTCTGTCGTTCATTTCGCATGAACACCGAAAATATCATTTCATTTCTTAATGGTCTTTAACCATCTTCAACAAATTATATATATCTCACATACCGTGTGTACAATATTTCAATTAACTTGTATAAATGTGGTGTCAACTGTATATTTAAACAAAAAGTCTTTAGACTTTGGCAATTTATTTCTTTGTTTTATTCATTTCTGCATTATAAGATTTGTCATGATTCACTTTTTACTCATCGACTGTTATGTGATTATAAGATTTGAATTTGGCCTAGCATTTGTTAACAGGTTAATATTATTAATATCTTAGGCAAACAAAAATGATCAATCTAATTTATTCATTACATTATTCCTAAACCAAATGATTACCGGACTGCTAGAAAATGGTTAGGCGTCCGCTTATCGAATAGGTAGAACGTAGGCTAGGCGTCCAGTTTCCAGATAGATAGACACATCATTCGGAATACATGACTTGGAATGGATTATTCTAACGAATGACATACATCTGGTCTTATCAGGTTGCCTTCAAATTGTACCGGTGTAATAAAGTATTTCGACCCCCATAGAATAACGACCCCCCGGTCATTATTCTATAGAAAATGTGACTCCTTTCCTGTAAAATATTGACTCCCCTTATAAAAAACTGACTCCCTTTGAAAACTCTATAGAATAACGACCCCTGGTCAATATTCTATAGAAAAACTGACCCCTCCAAGTAAAAAACTGACTCCCTAAAGATGACTCCCTTCGAATCTCATAGAATAACGACCCCGGTTATTATTCTATAGAAAAAGTGACTCCTTCCATGTAAAATACTCATTGCCGAAATTACTTCATTCGAACTCTCATACAATATCGATTCCCGGACATTATTCTATTTAAAAAAGTTACTCTTTCCGTGTAAAACACCTCCTAAAACGACTTTCGACGATAATATCTATTAAAAGTGATCCCCACCAAACCTAACGAACAATTTTACTAGATCTACAACTCTAATACCCTCCATTGCCAATAGTTAACATTTTGATTGTACTACTACTAGTGGTGCCGCTACTTCTATTGCTATTACTACATGTACTTCTTCTTCTTCTAATACTACTACTACTACTACTACTTCTACTACTACTACTACAACTGCTACTACTGATACTACTATACCTGCTTCCACTAATACGTCTTGTACATCTACCTCTTCTTCTCCTGCTGCTGTTGTTGCTGTCACTTATTCCTCTGCTGCTGCTACTGCAACTGCCACTACCACTGCCACTACTACTACTACTACTACTACTACTACTACTACTTTTCTATTGTTGTCGCTACCGTACTTTACTGCCACTGCTAAGTATTGCAACTTCTATTTATACTATGTTCTATGCTAACAGTTTCTTGTACAGTTTTCTTCTGAAGAATAACTTCATACCGAAGTTTGCAGGGATTATTGACACTGGTGTGTTTTGTGAACGTATTGTGAATTGTTATTTTCCTGAAAAAAGTGTATACACCAAGACACAGCGTCTAGAAATAGAATCCCTTTTCCCGTTGCGGAATGCTCTGATTTCTGTGTCAAGTGATGGTATCTGGGGCTAATGGTCAAACGGAAGGACAGACGGACGGACGGACAAGGGCAAATCTATATGCCCCCTCCCCCGAGTGGGGGCATAAAATTCAGCAATTAGGCCTTAGGTACATGAGTTATCACTAAATTTGACCAAATGACCGGGGTCGTTTTTTTATGGGAGTCATAATTCTTCGTGAGGTTCAGTTTACTTCACGTGGGGGAATCATAGTACTATGATCTGGAGGTCATAATACTATGACCGGTGGGTCACTTTTTCTATAGAATAATGACCGGGAGGTCATTATTCTATGGGGGTCGAAATACTTCATTACACCGGCAAACTAAGAAAAAAGTTACAAGTTAAAAGTTCACTTGCCATCAATGAATAAAGAAAAGGACTTCATTCAATGCATGTGAAATCAAAGCCAAGAAAAAAAGTTTATTGCCATGTCAGTGTTGATTTCATTCAGCTGTGGAAAAGTCACTTCATTCCGCATATAACTTTTTTACCTTATATTTGTAAAGTGTAGCAATTGCACCTGAATTCAAACTTAAAATGTGTAAAACTACCTTGCATTCTATGACTGCGAGAATGTTAGCCCAATTTCGAACATGCGCTCTCTAACATGTACAGAACCCCTTTTTCAAGCCTTTGACATGATCATGTCATGAACATAAAATCGAGTCAATTCATAAACTTTTGAACAAAAATACATACGTGGAAGCCAGTTTACTTTCAATCGATGCGCGAGTAAATTTTTACCTTAGATATTTTCTTGGGTACATATATATCATAATTGGAAACAATTTCAATACGAAGTTTACATATAAAATAAACAACAAAATTTAATCCCGACAAACATAAGAAATACCATAATCCATCTTTAAAATAAGCAATCAACGAATTAAATACACCAGTAAATAGCCGTTCTTGACAGAACCCCGAGAGTTTAATGTCAATGAAATCATATACATGTAATTTCATCCTAACACCTTTTGTTAAAAATAGCCTATAATAATAAATTTCTAAATTACTTTAAACGATGCGTCGAATGTCCAAAAAGTCGAACAAAAGCAGCCATAAGAATTTTATTAAATGCTGTACTCTCAATGTAATAACTCGTTAGTCCACAAATAACGTTAACAAATCCACAAAGAATGAACAATATCTATAAACAAAGATTGATGATAAGAAACAAATTCCTTGCCCTAAGCATAACCTAAATTTCTTACCCCAGTCCTACACCCTAATTTTGACTGCTTCGAAAATCAAATGTGTCATTTTTAAAATAGTACGCACGTGGGTGTCATACATTCTAAATCTTTTGCGTGCATTCAGGTTTTAGTTTAATCACAAATTTCTGACACACTCCTAAAATGGTTTGTTTGCATGTTTTCATTTTGAACCACATCGGTGACTAGCTCACGGACCTCCCATTCTGTGTCGACTAATGGTACATCGTCAGCAGTTTGAAAATTAACCTTTGCCACGACACCACAGGGTGTAATTATAGACCCCTTTGCAAATGAACGGGTATACACTAGGCGTTTTGCAAGTTTGTTCATAAATGTTTGCTCAGACGGTTGAAGGCACTTGATTCCGGTTCCTAATGCGGAATCGATGCGACGAATATCTCGAACGAGCGTTGCTAATTCGTTCATATCTAAAGATGCAATGTGGTCAGAACCTTTCATTTGTTTATCCAATGTTACGTGTCTTTCAATAACTTTACACCCCAATGCAACAGCAGCAAGGGTCAATGGTGTTCCTTGATCGTGGCCTGAAAACCCTATTTTTATTTTTGGAAATACCCGTTGGTAAGTACGAATGACATTCAACTGAACTTCATCATCAGGTACTGGGTAACTTGATGTACATTGTAGCAGTGTTAGGTCATTATTATGTTTTAACACAGCTCCAACACTTTTGACTACTGTCGTCATATCCGCCATTCCGGTGGACAATATCACTGGCTTACCCTTTTTTGCAACATGTTCAATGAGTTTCAGATTACCAATATCACCAGATGCTATTTTATAGAAAGGAACGTTGAGCAATTCTAAAAAGTCAAATGACGGCATATCATATGCACTGGCGGCGAATGCAATTCCAATTTCTTTTGAATAACTCTGCAGAGCTTTAAAATCCTCCTTAGATAATTCCAAAGCTCTTCGATGGTCGCCATATGTTTCACCAAAAGAATTTTTTGATAAATACGGCCTTTGCAAGGCCGCTGGTGTAAAACGTCCGTCTGGACCTAAATCTTGTTTTTGAAGTTTTACTACATCTACACCGCTATCTTTACACCCACGGATAAGTTCTTTGGCAGTTTTGATATTACCCTGATGATTATATCCAATTTCAGCGACGATCATTGTCCGATTTTGACAAAATTGTTTTTTCTTCTTGGTAGAAATCTGCAGAGATTCACACAAATCAAGATATGAATCAATGCATTTGATACCATCAATATCTATCGCGTCAGGATATGGCCGATAAAGCAATGCTGTGGCGCGTTTGAAGTCTTCCTCTGTATCAATATCACACACCGGATGCTGAATAACCATGTTATGACAGGGGAAAGTTGGGATTGTTTTAGTTTTTAGAAAATCGGCTACATGAATAACGTATATACTCCCATCTTCCGCAAATGTTCTTGAGTCTTGCCGTGGCGTTCTCGCTGTCCATAATGGTTTGTTATCGTGATATAGATACACATGCGCAGGCTGAACACTAACGCAGCCTTTACCAGACGCGCTATGTTGCAGAGCTTCTTCTATGTCTTGGGACGTTGTTGTTGGCGAAGTCGCTTGAAGAATAACAATTGTAGTAACATTCGGACGAGCTTTGATAAATTCCATAACCACATCTGCAAGTAGTGATTTGTCTGAAGACGATACTTCTGACCGTCTGTGTACTTGTACTCCTGGAGGCGCCAATTTTGCATAGTTTTCGCAATCTGTTGAAATCCATACCTCATCCAAAGAAGAGACTTTTAGTGCCTCTAAAGTTACATAATGAAAAAGAGGTTTACCATTAAGTAAACGAACATTTTTATGTGGAATACACTTTGATCCCGAACGGATAGGAGTGAAAGAAACTATCATTATTGTGTGAAGAGCACTGTATATTACTGAAATATAAGTCCGCAGGTATCCGCTTTACACACGATTTAATGTATCTTATTTGTTCGAACCGAGTATTTATATACACTAAAACCATACATATGAATACGATGTACTAAGATGATATTGATCTTAGATATATTAAGAAATAAAGGCATGGAATACAGGGAAGGAGAACAATTACAATAACATATAAACACATATCAATATATTGGTTTGGTCTAGAACAGCTAGAGAAATATAGTTTATATAATTCTGTTAAATATATGATTAACTTCCGACTTCAACAGCTTCAAAATCGCGAATCAGTTTGGCTAATTTGCTTCCAAATTATAAAATAAATTAAATTTACATGTTCCTAAAATCATAGGTGTCACAAATTGACATACGGGCCTTATTTATCTGTAGTGTAATTGCAGGTATTGCATCATCTTTTTGTAAATTTTTGAGTTATTGAGGTAAATGTCGGATTTCACGCATGAAATACCTCTCATATTTTTCTGTATTTCATAACTTAAATTTCAATGTAAATTTCATTAAATTCTGTTCAGTAATAAGAAAGTTGATATTTTATCAACTTCAGTACTTCGTGTTTTTATCCCCAAAACCACTATAATGGGCCTCAAATTGTCAATTTCAATTCGTGCCAAAGTAGTTAGATGTCTGTAATATATTATTGTAATATGAAATTGTGTGCCAGTCTATTGCATACACATACAATGTCCGTTTTAGTGTATGGCATTAGATATTATATGGATGCCAACGATCATATAACGTTTGATTTACATTGAATTTTTGTTAATTTGTAGTTGTAAATAATAGCTGCAGTTTATCATGTCCGTATCTATAATGTTTCATCATATACTTTTCATATCTTTTTCATACTTTAACTTTAGCTTTAAAGTAAGTAATCTTTTCAATAATGGAAGTAATAAGTGACGTATTTTAATCACGTGACGTCTGAACTTAGTAGCACATATATTTTGTATAAGTAGCACGTATTATTTATGGGAACCTACGGAGGTATGGTGTACCCAAAGGAGCAGTTTTATGCCCTGACTTATTTGTTTTGCTATGGTGCTTACCATATGTTATATATTTTAGCTTCTTCCGCCAGACGATTTTCCTGGTGATGTCATAACCCGGAAGTACAATGCCCGAGGTTCACTTGTCTTCACTCGCCTGCATGTAATATTCCCAGCGCAGAGCTTACGTCCCATGGTTGTGCCGTAAACCTCAAAGACGCTGATTTTTGTTATCCTCTGAAGTCAGCTCAGGGATGCAATCACCTACCACTATAGGGAGCCAATACGGAATCAACGTATTCACGGTTTAAAGGGACTGGATTAGAAGATATGTTGTCATATATTGTTTGTGCTACTTAAAGTTCACAATTGAATTAAAGAACTGTGTCACGTCAGATTAGAATGGAACTATAAGAACTTTTGTATCTAGAGATACTGAAATTTCTTTTTTTTTTTTCTTTCTTATAATCAGTTTTTTTTTCTTCATATCATCTATTCATTGTAAATAATCATCTTATGTAAATAAATTTGTAAATATTGTAAAGGGTGTTGATTTGTTCTGATGGTTACTGTCGCCAGTACGGCCTTTCCTGTCACAATGGTGTCAGAAGTGGGATTGGTCGACCAGACACAGTAGCTATTCGAACATTATTAACACCCATTTAACTGCAGCAATAAATTGTAAAGATTCCTCTTGTTTTGTTCTATTGTAACACATATAATAGTTTTATTCATTTTTCAGAGTGACGTCTTACCTCAGACAAGACAAGACATATCCGTAGCTTCAGCTAACCAGCTTTTGTGGTCACAGACTGATAGACAGTTGCTTACGACACTTGGATTCTGGGGTGAGTTCGTTCCTTTTATTTTTCTTTTGGGTTTATTTTGTGTCACTCTATGATTAAGCCACCATATATTTGTGCTGAGAGTGACCGCCCTTGACAAGAAGAGTTATCCTACTCACTCTTGCGTCGCCCTACTTCTCCCAGTGATCCTAATATGTATTAGTGTACTGTATACATACTAGATACAGTATTTTACTTTGTGTGTGTTAGCAAGCTTGTTTACTTGCATATACTTTTACCTACTTTTAAGTTTTAGTGCTACACAGTTGTGTTATACCTAAACTTTATCTTGGGATAAAACACTTTGATTTAATTTTGTTTTATTTGTTACACTAAAGTGTTAACACTAGTTACAGTTGAGTGATATTTGATAAGGCTAGGGTATTGTTACAGCCTACTGTCACTGTACATTGTTGATTGTTGCCTATGCAACCTTGATTGACACATAGTACTGTTGCGCAACTTAGTGTATTATTTTAGTGAGGACGTTTTGTGTAGTATATACGTAGAGTATAGTATTTTGTTTTGGCTTCAGTGGTAACTGTAGAGCCTTAGTGTAAACTAGTGTAGTCTAGTATTCCCTCACGATTGTTTATTTAGTGTCTCAGGTTGTTATAGTTGCTTTAGTACGGTAGTGTTGTGTAGTGTTAACGTAGTGTACTCATTTAAACATGACTAGTGTAGTAGAGTTAACGAAGGTAGGAAAGGAGTTAGGTTATGAAGGAGATTAGTTACGTAACTTTGTTAAGGAAGAGCAGGCTAGGGAACGTGAGGATAGACATAGTAGATTAGAAGCAGAGAAAGATAGAGTAGAAGCAGAGAAGGAAAGGTTAGAGTTAGAGGCTATTTTGCAGAAAGAAAAGATAGAATATGAAAAACAAAGTAGTTTAGAAGCAGAGAGATTAAGAGTAGAAGCAGAAAAGAATAGATTAGAAGCAGATAGGGAAAGATTAGAGTTAGAAGTTAGGTTGCAGAAGGAAAAGATAGAATATGAACGACGTAGTAGTTTAGAGGCTGAGAAGGAAAAGTTAGAGTTAGAACGTAAGTTAGAACTAGATAAGTTAGAAATGGAAAAGGAGAAGTTAATGTTAGCTAGGAAGTTAGAAACAGAGAAGGAGGAAGCAGAAAGTAGGAAATTAGAAACAGAGCATAAATTTAAGACAGACTTAGAAAAGATGAGTAAGAAAAAGGTAAAGGTTAAGATGTCTCCCTTTGATGAGAAAATGATTCCATGGAAGGGTCTTTGAATGTGTACGAAACGTACGCTGTTTCGCAGGATTGGGATAAAGAGATATGGTCACTTAACTTACCGTTCCTTCTAAAGGGTACGGCAAGAGAGGTTTTTGATAGGCTTCCGTTGGAATATAGGAAGGATTATGATAAACTGAAAGCCGCTTTGCTACGTCAGTTCGAACTCACTTACGATGGCTATAAGAAAAAGTTTAGAACTGAGAGGCCTCGTGATAATGAGACCTTTGTGATGTTTCTAGCCAGAATAAGTAGATATTTAGATGGTTGGCTTAGACTGAGTAAGGTAAAAAAACGTACGAAGGATTGTTAGATTTTATACTTAGGGACCAATTTTTAGATGTCTGTAATAGAGAACTATACCAGAATTTGAGTAGTAAGAGGTTAGTTAAAGCTAGGGATGTAGCAGAAGATGCAGATTTGTTTGCAAAGACTCGTGGAGGTCCCAAGTACGTCGTGAATCGAACCAATAAGGACCGGAACCATAAACCATATGAAATACCTCAGAGACAGTACCCTAGTAGTCGTAATGTAGGCACTAGTAATAGAGGTAGTAGCAATGTTGTTAATAGAGGTAGAGGTTATCAACCCTTTGGTGTACCAAAGTGTAATAAGTGTGGTCGAATAGGGCATAGCTCATATTACTGTAGGAGTGGAAAGTACGGCGGTAATAGTGCTAATGCAGCAGCAGAGTTAGAAGCAGAGCAGGAACAGGAAAGTAGTAAAGGGGAGAATAGAAATAGTAAGGAAAGTAGAAATAGAGGTAGAGGCCGTGACCGATCTAGGAGTAGAGGTAGAGGAAGAAATAGAGATAGAGACAGGAGTAAGTCAAGTACATCAGAGAGTGGAAATAGTATTATAGAACTCAGTGATGTAGAGGAGTTAGGTATGCTTAGTGTAAGAACATGTCCTACAAAACCCGGTACTTCTAATGGTAGGGATGTAATCGCTATGCGAGATACAGGTTGTACATGTGTGATAGTGAAACGGGACTTAGTAGAAGCAAGTCAGTTTTTAGAGAAAACACGTAGATGTAAGTACATAGATGGGAGTGAACATAGGCTAGATGTAGCTAGAATAGATATTGATTGTCCGTATTTCAAGGTACAGTAGAGGCGTTGGTTGTAGATAATCCTACCAATGATGTTATAATTGGTAATATAGAGGGAGCTGTAGAACCTCAGTTTAGTAGACTAGCGTCTGCAGTAGAAACTAGGGTGCAAGCCAAAGTTAAGAAGCAAGTAAAGCTTAAAGTTCCGTCTCAGATTTTAGATATATCTAGAGAGGAATTCTTAGAAAAGCAACAGAAAGATAGTACTTTAGATTTGTGTAGATAGAAGTCTGAGGAAGGTACGATTAAGCAGTGTAGAGGTAAAGGTTCAGTTAGGTTTGATATAAGGAATAGATTGTTATATAGAGAGTATACCGCCCAGAATTTAGACAAAAGTAGACAGTTGATTATACCTAAATGTCTTAGAGAAACTGTGATGAAAGTTGCGCATGATTTGTTACTGTCAGGCCATTTAGGTGTAAGGAAAACTAGTGATAGGGTATTAGGCGAATTTTACTGGCCAGGAGTAATGGCAGAGGTTAGGAGGTCAGTCGTGTAGTATTTGTCAACGTACTATAGCTAAGGGTAGAGTAAGTAAAGTTCCGTTAGGAAAAATGCCTTTGATTGATACTCCGTTTAAGAGAGTTGCTATCGATATCGTTGGTCCGATCGAACCTATGACTGATAGGAAAAACAGGTACATACGCCTAACGTGATAACCACTTGACTCAGAACCCTTAAATGACCCCTTTTGTTTTAGGGGGTCACTCCATCAAAGATCAAAGTCACAGGGGCCCTCTGTCTGTCACACTTTATTTTTTATCAATAACTGGAGAACAATTTGAACTAGAACTTGGTGCTAATGCTTACAACGTAGGTGACTCCTATTATTTTCGGGGTTACGCAATCAATTGACTACTGGACCCGAAATATTGAAGCTTCATAGAGTGATTGGACATGCAGAGTTAATAACCCCTTCTTATTTTGTTATAATTTTGTCACTCTGTAAAGATCAAGGTTACAGGGTCCTGAACATGTAAAACCATAATCATTATGATTTTCGATCAATTACTTGAGAACCGCTTGACCCAGAATGTTGAAACTTCATGGATGGTTGGAAATGTAAAGTAAATTACTCCTATTAATTTCTTGGTCACTTGATCAAAGTTAAAGGTCAAATGGGCAAGAAATTTGAAAACCGCTTCTCATAAGTAAATTGAGGGCCATTGAGGACCATTTGACCCAGAACCTTCAGATTTCATAGGGTAATAGAACTTACAGAGTGGATGATTCCTTTTGATTATGGATTCACATGAGCAAAGGTCAAGGTCACAGGGACCTGAATATGGAAACAATTTCTGATCAATAGGTTGAACGGAACCGAGTTCGAACCAAGTCAGCCTTTCTTTTTTTTATACATAGTAATTTTTCAACATTTTTCTTAAAACAAAAAACATATAAAAACATTTTAAAAAAAACCAAAACAATTGTAACAGGTCTTTCTAACTATATTATAATTTTTGCTACATAAGAAATACATAAATATACCTCGTCTACCACCAGTTTTGACCTAGCACGGCCGTCCTGACAACATATCCACTGGGCCAGCCATACCTTACTTGGAATATCTCAATTGATAAGGAGATATTTTTTTATAAATAAAAAAATTATTTATCATAAGACAGTATGCATCCGTTGGGGATATGCCATGCTTATTTATAGTTTGTTTACAGAATGACGTCATCTTTTAAAATTCTCTGCGTATTAGCACTTACAGCTGAATATTGTAGTCGCATGATCTCGAAGAATTTCCAACCGATTGCGGGAGCGCGATAAACACGTAAGTAGGTCAAAAAGATCACCCATGACAGTCTTAGGAAAAACAAAAAAAAATCATTCGTTTCTCTGCACATGTGACTTCATGGAAATATTGCATTGCTATCGTAATGTTATAGTGGTATATTTCAAAATGTGTAGTCTTTTATAAGGCTGTAGAAGGAAATTTGTGTTCGTTTAGCACTTTTAATATTAAGGTTTCTCAACAGTTCTTCACAGAATACTTACGGCAATTTTATCATTGGGTTCATCATTTTGTGGAATGCCACCAACTTCGGTTGAATTGTGGAAATTTCACCAATTTGAGGTAAAACGTATCGCTATAAATAAAGATAATTTTGGAATGTTTGTCTACTGGCATATCTATAATTGTTCGACATTAATTGTTGTTCAAAATACACACGAAAGCTTACAAATTAGAAAACCAAGGGTAACAAAACAAATCATGAAAGGAGAAACGTAAACCAATAAGCATAAGGGGAATTTTTTTTCGTTCGGAAGAGGTTGAAATGAAACATACTTATTTGCATTGGGAATGCCACCTTTTTTCGGAAGTAGTTTTATAGGGGAAAACCCTGTAACCGGTTTTAGTTTTGGGTGAAAAGTGATTGAAATCTTCCCTTTTGGCATTTTTGCTGATAAATCCAATCAATCAAGCTTATAATGGAACATATAGATATTCTTATCAAAAACTGATTACCGTATTTCGCAATGTTTTCACATGCATTTCTTATTGGCTCTGCTCAAATGTTTCAAATTATTCAACTACATTTTTAAAAAGCTGCCACTTGGCATAGTCACCTCTCTCTCTCTCTCTCTCTCTCTCTCTCTCTCTCACCTCTCCCTCTCTCATCTCTCTCACTCTCTCTCTCTCTCTCTCTCCCTCTCTCTCTCTTTCTCTCTCTCTCTCTCTCTGTATATATATATATATATATATATGGTCCTTTCGTACCACCAGAATAGTTGCTGGACATTTATTATAAGAACAGGCACTTTTCAAGCTGCGAAACAAGTCTATTTACAATTTTCGCCATTCGGGTGCGAATAATCTCCACGTTAACTGTCTAGGTTGAAAAACATAGATTGCATCAACTAAGATTGTCAAGCTTAAACAGAATTGATTTTATATAAATTGATGTAGTTTTTGAAGAAATATCGAAATCCATATTAAGTATTTTATACTAGTTAAACATCGAGTATGAGTGTGAACAACAAAACTGACATAAGATGTCACGCTGATTGCCTATAATAACTGGCTATATGAACCTTTAAGTTGATCAGGATGTAGCAAATGACGACCATTGTAATCGGTTTGAATTTGGAAACGCATGCCATTTTTGAAAGATGTCATTTTGAAAACAACAACTGCATTCTATTTATTACAAAAATCGATAGTGCAGCTATACTAATTCTGGTTTCCACCGCTTCTGTATATGTACAGGTTTGTGACTTTTGATGATATGCAGGAAAGCAGGAAAGAGGAAATGTCATCATGTAGAAACTGGAAAATAAGCGTATAAATTGTGATACTTTTCTAACTTACTTTCTCTCAAGTGAAACTGAAACCTAGAATAAGATTTGTGTTTTATCCATAGTTCTTCACAGAATTATACAAGTAGGACAAACTGTCATGGCAAAGCAAAAAACCTTTCTGGTATTCAAAATTACTGCAAACATGATTTAAAATTGAGAACGTTTTACCAAACTATAGACGTTGCGAATAGACGCTAAAATCTTTTAGCATACATCGGTTATTCAGCAGGTAAAAACACATGTCACCTGCAATGTTTCCCTAAATTATCACACTCGTGGTAATATTATCAAGCGTGAGATAATCACGTGACACCGTTACATCGTAAATAGTATCCCTTCTCACTTCTCATTTACCTTTTTGTTTCGTCCGCTACATTGGTATTGCATTAAGAATAAACATACACTGGCATTCAATATATTTTTTTCATAAATTTACATGTATGCTCTGATGTTATATCACATATTATGATTTAGATGAATATGTTCAAGATAACTAAGAATTGCATCATGGTTTGCCTGCAGTATCATTATAATTGTTAACTTCTATCGGTAATATTCTTCAACTAAGGAAGAGGCGTGGCTAGTAGCCGTACTGTAACTAAGTAAGAGAACATGTCTTAGGCCACATATAGAATACTGAAGGGAAATGTTGAACTTTCTAAACTGTTCTCTATTTCAGATAGTACCAACGCCTAACATGGAATGTTAACTTGTCAATCAAACTTAGTAGCCGAATGCGTTGTTCATATTGTCGGACCATGATACAAAACAAAAAGCGTATGGGTCAATCAAATAATGAGGTTATTTCTCAAAGGCTACGCCTTCTCGAAGTAACCCAATTATTCTAGTGAACCCCTACTCTTTCTATTACATACCTAAGACGTTTATGCCTTATTGATCTGTTGCTTTAAAATACAATTTATGACATTTATTGAGCACTGAAACATGTTTAATGAACTCTTTGTTATGTCATCTGCCGCCTTGTTACACAGTCATTCAATGCATTATATATATTTACAGCACCGATCTCATATAAGGAACCCAAACATACGAAATGCCCCCCTGATATGTATCACAGACCTTACAGAGGCAGTGCTTAGCTGCTGTGTTGCTTCTGCAAGGTTCCACGTTTCGTGTTACTCTGTCTCTCGTTTACTATTTTATGTTTACAAAACAATTATGCTAATATAAAGTATAATTTTGTTTTGAGAAAATACGACACTGAAAAGTACTGAATCTTGTTTAATGCCTTTTTTAAGATCTACCTTGCAGTCTCAATGACGTGTTTTGGGAGAAGAGGCAAAAATGAGACCGTACGGTAACACTTATCGCCATAAATATCTTTTGACTGGGTTTAGCGTCACACCGACACACTTGTAGGTTATTCAGCGACAAATCTGTTGAAATAGTGTTAAATACCCTAGGATTCTCTTTTTGCGTATTGCAAGGCACGGGTTGGCTACTGGGTAGAATCAACCTTCCGTTAGCTTGATGGATTCTGTTGACATGACAGTATTGTTTTCGAACAAACCGTGATTCGCAATGAGCTATCCTAAGTTCCCAGATTGCTTCTTTTACTTTTTTCAAATATTTGAAGTATCGAAAGTGTGTGCTCATACAGATTGTTTTGACAATAAATATGTATTTTATGTCGTAAATGTATCGATAGTGGATATGAATTCAAGTTGTTAGAAAATGTGTAGAAAAAACACACAAAATTCATACATACATATATATCTGATATAATCTTTAAAGTACAAATAGTGAACAATTGCTTATGAAATCAGATACCGGTATGGCCTGTTGAGTGTTAGCAAGTATTTTCTTTTCTTTGACCTAGTGACCTAGGTTTTTAACCCCGCATTACCCAGGTTCGTACTTGTCTAAGATTTCATGAAAACAAACATTCTGACAATGTTTCAGGAAGATTGGAGCAAAAAATGGCCTATAGAGTGTATATAAAGTATTTCATTTGATTTGACCTAGTGACCTAGTTTTTGAATCCACGTGATCCAGATTTGAAATTATCCAAGACTTTAAAATAACAAACATTCTGACAAAGTTTTATGAAGATAGAATCCAAAATGTGGCCCCTAGATTGTAAAAAAGCTTAATATGACCTAATGACATAGTGTTTGACCCGAAGTTAAAAATTCACCCGAGATTTCATGATAAATCCCCAACTGCCATATTAAAGCCAGATGATGGCGCTGGGCAGGTTTTTATATAAATTATGCATGCTTCACATCAGAGATCCCTTTTTCAAAATTTTAAATAAACTACTTAAAAAAAGTTATAAAAAAGTGCATCAATACACATTGAAACATTTTTTATCAATTGGTGTAATTATTTTTTAAAACAAGAAGTTGTGAAATAGAGTTTCAAAAATAATTTAAACTAACTGCTAAACATTTGAATTTGCCGGGAGGCGCTAACGAGGTCATGAACCCTGGAGAAAAAGAGAATGTAAACAATTCCCCCGTGTTAGTTTTATCAACAAACCTGATAAGCAAAAGGTTTCATGTATCAATGAAATTAACATCTAGAGCATATTGTAAAGCTTTGCCAGAAACGTAATTTGAATTTTTAAACTGACTAGAATATCATAATCATTTTTGCAGTTATATTTATATGTTATTTAAGAAATCAAGTTTTAAATCAAGATGTAGAGAACTAAACTACAGAAATACAATAATAAATTATTTCCAATAGCTTATAATTTTCAATACCTTATCACAGCAACACTTGCTAATTTGTGTGTATTGTTTACATCGCAGACAGAGAAAACTGTGAGCGATACCTGTGTGCAAGGAATTTAGAGCACGGCTAACCGTGGCGATACCAGAACTTAGAAAACACAAAACTTCAAAGGAAAATTCCACAGTCATGCAATAACTATCCTTGGCGCGTGCTCAGACAAATGTATACTTTTCCCGCTATGTAGGCAAGAACGTCATTTCTTGCCTACCTAGCGGGAAAAATATACATTTGTTCGAGCACGTGCCATGAGTACATATTTACGGTGTTCCGTTTGGGCAATCGTGACTTTTTATTTAATACTAAACCGCGATGCACGATGGCTCGATGACGAAAACGCAATGGCGCGATGGCACGATGATGAAACAACGATGTACGATGGTGTAAACGCGATGGCACGATGATGAAATCGCAATGGTGCGATGGTACGATGGTTAAATGTCGATGTATTATCGCGTTTTCTTCATCGTACCACCGCGTTTTCACCATCGCACCATCGTGCCATCGCGTTTTCATCATCGTACCATCGCGTTTTCACCATCGTAACATCGCGTTCTCACCATCGTGCCATCGCGTTATCATCATCGTTCGATCGTGGCTTCACCATCTCACCCTCGCGTTTTCACCATCTTGCCATCGCGTTATCATGATCGTACAATCGTGGTATCACCATCGTACCATCGCGTTTTCACCAACGTACCATCGCGTTTTCACCTTCGTACCATCGCCTTCCGGTTAGAAATGCTTAGTCCCATATAATTTTCCCATGTACTTTGTGAGAAGAAATTTACTATTTAGATTCTGCTGTTTAGCAAAATGTTTTACAAAATGTTCAGTGCTAAGTTTATTAAAACTGTAAAATCTTCAAGGTCACGTCCTTTGTATTTTATGTATGCATGAAAGTAAATAAAAAGCTGGGTGTGATAGTCACATGGTGTTATTCAAACTCAGCTTATTCTTGTTAGGATGTAGAAGGTACATAGTCATAGTGCAATGTGAAAATGAGATTGTATCAAGCCTGTATTTTACTGACACATATACTGTACCACTGCGCATGATCACCGGAAGGCGATGGTACGATGGTGAAACTGCAATGCTACGATGGTGATAACGCGATGGTACGATGGTGAAAATGCGATGGTACGATGATGAAAACGCGATGACACGATGGTGAAAACGCGATGGTACGATGATGAAAACGCGATGGTACGATGATACGATGGTGAACCCGCGATGGTACGATGATGAAAACGCGATATTACATCGACATTTCACCATCGTACCATCGCCCCATCGCGATTTCATCATCGTGTCATCGTTGTATCATCATCGTGCCATCGCGCCATCGCGTTTTCGTCATCGTACCATCGTGGATCGCGGTTTAGCATTAAATAAAAAGTCACGATTGTCCAAAGGGAACACCGTAGATATTCCTCTCTTTCCCTAGGGAAATACATTGTCTAAATAGCGTGCACTTAGGTGACGTTACATAGTACTGGCACTATTATGACGTCATAAGCATATAAATAATGTCAGGAAATACCCAAATTTATTTGTCTTCATGATCTATTTTGAACGTGATTATCAGATAGGCAAGAAAAATGATCTAACATGTCTACCTTATGTAAGACAGCTGTTTCCCAACCCCCGGGACAGCTTAGATAAAATCCTTGCACGCTCGGTTTTCCATTTTACACTGTCCCTCGGGTAGGGAAAACCCCGTCTTACACAGGCAGGCATGTAAGATCCTTATACTCTTATATAACTAGCAATGCTTACATCATCACAACAATAGTTTGTTGACGTCACGTCGACGCGATATTTAGCACCTTGTATGCATCGTGAAATAGCGCTTTCAAATTTGATCAATTTGAGTTAGTTATTCGCTGTACAGAAAAATTTGACATCATTTGCGCACTTACTGAACTATTCCGCAGACGTATTGCCATTTCCGGTCCAGGAGTGTATAAACAAAAAACCGTGACGGCCTACAATTTGGCGCAATACATGCGCGAAGAAACAGTTTTATCATATTTGATATAAATGTTATAATACAAGACATATTAGAATCGAAATAATTTATAGCAAAATCCTTAGCATAATTCCAAAGTTTCTTTAATGTCTCATCATCTTCAATTTTCATTTGCTCAACATCAATCGTTTGCTCTTTGACTTCGCAAACCTCAGAGGATTCCCCAATATCCACATTTATTGCATGCTGGGTTTCCGTCATCCCAGTTGCAGCAATATTTTTGCCGGATGAAGACTGTCTTTCATCTTGTGTTTTCCATTTTTTGACTGGCTTATCTGAAACGCCTTTTATATTTCCGATTATCAAATCGCATGTCATCGTCGGCAAAACCATTGCCTCAACATCTCCTGTAAAATATGGTGTATCAACCTGTATCTTTGCTACAGGAACTGTCCTTGAACGTCCATCAATCGTAACCATAAGATATTGCTTATCTAACATTTCACTCTCTTATACAAGGTATTTTCTGACAGCCACCAACTGACAACCTGTGTCTCTCAACACCTGAACTTCTTTAACACCGATATATCCTTTATTCAATACCAAGTTCCCTTTACCGCTTATTGAATCAATGGTACAGGTACTTGCTATGACAGAAACAGACTGTCCATTTGCTAGCAAAAGCCTTCTTTCTTCTATGTTTTCTTTTACATGTTTGTCATCTAATGGTACAGCTATGCATGAAGCTGAAACATTTCTGTCATCCAAATGTCTGTCTTTCTGCGCTTGGCCTTCCTTTCTCCAGTTTGTGGGTGTAAAATCTTGCATTCCATGCCTAATTCTTTGTCTTTCCTCATAGGATCCCCTACTAGCTGCACCGCTTACTTTCCTTTTGAATAGGTCTCCGCATTCTCGTGCTATATGACCTATCTTATTACATATAAAACATACGGGCTTCTTAAAAGCCGGCTTTTCTCTTTGTGTAGGCTGAGACACTGGCTGAACCTCGGTCGAAGGCTGTTGCTCCTTGTTACACGACAAATTACTTCTGTTCATCCGGTTAGATATGATAGAGCCACCATGAGCTTCACTATATTGTTCTGCCAACTGTGTAATCTCAGCTCTCGACTTTGCAACTATTTCCTTTAGGAATAAAGCAAGGTCCTTGGAACAGGTATGGATGAACTGTTCTCTGATCATAAGGTCTTTCAGCATTTCAAACGTATTGTCAACTTCTGCCAACTCTGTCCATCGACTGAAATACCTGTCCAGCCTTGCCATGAACTGAAAAAACAGTTTCACCACGCTCTGGCTTACATTCCCTGAACTTCAATCTAAAACCTTCTTCTGTTAGCTGATAACGCTTCAGAACTGCTTTCTTCAATGTAGGATAGTCATTTGCTTGGTCTGGAGGCATGCTTGTATAAACATCCAGGCCATTTCCTGTGAGTAATGAGCTGAGGCTCACAGCATACGTCTCTTCTTTCCATCCCTGGCTTTTTGCAAACCGTTCAAATCGCTCAAGGTATGCATCCGTATCATCTTTACTTTCCTCGAACCTCAGTAGCCTTGGCCGCAGTATCTTACTGTTATGGTGCTCAGCACCTTTATCATCTCCCAAAGCTCCAGCATCAGCCTTTATTTTAAGCATCTCCAACTCCTGTTCCTTCAACGCACGTTCTTCTCTTAAACGTTCAATTTCAAACAATCTTTTCTTCTCGGCCTGCTGTTCTTCATAATCCCATTTTTGTTCCTCATTATGCCGTAACTTCTCGGCCTGTTCAAGCACAAACAATCGTTTCTTCTCAGCTTCTTGAGCCTCAAACCTTTGCTTGTCTTCATCTCGTCTCTGTCTCTCTTCGTCCCGTCTCAACATACGTTCCTTACGTTCAGTATACTCCCTCTCTTTCCTATCCACAAACTCTATGAGCTCTAAACCTGAGAGACCCATACGTTCTCCCATCGAAACACATTTTTCATAATCCATCTTCAACCCTTAAGCTCGAACTACCTCTGAAACTCAACTGTATGTAGCTCAGATTACCTGCTGTCACAGCGCCTTCTGGTACACCAACAGAACGTCAAAACAACTAGTCTCTGTACCTCCTTGGATATGAATTCCCGGACGAGCCCCCAAATTGTCAGGATACGAGTTATATGACCCAGGGAAGTGCCTACGCCTTTAGTATCTTGAACAATGGTTTGGGTCCAATCGCTAAGGTTACTATGTCTTAGACTAGCTGACAAACGATGTAGAATGTCCTTTGTTAAAACGTAGAGCTGGTGAGACCAAATATCTCATATATAAAATTTTCCTCTGGCTACCTTGCCTAAATAATTCGTGTACCAATGATTCGTAAATGATTTTAATTATGAGCAAGACAATTTCAGGGATCAGGCAAATCACTAAATGTTTCAAACTAACAATTTTCAATTAGCTCAAACTCCTATAGGCTGAAGACTCTATACTTGACTGGTCTTTTTGTTGAAGTTCCCGTCAGACAATGTCTTTGAATCAACAACATACGAGTCCTATCGCATAGATGCTCGGCCTCTGTCCTCTCAAACTCTATAAGATTGCCTTGACTCCTGGATGCTCAGCGCCTATATGCTATCATATGTAGCATTCAACTACCATATAGGTATTATCCCCGATGCCTTGGCTGTACTTCGCCATTAATGCTGAACCGTCTATAAGCTGGAACTTTCCTACTCTCAGTAGATTACCAAACTCTGGGTCTCTGTCTCAGCTTTCTGATGCTCAGCCTATATTTGCTATAGTCTATAGCATTCAACTATCATAAAGGTAAAACTCCTATGCGCTGGCCTTTAGCTCGAAACCTTGTTGAAATTCTGCAACTCTTCTTTAGTCTATGAACTTCAAAAGCCTTCTTTTTAATAATTTATCCGCCCTGACAGGGTAACTGCAATAGTCTCTTTATCCAGGTATCGAGATAAATTATTAGTTGAATCCTCGATGTGTCTTCTTCAACCGCTGGATACCAAATGAGCTCTCTGTCATCCATCTACCTATTTATACCCCAGCAGACGTGCTATTTTTAGAACTTGTTTCTGATTGGTCCAAATTTAAACACGACGTTTTACAACGAGTACTTGCTCTATCAAATATCTGATTCCCTTTAACTTTTGTATATGACATAATGTTCGAAGCTGGGACTCAGCCATCCACAAAATGAACCCAAATCAGCCACAAATGACCCAAATTCTATTATTAACAACAATTCAACAATAATTATAGCAATGATAGGATGGAAAGGGAGTCAAGCACTATCTGTGCTTAATGTGTGACGTTATCAATATATCAAACATACAAATTATTCTGACAGACGTGTTTTAATTATTACGCTCGACGTATAACCGCCAATCGTGTATAAATAGTGTTAAAACACTGTTTTGCTATAAATTATTTCTTAAACAGACGGACGACAACAGACAAATGGTAATCAAAATACCTCACCTTCAACGTTTTGTTGTCAGATGAGCATGTTAATCTATTTCAGCTAAAACATTTTCAAGTCGATTCCATTCTTCTTAATTGGTACAACATGAATTTCAGTGAATTTCAAAGTAAACTCCTCGTATATTTTCAGCATTAGATTTTTTTCCCAATTTAACGTCATATTGGCGCAGTTACGTTAAGAGATGCATTTAAGTTCATTTGGATTCAACTTGAAATTGGTCAACATAACTTTATAAATGTTTAAAATTTCAGCCAAAAATGATTCTTGCAACAACTGCAAAAAGCTGGAATGTCTCCATACGACGTAAAACTCACAAAACAAACCTTGATCTAGGTCAAGTTCGACTTTGGCTACAAACCACCCGTTTTCTGACGTAGTTTTGGCCTCTTTCCAACTTAAAATTTGCCATACGTCTGTGAAAAGGCCATATTGTGGGGGTATAATTTGTCACTCCTGTGATAGTTCTAGTTTAAATTAAATTGCAGAGGTAATTTATAGTAAATAAGACTTGTTTGAATTCTTTACAAAAACAAGTCTTCAAGTTTTTGAAATGGCTGTAAAAGAATACTTGCAGGAACTGATTTAACATACCAGTGTTGCTTTATATAAGAGACAAGATATGCATGCTATAGAATACATAGTTCTATGTAAACAATATAAATTCCCAATAGAGAAGTGCTACTGTGAACTACATACATTCAGTTGATTGAAATCTCATGATCTTTTGGAAATGTTATATTTAATGAATATGTTCTATTGAGATGAAAATAAATTATTTAAATAATATTTTCTTGATTTAATTGCAACAGTATTGTAAATTTGTGAAATTATACTTATAATGTCCCCATTCTATATGAGCCGCACCATGAGAAAACCAACATAGTGCGTTTGCGACCAGCATGTATCCAGACCAGCCTGCGCATCCGCGCAGTCTGGTCAGGATCCATGCTGTTCCTTTAAAAGCCTATTGCAATATTAGAGAAACCATTAGTGAACAGCATGGATCCTGACCAGACTGCGTGGATGCTCAGGCTGAATCCATGCTGGTCGCAAACGCACTATGTTGGTTTTCTCATGTTTTTGTAAATAATGACATATTTTCGAGTGTTTTCGGAAAAAGCAAAATGCTATTCGACACAAAAGCGAATAAAGATTATATGTGTGAAATACCAGCTTATTAATTTAAGAATCAGCCCTGTTATCACGAAAACACTGCTGGCTCGAACTGTCAAAAAGTATGGAATCATGAAAAATGCAAATTTTCTGACTCTTGTGCCTTATTTCTGGAAATGTGATGCTTCTAATGATCAAATACGTGTAAAACAGTCATGAATATTACATTCCTTGAATACCATGTTGCGTTTGGGGGAACGACTGGCAAAAAAATCATCGGGAATGGGGTTGCGCCCTGGGAATGGAGTTGCGGGTTGCGCGTATACATTATGTAATCAAATAGTCCTTTACATCCCAATAGGTTTTACAATGTCCTTGTTTCCTGCTTATGTTATTTTTAATTACTTAGTTTTTGGCAAAAAGCTCCTTTGTAGCCAGTGTCCTTTAGCAGTTTACGGTCAACACTGAATGCAGACAGTACACATCATCCATTGGAATGTTTGCAAAAAGGTACAGTCAACGCAGACACTAAGTATTTGCTGTTTATATTGAGGTTAAAACACATGTTGTCTCAAGGAATTTGTCTTCGAATGCTCTTAACCCATTTGAGCCTAGCGTATACTTTGGTATACATTACAGATGGTTGACCTGCAATTTCTCAACAAATGTGGAAATGGCCTATTAATATATCTGGCTGTGCTGATAAGACAGTGATAAAATGGTTAGGATGGGTAATAAGCTAATTTTATCACCAATTAACAGAGATAGCGGTCATTTTTCTGAAGAAAGTCTTATTTTTCTGGTAAACAAAACACAAAATGGCTAGAAAGAAAAGGTGAGTGAAAAAATACTCTTCATTTTACATTTATTTTAACACATTATAATTAGTTATATAAAATAATCATTGTTTGTATTTTTAGTGACTGTATTAGTACAATTTTGTGTGATGTTGATTTATTATGATTTTTTATATAAGTGTATACCAAAGTATACACTAGGACTGAAAGGGTACATGTATTTATATTGCAAACTATCAGTGTGATTATTTTTATTTACAGCAGGTTCACTGTAAATGAAGTTGTGTCCATGTTAGAAGATGATGCCAGTTTTCAGAGAGCTGATATACATATTTTACCGCCCCAGATGAACTAACAGATGAAGACAGTGGAAGTGAAGATGAAGATGTGTCTTACGACAATCTAAGTGGACGACAACTGGAACAGCCAGCTACTGTAACTCTGATACATCCTGAAGGCCGCCAAGTTATTGATAGAGCTGTGGATTCTAATGTTATTATTATTTTCCTTTATACACATGAAGTGCAATCATATATCTTTTCCCCTATTTTGTAGGTGTGTCCTTATAATAATGACATTATTGCAAAATATTATAAACAATATTATGAATATTATCATTTGAGTATATTGTAAAATATTTACTTATTTTTCATAATTGTACATTTTAGCAATGCGTAGGTTAGTAAGGGCGTATTTATGACTGACCTATGTTTCCTTTGCAGAGTGATACTGGAAGTACCACCTCTGGTTCAGAAACAGATGAGTATGAAGTTCCTGCTGATCTATCAAGTCCTTCAACTTCTAGGACAGGCATAAGAGTTGCTCTGCGTGATCCGCCTTCTGCACCGAGACCTAAACGACCTCCACCAACTAAGCGTAAATGGTTAAACCGGGACATACCTAGACAACAGGCTGACAAATTTACGTGGAGAGATCCACATATTGATACATCAAGATTGCCCCAGACACCAAAGGGCATATTTGAACTGTTCTTTGATGACGACATTCTTGACATGATGGTAGAACAAAGCATTCGATATGCTGGATCAAAAGGAAACCACACATTCACTACATCAAGAGAAGAATTGGGCGTTTTTATGGCTATATTGATAGTGTCAGGTTATAGCACTGTTCCACGCCGGAGGATGTACTGGAGTCATGATACTGATGTAAGAAACGATGCAATCGCAAGCGCCATGACACGAGACCGCTTTGATACATTGGTGCGGTACATTCATCTTTGTGACAACGCCAGCTTAGATCAAGATGACAAGTTTTCTAAAGTGCGACCACTACTTTCGCTACTAAATGAACGCTTCGTGCTTTATTTTCCGAAACAGCAGAATCTATCGATAGACGAGAGTATGATTCCCTACTACGGACGGCATGGTGCTAAGCAGTTCATAAGAGGAAAGCCAATTCGTTTTGGATACAAGATGTGGGCACTCACAACACCTCTTGGTTACTTGTTGCAATTTGAACCATACCAGGGAGCTAGAGGACGCCAAGCAGCTGACACAAACCGCCTTGGTATGGGCGGTGCAGTAGTGATGGACTTGCTTGTTGAACTCAACAAAGACAATGCATATCATTTGACATTTGATAATCTTTTCACATCGCTTCGTTTGGTAGATGAGTTATCAAAGTTGGGCATAGCATGTACTGGAACAGTACGTTCCAACAGGGTAGAAGATTGCCCATTACGATCAGTGAAGGAAATGGCAAAAACAGAGAGAGGAACGTATGATAAGGCCTATGATGCAAACAATGGATTGATCGTTATAAGATGGAATGACAACAACATCGTCAATGTGGTTTCAAATGTGTACGGTGTTGAACCTGTACAAACTGCATCTAGATGGTCAAGAGCGGAGAGAAGAAGAATACGGATCAAACAGCCAGATGCGATACGCCAGTACAATCAAACAATGGGAGGGGTTGATCGAATGGATCAGAATGTAGGTAAATATCGTATCTCTATTCGATCAAAGAAGTGGTGGTGGCCAATATTTGCCTATTGTATCGACCTCACCGTTCAGCAGACATGGCATTTGTACAGATCATCTGCAGCAAGTAGGATAAGACCACTGGATCTACTAGGATACGACGAGAGTTGGCAACTCTGCTATTTGCTGGTGGCAGAGGGCGTGCACATCCAGGACGACCACTGGGACGACCAAAGGCGCTAAGTAAACGCGTCTTAGATGAGATCCGTCTCGATGGTAAAGACCATTATCCTCGTTCTTCAAAAATGGTCAAATGTGCTCTTTGTGGTAAGCAGAGCAAGACAAGGTGCTCCAAATGTGCTTCAAAAGAGACAAAGACACATGATACAAGTTTGCATGTCATGAAATGATGTAACAATGACATAAGATTAAGAAAAATGTACATAATTATATGATCTATAACATTTTAGGAGTGATATAGAACATTATATCAATAATGATTACCAGTTTTGAGACATTTACATGTTCAGTTTTACCAGTACCCACTTGTGCCTTGTGTCGACTTTAGTATACAAAATCAAAATACCATATAACATTATGCTCACTGTATATATAATTGAAATAAACCCAAATACCATCTTATACTATGGTTACCTTCACATTTACCAACATTAAACAAAAAATAAAAATTCAGGCATAAATGGGTTAATAGGCATTAGAGCTGGCTTTTTGGGTTTAATGCCATTTTCAATGGTGTTTCAGTTAAGTGTGGGTGGGCAGTTAACCTAGCCAGAGATCCGGTACCCTTAGTAACCAGGTTTCCGTATGTGCCAAGTTCTCCACATGAACCAGAGCTGGAGGACAAATGAATTTAGACTCGATGTCTTTTATCACAGCAGAGACAATACGCCTCACCCTAGGATCGAACTCATAACACTGCGATACGTAGATCTGCTCTTTCCCTGATTATTGCTGTTACGTATACGTGCGACCTGTGTAGCAACATTTCAGCAGAAGGACATCTCGCAACAACAATTCTCCGACAGAAGAGTGTCCTGATATGCAGAGCAACTTCACTAGCAGCATTCAATAACAGTGGAATATTAGATTTGTGTAAATGCAGTCAGCGGCATTTGGTCACTGTTAGCAAACGTTGCCCAATTGTTTGTCTGCTAATTGTCATATAATTATGCAAATGATATAGACAATGATAATAACGCGGTTTAAAATGTAGTACTTATACATGTTTTCCTCATGACTATGTTTCCATTATAATTGCACTAACATTTCTAAGGTCCACTGTACCATTGATAGTATACCTTCATCTCCAATGGAATCCAAATTATGGTCCCAGTCTTCTTGAAATAATTCAGGCAATTATTTCTATTGAAACAATACAGTTATAGGCAAACTTGTGCAGTCAAATACGTGACACAAAATGTATACGAGCAACTGTATTCCGGGGCGCAACCCCATTCCCGATGTTTTTGTTTTTTTTTTTGTCAAGTATGTCCCCGTAAGCAGGATTTGAAGCAAACAATTGTAATATTCGTTACTTTAAAACAGTTGAGTTATCATAAAAAGCATCAGATGTCCTCAGATTTGGCATATGAGGTCAGAAACTGCCATTTTTGTTGATTTCATACTTATTTCACGCTTTGTGTTGCCAGAGTTTTTGTTATAATAGAGCCGAACCATAAATTACAAACCAGATATTTTACGCATATGATGCATTATCATAATTGCGTCGAATAGCATTTTACCCATTTTAAGCGTATTCCCAGCGGGAACTGGATTGCTCGTTTACCACCTACCTTGTAACATCTTCAAAAATTTCCTTCTGTTCCTTTTTTATACGTTAAATACATTTAAAAGAATATCTCTGGTCACGAAACGGCGTAGGGATACTGAAATATTGTTTGTCCATCTGCCGGACAGTGACCGTCTTTTCGTTCGTAATTATTTTTACCCGTTTTTTTCTCGGTTAACATGGATTATAAAGGACATTGAGCAGACGTACAGAACTCGATTTTTGAACTGCAGAAGAGGAATGAAATTTAATGAACTTGATAGAATGAGATTTGCATAAATGATAGGAAGCGTGAAATGCAAGAAGTATAACTATATCATAAATTGTAATGGGTGTATTCTCTCTTTTAATATGTGTAGCTAGTTTCTGTTCAATGACCTGCAACCACTGAAGGGAATTTTAACTGACATTTTGATAGTTGATATTTACAAGAACCATGAAATTACAAGTATTTTGATTGCACGTTTATGACCGTCCGTTGGCTCTTACATATTAATATCAGACTAAAATGAAAGTGATACTTACGTCACGAGTTGGACTAGCTATTACGCTGCTTTTTCTTGTTATGACAACGTTGTTTTGTTTTGTACTTTGACATTTGGTAACATGCAGATGTTTGTCAGATATAGAACAGGTACTATATTCAAGAGCCATATTCAGCCTAATCAAGGATACATATTGCTGAACCCGTATTATCAATTTGTTATCAGGTTTCAGTGCAGGAGATTCACATGCTGGGTAAGGTCAACTCCAAACTTGAAATGTTAGATACAACATGCATGAACCGTGGGAAACAATACAAACATATCGGTCAGTCTGAGAGAGGTACGTCACAACGTGTCATTTCTTGACAGTAGCATGTGACAACTTCTCAACGACATTTGTTAGTGTGTAGGTCAATTCAATTATTTTGTGAAATATAATATTGACTACATGTTTTATGAATAATGTCATTTTGCTGCGAACTTGCAATATTATCTTATATTTGCACTTTTGAAAATTACATTCTGTTAACAGAAAGATTCTCGCGCTCACGTGCTGTTAAAACACCTTTTTGTACATGCGCGTTCCGTGTCAAAGTGTTAACGCAATACGGTCTCAAAACAGATAATTCAAAAGGAAATGACGTCAAATTGAAAAAAAAACAACACACACATTTATGCGCGTTCATGGATTTAATGACGTTAAGGGATAATTTATTCGTTTGTCAGTATTTACGCGTTTTGTGCTACTATAAGATTCTTTCACCGGTTGTAGGTGCAGATGGGAATTCCCGGCCTTGAGGGTAACTGTTTAGGCGGTTACGAGGCTCCAGCCGAGTAACCGCGTAAATAGTTACCCGAGAGCCGGATATTCCCATCTGCACCTACAACCAGTGACAGAATCTTTTTCTTGCATACAATATTAAAGAAAAAATATAGGAATAAAATCAATCGAACAGCTTTCTTTTTAGAACTATTTCTTCTAGCTGCGTATTTAAACAAAGCGCGGGACACCAACGTCCGTAAACAGGAAAAACGTCATGACGTTTCAAAGACAAATAACAATGTTTAGTTCCGGTTTTGTTTTACAAGTTGCAGCGTAACGTTATGAATTTTTGATAAAATAACGTTTTCTGAATCGAGAAATATACTATAAGGAAACAAGAGGAACTGTCAAGGTACCGAATTTTTATTCCGTTTTCACGAATTAAAATGTAAATTGCTACATATGTGTAGTTCGTAATACGTCATTTACAGCATGAGAGTCATCTTACACCCCAGGTTGTAAGATGGATTTTTCCAGCACCGATAAAAATACCGGAAATCCCCGTCTGGTATGCAAGAAAATAGCATTAACGCATGTTCATTTCGTTATAACATCTGCAGAATCCCGCGGTATTGGTTGGTGCCCGAGCCCAGTTATCCACACATTCTTATCAATTCTCGGGGGTGTTTTAACATGGGAAAAAACATGTGTTAACATGTAGATTCTCGCGCTCACGTACCGTTATAACACCTTTTTACATATCCGCAGGCCGTGTCAAAGCGTAAACGTATTAAGACCCAAAAAACGGTTAATTCAAAAGGAAATAACGTCAACGTGAAAAAACAACACAGAAATTCGCGCATATTTGTATATTCATTTATTAGCTTTTACGTGTTTTATACTAGAATAGCGTTAGCTCATGTTCATTTCCTTTTATAACATCTTCAGAATCCCTCGGGAAACGTTGGTACCCTCGTCCTACCGGGCTCGGGCACAAACCAATCCCTTAGGATTCTGCAGGTGTTATAACACGAAAAAAAAGCGTCATCCCTACAATCATAGGTGCACGTTTAACCTGTTTAATCAACTAATCAGTTTTCAGTGCAGGAGATTCACATGCCTAGTCAGGTCAACTCCCAAACTTAAAATATGAGATACAACATATATGAACCGCGGGGCGGGAATCAGTACTCGTGTACAGATATATACAGAGTACGGCGAAATAACAAGTACGGATTTGTCTGAGCAATACTACTTTAACACTAATAAAGGTAAAACAAACTGGAAACTTCCAAAATTCGCGCGATGACAAAATCTCTCCGACGATTTGCTCGAAATTCAGAGCCGTGTCTTGGTAGACTAACTGGCAATAATAAGAAAAAAAAGCTGAAAATAAATAACCAAAACAATTCATAAAAGTAACTTGATTTTTTATTACTGTGCCTTTAAGAAATAACAATTGTTTAATCTGACAAACAATTTACGAAGATCATTTCTACTCAACGGAAGACAGCAGTGATAACGTCATGTTTATATAAACTTAGGGAATGAACTATTATCTTTTGGTGTATTGGATCACTTTGTCAATTTCATTAAGAGTTTTGAAGTAATTGAAACTTGAAGTTTTATCTTTAAGCGTATCGTTAAGAGATATTTGATTGCTTTATCAAGTTGTGATGTTAAGTAGGCCAACTACGCGTTCATTTTTGTAAGATATTGGTCCCCTTTTTTAGTTGTTCTTCTTATTAAAGCATTATTTCTTGCTGAATCATATCATACGTCGTAAATTTTCTGCCAAAATGTACGAACAGGTTATACGTGAAATGAACATTCTAAAGTACGAGTGGCTTCACGCTGTCTACCAGGAAAACCATAGTGATGTATGCCAGAAGCACAGCCTGTACAAACAAAGTGTAAACAGGAGGAAAATAGTTTATTATACTCTGTCAAGAAACAAATCTTTTAGGCTAAAATGCTTTAAATAATCTTCACACACTGTCAACAAAAACGAAACATGGATTATTCCTCTGAAATAAATTTAAAACTATGGAAAGAATGCAGAGTCCATCAATGTTATTTAAGTATTAGAAAATATCGTTAGTAACCTGCTTGTCGGAAACGTTTCTTGTTTTATTTCGTCTACTGCCAGTTTCTACAGCGTCAGTTGAACTGTCAGGAATTCTAGTTGTCGACTTCCTAACCCAAGTCACGTTTCGATGCAAAATAGTTGGCCAGTCTTTTGCACATAGTGCAGCAGATGTATATTTGCTACTTTTAATTAATGTGCTTTATGTATTTCATATCTGAATATTTTTCAACAAACAAATCTACTAGAACACCAGGTTTAATGAACAAGAACGGGTCTGTTTAAATGCATGTAGTTTAAAAACGCGAAGTTCATCTGGTCGTCCGATTACATAAATATACAAGGAAATAAACCCCCTTTTGACACAATTTGTTATATTTTTGAAGACCTGAAAGCTAGTGGTTCCTTGTACAATGTTTCTTCGTACCGGGATTTGTAACCTACAGGGACATTAAAGATATACAGTGGTCATATGTCGTGTTTCTGTGAAACTAAGACAGTTCTGACAATCTGTAAGTAGACATTGATATGCGTTTCTGTGTCGGAAAGTCAGTGTAAACGTGTAAAATAATGAAAGTCTATGGAAAAACATGTATAGAAAAACCTTACTGTATTCACAAACGTAGCTCGTTCCAGATACAGCAAGCACAGGACAGTTGTAGGCTTTCAAACTCCATTTTACACCATTTTTCTGCAGACCAACGCATTTTCTCTCCGTTATTGCACCAGTAACTACTACAACACTTCCGTTGTTCTGAGCTAGCCGCTTGTGCTCTATGAAAAATCCAAAAATACTATTGTGCATTTACATTTTTTGTTGGAAAAAAAGAATTTTGCTGACTTGATAAATACGTATATTTTTCTTGTACGTTTACTTTCATTCTAAAAGTTAAAAAAACATTTGAAGTAAACAAATGTACGAATTTGGACAGAATGTATCTTTAAACAAGAAGTATCTTTAAAAAAAATAGATACACGACCGCATTAGTCAATGCACACTTTAAGCTACGAAACGTACATGCAATCTGCACTTTTACATACGATCGGGTATTTATAAAGCAAAACAAAAAGTAGTTTTTAAAATAAAAATTTCATGTTTGTTATGTAGAACATATTTTACACACCACATTTTACATCGTAATCATATAATCTAGGAAATTTTGAAACAAAAGGCTAAAAAGGAGGACCGAAAAAGGGAGGGTTGAAATAACCATTTTTGATACCGTCAAGGGATACGAAATTATCAAAATGGGGACGAGCTGCCTGGGAGACGAGTTGACTAGGGGACGAGTTGACTGTAAATCGTTTACGGGAGATCACTGCCGCAGGAAATTCAAGTGTATGACGTTTTACAAGCCATTTTCACAGGCAATACAGCTCAGAGCACCTGCGCACCCTTTAAGAAAATATTATCTATTACATTCGGAAGCCTGTAGATTTTTTCATCCACTAATCAAAATGTACAGTTTTAATCAGCTGTTAAATGACCTTCACTCCAGATATAAACAGGAAGTACATATAAAATCAATACCGGCCTGTGGCCGTAAAAAGAAACCGCTATGCTCTTAAATCAGACCACGGTATACCGGGATATTGACATTTTCCATTCACCCAGCAACAGCCGATAGTGTCACAATGTTTCGGTGCGGTAAGTGATGATAAGCACATGTTTGTATCCCTTGATCCACAAGCCATTGTTTTGTCTACAAAATCAAACACTTATATCATATTTTTACCCTTTTACTTTTTTTAAACAATCTGGTTAAAGATTTCGATAGTTCGTGTTTTTAGACATTTATATGATGTTCATTGTTTATTTGCGGCGGAGTAAGTAACAGAGGAGTTCATGATTATTGTCTTTAGGTTTTAATTTTCCACGTTCAATAAAGTTCTGTACGTGCCCCGTAAAATTACATTTGATAGTGTACTTTGAAACATTCAAATAATTGATATAATCGGCATCGTCCAAGCTCACCTGATCCAAAGTATTGGTAAAGGTGGATGTTTTCGCGTCCATCGTTTGTCGTCTACCGCCCATCGTCCACGATAGATTCGTTAACACTGTAGAGGTCACAATTTAGCTCGAGCCAGAAAGATACGTGGTCAGAATGTTTGTCTCCGACAAGTCAGAGAATTAAAAACTAGGTCACTAGGTCAAATCATAAAAAAACCGTGTTAAAGTTTTTCCTCTTGACCGTAATGAAAAGTAGTCAAAGTTTTTGTCTTTAACAAATTGTAGGTCAAGTTTGTAGCTAGGCCACCTGGGGTCAAAGCCTAAGTCACTAGGTCAAATCATAGAAAAATATTGTTAACACCCGTAGGACATAATTTTTATCTGATCTATATGAAGCCTTGTAAAATTGCTTGTTTTTATGAATTCTAGGTTAAGTTTGAAACTGGGTTATCTCGGATCAAATAAAAGAAAAAGGATTAACACTCAGGATGCAAATTTATTTACATAATCTATATGAAGCCTGGTCAGAATACTTGTCTTTATGAAATATAAAGTTAAAGTTTGAAAACGGAATCTGGAATTTAAAACTAGACCTCGACATCAAATCATAGAAAAACCTTGTTAACGCTCGAGAGAAATATTCATCTTCTTGTTCTAAATCAATGAAACCTGAGGTCAAGTTTGAAATGGGTCACATGGGTTAAAACTCGGTCAAATCATAGATAAACATTGTTTACATTCTTATCGGTCATAGGGTTAACCTGGTTCATAAGTGTAGGAAAAGGTTAAAGTTTTGTCATCTGATATCAAAAACTAGGTCACAAGGTCAAATCATAGAAAAGCATAGTTAACACTTTCGGTACCAGACTGTCCACCTGATCTGTATAAAACTGGGCAGAATGTTTGTCTTTATGAAGTCTAAGTCAAACTGAGAGTTGGCTCATCTGTAGTTAAAAACTAGGCCATTAGGTCAAATCATAGAAAAAACGTTGTTAACACCCAAGAGGCCATATTTACTATTTGGCCTACATGAAACCGGGTCAGAATGTATGTCTTTATAAATTACAGACATAGTTCAAAACTGAGCATTTCGGGTCAAAAACAAAACCATTAATTCAGATCATAGATAAACCCTGACACCATCCAGAACGTTTGTCTTCATGAAATCTAGGTTGAGGCTGAAACTGTGTCATCTAGGGCGAAAAAAGTAGGTCACTAAGTCAAATCATAGAAAATCCTTGCGAGGATTTTCCCGATCTATATGAAACCGATTATGTTTTTTTTTTTTGTTTTTTTTTTTAAGGATAGGTCATGTTCCAAAATGTTTCATCTTTGGTCAAAAAGTAGAACACCTCGTCAAATCACATCACAGAAGAATATTGTTAGCATTCTAGCGACCATACTATGTGCCAGATCTATATTATCTATAGGTCAGAATGTTTGTCTTTCTTCAAGTCCAGTTCAAGTTCCAGACAAAGCCATTTGGGATCAAAAGGTAGAAAAAACCTTGTAAACACCATAGAGCCCATATTCTCTACCCGACCTGTATGTCACTTGGTCAGAATGTTTGATGATATGAAATCTGGGACAATTTCGAAACTGTCTCATTACAGTCAAGGTAAAACAAAACGTCAGGTGACATACTCAGGGTTATCATGTCCCTCTTTTATTTAATTTTAACATGGTTCGAATTGTTTGTATAATTAGGACGTTCAGTAGACGACAAACAGCGCAAAAATAATATTTAGCATTTTAATGTCTATGTTTTAGACATAAAACTTTGATCATTAGAACTCCACTGCTCAACAGTTATATCCTTTTAACTTCATACAGTATGCAAGGTTGGATGAACTTAAACACAAAATGAAACATAAAAACACATGCAAGTATGTTTTATTAAGGACTAAAATTTGTCTGCTATAAATATACCGCATTAGCAAAAGCTACCCTTATGTCGTTTTATTTTAATCAAGGCAAAACCACAGCAAGTCAAGAAATTAAAAAGAAGTATTTTTTTGCGGATAGAAAATGATGATTTGTTGGCAATTACCATATAACCGATAACAGGCAAATACTTAAATCACTTCTTCCGATATGTATGGTAGTTGTAATTATTTTGGATTAACAACATTGAGATATATATTTCATCTTTGTTTTGTATTTGCTTTTATTTTGATCATGCTTCTCTTACCAAATACTAGCAAAGTTGTATTTAAAAGACAAGAGAATGAAAGGACTGACGTGAGAGTGAATTGAGATTTGAACCTTGAAAATTTCGATGTTTGTGTTATTGGATCTGGCTTGTCTGGAGCGGTGATAGCTGAGAGGTATACATCAACAACAGATAAATCAATCCTTGTTTTAGAAAAACGTGATCATATAGGCGGAAACTGTTACGATTATGTTGATAATGAGACTGGAATTCGTGTATCAAAATATGGTGCGCACCTCTTTCATACAAATTACAAAAATGTATGGGATTATGTACAAGACTTTGGTGAATGGATTTCATATGAACATAACGTTCAGGCTCTAATTAATGGTAAATATGTTCCGGTTCCGGTCAACATTCAAACTGTCAATTCATTGTTTAACCTCCATATTAAAACAGTTGATGAAATGAATGTTTGGTTACAAAACGAGCAAGTTAAATATGACCACAGTCCAATCAATTCAGAGGAAATGGCGTTGTCACGGGTAGGAAAACGATTGTATGAACTAATTTTTAAACCTTATACAATAAAACAGTGGAATAGAACCCCAGCTGAATTAGGACCGTCAGTTTTAGCTCGTATACCTGTTCGAAATAACTGGGACGATCGCTACTTCACTGATAAATATCAGGCATTGCCAATATCCGGTTATACATCAATTTTCACTAAGATGTTACAACATCCTAATATAACGATTCGACTGAATACCGACTATTTTCATTATCGAGAAAAAATTGAATGTGGAAAAACATTTTTTACTGGTCCAATTGATCGGTTTTATGCTGAAAAGGGTTTACCTTTGCTAGAATATCGATCATTAAAGTTTAAAAGACAAGTAATAAAAAATGTCCATCATTTTCAACCAGTGAGTGTTGTGAACCATCCAAATTTCAATGTAAATTTTACAAGGATTGTTGAATACAAATGGTTTCCTTATCAACAGCGTAACTCAAACGACACAGTGCTTTTTATCGAACGTTCCTCAGATTATGGCGAACCTTTCTATCCTGTCCCAAATATTCAAAATCAGAATTTATACAACATATATAAAATATTAGCAGAATCTGAAAGAGACATATATTTTCTTGGTCGATTAGCAAATTACAAATACTTTAATATGGATGAAGCAATCAGTAATGCACTGGAGTTGTTTTATTAAACAATAAAAAAGTAATATATGCATATGTTTGTTATTGTTAAACGACTTGTCTAGATCTCGAAAGTGTTTCAGTTTTAATATTTAAGTTCAGTAAGATTTCCCAATCAATTTAGAAAAAAAAAACACAACCATTAACACCATCGCTTTAAATATTGTAGTCCATACTGTTTAATGAATATTTTAACAGCTAAATTGCCAGCAATAAAGATCTCCACTTTTTAATGTAAATATTTAACACTTTTTAACATGGCAGAACACTACACATCAAAATCCGCCTTCTGTACTTCTGTACAACAAAGCTTCTTTTAAATAATTTAAACTGGTAGGTTAAGGGCCAATTTTTTTAATGGGTTGTCCTATTAAACACACCTGGTACATTTGATTTTAAATTATCTTGGTTAGGCTAGATTAGAACAATTTGAAGAAAAAAAATACAAAAATCAAAATTTATCTACAAATTCATATCTGCAATATGCATGATTTTACATAATACGCAAAAAAGGCTTATTTAGCTCATAATTTTGCATATGTTAAATATTTTCCTACATGACGGGTCATAATTAAATGATCAATATTATCATCATCTTTGACATTGTCTAAGATGTCTGCAAATTGTATGGTTAGTAGTGGTAAACAGTATAAGTCAACCTTATAATAACCTAGGACTATATCCGTTTTATATGTCAGTATACCTGAATGACTTGAAACACACATTTCTGTAACTACAAATATATATATATATATATATGAATATATATACCACGGTACGGTATATATATATATATATATATATTCATGAAAAAGACCACGGTACGGTAGGAAATATTAAAAAAAAATGTTTTAAGGAAATAGCCAAATCCTTTTGAGCTTGTTTATTTGATTTATTCCTCAACCGGTCTCCAAAAGTATCATCAGGAGCGTTACAAACAATATGGCGTTTCTGTGAGGTATGACTTTTATGTATCTCTATTTATTGAAGGTTTAAGCTGTCTTTATTTTATTCGTTAGTAAATTAGACGTCATTTATTTAACAGCGACGTCCCTTGTTTCTATTGACGACGATATATATATATATATATATATATATAGTTTACCAATGCAGAATTATGGGTCTTATTATATGTCCCCAACTCACGTTTTGGGATCCCATGGTGGTTTGTGGGATTTTATATTTTGACCCATAAACCATGACGTTAAAAATTGCTTTATTTTAATCTTATCGTCATTTACAGAATGATTTTTTTTTTTTAAAAAAATGTGATTTTGACCCGCAACTTAACTTTTATATAATGTCCCACAACCCGACATCTATTTTTAGAATTTCATTTTTAGACCGTGAAGAGAGATCCCGTTCTGTATATACAGTGTCCCACAAAATTTTGTATATGTTCCCATAAATTTAATACAAAACGCAAAATGTATTTAATTATTGTATTAACATATATCAACTTTGTGCTTATGAACTAAGATGTTGTTTTTTTTAATATTTCGTTAAAGTATATACATTTCGTTCATAATTCATGTGTAGTTAAACGGACTATTTTGTATTACGTGTTGCACAGTTATCTGCGTTCAATATGGCGCCATCCTATTCAACGACTAGAACATAGGAAGACGTTGCTGGAATTTTAGTGGTAAGAACATTTTCTGTACAGATCCGACCAATGATTGAACAGGCTATATCCATTTGTCGGCCTGTTTGTCAAGACATTTTATATCGATGGTGCTATATATATAATTTTACCAATGCCGGATTATTGGTCTTATTATATGTCCCCAACTCACGTTGTGGGATCCCATGGTGGTTTGTGGGATTTTATATTTTGACCCATAAACCATGACGTTAAAAATTGCTTTATTTTAATCTTATCGTCATTTCAGAATGATTTAAAAAATGTGATTTTGACCCGCAACTTAACTTTTATATAATGTCCCACAACCCGACATCTATTGTTAGAATTTCATTTTTCAGACCGTGAAGAGAGATCCCGTTCTGTATATACAGTGTCCCACAAAATTTTGTATATGTTCCCATAAATTTAATACATAACGCAAAAATGTATTTACTTATTGTATTAACATATATCAACTTTGTGCTTATGAACTAAGATTTTTTTTTTAATATTTCGTTAAAGTATATACATTTCGTTCATAATTCATGTGTAGTTAAACGGACTATTTTGTATTACGTGTTGCACAGTTATCTGCGTTCAATATGGTGCCATCCTATTCAACGACTAGAACATAGGAAGACGTTGCTGGATTTTTAGTGGTAAGAACATTTTCTGTACAGATCCGACCAATGATTGAACAGGCTATATCCATTTATCGGCCTGTTTGTCAAGAAATTTTATATCGATGGTGCTAGAATTTGAGAATTGACCTTGAGAGTATCATGACGTCCAGTCTTCGCTTCCGGGCCAGAAAAAAACTCTTCGACCACACTTAGTAATTTGGGCAGGTAAAGCTACGAAATGAGTGGCCATCGAACGAAAAGTCCAGTGGGAAGAGAAGTGCAACGAGGCATTCGTTTTTGAACGAAAAATGACCCAAGTAGAGCGAGTGTTACAATTGCCGAGTGGTTCCATAGCTATTTCAATGACATTTTTTTAAAAGTAAATTTACTATTTTTCAAAATACTACTTCATTTCTTAAAGCAATATCATTCTAAAATTGTTAAGAAATAAGTTGAATTTATAACAAGAAAAGATTCTGCTCCATGCAAGTGTTTCTCCTACTTTTTCCTTTTTGATCAGGCTGGTAACATTGCTCGAACGGGCTTTCAAAATAAAAACTTGTATTTCTTGAAAAATAGTGAAGATATTTCTTTCAAACTTGGTCCATTTATTAAGCATAACATACGATGCATATTAAAATAGAAATAAATTTGTTTCCTTCAGTTTTATTAGAATTACTATTAATTACCATTTTGTGTGTAAACATAGTAAACCTTGGGTTAGTCCAATCAGAATATTGCTGTTGGCTAATTGAGTTATTGTCTCTTTAGGCTATTCGACTGTTCAAATTTAACATTCTGGTTCATTCAATTCAATAAACATTTAAAGGAAACCTTTTGGAAAATAAAATTAGAATAATTTGTTTATTCTAGAAACATTTCCTGAAACATGCATGGTAGGCAATTACTCTAAACATCTTTTTTGGGATTGATTTCAGTTGTTCTATGATCAAAGAATTACATTCTGACCATAATATTAAAATATTTTCCGCTCAAAAACTGGAGATCTTTTTCACCTTGAACCTTGAAACTTCATAGATATGTTGGTCTTGGTGTGTAAATGACCCCTTTTTATTTTAGGGTTAATGGCCAGGGTCATGGGGTAGTTTACACTTTATTCAATATTCAGCATTTGTATTTTATTATAATGGTCCTCTTTTATTGTTATGCAAACTTCTTAAGCAGATTTACAGTAAATTAAACATTTAAAAGGTTTAAAGATGGTTAATTAGACTGTGGACATCCTTGAATATAAAATATGTATGTTTTTCTTGTTCGCACATTAACCTCATATGTCCATGTTGATAGATGATCAAGTGGATAATGAAAGAAACCCAAGTTCCTTCAGTAAATAAAAAATACCATTTCTATTAATATGATATATTATCAAGTAGCTGATGAAAGAAGGGGATGCTCTTACAATATAATATACTACATGTCAGCATTTTTTTTCACACTCGCTACACTCGCACACTTGATAGTACTTTGATCATTGAGATGTATTATCAAGTAACTGACAGATGCAACTATACTTGAATATAGAATATGCATTTTTCCCGCCCGCTATTTAATCAATGAAAACATATTAAGGAGCTGATAAAAAGAACTTAGTACTCTACACAATTCCTTACCCCTCTTTACTGTTCTTGTGGGTTTGGCCCCGCTAATGTAGAAAGCGCTCCTTTGCCTATGGTATAGGTGTAGTATTAACAGTTATTGAGGTAAGTATTGTAAATATTATGTTGATAATCTATTTTTCCTACTTTTTTGTCTGCAAACCTTCTGTTTTTTCCTACTTTTATATGAAGGGACCTCCTACTTTTCTCC
The DNA here is from genome assembly GCF_021730395.1 of Mercenaria mercenaria. Taxonomy (NCBI): domain Eukaryota; kingdom Metazoa; phylum Mollusca; class Bivalvia; order Venerida; family Veneridae; genus Mercenaria; species Mercenaria mercenaria. The sequence goes on along the minus strand of NC_069361.1, from coordinate 120,983,803 downwards.
TACTTTTTTGCAAGGCCATGCTGGGAGGTCTGTTATTACCTCCCTTTGTCTATCTTCGTTGTGCAATCAAGATAGACTGAAAATTGAATAATTCTAAAGATACAATTTGTTTTAAAACTTGCCTTTAATTTCAGGTTGTTGGAATATTCCAATATTTATCAAATGCTGATGTTAAACTAGAAACTTTATTGAAATAAAAGAAATGATCCGCTTTTTAAGTATTTTGTATTAAAGGGAGTTAATTATAAAATTTCATGAAAAGTAACAATTTATACATTTAACTCTATAAAATGAGTCATTTTTCCCTTAGATATATCCATAGCAGAATATATGAAACCTGAGAAATGTCAGAAAATGTTGCTAAAATGTGATTGACAGCCTTTAAAATAGTAATATTTGTCGGGCCCGCTTGCGGCGAGCTCATTGCGTACGTGCTTCTGTCCGATTTCGTCCGGACGATGACCGTGAGGGTGGGGGGGGGGGGGGGGGGGGGCTTTATATAGGAGTTAGCTTGACTGTCGGTCGGTCTTCCGGATGATAACTCTTGAAAGTCTTGATCGATTTAAATAATTTTTGGTACACAGATGTAACATTAGAAAATACAGGTCAAGTTTGACTTTGGGATCAGTAGATCAAAGGTCAATGTCACAGTGACCCTGAACATTTAAACGGTTGATAACTTGAGAACGCTTCGACCTAGGATTATATATTTTGGTACACAGGTGTATCATCATAAAATGCAGGACAAATTCGACTTTGAGGTCTGAAGGTCAAAGGTCAAGGTCACGGTGACTTGGAACAGTTATATGGTTTCCGGATGATAACTTGAGAACGCTTGGGTCTGAGATCATATTTTTTGGTACACAGGTGTATCATCATGTAATGCAGGTCGAGTTCGACTTTGGGATGAGTAGGTCAAAGGTCAAGGTCATAGTGACTCAGAAGGTTAAATGGTCTTCGGATGATATCTTGAGAACGCTTAGACCTAGGATCATATATTTTGGTACACATGTGTATCATAATAAAATGCAGGACAAGGTCACAGTGACTCAGAATAGTCAAATGGTTTCCGGATGATAACTTCAGAACGCTTGGGTCTAGGATCATATTTTTTGTACACAGGTGTATCATCATGAAATGCAAGTCAAGTTTGACTTTGAGGTCAGTATGACAAAGGTCAAGGTCACAATGACTCAGAATTGTTAAACGATTTCTGGATGATAACTTGAGAACGTTTAGGTCTAGAATCATAATGTTTTGGTACAAGGGGGTGGGGATGGGGGTAACATCATAAAATACAAGTCAAGTTTCATTTTGAGGTTAGCAGGTCAAAGGTCAAGGTCACAATGACACAAAATTGTTAGACGGTTTTCGGATGATAACTTCAGAATGCTTGAGCCAAGGATCATGAAATTTGATAGGGAGGTTGGTTATGACCAGTAGATGACACCTTTTGATTTTTGCGGTCAAAGGATCACAAGTCAAGGTCACAGTGACATTTAAAACGGTTTTCGGACAATAACTTCAAAACAATTTGGAATAGGATAACAAAACTTATTAGGGAGGTTGGTCATGACCTGCAGATGACTCTTATTGATTACGAGTTCCAAAGGTCAAAGGTCAGAGTGAAGAAGGAGTGAAGGAGTGTCATGCGCAAACCCCATGTTCCTATCACAAAGGTCAAAGTTCAAATTGATGCTTGTTTGGAGCATATTATCTTCATGCAAATTAAAAATCTTCTTGTCTAAAACCACAAGACCTCGGCCTTTGATATTTTGTTTGTAGCATTGCCTTGTGGTCCTGTACCAAAATGTGTTCAAATTATGCCCCTGGGATGAAAAGAGGCCATGCTCCGAGGGTCTAAAGTTTTACATAGACTTATATATGAAAAAGACTTTAAAAATCTTCTTGCATGAAACTGCAATGCTTAGGCTTTTGATATTTGGTATGTTGCCTATCCTAGTGTTTTTTACCAGAATTGTTCAAATTATTTCCCTTGGGTGAAAAGAGGCCCTGCCCTTGGGGTACCAAGTTTATCATAGACTTACATGTGTATAGGAAAACACAATAAAAATTCTTTTTATATGAAAGTTCAAGGCCTAGGCTTTTGATATTTGGTATGTAGCATTGCCTGGTGGATCTCTAACAAGTTTGTTCAAATTATGCCCCTGGGGTGAAAAGAGGTCCTGCCCAATTTTTAGGTGTATTTTTACATACCTGTACCTGATAAGGATTTTTTTGTGGACTTTGAATATTTTTTCCAGGTATCGTAAAATTTCCCTTTTTTATCTTTATTTATTTATTTATTTAATTTTAATAATTAATATTTAATAGTTAGTTGCAGAACTTGTCCAACACAGGAAGGATTCGCAAAGACTACATAGTATTTGCTTTAAACATTCTTTTACTCTATTACTGTTTTTAACATTTCAATAATTATGCTTTGTCTCATAGTCTTACTACGCCTGGAAGACTTCTTCCAGTTTTAATTTTATTCTTCACTAATACCCGGCGTGCACCCTGCCCATAATACTCTCAAGAAATGTGAGGCACTAATCACAGATAGATAGATGGATGGATGGATGGATGGAGGGACGGACGGAAAGATTGACGGATGGACAGACGGACGGACATATAAAACATGGACGGTATGAAACTCATAAACCCCAGGACTTTGGCCCGGACGGACAGACAGTTAGAATGATAGGCTAAAAAGTGCTTAGATTTGACTACTTTTCTTAAAAAGTGCTTCAAAATGAAAACTAGTGCTTAAAGGGAATTCCTATAGATTTTTATGCGCATCTTTCTGCGCAGCCGACACTTTCTATGGAAAACTCAAGTGAAGTCAACATTTGTTGAAACACATGACAGACAATCTTAAATATAAGGAATCTTGAATGAAATAACATGTTTGATAAGTTTTATCAGTAATCAAATGTTGATACTGGTTTATGTTGTATTGACAAGTACCCTGCCTGATAGGTATCTTGCCATTTTTGTGGTTGTGTTTTCACATCGCATTTAAGTACAAAGACAGTGTCGTTCATATAATGTAAGACAGTTGACTAAGTACTGATAAGACGATATCACCTTTCAGATTATTTAGTATTCAATTATAGAAAGAATTTTAAAACATTTTTTAACTTCTAGCAGATATACATGTAATCAATTTAGTCAGGTTAGCGCCATTTTTCGTCCGAACAGGTGTTGTATTCAAGCGGTCTTAACATAAAATTTAGCCTGGTGACCCATACATTTTTAGCCATTTTTGTGCTCACAATACAATTATTCATACACAAGAAAAACAGGAAAAAAGTCTATGAAACAGTTTTTTCAAAATTTAAGAAAATATTCTTCACTATGGGTATTTTTCATTGGAAAAAGTTCACAAAAGTGAATAGGAAACATGTTTTGTACCAATTATTGTAAGGATATAGTATTACAAATATGACTATGATATCAAATAAGTATATAATAATATCTGTAAAAAAGAATAAACTTTATTGTACAGTTCTGATGTATATTTTGGCTGGTATTTATAAAAAAGCAGAAAATAATGAAAATGTTGAAAAATCGCTGGCAGTTTCAGCAACAGTGGGTGTATTCAAAACAATTTTTCACAGAAACAAGCCTGGTGACCCATTGTTTTTATTTGTTCATTGTTTTCAGCACCAATTTTCCTATCAGATATGTGAATTTAAAAAAATTCTATGAAAGGAAAAAAACTATAGGAATTCTCTTTAAAAGTGCTTGAATTTAACACTCCTCTTAAAAAGTGCTTAAAAGTCCTTGTCAATGACTCAAATGTATTTAAAACTGCTTGGAAATCGGAAAAAAATCTTTGACAAGAAGATAAAACTTTTAGTAAATTATTCAGAAAAAAAAATCGCTATCAATGGCATTCGTTCAAATGGGTTGAACTGTATTGGGGACGAATCCACTTTTACGACTGGTTCCTTGCTCTATGACTGGGTACCATTCGATAAACATGGCTTCCAGGAATTTTGTTTTCAACAGGAAATGGCTACAGTTTATCCCCGGGCGATGAACATGGATGATAAAAGAAAGGCTCTGTGCAGTTTATGTGCAAAAGACGTAAATATCGGCAGCATCAGGAAGACATCGCTGAAATAACACACATTTGAAAAATGCAAGGGCTCCATCCAAAACAATGTCAAAATACGTTTGACATGGGGGAGATCGTGTTTGTATACAAATCCGTTGTATTTTCTATTTTCAGAATTGATAAGACAGTTATCAGGTCCGCAGTAGTCGAAGGTCCATGTTTTTTTGTAAACGGGGATGTTTTCCCAACATTTGGTCTAAACTTTCTTATAACGCAAATTATATCACTATTTTTTCGATCAAGTGGAAATGTTAAAGAAAGCAATAAATTTAATTACTTTTAATTGTTATTTCGATATAAAATGGATTAATTATGAACGCTTAATTTACAGTGTTTTTCTAAAAGTTTTGAACATCACCACACCGCTATTAAAATTATATGTCATTTGAAACGGTTATTCAGTTATAAAAAAAAAAAAAAATATTTGAATACGAAAATATGAAAATTATAAGTATTTCAAAACTTCTTTTTTCAATTTTGAAAATCCAAAAAGCGAAAAGGTTATTAAAAAAATTCCGATCCCATACACAATGTAAAATTGTGCCCACCACCAGATAAACAAGTATTGATACGTGACGTCACAGCGATCTCTCCTATTGCCATAATGTTTTTACGCATTGTTCATACAAATTAAATGAAAGGGTTGGAGAAATATTCCAGCAGATATTTCCTGACAGTGAACTGGGGAAGAAGTTTAGTTGTGGAGACGGAAAATCCTCGTTCATATGCTTGTTTGGTTAAGCGGACTATTTCCATCAGTTAACATGAGACTGTAAGTGTTCTTTTGCCGCTGGTGGAAAGTGCTAAAAAATCAGAATAAAGTGCTTGAAAAGAGCTTATTTTTTGCCACTCAAAGTGTGTATGAACCCTGACAGAAAGGTCCTTCTGATGTTCTTTGTTGAGGAGAGAAATTGACCTATGCAGTTCCGGCTACCTAGTCTGGGTAGCCGGCTCTATATATACACATATCGTATATCAACATGTTAGTCAAGGCAGCCGGCTTTGATAATCTGTTTAATAAAGAATCATTATATTAGTTAAATAATTTACATTTCTTGTGATCTATTATGCACTGTTTGTGATTAACCTGTATTTAAACACTCATATCATATCGCCGATATTTTGTTATGATATCAACAAGTGATCATAGTCGTTATGAGCGTGTTGATTAATTGTTAAAATAAAGTTTTTAATGATTTTTTGTAGTTTGATATACATTGATAAACATTTTTGACAGATGATGTCAATTGTCGGCGATTCTTTAGATAAGGTCCTTTGATGTGTAATTATCTTTCACATTTAGTATGTGCTGCCTTAGAACACAGAAGTATAAGATATTTATTTTTATAGCTCTTTGCGTAGAATAAAGAGGTCATGTGTTCAAACAAACAATTAGAAAAAATCAAGATTATTGACTAAAAACAAATTCGCTGAGAAAATATGTAGTAATTAATTAATCAAATATAATCCGAAAAGTAGATCCCTCGGAAGCACCGAGAAAAATGCAAACAGTTAAAATTGCAGACTCGGTTTAATTGAGTCTGTTCATGAGCAGTAATGGAAAATGCAACACTGCCCACGCCAGCTAGCACCGGCTTAAGCAGTATTCAAGTTTTAAACCTAAATGAATTGAAATCAATGATCCCGAAGGACCAGAAAATATAAAAAAAAACACTGAGATGAAGTCTGGGCGACTTTTTACGGCCGCCACATAGCACTTAACGCCCGCTGTTATGAAGTAAATATAATCCGAGTAGTAGATCCCTCGGAAGCACCGAGAACATCGCAAACAGTGAAAATTGCAGACTCGATTTAATTGAGTCTGTTCATCAGCAGTAATGGAAAATGCAACTCTGTCCACGTCCACTAGCACACATACAGGTGCAAAAGTGATTATCACTTACAATTATCACTTTAAAAAGGCACACAAAGGGATCAAACGCCTGTATGTTCAACAGAGCCGCATCATTTTAGGTTCCTTATTGCTCTGTCTTGCCTCTTTGCATTTTTAACTGTTTGTTTTGTTTTGCTTTTAATATGAATCACGGTATCTCAAATATGTATTGAGTACGTTTTAACATAACAAAATGTCAGCCGATATGATATGCGAAAATACGGCAAAATAAATAGGTTAAACACAAATAATAAATCACAAGAAATGTAATTTATTTAAGAATTATTATGATCCTTAATATTACAATTTATTAAATCCGACTAAATTGACTTGCATGTTAATAATGATATGTACATATAAAGCCTGCTACCTCGACCATTAGTCTAGATAACCGGAACAGGCTACGTACACATTTACTGTCAAATCTGATCTGCACATGTCGGCCGTTTTCGATGTTGTTTGGCCACACTGTCGGGTTTCACCGGCCGTGCCAAAGTTTTGAAAAAGCATTGCCATTTTGATAAAAACACAAAAACACGGAATCACATTTTAAATAATCAAATTATGCACTTTAAATTCATTTGAAGGGTATCTACACTGAAAATACGGAAGTACAAACATGTAGTTCATGTCACATGCCGTGAAATATTTTATGAATCGATTTGAAAAAATAAGAATTTAAACATAGTAGCATCTAAAAGAACGTAGTATTGCATAGAACATGGTCGCTATTCTAACTCTTTTATCAGCAAAAGTTGAACTCAAACTCAAATACTGGTACTTGTTCCTCATTCGAATCCAAATACGCAACACATGCCTGGTAAATAACACTGGTTACTACCCAGATGCTGACATATATCTAAAAGACGGAAAAACAATAAAATATTGGATAAGAGGTGTCCCAAAGACAAATGCAATATGCGCGAATCGCTAAAAGTGTAAATATAACATCTAGGCCACTCATTTGTGTGCATTTACAGATCAGATCATACAAAATAGACGTAATAACAAATTCTGTTCATATCTGAATAAAAGAAACAATAAATATTATTCATAACGAAAAAAATGCAGCAGTTAAGGGTTCGGAACGAGATATTTTTAGTTATCAACACTGTTCCCGACTGAGCTACAGGGAGCAACTTATTATTTCGATGTCTTCAAAATAATTATTTATATATCAATATATCATATTTAACTATAGATATCATATCTTAGTATCTAAAGCTAGTAGGTATGTTTTTTCTGCAAGTGTCAGAGTTGACTAAAGAATTGTTATAGTACGGGGACCAATGAGGTCTACCATACCCGCCCCCCCCCCCTCCCCCACCACTAGACTTTTTTCATAGGTATCAAATTGTTCGGCAGGACCAACTCTTTCAAAATAAAAAATGTTCCTATGAAAAAACTCTTTTGAACTATATATGATTTCACTGTTTCCATGACAACCATTTATTTTTGAAAAGGACGACCATACAGATGATAATCAGTCATATCTTGGTCAGTTTTAGTGTTTAAGGAATAAAATAATGTCAAAATGGAGCTAGGACATTGACCTTTAAATGTTAATTAATTAATTTACATATTCATGAATATTAATGAGAATGTTAAAAAATAATAAAATTTTGTTAAAAAATAGCATTTTCTAAGTTTCAAATCAATTTAAATGTACTAATCAGCTTTGTTCTGGTCTTAAAGTCTCAGTGTTTTGTGATATATTATTTTGTTACTTTTATGGCACTTTTATGTAATCAAAACTGGATGTGCTCAGCTAATTTGCATAAAATGAACCAGTGTCACAAACAACGAATAAATTCTGAAATCCCTAAAATTAAATAAAAAGACATAATTAATTGGGATCAATGAAAAACCAATTTTATGTGGTCTATAATGTTTGCAGACATAGAATTAATGCTTTATTAAAGGAAGAATAAATATGCAAAATACATAACACATGTTACATTACCATTTCAACAACCTTGTTGTACGGCATCAAATATTCAGAAAATATTCCAGAAACATAGTTAATATTACTTATTTTGTACTATAATAAAACAATTAACTTCTTTACTTGTCAGATAGTGTGATATTTTTCCGTAACACACTTTGAAATACGTTACCACTACCATTGGTTTTTAGAAAGATATTTAAGAAGAAGTTGAAGCCCAAATTGTCGCATACTCATTTATTTAAACTTTTAGCTGTTAGTTTTAAGAAGATCATTCTCGCATACCAGAGGTCTACCGTGGTTCCCCGGATGAACCTCTGGCACATTTCTCCGATATTTGTGGTTTGGTTACATTACAGGTAAAACGTTTCAGCCAATCAGCGTCATTTTGCGACAAATCGTAGCGAACCAATCAAAATCATCCGTGAAAAGCGTGACCGCGTCCTTTCCATATTATCGAGGGAATACGATGTCCATTTACGACGAATATTATTATTTTTTGATGTAAATTCTTAACGTCGAATTACAGGAATAAATCTTTATTTATCGCAATCATGGAATACAGCCTTTATTCATCGTAAGCAAGTATCTTGTTTACATATTTTTTGAAGTTTCAATTCGGAGTTCCAAATAATGGCGAACAATGATTGGCTGAAACCACTCCCGATAGTTATTACGAGTGCGCATGCTCATCAAGTAAACGATGGAAATAAATCAGAGATTCGTCTCGGGATTTTGACGAACCTCTGATGGATGAGAATGTAAGAAGATTTTCTACTATTATTTCAGAAATTGCCTAAAATAAATATTGCACCATCCATCTATTTTAGATGAAATTTCAATAAAACACGCAATAATATCCATCTGTGCATCCATAATATTATGATCATACAGCTGATATTTTCAGACTTCCTATGAGTTAAAGTTTTATAAAAAGTTCTTCTTGAATTTTAGAAAAGGTAGCATTAAAAGAACATATACAAATCCAACCCTAGCTTTATAGGATGAATCACAGTGTCAGATATCTGGAGGAGGCATTTGCTCTCCGTGACGATTCAATAAAGACATCGTATCTAAAGTCAGCTTAGTAGACGTAGACTTACATCCACCTGTACAATGCGGAGAACTTAGCACTTGCCTGCAGAGAACTGAGTAGTTCCGGTACATAATCCATGGACACTTGTTAGGTTAACTGCTCAACATAACATGACTGAATTTCTGTTGCAAAGTGGTGCTAAACCAAAACTAAAAAACAGAAGAAAATATGCTGGTATTTAAAGTAAAAGCTTTATATTTAAAACTAAAACCAGCTGGACAAAATTGTTTTAGTGGAACCAAATCAAGATATAAAAATATGAGAAATATGTAAAACTTTATACATATGAAATTAAGAAGAATATTGTATTCATCTGGAAACATTTACAAGAATGACAGAATGTACAAAATATTTTTGGTATTCTAAATTGTACAGACAAGGACTAAATTGTATTATGTGGTGGAATATTCCTTGATATACCGTTACATTAAGAGAAACACTACTTAGAGTGACAATGCATCAATCATAACAAAAAAGTTTGATTATCAATTAAAAAACATACCAAAGGTTATGACAAAGGCATGACCTCTCTTTGTCAAAAGTTCAAACTATAGCAAGAAACTTGAGCGTATGATACAAATTGCTTCAGAATCAGTGTAATCAAAAATTCATTCATGAAAGAAAAAAACATAAAGAGATTTTTGAGAGCCTATCATCTTCTTTTTTCATTTGCTTTCTAATTCATAAATGATATGCTATATAGCAACATATTATTCATAACAGATAACCAACAAGAAAGCAGATATGAAATATTAGCTAGCATTAAGTGAAAACAACGTTATGAAATTCAGTGTTCCTCAAGGATCTGTTCTAGGCCCAAAATTCTACACGATGTACACAAACCCAGTCGGGACCATCTGTAGAAACCACGGTGTAAACCACCATTTTTATGTACATGACTCCCAACTCTTTCTCTCGTTTAAACCAGTTGACCAAGCATCAAAGGCAGCCACACTCACACGAGTTGAATCAATGCCTAAATGAAATCATCTCATGGATGAATTCAAACATGTTAAAACTGAATGCAGACAAAACTGAAGTAATTATGTTTTCGACTCAAAACATGTTGAAATTCTAGAACTGAAAGTTGGCAAATCGAGCATAAGACCATCAAAAACTGTTCGAAACCTTGATTCCAACATGCACATGGACCATCATGTTAATTCTGTGACTCGAACATGCTACGGCCAAATACCACAAGTTGGTCATATTCGACCATATTTGACACCTAATGCCACCAAAACCATTATTTACTCGCGATTACCTCACGATTAGATTACTGCAATGCTCTTTTGTACTGTGTGCCAAAATCCACAACGAGCAAACTGCAAAATGTCCAAAACACAGCTGCACGTCTTTTTACGAAAACAACCCATTTTGCACATATAACACCAATCCTTAAAGATCTTCATTGGCTTCAAATACTAGATAGAAATAGAATCAAATACAAAATTCTGATTCAAATGTTCAAGGCCTTGCATGGACAGTCGCCGATGTATATGAGATACTTGCTGGAGATTTACCTGCCAAATAGAAATCTGATATCATCAAGTGCAGCAACAATCCTTTTGCCACAAAAATGTCGACTGGTTTCCTACGGGGATAGAAGTTTCAGGGTTACCGCCGCAAAACTACGGAACTCTCTCCCTGACAATTTTAGAAAAGATTCATCACTTAATTCATTCAAAAGAGCTCTCAAAACACACCTTTTCAAAATTTTCTACAACACATAGATACCAACTATGACTGTTTCTACCCGTAATAAATATGCTACTGTTATTTTGTGATACGTAACTACGGCAAGTCATTCGTCGCTGACAAAGACCTCTTTACTGTACAATTCATCATGTAATTAAATAAATTAGCAATTCATCTTTTATTTCATCGTCAAATTTTAAGGGTAATGACGTTCTATGTGTGTGTGTTTTTTGGGGGGGTTTTTTTTGGGGGGGGGCGGGGGGAGGGGGTTCCGCAAGACTTGAGTTTCACTTGAAATGTGTGGCTATTTCTATCTAATACAATCTATCTAATACAGTATATGATGGCGCCATTACTCGGGGGTTTGAACCTCTATATGCAGCCCGTCTGAGCGCACCAGTTGCTTTAAGCACTGGTATTGGTAACAGGGGTAAAACGACCTCAAGGAGAGGGGTGCGGTCATGGCTGTAATTATTATCATTGTCACTATTGATTTTGTTGTAATAAGTATTATTATTTATCATTACAACGCCATTGAATATATCATTTATGAAAAAAGCTTTTAATGAAATTATTCAGTTTCAGTTTTATGATTGTATATGTCATGTTTTTTTTTTCTACATAACTGCGATAAGTCACATGTTTAATTGTAAAGCGCCCTTGATGTATATTCCATATGAAAAGGCCGCTCAACAAATCTGGTGTGATATTATTTTTTGTAACACTATGTAATCTATGGAATTTTACTTAAACAGAACACTGTTTTAGCTAGTGCTAGGGGTGTGATGGCAGTTTCACATTTACGTCTAACGAACCGACATAATCAAATCAAGTCCGCTATTATTTTGCTCGATTGTGTTGTAATGCTTCCAAAGGATGATCTTAACAAGCAATTTGTATCCCTTTAAAAGTCTTTAAGTGTCATATGATGGTTGTAAAAAGTTTTCTCGTACTCACTTTCAGTGTTGTTTGATTTTCTTGTCCTTTCGGGCCATACTTACTAAAAAAGAATTCCTCTAAAGCCAGTGCTAGGGGGCGTAATGTGCTTTTTACACTTCAATACCTTTCATAAACAGCCATGATCCAACTGAGTTTACTATTTATTTGCTTGGTTGCGGTCTTTGCTTCAAAAGCATCTTCTTAAAGTCTGTTGCAAAATGTTTTCAGCTTTTCACTTTGAAGTGTCGTTCATACAGCACTCAGTATTTTTTCTAGCAGTTTCAAATAGCATTATGTGATTGTTTTCCTAACAATTTGGTTTTCATAGACTTAATATCATTTACATTCTTGATTGTTTTTTTTCCAATTTTATAAGTTTAAATTGAAATATTACTTAAAGTACCTGAAATTTCATTTTTTTTTTTTAGTTTTCGTTCGGTGCAGCTTTTCAACACTGTATATTTCATCAATGAGTCCATGAATATCTCAGGTGAATTCATGTGTTTCTGAAACTAAAAATCAAAATGCTTTATTTCTCATGTAAATAACTGCATTGATGCACTTCACAATAACACAAAATGAGATAAATATTCCATTAAAACAATTTCCATGAAAGGAAGCCCCAAATTGTAACCCTATTATCAGTGTATGGATGTTAGCAGGGATGTATAGATTATTAATGCATACAGAATATATGCATAAAAAATATATAATGAATGTAAAATGAAAGTATTGAAAACAATATTGAAACCATCAAATAAAAGGACAACATATTTAAGAAACAGATATTAGTATAATTAAACTGATAGATGCATTAATTCAAAATGAAAAAAAAAAGGAACATTGAATGTGTAATGAATCATTCAGATGATTTCTTTGTTATCAAAAGTGAAGACAAAATGCTAGAAATAATACTTCAAAGTTTTAACAAATCCATGATATCATAATATTGAAATCAATGGTGTAGATTTCTTTATATATACTTCTGAATACAGCAAAGTACAGTGGTAATGTATTTTAAAGCGCCGTTATGGAAAAGAAATCTCATTGCTCGGAAAATATGGAGTTTTACTATTTTGTAGAAGTATTTAACAACTTAATAGCTAAATATTCCTGCAAAACATTTTGGTACCTATGAAAATAAAATCTAGGTAGAGGGGGTACATGGTACACCCCCACCTATTAAAATTACGCCAGGTTTACTGTTTCACTTTGAAAATAGATTTGTAACACCATCAGTCCCCCTCAAGCGTCTACGAACATAGATTATACAATATTGAGTGATTAATCAAACAACATTTGTTTGTCCTGGAAATTTTAATAAATCATGCATGTCAATGTTAAAATAGATAAATTCCTGCTGCTAAAATTAAACCTGTCGATAGTATACTGAAAACCTACCGAAGGTCCTTGATTTTCAAATTTTTAAAACATGGATGGCCGAAAGCTTCCGTTTTTGCGCAAATTGACAACAATGTAAAAGTGTTTCTGTGCAATGGCTGGTTAGTGTTGATGGCCGACCAGACTCCAACCCGCTCTATTGATGATATAATAGACTGAGCACATTAATATGTGTCAAAAATGCTAAAGTGATGATTTAATCTTGAGTGAGTCTAAATGTCTGTAAGGGCACATACATGTATGTAGAGAAATAGTCTAAATGTATTGCTTTAACAAAGACTGTCGCTTTGGTTTTGGAAAATAATTATGTTGGCATTACAGAATACCTCGTGTGTATGGTTGTAGTACATTGTATCCAGAAATTTGTTTCAAGACATTTTGTCATATAAAATCCTTAACTGTGCTTTGTTTTATTTTCAGGTCATGGAATTGTTGCTTTAGAATCAATCAGCAAAGGAAGCTTTGTTGTAATTTATTTTGGGAAAGAGACATTTACAGAGCCAATAAAAAATGATATATAAAATTATGTTGATGAAATTACACTGTCTGGAAAAAGTGTTTGGTAAGTGTAAGTTGTAACTAGCTCATACATTGAGCTCTTAACAACATCTGGCAATTTTGACTTTCATGAATTTTGTTTTTAGCTCGACTGTATGAAGTATGGAGAGGTGTCCTACTTGACCCCGTCCGCACCTAGGTTATAGTTTTGATTCACTTTCTCTTTATCTCTGTAATGACTTAATGGATTTGTTTCAAACTTAAAATAGTTATTCCACATCCTCACCCGCATCATATGGTACAAGAGACATTACTCTTGCAATAAATATTTCATTAATTATCCCTCCTTTTACTTAGAATTTCAGTTTAAAGTTTTGATGCAGATGCACTTTCACTCATTCTCAGTTATTATTAAATGGATTTGATTCAAACCTAAAATAGTTGTTTTACATCATCACCCACATCACATGACACAAGGTCCATAACTCTAGTAGCGATTTGTTATGAATTATGCCCCTTTTCACTAAGAATTTAAGGTTAATTTCGATGTATTTTCACTACGTCTCTGTTATTAAGGACTATGCTATTTTGACAATGAAAAATTCCTATGTAAAACTGAAATTGTCGAAACAGCGCGAGAGATGCACGGTGATCAAAGTGAAACTAAAATTAATAAAAAAATGTATCTCCGAGTAAATTATAAAGTATCAATGCTTCTCAAAAGCATGTCCCAACAGTGCACTAGAAGAAAATGCATAGATATTTTCGGTGTAAGTTTTTGGTTCCGTAAGTCTCTCATATCTATACAATATATATATTAATCAATCAAGGATTATGTCAGTGTAAATGAGCTGAGCGTTAATTTTCTAAGAAATTGTCGTTAAACTGTGTTACACAAATCGCACGTGCACCGCTTTTTTACAAAAATATGTCCGCTATGTTTCCTTCAGTGAACGAAATAAAAGGAGTATTTTACCTTAGATTTTTTTTTGTAGTGTACGATTGGAGAACAGAAATTACAGCCCCTTGCCTTCCGAAAGTGCGAACATAGCGACTTTAGCCTTATTTACAGCGCATTTTTATCCGATTCTCGCTTATTTCTTTGTGACAGCATACTATTCTATACCGGTTTTTGTAGGTTTGGGTCTTAGCTAAAGAACTATATCCTGAACAGTCAGATATTCATCGCTTGCGATAACTGGAGAACAGAAATTACAGCCCCTTGCCTTCCGAAAGTGCGAACATAGCGATTTTCGCCTTAATTACAGCGCATTTTACTTTTATTGCCGACTATTTGTTTGTGGAAGCATACTTTTAAACACATGCTTTTGTAGTAATGTGACTAAGCTAAACAATTATACCCTAAACAGCGCATGATCTCCTGTGTGTGTTAACAGAAGTACAGAACTTAGAGCCCCTTGCCATTCGGAAGG
Organism: Mercenaria mercenaria; assembly: GCF_021730395.1. Classification (NCBI taxonomy): domain Eukaryota; kingdom Metazoa; phylum Mollusca; class Bivalvia; order Venerida; family Veneridae; genus Mercenaria; species Mercenaria mercenaria. Next base: position 120,968,773 of record NC_069361.1, on the reverse strand, counting down.
TCGAAAATAGCTATTTTAGCCGTATTTACAGCGCATTTTTATCAGTTTGTCGCTAATTTCTTTGTGATAGCATACTATTCTATGCCTTTTTTTAGGCATTGGTCGTCTCAGCTAAGGACCCGCTTTAACACCGACAAACAAGTACAACTGTCTATTCATACGGAGTTCAACAGTCTGTTGCAGACATAATTGGTGATTGCGGGAGAACGGGGCGTCCGAGACGGGTATTCCTCATACCATTGGACAGGCCTTGCCTCGGGCTTTCCAACAGTGCCAAAATCATATCGGCTGCGCTACTGACCGCAGCGCTGCAGCCGTTCGACTGGTGTTCATACGGCGTCCAACCGTCTCTGATAAACAACGTAATTAGCCACCAGGCGTGAAGCGGACATCGGACACGGCTGCACCGGGTATGATTAGAAAGGTCTCCTCAAGTCCTTTCCTTTATATGGGACAGGAGTTACGCACGGGGCCATTGTCGTCAAGTCAGAGCCACTATACAGCAATTTCCTAGCATTTTCAGAGCCCCTGTAGGACATACCAGAACCGCAAATGAACTATGTGCGCCCCATTCTGAAAATAAGCATTAAAGCCACCATTGTTAAAAGCTTTAGCAGATGCACTGTCCCTAACCCTAACCCTAACCCTAACACTAACCCTAACCCTAACCCTAACCCTAGATGGTGTCATTTAGCTTACAAATTTCCTGTTAAAGAAAACCCTCAAAGAGTTTCAAATTATAAAAAAGCATACAGAAAAACTTAATTATAAAGGAATAAAATTTCCTGTTACATTAAATCAAATACCTAAAATAGAAACTCAGAATGATATTTCATTTAATATATTTAGTTATGAAGAACCTTCAAGTATTTATCCATTCTACATTTCAAAATATTAATAGTCTGAAAGGTGTGACATGTTGTTAATTAATAATGATAAAAAATTACATTATGTTTGGATAAAAGACCTTAATAGATTAATGTTTAAAAAAACAAAATATCAGCATAAAAAACATTTTTGCAAATCATGTTTAAAAATTTTTTCTCAAGAAAGAATATTAAATGAACATATTCCAAATTGTTTAGGTATTAATGGTGTTCAAGCTGTAAAAATGACAAAAGAGGGAAGTAAGATTTATTTTAAAAATTATCATAAAGGTTTAGTAGTAGCTTTTGTAATTTATGCTGATTTTGAATCAATAACTAGAAAAATATCTACTGTTTTACCATCACCTGAATTTTCATTTACTGAACCATATCAAAAACATATAGATTGTGGTTACGGTTATAAAGTTGTTTGTTGTTATGATGATAAATATACTAAACCAACACAAGTTTACAGAGGTCCTAATGCAGTTTATAAGTTTATTGAAAAAAATGCTTGAGGAAGAGGAATATTGTAAGGAAATATTTAAAGAACATTTTAACAAAGATTTGAGAATGTCTAAAAAAGACGAAATTGAATTTAAAAAACACAAGTTTTGTCACATTTGTGAAAAAGAATATAAGGAAAATGAAAATCCTGTACGTGACCACTGTCATATAACAGGGCAATTTAGAGGAAGTGCTCACTCAGAATGTAATATTAAGTTTAGACTAACACACAAAATTCCTGTTATTTTTCATAATTTAAGAGGTTATGATGGTCATTTTATTATGCAACAAATAGGAAAATTTAATAAAGAATTTATCGTAATTCCAAACAATATTGAAAGATATATGGCTTTTATGGTAAGTGTTTTGATTTTTATAGATAGTTTTCAATTTATGTCTCAATCATTGGAAAACTAAAGAAAAAATATTCCAGAATTTAAGTACACATCTCAAGGATTTGATAACATTGAATTATTAAAAACAAAAGGTATTTATCCATACGATTACATGGATTCATTTAAAAAATTCAAAGAAACAGAATTACCTCCTAAAAAAGAGTTTTATTCAATTTTAAATTAAACACACATATCTGACAACGAGTATGAACATGCTAAAAATGTTTGAAATAAATTTAAAATAAAAGCAATGGGAGAATATCATGATCTAAATTTAAAAACTGACAGATTACTTTTAGCTGATGTATTCGAAAATTTTACAAAACTATGTTTGGAATAAACTTGACCCTTGTAATTATTTTAGTAGTCCTGGGTTAGCATGGGATGCAATGTTAAAAATGACTGGAATAAATCTGGATTTGATAACTGATATTGATATGTACCTTTTTATTGAAAAGGGACTGAGGGGAGGAATAAGTTGTATTTCAAACACATATAGTAAAACAAACAATAAATATGTGAAAGATTATGATCCTGAATTAGAATCTAAATACATTATGTACCTCGACGCCAATCACCTTTATGGTTGGGCCATGTGCCGACCTTTACCCTCTGGAAATTTTAAATGGGTCACAAACAATATTAGAAATTAATTGCAAAAGGTAAAACTAACTTTATAATTGAATGTGATCTTGAATATCCAAAAGAATTACATACTGTACACAATGATTATCCTTTGGCTCCTGAAAAAATTAAAATACCAGACGAATGGCTTTCAAATTATAGTAAAAATATTAAAACAGAATTTGAAATAAGAAAAAGTAATGTAAAAAAAATAGTTCCAACTTAAATAAAAAAACAAAATTATGTTGTTCTTTTTAAAAATCTTGAACTATATACACAATTAGGATTAAAAGTAACAAAAATACACAGAAAATTAACTTTTGATTCATCTCCTTGGTTAAAAATGTATATTGATTTTACTACTCAAAAAAGATCTAAAGCAAAAAGTCATTTGAAAAAGACTTTTTTAAACTCATGAACAACTCGGTGTTCGGTAAGATGATGGAAACTTTGCGCAAAAGAGCCAATATTAAATTAACACATAACGAAAATATTTTATTGAAGTGTACAGCAAAACCTTCATTTGTTAGTTCAACAGTGTTTAATAAGAATTTGTTTGGTATTCATAGAATAAAAGAAAGTTTGTTATTAAACAGACCTTGTTATGTTGGAATGTGCATTCTAGATTTATCAAAGTATTTAATGTATGATTTTCATTATAATTACATTAAGGAAACGTATAAAGACAACTGTAAATTACTATTTACTGACACTGATTCATTATGTTATGAAAAAATACTGAAGATGCATATGAGGAATTTTATAAGGACAAAGATTTATTTGATAATAGTGATTATGATATTAATTCAAAATTTTATTTTGATTACAACAAAAAAGTAATTGGAAAGTTCAAAGATGAAGCTGCAAGAATTCTCATTGTTAAATTTATTGGATTAAGAAGTAAAATGTATTCATATTTATTACAAAATGAAGTTAACATTAAAAAATGTAAAGGAATAAAAATACATGTTCTTAAGAAAACAATAGTTCATGAAAATTACAAAGATACTTTGTTTAATTCAACCCAAATTAACCATACATTTAAAGTTATACGTTCTGATAAACACAATCTTTCCAGTTATGTTATTAATAAAACATCTTTATCAGGTTATGACGATAAAAGATATATTCTTGATAATGGTATCTATACATTAGCCTACGGTCTAGGAACCATAAATTTTTAATTGAATATTCTTAACGTTTAAAGAATTAATATAAATTACATCATTTGATTGAAATTGATCAGCATAATTAATAGAAATTGATTCATTTTTTCTGTTAATTTTTACATTGTAACTTTGACGAATTTTATTTTCTTTGCTTTTTAAATGGATACTCCCTTCTCCTTTATCTAATTTAATTGCATCAATAAGAATAATTAAAATACAATTTTGTTTAATTGTTACATTATTACCATTTTGAACTAAACCAGGAGTAGCATTTACAACTTTTCATTTAAATAATCCACTATCTTCTGTTGCAGATGTTAAAAACAATGGAGGTTTTCTTATTATTTGTCTTTCTATTTTACTTACTTTTTCATTTATATTATTGAATATTCCCATTATATAAAAAACAATGAAATAAATGGAAATTAGTCAATTTATTAAATTGAATCTAACATAACTTATTGGTTCTACAGTAAATCTAGCACCTTGTTTAAAATCTGGATAAATTTTTATTGCTGTTTTTTTTTTTGCGAAAATTACTAACAATTCTTTCCTTAAAAACCACTGTTGTATTTTTAACCTCAAATGATATATACTGGTTTCCGTTTGTGTGGGCATCCCGCCAGTCAAAAATAAAATCACCTAGTTCTTTTCCAGAGTATTCAATGATAATATTTATTTCAATTATATATTCCCCATCTTGTTGTATTTCATATCCATATCCGTCTGTTTTAATAAACTTTTATAATCTGTAATCTTATTAACTCTTAATCCAAACATAGCAAAAAATATTGAGGTACCTGATACCTTTTGTTTATCTTCAATATCATATACTCCTGAAGCAAGAACTGTTACATGTAATTGTCTGTTATTGTAGTATTCAAAAAGAAAAAAATCATGCTTTACAAATTCTATTTCTTTTTTTTTTATTGCTTTATAATTTTCATTTAGTTTAAGAATTACTTCACCTAAACCATCAACTCTTTTGTTGTAGCAACTTCAGAAGCAGACAAATTGTCAACAACAGTCTTTGTTCTAGCTAATTGTTTTTCTTGTTTTAAAAATGCATTTTTTACTTTTGTAATTTCTTCTGCATTAGTGGTTTTTGCTTGAGTATTAGCAGTAATTAACTCTTCTTGTTTAACTGATTTTTCAACTACAAAGTCCAGTTTATTTTTATTTTCTTCAACTTTAACATTAAGTTGCGCTGTATCTTTTTGTATTAAACCTGTAAGTGTATTTAAGTCTGCGTTTTTTAAATCATAACGTGTGTCAACATTACTAATCAAGATCCGGAGTTGTTTCTTAAAATTTTCTATTTTAGAATTAAGCTCTTTTTTAAGGTTATCTAATGCTCTGTCATGGTCATCACCTCTTTGTGAAGCTGCGTTTTCCAATCCAGATTTATATTCTGCAAATTTATTTGAAAATGTATCGAGTAAATCTTGATGCTTTTTTTCAGCTTTAGTATTTAGTTTATTTATTTCTGTTCTGATTTCTAACTGATACATATTTTGTAACTTTTTTCAACTTTAATAATCTTGTCTTTTAGTTCTTCGTGTTTAATCATACTATCTTTTAATTCTTGAACTTGAGTGTATAAGTTTTCAAAATTGGTTCTAAATACTTTTTTTATGTTGTCGTCTGTTAAATCAGATTTTTCTTCAAGTTCTTTAATAGAATCAACCATAGCTTTCATTTCTTCTTCAAGTTTACTTTGTAATTGAACTATTAATAACGAATTGTTTTTAAAATCTTTTGTTATTTCTTCAATATTCTTTACTTCTGCTTCTAGTGTCCTTTTAATGCTTTTGTTATCTTCAAGATTATAGTCTTCTACTACACTTTGAATTTTTTTTAAACACAAACTGTCTTGAAACTGCAACATTGTTTTTTTTCTGGATTTCCTAGGTTGCTTATTTCATTACGTCCCATATCTAATACTCTGTTCATTGTGTTATCATGTTCCTTATTTCTGTGAAGATATGAGTCCATTTCCTTTTTAGGCTTATTGAATTATTTTTTAACATAATCACTTAAATAAATATCAAATTTAACTTTACTTATACTGTCGGGCTCACTTATTTGTTTTACATCATTAAAAACTCCCATCTATATAATTCCTGTAAAGTTTTTTCTTAAAAACTTCCTTGGTTTGTCAATATATAAGAAATCATATTTTTGTTTTGTTGCATTAGCAAAAGAGTTGTAATCTATATTTTGTTCATTACAAATCATATCATTTTCTCTTTTACCTGGACTTTCAAATAAAATATAATGTGAACAGTTAATTCGAATATCCTTTGGTGTTTTATAGTAAGACTGACTTAAATAAATAATAGAACGGTTTTTGTGACGTCCTTGAATAAAGTATTTTGTTATTTCATTTTGAACCTTTTTTTCTTCACATACAAAATCATCAAATATTACTACTTTTTGTTTTTCTGATTCAGGTCATTAATGTCAATTATTTGGCTGGGATCAGCCGAATATTCAAGTATTTCTTTTGGATCTATTTTATTTTTTCTGTAATTAGATTTAAGAGATTAATTAAATCCTGATATTTAGACTGTTCCAAGTTTTTAGCATATAGGTATAATTTATCATAATATATAAGAAGTTTTCGTAGCATATGCATTAGTGTATTTGTTTTTCCTGATCCAGAAGATCCACATATTAACATTCTAAAATATGAATCTGGCATAAAGGGATAAAAAAATTTAAAGTTATTAGATTTATCACTTTTTGTATCATAATTTGGAATTTCCATTATATAATAATATTACATTATCTTACATAATCTTACATTGTCATACATTATCTTACATTATTATATAAATGTTAGCAAAACTTAAAGAAATGAGAGAAATAAACAACCTAGTTGAACAAAAAGTAAGAGATAAAAGAGAAGAAATAAGAAGAGAAAAAATAAAAAAAGCTACTAGTCAAGAAATGTATAATGAAATTTATAAGCCAATTACTGAAGGAATAAAAAGTCAAAAAGAAGAATTGTCAAGTCAGTTAAAAGCATTACCTGGAATTAAAGAGCAATTAGCTTTACTTCCAAAAAGTATATCAGATAATCTGATACAAGGTATTACTGAATTAACTAAAGGAATGCAGGAAGAATCTAACAGAGAACAAACTCTAAAACCAGCACCAATAGATTGGTAAAAACCAAACTATACACCGATAGATTGGGGAGATGAACCTGTTGGATGGGTTCCTCAAGATGAATTTAAGAAATTAGAAGATTATGGAAGAGAAAAGATGGAAATATCCGAAAAACCGGTTCCAACAACTGATATAATTAAAGAATCTCTGGATTATGAAACAACTGATGAATCAGAAGAATCAGAACAAGAATTGCCATTTGATACATTCGATCCAAAGATATTAAATAAAAAAAAATTGATTTAAAACTTTTAGATAGAGAAAAATATAACACACCACAAGAAGATTTTAAATTTTTTCACAGTAAATCTGATAATCCTGATAAAAAAACTGTCTAGGAAAGAAATAGAGGATATCATAGAAACTGTAACAGAGGATATTAAACAATTGGGTAGTGAATCTGGTGCAATAAGTAGAATGAAAAACCCCACAAATCTCAATCTGAAGCAGAAGAAAGCAATTATAGTCAAATCAGATAATTATAAAAAATATAGAGAAATACTCAATGATATTCTTAATCAAGGAAAATATATGGGAAAAGGAATAAAGCATCATAATCGGAAACAAAGGTTTCCTAAAAAAAAAACCGAAGGTTCTAAATCCATATAAAGTTTCTACAGATGGTAGATATGGTAATTTATTCATTGATCTTAATAAACTTTATAGTCAAAACAAATTAATTGTTAAGGATCAAAGAACTGGAAAAGAAGTAATTAACACTAAAGTAGATGATTTAGTTGATTTGATTAATAAAAGATATAACAATAATAAAAAACATACAATACTTTCTAGAAAAATATTTAAAGAATTAACAGAAAAATCATGATTACCTATCAATAAAAGATCCATGAAATTTAAAACAGTAATTAGAGGAGAAGGCTTTAATTCAAATCTTTGTCCGTGTAATCCAGAAGAACTGGTTAGTAACTTGGAGTTAATTTGTGGTTCAATTAATGCCGGAAATAATAATGAAGAACTAAAAAATGAAGATATTATCATTATTGATGAATTATGAAAAATGAATGAATGGTTACCAAAAGAACATGAAATGTTATATAAAAATATTTTTCTTGAATATAAATGGAACAAAAAATAATGTTAAGTTCTGAAGCTGTTAAAAACGATTATAAAACTACTCCAAGCGATTTTACAGTCAGATTCAGTCGTTCTTTAATTTTAGATAAAAATAAAACTTATGCTTTGGTTTGGATAGTATTAACACTAAGACTTACTCTTGGAATAATATTAGTGATGAATACGATAATAAAAGAATCCGTTATAATAATGGTACAAAAATGGAAAGATATTATATTTACAAATGGTTCTTACAGTTATACGGACATTAATAATTATATAAGGGAAACATTAATAAGTAATGGTGATTTTGAATTTGATAAATCCGACATTGCTCCAATAAGTTTGGAATTTGATTTAAGTAGTTTCTAAATATCAGTTTCAATATATGATGATTTTATACTGGATTTAAGAATGTCAAATTTTCATACATTGCTTGGATTTGAGAAAAAAAGCTGTGAGAAATACCGAATGGGGAACTACAACACCAAATATAACTAACTCTGTGGATACAATTTACATTCATTTTGATCTTATTGATAATTCACTTGTTGATAATAATTTTAGTGATATTATCTTTGCCTTAAGTACTCCAGATTTAACAAGAGCTTATCCATTTACAAAAGAACCAAACAGAGTCGATATTCTGAAATTAATAAAAATATAAATTCAATTAGAATATATATTACAGATGTGTTTGGTAGAATAATTAATTTTAATGGGGTTGAAACAAGTTTTAAACTAATTTTAAAAGAAATTAATTAATTATGAAATTATAAAATTTAGTTTTATATGAAATTATAAAATTTAGTTTTATATAATGTACAAAAAAGTTTATGACAAAAATAAAGGAATATTTATTTATGTTGATGCTCAGACCTGAGGTCTCCGGAGATTCCATCTCTGGCTCAGGTATTTTTGACCCTTTAACGAAATTGTTTTCAAGTGGAGTTGCATCTTCAATTAGCACTGCTGGAAAAAAAGTTTACTTACAACGACCTGATAAAAGTAATTCACAAGAACATGATCCACATTTATTAGATACATTTAAAGCTAATGCAGCAGATAATGATTGTAGGCTGGAATCTTGCCGTCTTGAAGTTGGTAATGGTGTTTTTTTATCCTGAAACTGAATATACAAGTATATCAAGAATTTATGATGATGTTCTTAATTATTATTATAAACAAAATAATAAAACCACTGGAAGTCTTTTAAATAGATTAAATTTTCAAAATTTGTTTGGATTTGTTCATTTTAACTTAGAATTTAAAACGGAAGGATTAACAGAAGATCCTAAGCATATTACATTACACTTACGTTTAAATACACTTCCCACTGCAAGATATCGTATTTATGCAATTGTATTGTATGAAGAAACAGTTAAAATAAATACTATTGGAAATGAACTTGTTATTGTGTAAATTAAATATAAATTTAATATATAATGGTATCAAATGATATTGAATATAAAGTAAACCTAACAGATGGACAAAAGAAAAACTTAGCAAAAGCTTACAATGACAAAATTCCACATACTTTTAGAATAAAACATGAACAATTACGTGGAAACTTCCCTTTACTTTTAACAAAAACACAAATTAATCAAATTGAAAAGTCTATTAGAAATAATAAAAGAATTAGAAATTACAATTTCGAAAAAACAAATGTCCAGTCAAAGTCAAAATGGCGGATTTTTAGGAGCTTTGGCTGGTTTGCTAGGTCGAACAGTACTTCCGATAGCTGCAAAAATAGCTCCAAAAATATTAGGACCTTTAGGCGTCGGAGCTTTGTCAGGACTTGCCAGTACTGGTGTCAGTAAGTTACTTGGATATGGTATGATTTCGGTAGCTAATGATAAAAGAAATATAATATCACCCTATCTTACACCTAATCAAAGAAAGCAACTAGTAGGATCTGGTGTGATTATATTAGCACAAAAACAAAAACAAGACGGTGGGTTCCTAGGTATGCTGGCTGCTAGTCAGGGAATACCTTTGATTACATCTTTATTAACTCATTAATACCTGAAGCCATATCGCCGCTTAATTACTGGTATCAATTTTCCGATACATTCCTGAGACACTTATCAAATTATCTGCTTTGTGTGCCTGTGGATTTTCACTGATAATCAATAATCGATAAGATCTAGGCATCCTTTGATCAATATTAGGGACAAACATCTGTTTATAACAGATAAATAAAACTGAAATTTTCACAACTGTTACTACAATTTATGATTTATTCAATAATTTAAAATTTACTATTATTTTAATTCGCAAAATTGTTTTACAGGCCAACTGAAGTAACATGAATATGGAAAAGTGCAATATTCAAGAAAGATTGGACATAGAAAAACAGCCATTATTTGTTAACACTATATTTATTCAAATAACATCTATTGCTAAATTTTAATGCAAATGACATTATAAAAGAACAAAATTATACTTTATTTAATAAAATTCAAATTACTGAATCAAAAAGAAAGACTCTGCAGCATAAAACAGGCAATACCTAGAAATAACTTTCTAATTCTGAATGATGAGTATATCGAAAATACATGCTTAAATAGTACATATTTTGATTGTTTCGCTCGCTTACGGGTTTTATAAATCTTTAGAGTAAAATATTTTCATTGGTTGACTTTGACAGCAGTGTAATCGTCAGTACTCTTACAAACGTAAAATCATGTCACGCGGCATACAGTACTATGAGGCAGATAGCGCATTTATGCGATCCTCGGCATACACGCCTGTTATCTTTTGACGGATAAATACGACATGCGATACTCGATAAGAGTTAAAATGAACTACAGATTGATTCTCAACGGAGACCTTATAGACGAATTACTATAGGGAAAAAAAATAAAATTTATAAACAAACCAATTACTAACTTTGAAATTGAACAATGGGTTAAACAACTCGGTATTAAAAACTTTAGGGGTGTATTTAGTTGAAATAATCTACCAAAAACAAAATTAAATAAAGAATGCGGAATTATAAATTTGGATGACTCTGTTGGACCTGGAACACATTGGGTTTTTTACTTTAATACTTTGTACTTTGACCCATTTGGACTTCCTCCGCCAAAAGAAGTAATTAATTACATCCCAAATGTAAAATACAGTAACATACAATATCAAGACAAAACAAGTGTATTATGCGGTTACTATTGTTTATTTTTCATAAAAATGTTACAAGATAGAGTACCGTTGTATGATTTACTGTATAAAATACTAAATATTCATAATCAAAGGGAAAATGAACAAACAATTATAGATTATTTTCATCAATAAGGACAAAACTAAATTGTTTTTCAGTGTGTAAATTTTTCTTCCGTTTTATTTTTAATTGTTTGAGCGGACCTTGGTCCCCTTCAGCCCACTTACGTCCGTCAAACCAAAGGTTTTCGTTTGGTTTAGCCAAAGATTTTAACAGTACCAAGGGTACTGGGTTAGCAGTTTGAGTTTAGGGTAAGGTCAAAGTGCACTTATAGAATCGGGACAAGGGTCAAATGAGGTCAAGCTGTTTTAAAAGCGCTATATATAATACTACTATGGCTTTAGTGACGTCATTTCTGATTTTTCTAAATTTTGCCCAGATTCGTTTCCGTGTTCTGTTGTTTAGCTTTTTTATGAATCTTGTTGCGTTAACGTATGAGTTTTCGTATGTTATTGTTCATCCAAGGAACATCAGTGGGCCTTATAGTAACAGTTTTGTTAGGAATCACCTCGGACGCTTTAGAAAGTATTGTGTTGGTGAAAGATTGAGCAACTAGATCAAAATTAGGATTAGATAAGATAGACTCCAAGTCAACCGAATTTAGTTTATTTACGTATGCAGCATAATCACCCCTACCATATAGCCAGATACGCCTTTTGAAACTGTATGTTTTTGGTTTACTGAGTTTTAAGACTACAACGACAGGACAGTGAAAACGAACCAGTTTGGAATGAAAGGGTCAGATACAAAACTGGAAATAACGTGATTATTAGCCTTAGTAAGTATGAGGTCAATCAGCGAGGAGGAGTGTTCAGTATAATGAATAGGTGATTTGATAAGCTGCTGGGTGTTATAGGAAGACATCAATCTGCCAAGTTTGTTTGAGGAGGAATATTGCATATTGATGTTGAAGTCTCCTGTTAAGATAACGTTTCCACAGTTTGCAGAGAACGCCTGGTCTACACTCTGTTCCAACAGCTGCCAGTAATCGTTTTTTTTTGCATCTGGAGGGAGATATGTGCCACCAATAAGGTGCTTCTTACAATTTATTGTTAATTCTACCCAAATGCCTTCAAGACCAATAATAGACAGGTCAGAGCGAACATTGGCAAGAAGACCGTCGCGGACATAAATACAAACACCGCGACCAGCCTTACCACGTCTGTCGCATTGATAAGGCAGATCAAAATTCAAGATTCTGAGGTCCTCACTCGGAATGTCTGGAGAGAGTCATGTTTCAGTAAACACAAGAATATCGTATGGCTGGACTTCGATTTGTAACAGGTCTAGCTTTGGGCGTAAACTCTGAATATTCAAGTGCATTACGGAATGACCACATTCTGTGAGTTTCTGGTAGATAGATGATTCAGAAGATAAGGTGTCAAAGATGCTGGACGAACACGAAGGGCCGGGGTTAGGATGGATGTCTCCAGAAACAAGTATTTACAATAGACACAGGTAGGTTCCTGAGACCGGAGAGTAGAATATAGGTGCAGTGTATGGTATATGCTTAAAGCGCAAGGACACGGCATAAGGTGCTTGTATAACCTATCTGAGCCATTAAGGAGGATGGTCAGGTATTGCAAAGTCTCCATCCGCCGTCCCTAGGTGAACAGTATGTGGGACAACCATACCGGGTAACCACGCATGTACCGTTCGTAATATGAACTGTGTGCCGAGCATTGTCATGTTGAGTAAAAAGAAAAAAAAAATGATTTCAAGGTAAAGTTTAGGTCTTTCAGTCAATTTAAATGGCAGGACGGTTGTATACTATTTGTTTATTTTAACGGGACGTTCATTATACAGTAGGTGTATATGAGGTTGTAAGTATTTCTATTAGAGAACAAAATGATTAAGTGCATGCAAATTGTACATTAAACTTAAGTTCCAATGTGCGGTCACAAGTTTACTCTACGTTTTACAAATATAGTACTACTGCGTCAAAATTAAACATTTTTCATACACTAATCAAAAGAAACAAACTTTCAAGCGTTTTTCAAATATATGATAGTATTGAGTACATGTAAGGGAAGCGAATCTTTATTTAAAATTAAATTCTACTGAGTATTTTTCCTTTGATTTACTATCAACCACAATAGCGCGACGCTCTATATACTATATACAGTATAATACTATAATACAATCGGAAGTGCAGAAAATAGTCCGTTTACTAGGCAAGATTGGGAAAACAAATTATTAACATTTAACAAAAATATTGATAGCTTTGTAACAATTAGATTTACAGAGAATACTCCCTGTTGTTTGGTACCAGCTATCCAAAGAAGCATAAAATACATACATTTATTTTTAAAGCTCTTTGAGCTATCTATACAAAACTACGTAAACAAGTAACTATGCTGTAATTGTTACAATGTCAGGTGAACAACAATTGCACCTTTGGGTTTCGTATGGACCCCACAACTTGCGCACATGTTAGACTCCTTGGTCCGTGTGTCAAGAAGGGTCGGGTGGAGGACCGACTGATTCGCCACTGACTAGAGGCGTCGACGGCGTACGGACCCGTGTCCGGGGTGCAGCTACGGCGCCATGCGAAGCAGTGCGTCCGAGCTCGAGAACCCCAGAACGGTCCGAAGCGGCTGACGCGACAATCGTCCTTTTCCTCGATCCCGCGAAGTGCCCACCACGGTGGCCTATAACACTCTCCAACGAAGAGGAGAGCCACCTTTCCGCCGGGCTGGTCACCGCCTCAGAATCGGTCGTGGTACTCGACGGCAGAGAAAGTGCACATGACCAGCCACGAGCGCCGCCAGGACGGGGTCCCGTTGAAGAATTCCCGGCTCCCGACGGGCCGCGAACGCTCGGCCGCCGTGAGAAATGCTGAAGTCTACGGCGGACGGGCGGGTCTGTGCCCGCGCGACACGCAAACGCGCCCAGCTGACCGAAGTGAATTGGTCTCGGGCCATGACTTGTTCGCCGAAACTTGGACAGGCGTGGCTCTGGCAGTGAGCCAGAGCCGCAATGTGCGTTCAAGGTGTCGATGTTCAGTGTGTCCTGCAATTTACATTAATTCACGCAGCTGGCTGCGCTCTTCATCGACTCACGAGCCGAGTGATCAACCGCATAGAGTTGTCTCAGTAATGAACAGGTGTCAGCCACCCGCGCAACAAGAGCGAAAGTCCTGCGCCCTGGCTCCCGAGAGTACGGATCCAGAGACTTGCATTCAATTGTCGCCGGGCACCAAGTTGTACGGAGACGGTTGCACCACAGTGTGTTGTTCTGCTGTAAAACAGAATTTCCCCTCCTACTGGAGGGGAAAAACGGGGCGGATGTCCCGGCACGACGGCGCCAAGGCCCAGCGTGCCAGACCGCAGTCGAGTAGACCTCAGTCCCTGCATATTTAGGCGGTACGAGGGCCCTGTTTCCGTCCCCCCTGGGGACGATCACTATAAACCGGAATCACCTGTCCCGTCGTCCGTCTGCAATTTCGTCACCTCGGAAACCTCGGACGGGCGGCTACTGGAGGGGAACGGTATCCCACTGCTCGGACTGTCGCGGGCTGGAAAGACCCGCGAACGCGCTGTGCAATCGCCTCCCGTTTGTGTCCGGGAACTCCCTACAATGCCGTATAGGACGGTGCGATTTCTGTCCGTGTCAACCACCGTCGTGGGCTTCAACAACAGGCCAGGAAGAAGCCGAAGCGCTACTACCCGTCTGACACTGACTACTGCAAGCAAACCCGCACGCTGGTCCACTCCAAAAGTCGTTCTCGGCTTTATAGTGAACCACGCTTGGATCGACAGGAGGAGATCACTATTCGTGTCGCGGCCTGGGTCGGCAGGTCCCGTGAGCCAGAGCCGCAATTTGCGTTCAAGGTGTCGATGTTCAGTGTGTCCTGCAATTCACATTAATTCACGCAGCTGGCTGCGCTCTTCATCGACGCACGAGCCGAATGATCAACCGCATAGAGTTGTTTCAGTTATGAACAGGGTCGGCCGCACGCGCAACAAGAGCGAAAGCCTTGCGCCCTTTCTCCCGAGAATACGGATCCAGAGAATTGCGTTCAAGTGTCGCCGGGCACCGAGGTGTCCGGAGACGGTTGCACCACAGTGTGTGTGGTTCTGCTATGAAACAGTATTTCCCCTCCTACTGGAGAGGAAAAACGGGGCGGATTTCCCGGCACGACGGCGCCAAGGCCCAGCGTGCCAGTCCGCAGTCGAGTAGACCTCAGTCCCTGCCAATTTAGGCGGTATGAGGGCCCTGTTTCCGTCCCGAGTCTGCAATTTTAACTGTTTGCTTTGTTCTCGGTGATTCCGAGGGATCTACTTTTCCGATCTTATTTATTGTGAACCACGCTTGGATCGACAGCGGGGAGATCACTGTTCGTGCCGCGGCCTGAGTCGGCAGGTCCCGTTTTGATCAGGAACAAAACCGAAGCCTAGCGGCCTGGCGAGGGGCTGAGCATGTGCACACTCTTGCGTGGACGTACTAGGCGTGATTCGCCCAAGGGACGCCTCGCCTTTTTCGCAATATGCGATTTTACTAGTTTATAGACGGCCCCCAGTAAAGGCAGCAGTCTGGTTTCTGTAATGATCCATCCGCAGGTTCACCTACGGATACCTTGTTACGACTTTTACTTCGTCTGCCACGGTCAACTTACTCCTCTTTTCGGCACGCCAAGAAAGCCACCCAGAAAGGCGGCCTACGGGACCAATCCGAAGAGCTCAACAACTGCAGCGATCGGTAGTAGCGACGGGCGGTGCGTACAAAGGACAGGGACGTAATCAACGCGAGCTGATGACTCGCGCTTACTGGGAATTCCTCGTTCATGGGTAAGGTTCCCCGTGTTGAGTCAAATTAAGCCACAGGCTCGACTCCTGGTGGTGCCCTTCCATCAATTCCTTTAAGTTTCAGCTTTGCAACCATACTCTCCCCGGAACCAAGACTTTTTGGTTTCCCGGAGACTGCCCGTCGAGTCATGGTAGTAACTCTCTGCGGCGGATCGACAGTTGGCATCGTTTATGGTCAGAACTATGACGGTATCTGATCGTCTTCGAGCCTCTGACTTTCGGTCTTGATTAATGGAAATATGCTTGGCAAATGTTTTCGCTGTAGTTCTTCTTGCGACGGTCTAAGACTTTCACTTTTAGCGCCGCAGTACGATTGTTCCCGTCTGTCCCTATTAATCATTACCTCAAGATCAGAAAACCAACAAAATACAACCGATGTGCTATTCCATTTTTCCATGCACGACTTGGCAGGTGTTGCATGTATTAGCTCTAAAATTGCCACAGTTATCCCAGTAGGACTGTACGATCTAATGACCCATACCCACACCACGCTACTCGAGACCCGTGTTATAGGGCGGGCCAGTACTGGGCTTCCTTCCGCGAGGAGGGCATGCCTTTCCACGATCGTCGGCCACTGCCGTCCGCTGGACGTCTCGCCGTTTCGCATTTTTGCTTCGTGCGAGGGTCGACAGCCGACACACTAACCAGTGCCAACGCTTCGGACGGTCACTCTCGCAGAAACGATTCCATAGGGCTGCCGCATTACTTGACCACCTCCCTTCCTCTCTCCCAACTCTGAGCAACCATATGTAGATCTTGCGATTAAAATGTCGGTATCCCCGAGAACACACAGATTCTCTGCAAAGTGATCCCTAACAAGTGAAGGTCTCGAGGTCGTGACACCAAGCGTTTAGTCAGCAGGGGCAGATAACTAAAAAGTAGGGGGCCTACAAGGGCACGGCTGGCAGTGTAGCAGGCAGACGCAGTGGGAGAACGGCTGGTCGTAGGGAGCTGGGACCGGTTTCATTCGACGCGGCTCGCCAAGTGATCCGCAACAAGGGAAGGTCTCGATTTCGTGGCACCAACCGTTTAGACAGCAGGGGCGGAAAACAGCTTAGCGGGATCACTGCGACAGCCCCACTACAGGTACCACGTTGAGAAAGCGCAAAATTGGCCTCCCTGACCACAGCCAAGCTCGCATCTCCGTGATTTTAGTACCGTTGGAAAGGGTTCGTCAAGCCCCGTCCACTGGTACCTAAGAAGGTCGACTCGTGACACGGACGGCCGCTGCAGCGCCGCCAAAAGGCGCTAGACACCTCCTCTGGGAGCACGGTCGAACGGCATGTTGCTGTGGCATGATGTTGATAACGTTGGAGAGATATATCAATGCGCATTTCAACGGTGCCAAGCAAAGCAGGCTAGGCCGTCGGGAGCCCGCTGCAGAGCGGCTTTTCGTGCTACGGCGTCGCGAATACGGGTGACAAAGCGAAAATTCTGTCGCCCTGGCCACAGCTGGAATCGCATCGCCAAGATCTTGGTACCGTTGGACGCGACTCTGCCAGTCACGTCCGTTGGCACCTAGCAAGACGGGCTGAGAGGGCGGACTATGTGCTGTTTAAATGGCGATAAACCGCTTTGCTGCACATAATCGTCCACTCGGCGCCAATGCGACGTCGGAGCCAGTTGGTACTGGTATTGTTTGAAAGGACTCGTCAAGTCCCGTCCACTGATACCTGGGTAAGCCAACTATCGGAACGGGCAGCCACTGCAGCGACGCCGAAAGGTGCCCGACCCCTACTCTGTAAGCACTGTAAGCACTCTTTTAGCTTTATTGGTGGCCGCCTGCTGGCCACGTCATACTGTATCATGCATATTTGCTTCCTTAAAGGACCTTTCTACAAAATGATGCCCCTAAGAGAGCGGTAAGGTGCTGTTCCTTAACACAGGGACAAATTTTCGAGACCTGTGCCTGCCTAAGGCACATACACCATGTTCATTTTTTTTTGCTGTAGCGGCTGATGGCGCCGGCACTCGGGCGTACTATATGGCAAAATACGGGGCTTGACAAGACGTTTCCAACGGTATCCGAACTAGCTTGCTCCCACGTCTCGTTTGCTAGTAATGGCCATTTAACTACTTTAATTTTAATTTCTAAACGTGGGTATCAGACCCTGAAAAATACTAAAACGGCTCTGGAGCGGAACGACATGGTTTTGGTACCGTTGGAAACGTCTCGTCCAGCCCCGTCCACTGGTACCTAAGAAGGCCGACTCGCGGCACGGGCATTGCTGCAGTGACGCCAAAATTCACTAGACCCCTCCTCTAGGAGCACTCGATCGGTTCGATACGGATGAAAATCGCAAAATCGGTCGCCCTGGCCACAGCCGGGCTTGCATCGCCGTGATATCGGTACCGTTGGACGGGTCTCTGACAGTCACGTCCGTTGGCACCTAACAAGACGGGTTAAGTGATCGGACAGCCACTCCAGGGCGGACTATGTGCTGTTCAAATGGCGTTAAACCGCTTCTGCTGCACATAATCGTCTACTCGGCGCCAATGCGACGTCGGAGCCGGCTGGTCCTGGTACGTTGGAAAGGTCTCGTCAAGACCCGTCCACTGGTACCTAGGAAGGCCTACCTAGCAAATGGCTATCCAGGAGAACGGCTGCATGAAATCAACTCTGCTGTGTAAGAAATGACAAAGTACGAAAATTTACCACTTTCTCAATGTGGGTATCATTCAGCATCACTTCTAGTCTTTCTAAATGTGTGTATAAACTAGCACTTTTGAAATGACAAAGTACGAATAGTTCGAATAAACTTGGCTAAACTTAGTCGGATATATGTTAGACTAAAGCTCGACTATCGTTGGCTAAATTTTAGTCGAATTTCTGTAGACTAAAGCTCGAGTATCCTTGGCTAAACTTAGTCGAATGTCTGTTAGACTAAAGCTCGAATAACCGTGGCAAAACTTCAGTCGAACATCTGTTAGACTAAAACTCAGAACAGTGCAGTCAAGTACAGAACAGCGCAGTCTAGTACAAACTAACGCAATACAGAACAGTGAAGTCAGGTATAAACTAAGGCAGTACAGAACAGCGAAGTCAAGTACAAACTAAGGCAGTACAGAATAGTGCAGTCATGTACAAACTAAGGCAATACAGAACGCTGATGAATGCCAATGTTTAAATGAATTTTTTCTAAGTACAAAAAGGGACTACTTTTTAAATGTGGGTATAAAACAAGATATTAAAAAAGTAAAATATCTAAAGTACAAAAAGCGACGTCTTTTCAGATGTGGGTATGAATAGAAACGTTTAAATAAAATAAAATTGTCAAAGTATGATACTACTGTTTGCAGATCAAATTGCCCTTTCTCTTTTTCCTAAATCGATAGACTTGTACCTTTACGTCACAAAATCAGCGATGCTTAAGCTATTTCTGGATCTTGTCTATACAGGTAACTCCGCTACGAGTTAAAAAAGTACTGAATGAACTTGTTTGCATTGGCTGTATGACTGAGAAATGATGATTTAAATACTGTTCAAACGGGTGTTTAACCGGTATGTAACAGATGAACTAGATCTAATCTTCATTTAAAATTTAAATGAATCTTGCCACAATGCACACATTACATTTAGGTAGCGTGGATGTGAAAAAAGACACTATATTACAGGCCATTTTCTGCCTAAATTTCAGTACCTTTTGCTGCAGACTTTTCTTTTAAATAATGTATCTCGTGTTTAGTTTTCACAATAATTATAAAACGTGACTGACTCGAGTTGTTGGCTTCGCTCATCATTGATTGAAGGGCATAAGTTTTATTCCCGGAACCGACCATGCCTCATTTGTTGAATAAAATCGGCAATTTCTTACGGAATATGTGAGTCTTAGTCTAACTAATTTGGCGCGATCCTAGGAAACAGATAAATTCAAATAAAACTTACATGTATCAAAAAGTAGTCCAAATAGTTGTACTCAAGAGTTCAATATCGTTATACTAGTATTTTTGATGGTCGATATCCCCTTTAGGTAGACAACGCAAAATTTCAAAATGAAAAATGTAAAATCGGTCTACCCGAGGTCTCATTATTTAGACTAATCAAAAGTGGGATTCAATTCCACATTAATTTATGTAAAAGTTATCATAATTCCCCTTGACACGATTACCGAGCGGTTACACTTAAAGTGCAAGTGATAAAACCAATAACTTTACATGACGGTGTGCTGTTATTTAACCTCAGTTTTTTTTTGGGTTCTTTTAGAGTGACCGTCACAAATATATTAAAACAAACTAAACGTCGAATTATTTTGACTTATGTGAGTATATAAATGGTTCTTTTCATGAACGAAGACAAGGCTAGTCAACTGCCTGTATGTGAATATCTGAAATAATGTTTAAACGACTTCAAATAAATAGTAGATAAATTCACATGTATGTAAACCCACTTAAAAGATAAAATGATAAAAAAAACTGGATCTATAATGGAGTTAGATTTGCGATAGTTAAGCTACGGAAGACTCTGCAAAAGTTCGAATATCAAATAAATCAGTTTTTATGGATATGACAATTAGATCTACAAGTGTTACGTCGATAATAATTGTTATAAAAAACAAAAATCGCTGTTTTCATTTGAACGTAATTGTAACATTCTATATTCTAATTTTAAAACATATCCATTATCACCTCATTGCACTTTACAATGTATGCAAGTACGGCAATACTTCAAAGATAGAGTCAGAGCGCGCGCTTTGTGTGACGTCAAGATCATTAAAGAAAAGAAACTTTCACGACAAGTCGAATGAATAGGCGGGGTTAACCTGTCAGGATTACTCCTAAAATAGCTTCAGCTTCACAGTTTTTGTGACGTAAACGTGCAACTCTATCGATTTGATAAAAGTTGAAGGGGCAATTTTATGAAAATAAGCAATTTCTTAGATGTGGGTATCGTTCAAGAGGTGTTAAAAAAAGCAAAGAAAAAAACATTAAATTTTCCAAGTATGAAAAGCAACCATTTCTTAAGTGTGGGGATCTTTCAAGAGGTCTTTATAAAAGCCAAAAAAAAAGTAAAATTTTCTAAGTATGAAAATGAACAATTTCTTAAATGTGGGTATCGTTCAAGAAGTGTTAAAAGAGTAAAAAACATTCTAAGTACGGAAACGAAAATTTTTTTAAATGTAGGTATCTTTGAAGAGGTGCCAAAAAGAAACAAATCGGTTTCGGCGTGCCATCACTGCACGACTGCAACAGGGGACTGATTGATAGGTATCGAGCATCAGTCGTCCAAGCAATGCTAGGCCTACGTCACCTTGCCTCTTTTGCCACCTCTGTCCTTATAACACATAGTGCAAGGAAGTAAAAAGAAATGAAGAAAAGTTTTCAAACGTGGGTATCGACGAGAAAAACAACTTAAGCACTTTACTGCTGCCCGTCCAAAGCAAGCGGCGCATCATCGGGCCGGAGTGTTCTCAGTGTTCAAATGAGGTTTGACATGTTGAGCATGACGTGCATGTCTAGTATACGCGTGTCTCGCAGACTTAGTCATCTCGGGCCATAGTGTGTGGGACTGTACACTATTCTCCAATCTTTATCCTGTCAAGCCTGCAGATTTGCATGGTGACCTTTTCCTCGGCCGACCATGGAAGTCTAATCATGCAGCTTGGACCATGTGTGAGCATCATGTTGGTTGAACCACCCATGTTGTTTTAGACTTCCTGACGTTTGCATTCGGACTCCGTTACCATTTGCAATTAGCATGCCCAGCGCGCCATTAGAATTGAGTCATGCTTCTCACATCCGGTAACGGTATCCCCACGCGGACAGGGTGCAACAGTCTATGCCTACAAACAGGTATAGTCATACAGTCAAGATGGTCTATAGGATCCCTTGACGTACCCTCGAACGTTCGGATACAATGCTAAACGTACGTACTCGGGTGTCTTTGGCGGTTCGATGCTCGCGGAGATTTAAGCACTGTGCATTGCTTTGTCTGCTTTAAGCAAATTACATTTGCTTTTGTCTGCTTTTATAAAGAGACCTTCATGCTCTTCAAGCATCAAGTCACTCCGGTTCACTCGCCGTCTTTGTGCAGGTCAGGGACTCTGCAATTGTAGGTCATAATAGACCTATCGTTAATCCATATTTCAGGTTAAATTCTACCATGCACTACCATTATTTCGTGTTACGACTTTTTTACGAGAATTGCCCGTCTTATGCGAAACAAATCTCCTGGTCGAGAGGCTTAGTCCCAATAGGTCTCAGTGTGGTGGCTACTCTACCAAGCACGTCACCCCTGATCATCCACGGACGATTTCACACCGCTGATTCCGCATGGTATGCGCCACACAGAGATTGGGACGTAATCTCTGGACTCTTTCCCGGTCAACCCAACTCTACGCTGACTTTTGCTTGCAGAGTACTCTCCTAGTCCGTGTAGGGACGAGTGTTTTTGTGCCCTACGGCAGAGACCGGGCAGTAATATCGGGATGTTTCCCGGTCAGCCCAGCTCGACGTTGGCTTGGCGCTCTCCTCCTCCGTCTAGGGACGAGGGCGTCTGGAGCGAATGTCGTCCGCTTCGTTTCCGTTGCAGACGTGCGCCACAAAAAATGCCCATTCGAGCCCTGTCTCCGCGCCGCTTCATCCGGCCGCCGTGAGAGAGGCTAAGGTCACGACGGACGATTGGGTCTGTGCCCACGTGACTCGTCTTTGCCCACTAATGAACATCGATGAACAACCCTCACCATCGTCTCCTCCAAGTCTTGATGAAGGTCTCTTCAGAGACCACGCTTTGATTGCCAAAGATGAACACCAAAACCCAGTTGTATCTGGTCTTACAGTGTTAGCCCTGCTTGATCATAGCAGTTTTAACACTGGCGCTTTTTCGGTCTTGGGGTCCCTCCGGACCAGGGAGGGACCCCTTAACATACTTGACCACAAATCCGACGACATTCAAGCCAGCTGATAAAACGGTAGCCATTGTTCAACCACTGCCATGGTTTTAACAACATCGGATAGTGCTCACCAACCCTCACGCTCGTCTCCTTGAAGACTCGATCACAGTTCTTTTGAAGACCACGCTCGGATTGGCTGTGATGAGCGCCAGAATCCTCGGGTCCAGGAGCAATTATACAATTTCCGCTTGATCGGAGCGGTCCTTGCATGTAGTCGATTCAGTTTTAGGACCCTTGTGGGCAGCAAGGTCCCGGAACGTTGTCGACCATAGACCCGAGGACCTACCATAAGCTAAAATAATATGCTGAACAGGTCTATCGAGGTGGCGGGAAACAAGCACCATGCTATCATGCAATGATGAACAAAGCAGCTTGTTTCTACCAGGTTCTGGGTTGTCAGTCCCGCTGGATTAGAGCAGTCCTAACTGGTGGTCTGATCAGTGTTGGTCCCCTCTGAAAAAAGGGTCCCGCAACTTTGTTGACCACCACCCGAAGCTAAGGCGTGATTAGGCTTTGTTGTGGTGACCCCTCTTTTTTCTCGCCAGTTCTGGCGTGGAGCGGGAGTCGATCTCCTTAAAAGCAACGTAATGGCACTATTGTGGTATCACCTACCGAGCCATTTGCCCTCATTTGTTATTTACTCTCGAGGGACTTTACATCACTCACCAGGGTATTTTTGCCTTCCTGTCTGTCTTTCCCCTCTTTTTACTCTCTAGTAAAGAGAGAGCGAACGGGGGACGTTCTCGAGTTTACCTTACCTGTCCCATCTTAATCTTGAGCGGAGACCTTCTCGAATTTACCTTACCTGTATCCCCTTTCCTCTGCGGCTGCACGTGTGTGCAGAAAAAGCCGGGAACGTTCTTCTTCCCTTTTTTCTTTCCAGTGCTACAGAGAGAACGAGCGGAAAACGTTCTCGAGTTTACCTTACCTGTCCCTTCTTTTGACACTCTAGTAAAAGAGAGCGAGCGGGGGACGTTCTCGAATTTACCTTACCTGTTCCATCTTAATCCTGAGCGGGGACCTTCTCGAGTTTACCTTACCTGTCCCCCCTTTTCTCTGCGGCTGCACGCGTGTGCAGACAATGTAGAACAAGCCGTGGACGTTCTTCTTCCAATTTTTCTCTCGTGCTACAGAGAGGACGAGCGGAGAACTCTAGAGTTACATTACCTGTCCCCTCTCTTGACTCTCAAGTATAACAGGTTGATCACTTTAAACCGGAATCGCGGCCCCGTCGTCCGTCCCACAAGGCCGTTGGCTCGGGAAGCCCGGTCGAGTGGCTCCTGGAAGGGAACCGGTACCCTACTGCTTGTACTGTCTCAGACTGGGAAGATCCGCGACCGCACCGTGCGATCGCCGCCAGTGTGGATCGGGGAACTCCCTACAATGCTGTTCAGGACGGTACCACTTGTGACCGTGCTAACCACCGTCGTGGTCTTCAACAACAGGCCTGGCAGACGCCGAAGCGCTAATACCAGTCCGACATTGACTACCGCAAGGAAACCCGCACGCTGGTCCTTTCCAAAAGCCGATCACGGCTTTTTCGTGAACCACGCTCGGATCAGCAGCGGGGAGATCCCTGACTGTGCCGCGGCCTGGGTCGGCCAGTCCCGTTTTTGATCAGGAACGGAACCAAAGCCTGGCGGCCGAGCGAGGGACTGGACAAGGGCACTCTCTTGCGGGGACGTCCTCAGCGTGAATCGCCCTTGGAACTACCCGACTTTGTTATAATTTGCCCACAAGGCCGTAGGCTCGGAAACCCCGGTCGGGTGGCTCCTAGAGGGGAACCGGTACCCTACTGCTCGTATTGACCCGGGCTGGGAAGACCCGCGACCGCGCCGCGCGATCGCCGCCCGTTTGGGTCTGGGAACTCCCTACAATGCTGTTCAGGACGGTACCACTTGTGACCGTGCTAACCACCGTCGTGGTCTTCAACAACAGGCCTGGCAGACGCCGAAGCGCTAATACCAGTCCGACATTGACTACTGCAAGCAAACCCGCACGCTGGTCCTCTCCAAAAGCCGATCACGGCTTTTTCGTGGACTAGGCTCGGATCAGCAGCGGGGAGATCCATGAATGTGCCGCGGCCTTGGTCGGCCGGTCCCGTTTTTGATCCGCAACGGAACCGAAGCCTGGTGGCCGGGCGAGAGGCTGGACAAGGGCACTCTCTTGCGGGGACGTCCTCAGCGTGAATCGCCCTTGGAACTACCCGACTTTGTTATAATTTGCCAATGTCTCGTTTGTTTATATACGATCTACGCCGTCTGAGCGATGAACTGATCCATCCGCAGTTCACCTACGGATACCTTGTTACGACTTATACTTCCTCTGTCACGGTCAACTTGCTACTCTTCTTGGCACACCTAGAAAGCTATCCCGAAAGGTGGCCCACGGGACCAATCCGAAGAGCTCATTAACTGCAGCGACCGGAAGTAGCGACGGGCGGGGTGTACAAAGGGCAGGGACGTAATCAACGCGAGCTGATGACTCACGCTTACTAGGAATTCCTCGTTCATTTGGAAGAATTGCAAGCACCAGTCCCAGGCACGAATGGGGTTCAACGGGTTTCCCAAACCCGCTCGGGTCAGGCGAGATACACGCTGATCCATTCAGTGTAGCGCATGTGCGGCCCCGAACATCTAAGTGCATCACAGATCTGTTTTTCCTCAATCTAGTGTAGCTACGGGCCACCTGTCCCTCTAAGAAGTTTGTGGGGACTCTATGAAAGATCCCCTAACTATTTAGTAGGCTAGAGTCTCGTTCGTTACCGGAATTAACCAGTCAAATCGCTCCACGAACTAAGAACGGCCATGCACCACCTCCCACCGAATCGAGAAAGAGCTCTCAATCAGTCAATCATTGCAATGTCCGGGCCGGGAGAGGTTTCCCGTGTTGAGTCAAATATCGACACCTGCTATACTCCTGGTGGCGCCCTTCCGTCAATTCCTTTAGGTTTAAGCTTTGCAACCATACTCCCCCCGGAATCCAGACACTTTGGTTACCCGGAGGCATCCCACCGAGTCATGGTTGTAACACTATGCGGCGGATCGACAGTTGGCATCGTTTATGGTCAGAACTACGACGGTATCTGATCGTCTTCGATCGTCTGACTTTCGTTCTTGATTAATGAAAACATGCTTGGCAAATGCTTTCGCTGAGGTTCGTCCTGCGACGGTCTAAGAATTTTACCTCTAGCGCCGCAATACGAATGCCCCCGTCAGTCCCTATTGATCATTACCTCGAGCTCTGAAAACCAACAAAATAGAACCGAGGTCCTATTTCATTATTCCATGCACGACTAGGCAGGCGGTCACGGCCTGCTTTGAGCACTCTAATGTATTCAAAGTAAACGTTCCGACCGCCCGAGACACTCGGTCAAGAGCGCCAGGGGACGGTACACCGGCGAGGAGGCCATGACGAGCATTGATCGCCGAGAGACGGCCGCAAGCCTGCACCCGAGATATAACTACCAGTTTTTAACTGCAGCAACTTTAGTATACGCTATTGCTATTGGAGCGTGAATTACCTCTGCTGCTGGCACCAGACTTGCCCTCCAATGGATCCTCGTAAAAGGATTTAAAGTGTACTCATTCCAATTACGGGGCCTCGAAAGAGTCCCGTATTGTTATTTTTCGTCACTACCTCCCCGTGTCGGGAGTGGGTAATTTGCGCGCCTGCTGCCTTCCTTGGATGTGGTAGCCGTATCTCATGCTCCCTCTCCGGAATCGAACCCTGATTCCCCGTTACCCGTTATCACCATGGTAGGCATAGCACGTACCATCGACAGTTGATAGGGCAGACATTTGAAAGATACGTCGTCGCCGCTAGGGCATACGATCGGCACAAAGTTGTTCAGAGTCACCATTCAAGGACCGGCCACGAGGACCGGATTGGTTTTGGGCTAACAAAAGCGCTCTTCCCGTAAGGTCGGAGCTGTGTTGCATGTATTAGCTCTAGAATTGCCACAGTTATCCAAGTAGGATTGTACGATCTAAGGAACCATAACTGACCGACTGACCACCGCGCGGCGAGCTCCCGGCATGGGGTGCCCCTCCTTGCAGTGACGGCGGTCCCCGTCTGTTTTCGGAAGCGGCGTTCGCCGAAACTTCCCTGCGTCTGTGCGAGACAAGACGACTGAAATTTTACCATACCTGTCCCCTCTTTTTTTTCAAGACTCTCGCCAGCTTTCGAGAGGAGCGGGGGTCGTTCTCTCGCCATCGCCTAATGATCCCCATTCAATGGGGCCGATGGCCTTTTTCTAATGGCACAGTGCGTCCCCTGTCCGCCTAGCAAAGATACCGTGTATCGGCCGCGCTGGAAGAGAGCACCGTTCTTTGCCGGCCATTGAGCCTAGAGCCGGGACCCCGCTGCTACATGCCAGCTCTCTCCCTGCTGTTCAGCCTACAGCCGGGACCCCGCTATATGCCAGCTCTCTCCCTGCTGTTCAGCTTAGAGCCGGGACCCAGCCGCTACATGCCAGATCTCCCCGTGCTGTTCATGCTACAGCCGGGACCCCGCTATATGCCAGCTCTCTCCCTGCTGTTCAGCCTACAGCCGGGACGCCGCTATATGCCAGCTCTCTCCCTGCTGTTCAGCCTACAGCCGGGACCCGACTATACGCCAGCTCTCGGCCGATCTCCGCTGCACACTGGCCGGCTCCAGCCGCCGGTCGACGGCTGAGCTCCCTTACTGCAAGGGGCCCCTACACACGGTCTCCCCGCTGCCAACCTCCGCAGTTGCCCGGCCGACTTTGGGACTAGATGTAACCTAACCCTAACCCATAACTATACTTTATCATCATCTTAATAAGCATCATTATCATCATCAAAATCAATTTAAAATTAAGCACAATGACTTCAAAATTATTTTCATCCAATTTTTTTTTCAATGTAAAATTACAAGAAAATATCAATGCATTAAAAATAAATTATAGATAAAATAACTTACTTCAATGTCCTAAATCCAGTATTTAAAAAAACAACAACAAAAAAACTAAAGCACTAAAGACTTTCTAAGCTGTTTTATTAAACGCATCCAAATCACGATAGTGTTTTTAAGGAAACAAGATGTGCGCACGCATCACGTGTCATTTTGAACAAATAAAAACCAACTAAGTCACATGAAAAAATCAACCAATGAGAATCCGTCATCTCATTCAATCTCATCTCATCTCATATTTTACCTATACCCTAACCCTAACCCTAACAACCAATCTCATTTATCGCGTCCGGATACCTAGAAAACCCACAAAACCCTCACAGGAAGGGGTAAATGGCTATATTTCAACCGGAAGTAGAGGAAGATCAATTTTTTTGGGTTTCCTATTCTTCCTAACCTCTATGATAGGAAACCCACACTCGATCACTTGTAACACTTCTGGATACCTACAACCCCCCCAAAAAACCTCCCAAAAAATGGGTAAATGGCCATATTTCAACCGGATGTAGCGTAAAGTCATTTTTTTTCGAGTTTCCTATTCATCAAATCCTGCATGGTAGGAAACCCAAAAGCACTCTCATTTGAAACGTCCGGATACCTAGAAACCCTCAAAAACCCTCCCAAAAAGGGGTAAATGGCCTTATTTGAACCGGAAGTAGGGGAAGTTCAATTTCTTTTCGGGTTTCCAGTTCTTCCCAACCTGTATAGTAGGAAACCCACAACCGATCATTTATAACGCGTCCGGACACCTACAAACCCCCCAAAACCCTCCAAAGAAATAGTAAATGGCCATATTTCAACCGGATGTAGCGGAAGTTCAATTTCTTTTCGGTTTTAAGCTTTTACTCATTCTTTACTAAGGAATGGTTATCCTGATCGACAAATATTAATACCATGTCTGGCGCAAACGAAGAATTATCAAATGATGATTTATAAATATATATTACTATCGATAAAACATGGAATAACTATAACACATCCCTCTTAACGTTTTCCGCCACATTTCACTTTACGCCAGTTAACTATAGTTAACTACTCCAGTTAAACTATAGTTAACTACTCCAGTTGTTAATTAACACAACAGTATCTTATGACATAATTTCCAATGTGGTTTACCGTGGTCACCTATTGGGGTTTACTAGAGTTAACTACAGGTATACTCCAGAACTTTTTCCTACTTAATTTCCCATGATTTTACGTTTATATATGTGTCGTTTCTATCGAGGCCTATTTAGAGGTTTGACAAATGACTCAAATGAACATCTCAAGTTTGCTAAACCTTTACTCACTATTTACTACGAAATGGTTATCCTCGTTGATAAATATTATGTATGGCGCAAATGAGGATCTATCAAATGATGATATATATTCAACATCATTTTAAATCGTAATCATTCTCTCATAATAAACACCATTAGCTATCATCTAATACATCGGTAGATATAACACCGTTCATATAAAACCTAACATCTGCAAAATTATTTTGATATTATTTTTTCTTCAATATAACCTTACACAAAAATATTAATGCATTAAAATAAATTATAGATAAAATTCAATGTCCTAAATCCAATATTTTTTAAAGAAATAAAACACTTATACGTTTATATTTTCTTTATGCACTAGTCTTTTCAAGCTGCTTTATCAAAAGCATCCAAATCAGAAATGAAACGTAAGTGCTATTTAAGAAACAAGAGTTGCGCACGCATCACGTGATATTTTCATACAATAAAAACCTAATAAGTCACATGACAAGCCGTCATCTCATTCAATCTCATCTCATCTCGTATTTTACCCTAACCCTAACCATAACCCTAACCCTATCTTTCTAATAATATACAGTATGCTCCATTAAAACAGCTGATGGACCCTACCTATCTACAAAATCCCCTGTATAATTAACTATAAAGATGCCATTATCATCTAGTTTATTAGGCATTTTAGGATTTTTTTCTAATAAATTAAAAGTAAAAACAATATTGTCTACTATTTCTGCTAATAAGGGGTTCTCATATTATTAAAAAATGGAATTCTGTTCAGCGACCTTCAGCGAGCATATCGCAAACATCACATGACAGTGTACAGTAGTGGGTTTTATCTACTAGGATCTAATTTGTGATAGACCATGTGTTATTACAAATTTTATAACAATCTTAAATTTCACTTTAATAAAAGCATTGGCCTGTTGTAATTTTAGTATCTACTGAGTTGTAGATACTACTTATTTTATACGAAAATATGAGCAAAACAATGAATTTGAAACCAGAGAATAGCAAACTTTAAAACAAATTATGTAATGTAAAGAAAAATGTTGCAAAATGAATATGTATCCATCCACTCAACCTTTTGCGCTAATAATCACGCCAACTATAGATTTTTACATGATGTATCTTTCATTACAAACATGTCTATTAACACAATTCTAAAAAGAAAAGTGCCTTAATATTGCATGTTATAAGTAGCACACAGTATTATGGCATTTTTATTTTTAGCAACGTTAGAAATCAGTACTTGGCAATCATTTTAAAAACAAAAGATATTTGAGGTAAGACCAATAGTTGACTTGATGGCGCAGTAGGTTGAGTGGACAGGCACATCATCATTTTGTAGTCATAGTTTTGATGGAGGATATATTCTGGATGAGGGCTTGATGAGTTAGAAACAATACTGAGAAACACAGTCAAGTAAAATTAAAAACTGTCAAAGTAAAGACAAAAACAAAACTTTAATAACTGAAACAAAGATTGGAGGGAGTTGTGAAGGGACAGTTAGAGACTAAGTGAAAACCATTAATTCCTTCCAGACAAACACAGACAGATGAAGAGACAAATGCCGGCGCCTGTGGTAGGGTGGGGGAAGGTTTCAACTCTGTAATAGCTCTTGTGACTTTATCACAGGAAAGTGAAAAGAAAACATAGATGAGCCATTAATTTTTATGTTAGATAAATATATCAAATAATCTAAAATGCCAACACCCTGGACATTTACAAGAGGCCCCACAATGAATATTATTTTTATTACTCATCCATAAATTGAACATCAGCTTGATTAAACTAAACACTCACTACAAGTTCAACTAAACAGTTACGAGGTCATCTAAGGATAGTAGGGACACAACCTGTAATTACAATTCCCAAAGAGATGCATTCACTGCATGCAAATATTCAGTTATATTGCAGCAGGTAAACGTATTAATGAAATTAGCCATTAGTTTTAAAACTAAGTGTTATAGTTGACTTTTAATATTTTGATTACACAAAAATCGGGTAGTTATTTTATAGTAGCACCATTTTCTTCAGTGCAAATCTGTATTTCCAATAAGATGAATGATGGCTAATTAATGATT
This sequence comes from Mercenaria mercenaria, assembly GCF_021730395.1. NCBI lineage: Eukaryota > Metazoa > Mollusca > Bivalvia > Venerida > Veneridae > Mercenaria > Mercenaria mercenaria. The sequence continues at coordinate 120,937,765 of NC_069361.1, read as the reverse complement.
CTCTAGAGGACAGGTTTGTCATTCTGTTTGACCTGCAGCAAGTATAAACAATACAGGTTAATTAATACTGTCTGCTGCTGTAATTGCACATTTAGATTTTATGCCATTAATTTCTGTATGTACAATAAAATCTGGCTTGGCCTGGCCTGGTCTGGCACGGCCCAGTTGAATATTTGGCTCACTGGGCCAAGCCAGGCTAGGCCAGGCCAGGCCAGGCCAGAGATTAGTACATGCCAATAAACATACTTTTCATTGGGATGCTCAAAATAGACCAAACAGACATGGCCTACTGTAATCTTTCTGAATTAATGTGTTTTCACATCTTTACCTACAGACTTATTCAGCCTAAATCTCTTTTCAGTATAGTTTTAAAAATATAAATGAATAACTGTCTTAGACTGTATCCGAAACAAAATGTGATTAAATTGCAACTAAATGCACTGATTTATGTACATATTGCTACATTAATTCAATAAAATCTTAAGACATAAAACAAATTGTCTTGGCCTATTATGTTACTGTCAACTTGAAACTTAATTCTTGTATATCACATATTTTTTATGCAAATCATGTATAATTACCATCATAGAAATACAAAATAATACAGTTATTTTGTGGTGTCTCTTTAATAATTTTAAAATTAATAGCAATCATTTGACAGCGACTCAATTTTAGCTGTGAACTGCAGTTTTGTAGATTTTTTGATGAGTAAACCATGCACAACTAAAAAAAATGTTTAACGTTTCATGGGACTGGGTTTGTTATAGGTAGGCTGATTTTCAAAATGTGTGCCCTCCCTCCCAATCTGAAAATGCTTCCTACGTGCCTGATTATTAAGGTGACCTGCTGTAATCTCTGTAGTCTGTATCTAAAAATGTTCAGCTGAAATTAGAATTTTGATAATGTCAAGTATTGTGACATTCTGTAACCTTCTGTTGCCTGGTGTAACCCTTGTAACCCCGTAACTAAAAATGTTCAGATGAAATTTTCTTTTTTTTTTTAATTAATTTGAAGTTATGTGACTTGCTGAAACCTCCTGTTGCCTGGTGTTGCCCTTGTAATCCTGTATCCAAATACATTCATCTGAAATTGAGTTTTCATATTTTATGTGACCTGCCGTAACCATCTGTTGCCTGGTGTAAGCCTTGTAGCCCTGTATCCAAAAACATTCATCTGAAATTGAGTGTTCATATTTTATGTGACCTGCTGTAACCTTCTGTTGCCTGGTGTAACCCTTGTAACCCTGTATCCAGAAACATTCAGCTGAAACTGAGTTTTCATATTTGTTTGTAACTTTCTGTAACCTTCTGTTGCCTGGTGTAATCCTTGTAACCCTGTATAAAAAACATTCAGCTGAAATTGAGTTTTCATATTAATTTGTGACCTGTTGTTACCTTCTGTTGCCTGGTGTAACCCTTGTAACCCTGTATCCAAAAACATTCAGCTGAAATAGAGTTTTCATATTTATTTGTGACCAGCTGTAACCTTCTGTTGCCTGGTGTAACCCTTGTAACCCTGTATCAAGTAAGCATTCTGCTATAAGCATTGTGACGTTCTATAACCTCCTGTTGCCTGGTGTAACCCTTGTAACCACATGTCCTTAAACGTTATCATATGGTATGGTACATTAAGAAAAAATGTCCTTAATAGTGAGAAAAACTGTAACCTGTAGCCCAGGTTACAAACACATACGCTTTGGAATTTAGGTTGTTTTTAGGACATATCTAGCCCTATTCATGCACACTCAATATGGGTGTCACAGGGTGAGAAAAATGTGCAGCCAGACCGGGACTCGAACCCGGGGCCTCGGAATACCGTTTCGATGCTCTACCGACTGAGCTACCCGGCCGCCTACACTCTTTCTCCCCGTTTTAATATTCAAGTTCTATACCGTGACATGGGCACAGACTTAATTTGCACATTAGGCAAAGTTCACCAAGTCTTTGAGTATCTTTCATGTCTATACTTTTTCTTTATATATATCAAAAGTGTTTTCATGGTTGTTTTCACTATATCTGCGCTTAAAAGGACAGAACAATATAGTCGCGAAAATACGCGATATTTGGCATCTAAACACACTGTTGAATTACAGCTTATTTTCAACAAGTATTTGATGCTTAATTCAATAGATAATAACTTTTTTATGAGTTTTAGAAGATTTTTACAACGGTTATGGCAGTATGCAAGCAAAAGTAATGATTTTTTAGCTTCAAGCTACTTGCATGTATTGGTCATGTTACTAAAAACAGAAACAAGATTGGGTTTCCCGACATCAGACATTTATTATGCCATTGTTCTGGAAAAATCAGTATAAGATTTCTTTAGCTCTTTGTCCTGACATAACAAAAATAAAATATTAAAACTATCCAGCCTGTAATATTTCAACACATTTCCGTTCTTGTCAAATTCTTGAAATTAGAAAACTGAGATTTCCATACTTCGAACAAATGCATTTCAAAACGATCTCTGATTAAAGACATTTTGAAATCAACAATTAAGTCAGTTTATAATATATTTTCACAGATAATTAAATTAGCGGTAATTATAGCCTGCAATCTATGTTTTCGTCAGAAAAACCCGCCGTACATATCAGGGGTGTAAAACAAAATTTTCACACAAGTCGCCTGTCAATTGCCGTAATACTATCACTGTTATGAAAGCAGTATCATGTACAAGCAAATTTCAAATAGAACACATAGTAGACAAATAATATTCTCATATACACTACGTTTCCTTTGTAATCAATCATATTTGTTCTTCTTAAATTTCCTTTTCACAGCACACATTTTTCTTTCAGTGTATTTTCTTAATCTCTACCACCTAGTTGCTCTCCATAATAACTGCATCGATAGTATTAATAATCACAGTCTAGCCCCTACCGTATTTTCCAAAAGTGTCAGGACTAGTTATTTTCACTTTCTCAAGACTTATTTCCCGGAAAAAACGATTATTTTGTAAAGTGTCCCTAAAATATGGACACAATAATTATAATCCACCCAGTGTTGAAAGCGACATAAAAAGTGTAAACGATAATTGGTAATTATTCTGTTGATTAACTTAGTCATTGTCCTTGTTTTCATCATCAATTAACACCCCCTCAAAGTGCTAAAAGAAGAGTGTCGGTATCATGGCATCTGAAATGGAGATCAAAGCGATATAGTTGCCCGAGATTGTCATGGAATTACGTCATGTCTTCGCGCCATGTGACACATCACTGTTTGATGGTACCGGCTCGGTTCTTTAACTTAATAAATAAAAAAAGTTTCTTCTTTAATTTGTTAAGCGAATTCAATATCCTATATAAACTGACTGGTAAATGTGTCAAACGATAATTGTGGATATCCTACCTCTGTGAGCTATTTTGCCGCACTAACATAAATCTGTTTGCCAAAAATCGTTTTACGCCATGTACTTAAATTGCTGTCGCTTTTTCATTATATAAGATTTTGTTAGCTCCACTATTCGGAGAAAAGGGAGGCTACACTACTCGCCCCGGCGTCGGCGTCGGCGTTGGCGTGACCCTTCTTGTTTAAAGTTTTTCGGCAACCTTTGTTTTTCTGTCATATCTTTGTTACTATTGCTTATATCTTACTGTTACTTCACATAAAAATTGTCTAGTATACAAATAATGTATGTGTATGGGCTGAGCCCATTATACCCAAGGTCAAGGTCACCAAACTGTTATACTTAGGTTATATTTAAGGTTAAAGTTTTTCGGCAACCTTTGTTTTTCTGTCATATCTTTGTTAATACTGCTTATAGCTTACTTTAACTTCACATAAACATGTTCGGTATACAAACAAAGTATGTGTAAGGGCTGAGCTCATTATACCCAAGGTCTAGGTCACCAAGGTGTTATACTTAATTTTTAAGGTTAAAAGTTTTCGGCAACCTTTATTTTTCTGTCATACCTTTGTTACTATTGCTTATATCTTACTGTAACTTCACATAAACATTGTCCAGTATACAAAAAAGTATGTGTTGGGGCTGAGCCCATTATACCCAAGGTCAAGGTCACCAAGATGTTATACTTAGTTTATTTTTAAGGTTAAAGTTTTTCGGCAACCTTTGTTTTTCTGTCATATCTTTGTTAATACTGCTTATATCTTACTGTAACTGTACATAAACATTGTCCAGCATACAAGCAAAGTATGTATAGGGACTGGGCTCATTATACCCAAGGCCAAGGTCACCAAGGTCTTAAACTTTGGTCTTATACTTAGGTTTTCGATGTAAATGAGATGTGGAACCAAAATTTGTAGTCCTGTTTGGCGCCATATAACCTATACTGTGTTGGTGCGCCGTAAAACCCAAATAAATAAATAAATATACTACTGTTTGCAGATCAAATTGCCCCTTCAACTTTTTTCAAATCGATAGAGTTGCACGTTTTCGAAGTATTTCCGTACTTGCATACATTGTAAAGTGCAGTAAGGTGATAATGGTTATGTTTTAAAAGTAGAATATAGAATATTTCAACTACGTTCAAATGAAAACAGCTTTTTTTTGTTTGTTATGACAATTATTATCGACGAAATTTCCAACCACGCAAGATATATAAGGTTCTATAGAAAGGTATCATTGAACCTTCAAGCTACGTAACGCTTGTAGATCTAATTGTCATATCCATAAAGACAGATTTAGTTGATATTAGAACTTTAGCAGAGTCTTCCGTAGCGTAACTATCGCATATTTTACTCCATTATAGATCTAGTTTTTTGGGTTTTTTTTTGTTTTATTGGTGGGGTTTACGTGTATGTAAACGTATCTACTGTTTATTTGAAGTCGTTAAAACACTATTTCAGTAATTTACATACAGGCAGTTGATAAGCATGGTCTTCGTTCATGGATAGAACCAGTTATAGACTCACATAAGTCAAAATAATACGGTGTTAAGTTTGTTTTATATTTGTGACAGTCACTCTAAAAGGACTAAAATAATTGAGGATAAATAACAGCACACCGTCATGTAAAGTTATTGTTTTTTTCGCTTGCACTTTTACATAGATTAATGAGTAATTGAATCCGCCTTTTGATTAGTCTAAATAATGAGACCTCGGAAAGACCGATTTTACATTTTTGATATTTTACGTTGTCTACCTAAAAGGGATATCGACCAGTCAAAAAACAAACGATATTCAACTCTTGGGTACAATTATTTGGACTCCCTTTTGATACATGTAAGTTTTATTTGAATTTATCTCATATTCGCAACAAATTCAGCATTTCAACCCAAATTTAGCGATGACATTTTTTTTTTCTAGTGGAGAAAACAATTGGTAACTGTTTCCTAGGATCTCGTCAAATTAGTTAGACTAAGACTCACATATTCCATAAGAAATTGCCGACTTTTTTTCAACAAGAGGCATGGTCGGTTCTCGGATTCGAACTTATGCCCTTCAATCAGTGATGAGCGAATCCAACAACTCGAGTCAGGCACATTTTATAATTATAGTGAAAACTAAACACGAGAACCATTATTTAAAAGAAATTCTGCAGCAAAAGGTACTGAAATTTAGGCAATGTATAAGAGGGTATCTTTTTTTCACATACACACTACTTAGATATAGTGTGCATTGTGGCAAGATTCATTTAAATTCTAAATGAAGATTAGATCTGGTACATCTGTTACAATCCGGTTAAACACCCGTTCCGACAGTATTTATGAGTTTTTAAATTGTCATTTCTCGGTCATGCAAGCAATGTAAACATGTTCATTCAGTATGTTTTACTCGTATCGGAAAGGCGGAGGTACCTGTATAGACAAGATCCAAAAATAGCTTCAGCATCGCTGATTTTGTGACGTAAAGGTACAAGTCTATCAATTTAAGAAAAGGCGAAAGGGCAATTTGATCTGCAAACAGTAGTACTCAGGTTATTGTTAAGGTTAAAGTTTTTCGGCAACCTTTGTTTTACTGTCATATCTTTGTTATTTTTGCTCATATCATACTGTAAGTTCACATAAACATTGTCCAGCATACAAACAAAGTATTTGTATGTGTAGGAGCTAGGCCCATTATACCCAAGGTCAAGGTCACCAAGGAGATATACTTTGAACTATTTTCATGTTAAATGTTTTGAAAGCTTCGACATATCTTTAGTACTTTAAAAGATAATGACTTGAAATTAAAAGTATTTATTTATAATCATCTGCATGTGTGGCTACATAACCCATAACTCTAATTGTGTTTTTGACAGAATTATGCCCCTTTTGTACTCAAACGTTTTTGCAATCTTTGCTTTTTGGATACTACTTTAATGCAATACAAGATAAAATCTTGAAACTTAAAATGTATCTATATCATCATCATCTGCATGTGTGGTAACAATCCCCATAACTCTGATTTCTATTTTTGACCGAAATACGCCCCCTTTTATACTTAAATTTTTTACAAACTTCGTTTTCGGAACATAACTTTGGTACTAAATAAGATAATGACTTGAAACTCAAAATATATCTTTATCATCATCATCTGCATGTGTTGTAACAATCTTAATAACTCAGATTTGTGTATTTGATAGAATTATGCCCCTTGGTGTATCTTCCCTTTAAAGTAGAGGTCTCTTATTCAGACATATATTCATTTTACTGTCAAATCCCCGAATAGTGGAGCGCGCTGTCTTACGGACAGCTCTTGTTTTATTCTGTTTTTTGTACTTTCTGGTCAAAAGTCTGAACTTTATGCCCATTAAATGTATCATTTATTTACTCTTAGAAACAAATAAGTAATTAAGATCGCACTGTTTGAAATTTTACAAAGAACTAAATTTATATAGTGAAAATACTTTATTGATAACATACCTCAACCGGTCCAAACTGCCTGTTTCTCGGGGAAGTCGATGTATAACGATTTGTCTTTCACTACAAGCGTTGTACAACTTGTAACCAACCGGATATGGAACATTGTGCAGGGATCCTGGTTTTCGACGTTGCGCGTAGTATATCAAATAACGGTGGTTCCCGTCTTACTTAGGTTGCACACCACCAAAAACCACAACAGAAAGAAATAAGTAATTAAGACCGCGCTGTTTGAAATTTTACAAAGAACTAAATTTAAATTTGACCGTTTTTATAGAATTTTGCCTACATTCCTGTGTAGGCGCTAGTGTAACATAAATAAATTAGTAAATGCATCAGAGCCGTTACTTTATTGCGACAGAAGAGGCCAACATATATTGATAATTATGTTCTTTGTTTACATGGAGAAACCCTACGGGGAAATCGTATGTTGTGGTAAGACTAAATAAAAATCATATAGCGTGTTACAGGATAGGAATCCTGAATGTATAGTCCATGAGCCAGACCCAGAAAGTTTGGCTAGCGGTACCATCCAAGGGGACTAAAGCTCAATGTTTTTTTTTTAATAGGTAAACATCTGACAATTCAGAAACTATGTGATAGCACTGCAGTGTTGGTAGCTTTTTGTGCGTTATTAGCCATGTAGTAACACCACCCCAAAATAGACGTTCATCAAACTTCCGTTATACATAAGCAGACTTTCTATTTCAAACTAATGGTTCTCTCTTATTTTGGAAAATATTTACTTGGAAATTGATAGACAAACAGCTCAACTTATTTATTTTATGTATTTGATAGAACTGTTTTTGAAATATGGCCTCTTTAGCGTTTAGTGATTGCAATTACAGACAAACATAGACCAGTGCTCAGACATAATTAAAGAACACAAATATTGTTTCATAATATGCAGTTAGAAAAGTATTTTGCTCATTCTTGAACCAATATGACATGTTTAAGTACATAGAGTATAAGGTAGTAGAATTCTATATATCACAAAACCAAGTTGTGTGCCATTGGCTGTTGGAGCGCTTGTAATTTACGGCATATTAATGTGCGTTACCTATTTGTTTGAAATTAATTAATACTTCGTATGAATATCGTTAAATCAAAGCAATTTCTGAACTAATTTTGATATGTTTAATTAACAATTAGACAGTTATTCGCAGGCCAATAGTTTTTAATATCAAAGTCACCTTGTTGTTATTGTAATTTACGTGACAAAACACGTGTAGACGAAAAACACAAAATATGTTGTTCAAACATGATGTTTTACTATCTGATCTGTCTAAAAGGTGCATACTCATGCCTACTTCTGTATCAATGTTCTTATGCTTAAACAGTAAACATTTTTATGCTGAATAATACCAAATGGTACTTTTATACAGTAAAATACGTTACCATAAAATCAAGATTTTCATAATATTTCATATAAACATGTTAAAGTCGTTATTATTTAGTATTATGTTTAGAAAAGAAATATTCTAACTATTCAATAAAATCATTCTTCGGTTCAAATGTCATGTTAATTAATTGAATGTAAAAGTGTAATTTACGTTACAATATGTTACCTTAATCGGTAATATGCTGCCGTTATTATTTTCAGTCGTTATCTTTCTATATCATGTCAAGGTTATTCTTTGTTTTCAATAAACCACATTTTCTATGTATTCAACATACTAGAACATTCTTAGTTATGACTCTTCATCACTGTCTGAATCTTATAAGATATCGTCATTATTGGTAAGTGCATAATCTTCATCAGTTTCACTGGTTTCGTTTATGTCACTGTTTCACAATATGTCAACAAGTTCATCAGGAACGATCTTTTTTTCACTCATGTTGTACACTTACTGTTGTTCGTCATCAAAGTCCCAGCAATTTTTAACAACACCAGGAAGATAAAGGCTATTCTCATGGGTATGTAGTCAACTATACACCTTTAAGAAAAGATCAAGGTTGTTTAATTTTGATATAAATAAGAGTAAAACTACAAAAGTATTAATTTAATGTAGAAAAATATTAAGAGCTTGTATTAAATTTGAGTCTATTAAAATAAATTTTTCCTATTATCTTTACAATAGCTACGCAGATATGGACGCCGTCCTGGTTGCCATTATTCTTGACAAACATTTCGTATCTAACCTTGTTGATGTTTCGATATTTTGGGCGAGCATTATACTGCAAATATAAATGACTCTCCGTCTCCAAAACGTTGTCGGAGCACACATGTTGACGTCCCAACATTTAGATGTCTGAACATAACTCAGTTTTGTTGTCATCATTGCTCATGAAATATTTCCAATTCTGCTGATGTTTTGGTGTTTTTGACCAGAAAACAGAAGTGTTGGTGCAGTTCAACGTCGTTTTCTTTCGACAAACTAGATTCTTTTGGAAAAGTATGTATCTGCAATGAAATCTACTATCAAAGCATCGCCATGAATGATGTAAGATACATTTTTAATAGAATGGTATGGTGGCATATTTCTGCATTCACTTAGACAGAAAATTTAAAAACTTTTCACGAAAAGAATCTCTTGTTCGAAGTGGAAAAAATCACGATAGTGCCAACTACTGCATACGATAACAGATACTGAATAAACAGAAACAATAAAGGGAGTTTAAAAATACGTTAATTTTGTAACCCATATGAATGATCTGCATTTGTAATAGATACATGTTGTCCAGCACTTCAAAGGTTAAAAAGTCTAATGTCACAAGCACAGAAAATAGTTGAGGTTCAAGTAAAGTCTTTTGAAACCACCCCTTTGTTTTAGTTTTTACGCCGCATAGGCCTTGGTCTATCATAAAGAATACACCAAATTGTTCATAATAAGTAGAAAAAACTATTAAGACAGGTTATTCTCTTTTGGACAACACATTTTGTCTTAATAATCTCATGTGCTATGACTGTTCATGTTCTGTTTTATAGAAGATATCAAACTTATGTTTCAAAAGTATTTTGTCATTACTTTTCTTATCATTGTGTGTCTAACATGTTTGTCCAGGTACTCCAGGGATTGAAAGTGTTACAAACCATGTACATTTCAAAAAAAATGCAAACATTGCAAAATGAAAGTGAAAGTAGAGCTGTCAAACTGACAAAAAAACTGCAGTATTTCAACAAATATAAAAACTATTTTTTCATTTCCCGGAGTACCGAGATAAGTATGTAAGGCACACAACAGAAACAAATTTAGAGAAAAAATATGTTTGAAAAAGAAGTTTGATATTTTGTACAAAATATAATGTGGACAGTTGAAGTACGTTTTGTAAGACAAAATACATATTACCAAACCAGGTGACCTTTAAATAAAGTGTTTTCTACTTCTTCTGAACAACTCCATACATATATGCTATGAATATTATGGGTCTGTCGGGTATAATTTCCAAAATGAAAATTTACCGATTCGCAGGGTTAGATGCTTACTTTTTTTCTAACAATCCTGGCGGGATTCCTCCTTACAAATTCAGCTGTCCCTCCCTGATTTCAGGAATCCCTCCCATTTTCAGTGATTTTATCGATTGTTAACACTATTTAAAAAGATTCTTATTGGTCGGGTCAAGTGTACAGAGCTGCACATAATCTGTGTAAGGCCTCCCCATTTTCGCTACATAATGTGCATTTGAAAATAACAGTTGTAATTTATCACGTGCTGCAGTGTTAAGCAATGACAAAGATCTTGCCCCATCAGAATGTGTGGTGGGGTCAGAGGCTTTATGTCTGATAAAGTTCTTTTTGTGGCCTTCACTGGCATCATGCGTTTTTATTGTTTGGACTTTAAAGTTTGAACAGCCAGTGACAAATGAACCGACGGTTTCGTACTGCCTACAAACTTCACAATACATTTCCTGTTTATCTGCGTCGTGTGAGAGCCATTTGTAGTCCTTCAGCCATGAACTTTGAAAATCACGCTTACGTTGGTTTTTTTCGTAATCACGTTGTGTTTCCAAACGCTGATCTTTTGTTTTTGGCTTTTTAATGGCTGGTACCGTAACGCCATCGATAAATTTCCACATGACTTTTTGACAGGTAAACAAATAATCGCGAAAATATAGGACAACCGAAAGCGAGGCTGCATGGTAAAACCCCGTACCCGGACCGTACCGTACATGTTAGACTGGTACCCGCTGTCTCTTCTGTGATTTCACACTATATATTTTATAGGACGCAGAACCAGTCTACGTACATGTATGTATTCGAGAGTAAACATCTGGACTGTGGTTAGAACAGATGTCGCCTTCGAAAATCGTTTCAAAGCAAGGTTTTTCTGTCATTTTGGTATTTTTGATAAGTTTTTTAGCTATATTGAACTGAAAACTTACTGTCCCGACGGGACAGCCAGCTTCCAAGTTCAGGAGGCCCTCTGCTAAAATAGGTGTCCTCGGGATCGCGGGACTGCGTTAAGATCGAACCCTGGGCCCGAGGGGGTGGTTTCAAACTCTTTACTTGAACCTTAAGTGGTATGGAATAAATAAGACATTTCAGAATAATAAAAGCGCTGATATATTTCCAGGGTTTTTCTCGGAAATTTTGATAGGGGATCACCCCTTCATGTTTGACTTTGGGGGTCATTTTCAATTTCAAGGGCAAGTTAGGGGTCATTTTTTTAAGTAAAAAAAAAAAAACGAATAAAATGGTATTGAAATCTATATAAAAAATCCAAAAGAAAACAGTGTGTTTATTATAATTTACATAAATTAACTTGCAATGTACTGTAAAGATTACTAAAGAACAAAAAAAAAATACTAGTACATCAACAAATAAATTTTTTTACACTTTTTTGAAATCAGACCGTTCTTGCAACCTTTTGAGTGCATCTGCAAGATGGAGAGATCTTTCTACAAGTTTAGTGAAGAATTTTTGCCTAACTTTAGCATGTTAAGTGTAGTGTTGCAGAATTTTTCGCAGCCCGATACCAAAGGATTGTTTTGAATTCAATCTTTGATACATGGCCAGCATTTCATTGCGAAGTGATGACATATGATATATATGAACGTTTACATTTTCAGTCAGGGATTTCCTCCGTGCAGATGACATAATCTTTTGTTGATGCACCATCATGACCATTTTGTTGAATAGTTTACCATATAAAGAGACGTCGATATCAAGCCAATAATTAAACCTAGAACGCAGTCTACCTTTACTACTTCGTACTTAGCGCGAATCGTTACTGACTTAAAATATTGGGTACGAAAATTTGTGTCGGCATAATTTCGGCCAGTAAACAATGACGCGTTCTGAATTATTTTGAGGGTCATTTTGAAAATCAATGTGCTAATACGCACAAAAGTGTGCGTGAAGGAAAACCCTGTATAAATATCTTACTTTTTATTGACTGTATGCATCACACATTAAACATTCAATACTCCAAAGACAATGCTGTCTGAATATTACTTCACACACATTTGTTTTTCTGGCTTATGAACAGAAATACACCTGATTTGGTGTTAAACATGATACAAGCGATTATTTACTCTTTTTAGCTCACCTGAGCGTGAAGTGCTCAATCTTAATGAAACTTGGTCAGAATGTTACCCCTCAATAAAATCTTGGATGAGTTCGATATTGGGTCGTTTGGGGTCAAAAACTAGGTCACCAGGTCAAATCAAAGGAAATGTTTGTTAACACTGTAGAGGCCACATTTATGACTGTATCTTCATGAATCTTAGTCAGAATGTTAATCATGATGATCTCCAGGTCTGATGTGAATCTGGGTCATGTAGAATCAAAAACTAGGTCACCAGGTTAAATCAAAGGAAAAGCTAGTTAACACTGTAGAAGCCACATTTATGACCATATCTTAATGAAACTTTGTCAGAATGGTAATCTTGATGATCTATAGGTCAGTTTCAAATCTGGGTCAGGTGGGGTCAAAAACTAGGCCACTAGGTCAAATCAAGGGAAAGCTTGCTAACACTCTAGAGGCCACATTTGTGACTGTATCTTTACGAATCTTATTGAGAATGTTAATCTTGATGATCTTTAGGTCAAGTTTGAATCTGGGTCATGTGGTTTCAAAAACTAGGTCACCAGGTCAGATCATTTTAGGAAAAGCTTGTTAACACTTTAGAGACCACATTGACCATATCTTAATGAAACTTGGTCAGAATGTTGATGATCTTTAGGTCAATAGGTCAGGTGAGCGATACAGGGCCTTCATAGCCCACTTGTTTTTTTTTTATTTCTTCGCTCTTTGCTCGCTTCAATAAATGATTTGAAAAAAACAATTATATTTTGTTTTAGCTCACTCGCCCCAAATATTTTTGAAAAAAAATCCAAAGAACAAGACATCAATTTGGTGTGGCCTTACATTTCTAAATATCAATTTAAATGAGTTCAAATTGTATAGGAGCCCACACAACTTGACATTTTCAGTTTCTCACGGTCGTGTTACCCGAAACAAACAATTATTTTGGACCTGTTATGTTGTAGCTTTGAAGTTATATGTCCTGCTAGATGTTATATTGAATCGTTAATACATATCGTGTATTGATCCTTCTTTATTACAATACATATGGTATCGATTTTTTCCATTCAATGCACAGCCCTATTGCAGACGATGAATTTAAGTCACATTCTTACAATGCTGTTTCTGGCAGAAGTAAACACGTGAATAGTATTACTAGACTTACAGATGTGGTTTCGTCTGTATGTTAAATTTGTGGTAAATCAAAATGAGTCCAGTGCAGATGCTGAGGTATTTCTGGCAAAAAAAACAACACCTTTTATGCCTAAAAGGTGTTAAGTAACAACCAGGCATTAATACCAGTGTACATGTATGTTTATGCATACACATAAAAGTATGAATTTGATATTATGTGCAGTAAAATTTATATGTTGTGCTTTTTTAGCCCACCATCATCATCATCAGATGGTGGGGACTGGGCTATTCAAATCACTCTGCATCCGTGGTCGTCCTTCCATCTGTCCGTCCATTAACAATTTCTTGTTATCGCATCTCCTCAGAAACTGCTGGGGGGATTTTGACCAAACTTTTTTCAGAATGATGTATTGGTATCGTAGTTGTGTCCCCCTGAAAATCGGACTGGTTCAACAATTTTCGAGTGAGTTATGGCCCTTTGTTTATTTTTATAATTTACATAGATTTATATAGGGAAAAACTTGGAAACACTTCTTGTCCAAATCCACAGGGCCTAGGGCTTTGATATTTTGTGTGTGACATCATCTAGTTGTCCTTTATTAAGATTGTTCAAACTTTTCCCCTGGGGTCAAATATGACCACGCCCAGGTGGTCACATGGTTTAGATAGACTTATACAGGGAAAAACTTCGAAAATCTTTTTGTCCAAACCAGAAAGCCGAGGGCTTTGATATTTGTAATGTAGCATCATCTAGTGGTTCTCTACAAAGTTTGTTCAAATTATCCCCTTAGGGTCAAATATGGCCCGCCCCGGGGTTCACAATGTTTCATGTAGAGTTATATAGGGAAAATCTTTAAAAATCTTCTGGTCCGTAACCTTCAACATTCAAATTTGGACCACATGTACAGTATGAATGGCAAGATAAAACTTGACATGAGTTGACCTTGATCTTGTGACCTACTTTCACATTTTTGTAGCTACAGCCTTCAAATTTGCGCCACATGCATAGGTTTGTGTACCAAAACAAACTTTGACCCTGACATTGACCCAGTGACCTACTTTCAGATTTTTGAAGATGCAGGCTTCAAATTTGGACCACATACATAGTTTTGTGTTCTAAAATGAAATTTGACCTTGATTTTGCCCTAGTGACGTACTTTCACATTTCAGAAGCTACATGCTTCAAATTTGGATCACTTGCATCTATAGTTTCGTGTTCTGAATTGAAATTTGACTTTGATTTTTACCTAGTACCTACTTTCACATTTATCAAGCTGCAGCCTTCAAATTTGAAGCACATGCATAGTTCAAGCTACAGCTTTCAAATTTAGACCACATGCACAGTATTGTGTACCAAAATAAACTTTGACCTTGATTTTGACCTTGAGCTAGTCTTGAAATTTGAAACATTAAAAAATGGCTCAATGGTGGGCGCCGACTTGTTTATTTGCTAAATTTTGTAAGGATATTCTATCATTTTGAGTTTAATCAAAGTCTACATTGTAGAAAAAATGTTGACCCAAGCTTCTTCTGATCCTGATCAGAAACCTCTACCATACAGTTAAACTTTTATTTTTGGCAGCAACAATTATGGACGGTCAGTGGGTAAAATAAAATAAAAGTACTAAAAATTACTTCTATTTTTAATTATTATTTTTTTCTATAAAAATAGGGTTGGCGCTTCTGTAATCCAGAATATTAAAAAATGCTGGCCTGACTATAATTTGTTGCTGCCAGTTTTAAAATTGTATGTTTTTATTTCAATGGATTTCATTGTACTATAGGAGTTGGCCATAAATTGGGCGATGCTGACAGAGGTCATACTAAGAGGAAGTTCTAAACCAATAGGCCAGTAATTGGGAGACCCAAGGGTTGTAGTGTTTGACTTGGTAAGTAAGTTGTAACAGTTACTTGTACTGTCATTAATGTAATATCAGCATTCCATTTCAGTAAAAAAAAAAATCAGTTGTATCTAAAACAAAGCTTAAAAAGTACATGTAATGACCTGACAGTGTTTTAGATATGATTATGTACAACACTACACTCCATTATCTATTAACATCAGCTTCTTGAAATTGAAGCTATCCAATGTTTCAGCTAAGTCAGTTCTTTTACCCTTGCCTAATCTTTTTATTTAGTTAATATGTTTGTATTCAGTAAAAATATGAATTTCCAGACAGTCATAAATGTGTCTTTATTACTAGGACCTAACAGTACACATAGTGTATAAATACTGAATTGTTCTGTTTCAGTTTGTGGACAAATTGTGGTGGCCTTGTTCCACATACAGTCCAGATTGCTGCTGCAGAGCTGCATTTTTCCTAAAATGCCTATAACTGAAATTGCTCAACAAGTGACAGGGATTGTTAAAACTGGTAAAACAAGCATGTCAGTAAATGGAAACCCTCTGTCCTGCTAACGGTCAAAGGAGCGCTGTGGAATTTCTTTACTCGGTTACAGAAATTTCATAATGTCTTCTTGCTGAAGGTTTGATCTTCCAGTGCTGGCTACTACATTGACCAATATTTACCAACTACCCACTTATATTACCTTCGGTTACAGTTTCCCTTCAATAGCTGTTCATAATACGGTAGTCTTCAACAAGGAGAAACACAAGTCTGCATTATTGTAGCCCAGGATGTGTGCAAAACAACAACAGAGGAAAATATTGCCAGTGCGTAACAGACCCTTTCTCATCTTTACACCACATTCCATCTTAAAAGAGAGGATAGACTTACTGTAACTTTTAACTGTGAAGAACAGTTAAGGCCAACCTAGAGTGCAATGAATGAATGCTAATATGAAAAGAACAGTGAAAAGTGCTGTTTTTAAATAGTGGATTTTTTCCAAAAAGACAGAAAAAAGTACTAAAGTCATTGTGCTGCACACAATGGGCATGTCTTGCTGAATTTCTGTAGGGAAAGCATATTCTGTCAGCATACACGTGGCATGCATGCAATTTTTGTTTAGCTCGCCTGTGCAGAAAGTGCTCATAGTGAGGTATTGTGATCACAATGTGTCCGTAGTCCATCAACATTTCTGTTTAAACGACATCTTCTCCAAAACCACTGAATGTATTTTGATGAAACTTGGCCATGACGTTCCTTGGGTGGTCCTCTACCAAAGTTGTTCAAATGGTTCCACTTGGTTGCACATAGGGGCTGCCAGAGCTAAAAAAAGAAAAAAATTCAAACATCTCCTAAACCGATGGTCCGATTTTGAAATAATTTCACACAAATGGTCCTTATGCTACCGTCTACCAAGATTGTTCAAATTATACCGATTTGTCAAAAATCATTGTCGCCAGAGGGCTTGGTCACTTTCCTCTATTTGTATTTAGAGGAAACTTAAAAATTCTTCTTATATGAAATTGCTTGTCTGATTTTAAAATAATTTTGAACAAATGATCCTTATGAGACCCTCTACCAAGAGTGTTCAAATTATACTGATTCATCAAAAAACATGACCACCAGAAGGGGTGATCAATTTTCCCTAAATGTATATAGTGGAAACTTTAAAAAATATTGTATGAAACTGCTTCTCAGATTTTAGAATAATTTTACACAAATGGTCCTTGTTTGACCCTCTACCATGGTTGTTGAAATTATTTTTTTTGTCAAAAAACATGGCAGCAAGGTCACTTTTCACTGTATGTATATATGGTTGAAACTTTAAAAATCTTGTGTGAAACTGCTGCCCTGATTTTAGGATAATCTTACAAATATGTCCACCAGAGGACGTGGTCATTTTTTCCTGTATGTACATAGTGGAAACTTTAAAAATCTTTTTTTGTGTGAAATTGCTGGCCTGGTTTTAAAATAATTTTAAACAAATTGTTCTTGTGGGACCCTCTACCATGATTGTTCAAATTTTTCTGATTCGTCAAAGAACATGGCTGCCAGAGTCTGTGGTCACTTTTCTTCTCTGAATCAATAATAGTTAGAACCTTGATATTTGGGGCATTATATCAGATTTGTGTTCCATAATTAACCAGGTTTTCAACGAAAACCTGAGTTATTAGATTGGGGTATGTCGTTGGGCGGGCGGATGGCGGCGTCAAACTGGTGTTTCCGGTCAATAACTTTTGTTTCGGTAAAGATATTTGAATAAAACTTGGTATGTATGTAGCTTATATCAAGACAAAGGCTGGGATGGATTTTGGGGTTTCTGGGGTCAAGGTCAAGGTCACTGTTACTTAAAATAGAAAAAGGGTTTCCAGTCAATAACTTAACTTAGGAATGAGCTATCATGATGAAACTTGGTGTATAGAAAACTTACATAAAGTTGTAGCTTGGCATTGATTTTGGGGTTTCTGGGATCAAGGTCAAGGTCATTGTTACTAAAAATAGGGTTAGGGTTAGGCTAGGGTTAGGGTTGTGCTTTAAAGTGGTGCACTGTGATTCAGTATACCTTTTTATTCTTATGAAAAGTGTTCAAGGTCATTGTTACTAAAAATAGGGTTAGGGTTAGGGTTGTGCTTTAAAGTGGTGCACTGTGATTCAGTATACTTTTTTATTCTTATGAAAAGTGTTGAAAACCTGGTTTCGTGGCATTGCCGCATTTCTTGTTGTTCAAATTATTTCCCTGGGTTCAGAAGTGTGTATGACATTTATATGATATAGGCTAACATGGAATAAACCTAACTCTGTACTAACACAAACACATTTTAAGCCTTGTACACACCAGAGCCCTTTAGGGTCATTGACCCTCTTGTTTTTATTCTCTGCAGGGAATCACATGATCAAAGTAATCTCTAAACCAAAATAAATTTTATGAATAATATTGAAGAATCTTTTGCTGTAAATCCTATCATACACCAACATACATAGATTTCAGTCACAATCACAATCACCTTCTGGTTGTCTGGAACACTTCAAGAAACTGATACTTCTTATTTTCCTTAGTGTTTGTAATTACAGGATATCTATCATTATTGTCAACTCCATGATAATTTAACAATTTTCATTAGTCATATGATAGGCTATGTTTAAATTTCATATCTTATCATGACCGGAAATTTATTCATGTTCTTCAAAATATAACTTTGGTTTAGAGATTATTTTGATCATGTGATTCCCCACAGTGTTATTAACAGCCTTTGGCACAAGACCACAGTTATTTGCTCTTGGTTGACCACAATACGGAAGTGGTTACCTCTGTTTGATGGTGAATATTGGTGAATTTTTGAGTGAAAGACCTGCAATAAATGGCATGATTTAATAGAGGAGATATGAAATAGTAGGTACATGTACAATTTGACAGAATGAAAATGTCAGAATATGCATAACATGACTTTTTGATAGGGCCTGTTTTGCCTGTTTGCGGCCATCTAGAGAGTATTCTTCATACGCATGTGATTTGGTTCAAAATGGTAGAAAAAAAGAGCCGGTCAGCCCAATGTTTACTGTGGCTGGAATTTTTTCTCTTGAATAGTTCTGTTGAGTTCAGGTATTTTTATAGGGGTTGGAATGCATGCAAAATTGCTATAGTGTCCGGTGCCTATATAGAACATATAGTGAAAACAACTGTGGTCTTAGGCCTGATATAGTGGAAAATGTCAGAAAGTAAATTGTCAATATTTTTATTATTTTTCAATCTACATGGCTGAAATTTTGACAGTGAATGGCTGGTAGGCATAGAAATCTGGTAAATATTTAGATTAATCATTACATTTGCTGAAGTTGCTTCAGTTTGGGTAAAAAGTATACATGCACTTGAAACTTGTGAAAAATCCTACTTTCAGTTTACATATTTCTGGATTTTTTCTAATTTTGCAGGTTTTCATGCATGAAATGCATTTTTATAAGTTCTTTGTTTGAAACCGGTATGCGGAAAACAAAATGGGGTATTACAAATGCCGCGATGTGATATTTTTTTATTTTTTAGAAATTTGAGCTGCGATTGAGGAAATTTGACCTAAAGTCAGATATGTATTTTTTTCTATTCTTGTTTACATAAAATTGCTCTTTTGGTTACTTGAATTTACACAGTACACACAGTCTGAATAGTGAAATATGTGTAACCATAATCTGTGCAAGAAAAATCAGTTCAAGGGCTTGAAAATTGGACAGATTAGGCCTGAAATTGGCATATTTTAATTGATTTTGAAGGAAAACAGGCAGATTTTCACACACTAGACTTGCATATTGGTTTCCTTAATGCTATATTGAGCATAAATCATCATATCTGAGGTCCTGAATTGTATATTTACTTACTCTGTTGGATTTCTTACACTTTTAGTACACATTTTCAGAAAAAAAAGCTGAAAACCTGAAACGGAAATAACTTTAACTTGAAGTAAAATGTTAATTCGGGGTCTTCCATACAAGAAAATACTACAAGTTTTGGACAGAATTTGTTTTAATTTTCCATGTCTGTTATTCAACAATAAATATACCTGACGTCGCTAACTGTGAGCAAACCCCTAAATGGCGCTTGTATGGACGCCGCCATCTTGAAATGGACGTCGCGTCATTTTACAGTGTAATTAAGTCTATGGGGAAAAACATAAAATCTTGATTTTTAACTTCAGTTTACACTTTTTCAAAAAACTGGAAAAGGTGCCTAGAGATATTAACCGTCTGGTATTAATGATGTCATTTTATTGGAGGTCCAAAATTAGACATTTAGGAGACTTTGTATTGCATAGTAATATTTCATTCACTTGTCAATTTGTGTA
This sequence comes from Mercenaria mercenaria, assembly GCF_021730395.1. Lineage (NCBI taxonomy): Eukaryota > Metazoa > Mollusca > Bivalvia > Venerida > Veneridae > Mercenaria > Mercenaria mercenaria. The sequence continues at coordinate 120,917,685 of NC_069361.1, read as the reverse complement.
ATTTATGGGTTATATTTACAAAAAAAGTATTTTTTGAAAGATGGTTAAAAGGCACAACATTTGCATTTCATTTCAGTATAGGAATCAACTAATAATAACACAAAGGTTTAAGAGAATGCCAAGATAATGTTGAAGATATTGAACAAAAATTCAAATTTAGAACATTCATTCAAGTTTTCTTGTTTTATGCCTTTGAAGATTGTAGCTTTCTCATCAAACTTGTTTGCCCACCAGATCTATATTGAAGTCTGTTCAAGTTGGAAATGAACATTCTTGATTCATCTGAAATATTTGACTTCTATACGCTTGAAGGGACGTATTATGTTATATCCCTCGAGTCCGTCTAACCGTTCGTCCATTAACAATTTCGTGTCCGCTCTGTAGCTCTTGAACCCCTTGAAGGATTTCAAAGAAACTTGATACAAATGTTCACCACACCGAGACGACATGCAGAGCGCATGTTCCGGATGACTGGCTTCAAGGTCAAGGTCACACTTAGGGGTCAAAGGTCATATAAGTGTGTTTCATGTCTGCTCTAACTTTTGAACTGCTGGAAGGATTTCAAAGAAACTTGGCAAAAATGTTCACCACACCAAGACGACGTGCACATGTTCCGGATGAAGGTCGAGTTCAAGGTCGTAGGTCATATATGAATTGCTTTTTGTCGAGCCCCCTTGCGGAAGCGAAGACATAGTTGTCCAAATGGTTGTTCGCTGTATGTGAGTGCATCCATGCGTCTGGATTTGTTTGTCCGGACCATAACTTTGACATGCATGAAGCAATCTTGTTTATATTTGGCATGAATTTAAACCTCAGTAAGGCGTAGTGTCATGCACAAACCCCAGGTTTTATCTCAAAGGTCAAGGTCACACTTAGAGATCAAAGTTCATATTCAATAATGACATTGTCTGGAACATTTCTTCTTCATGCTTGGAGGATTTTGATGTAACTTGGCAAAATGGTGACGGACTGTCATCCGCAAGAATCCGGTCTCTAGGTCTAAGGTCAAGGTCACACTTAGAGGTCAAAGGATACAAGAATGACAACTTTGTCAGGAGAATTTCTTTTTCATGCATGGAGGGATTTTGATGTAACTTGGCACAAATGTTCACTACCATGAGACGGAGTGTCATGCACATGAACTAGGTCCTTAGGTCTAAGGTCAAGGTCACACTTAGAGGTCAAAGGTCAGATACAAGGATGACATTGTCCAGAGCATTTCTTTTTCATGCATAGAGATTTTGATGTAACTTGGCACAATTGTTCACCATCTTGAGATGGAGTGTCATTCACAGAAATCTAGAATTACTTCCCTTTGCTGTTACTATTAATAGGTTATATTGTAACTTTTCCATTACTGGTCATAGGGAAAAATTAAGACCACTTTTCTGAAGTACAACATGCATGTTACATCCAATTTTGAGGTGTATTTTGACCTATCTCTACTTGTAAGGACCCGCCCGCTTAGCTCAGTAGGTAAGAGCGTTGGTCTACAGATCTCGGGGTAGCGAGTTCGATCCTCGGGCGGGGCGTATGTTCTCCGTGACTATTTGATAAACGACATTGTGTCTGAAATTATTAGTCCTCCACCTCTGATTAATGTGGGGAAGTTGGCAGTTACTTGCGGAGAACAGGTTTGTACTGGTACAGAATCCAGGAATACTGATTAGGTTAACTGCCCGCCGTTACATGACTGAAATACTGTTGAAAAACGGCATTAAACCCAAAACAAACAAACAAACTACTTGTAAGGATTTACTTCCCTTTGTTGTTACTACATAAAATCATCAGTAGGCAGACATGTAACATAACATTACTGGACCACTGATTCAGAGAGAATATATTTTTATGTATAAAATCATCAGTAGGCAGACATGTAACATCGCATTACTGGACCACTGGTACAGAGATAATATGTTTTTATGTATAAAATCATCAGTAGGCAGACATGTAACATCGCATTACTGGACCACTGGTACAGAGATAATATATTTTTATGTATAAAATCATCAGTAGGCAGACATGTAACATCGCATTACTGGACCACTGGTACAGAGATAATATATTTTTATATATAAAATCATCAGTAGGCAGACATGTAACATCGCATTACTAGTCCACTGGTACGGAGGAGAAAATATTTTTATGTATAAAATCATCAATAGTCAGACATTAAACATAGCACTACTGGACCTTTCATACAAAGAAAATATATTTTTACATGTGAAATCATCAGTAGGAAGACATGTAACATAGCACAATTTTCATTGTTTTAACATCTTCGATATAGTTTCATCACTATAATTTCAAATTGGTTGCTATGTCCTGAACTTGTATTTGCGCTAAAAAAAATAATGAAAAAGATTTTATCAGTACACTTGATGGCGCACTCACCAGCATGATTTGACTAAAAATGATTCCATTAGCTTGTTAGCTAAAGACGAACCTTAAAAGAAGTTATTTAAAAGTTATTTAATCATAAGGAAGGGCTGTTATTGTTTGCATGTTGACAATTCCACTGGCTGGATAGCTCAATTGGCAGAGCAACCCAAAATTGAGATTGTGGTTTGGGGAGGTTCCAGGTTCGAATCCTGGTCTGGCTGTGCACATTGTCTTATTGCAGTGTCAATAACTTCTAAGCTCACTTGGTCTTTTCTTAAGGTGAGCTATTAAGTATAGGGGGATGATCAGTCGCCGGCATCAACATATTTAGCCTGTCTGATTTTAGTTCATCTGTCACATGACAGGATTGGCTTTGCGATTGCCCTTGTCTGTCATCCGTGCATCCACAATTTCTTTGTTAACAGGATTGAGACCTCATTTTGTATTTAATTTTAATCAAACTTGCGCACCACTTGTAGCTGTATAAAGATCCCGTTGTGGGTTCCAGAGAAATGGCTCCTTAAAGGGCTAAAATTTGCTCTCTTTTTTTTGTGAACTCAATAGAGACCACATTTTGCTATCAATTTGAATAAAACTTGCACACAACTGGTATTGGGATAATATTTTTTTTTCGAAAACTTGCCAGATCCCATTAAGGGTTCAGAGTTATAACAAGTCAAAAACTAGGTGATTAGGTCAAATTAAAGAAAAAGCTTGTTAACAACCTAGAGGCCACATTTATGATCCTATCTGCATGAAAACTGGTAAGAAAATTTATCTGTATGATCCCTAGGCCAAGTTTGAAACTAGGTAGCATGGGGCCAAAAACTAGGTTACCCGGTTAATTGAAAGGATAAGCTTGTTAACACTCTTGTTCATTTGATGTGCAAGAAACTTGGAGGATAGCAGATCATTACTTTTGTGCTGCTCCCGATGTTGGACTACTTTTTCACTTTTATTTATACTTCCAGTACAGAGATTTGAAATAATTTGAAAACAATGACTATAAAAAGAAACAAAAGTAATAAATGTCTTATTTTTTTGTTTTACACACTTGTAAAATCCGAAACCAAAGGACACATATCCGATAACGGCCCGCCAGAAGCCTGTTATTGAGATATCTGTACAAGTGTGTAAGTGTCAAGTGTGTAAAACAAAAAAAATGACATTCATTCCTTTAATGGTATGTTACACAGGTGAGCGACCTACATTCGGGCAGTAATATGTCAAACAAATAACTTCAGTCGGGCTGTGCCCACGTGGAATTATTATGCCCAACTTATAACTGCCCATCGTGCATTAACAGTGTTAAAACACTCTTGCTATAAATCATTTCTTAAATGAAACAACATATTACTAAAAGCTGAAATACTGAATTGCTTTACTTTCATGTCGCTTTCCTAATCCCTGTCGGTTTTGTCAAACGGAAACCATAGCCTATTTTAAGAAATATATTTTCGAACATTTTATTAGAATATAGCAAAAGAGTATTAATATTATACTTAGGTATTTCAGATGAATAACTTGAGTGAGAATTACAGAGTTTAAGAAACATGCTGTTTCTTTTTAGACTAACCTATATAATTTTTACTTGTATATAAAAAATTCAAAATAGGTGGTGAAGTGGTATAAACACTGTTTCGGTCATACAAAGGTGGATTAAAAAGAAGAGAAAGTTCCACTCCTTTATATTTTATTTGATATAAGAAGTTTAAAACATTTAAATGTGTTGTTTTTTAAGTCTTTGCTGACCTTTGTGAAAAAATGCTAAGACTAAAACATTTTTCATTTTTGCATACACTTTCAAACATACTTTGAATCAAAGTACATATTCATGAGAAGAAAAAAAACGGCTCAAAATTTTAACAAAAAAGTTTTTTTATCTGTAAAAATTTGTAAAAGTCGTTGCACATTCCAGACCAGCGAAAGGCACTTTCATTACAAACTTAAATACCTAAATATCTATCTTGAAGACGAAATGTAGAAATACAATAAAATGATATATCTTTATTTAATCCTTACTTCTTAATTAGTGCTCAAGGGTGAATTGTTGTGGTCAGTGAGTGTCCTTCAACAGTTTGCTATTAAGCAACATCTCATAAACCACTAGGTCAATTTTGATGAAACTTCACAAGAATGTTCCTTGGATGGTCTTTCGTTTCAATTTCATACAGAACTGTGGTTGCCCTATCAACCGAAAGACAAAACTTCAAAAGTCTTCATGTCCTAGGGCTTTATTTGATATGTAGCATCACCTTGTTGTCCACTACCAAGAGTGTTCAAATTATCCTTTAAAGTCAAATATTGCACCATATTGCATCGCCCTAGGGGCCACATTTTTAGCTCACCAGAGCACAAAGTGCTCAAGGTGAGCTGTTGTGACTGGTCCTTGTCCGGTGTCAGTCGTGCGTCAACATTTGCCTTGTGAACACTCTAGAGGCCACATTTGTGACCCAATCTTTATGAAACTTGGTCAGAATGTTTGTCTTTGATCTCTAGGTCAAGTTCGAAACTGGGTTATATGGGGTCAAAAACTAGTTCAGTAGGTCAGATCAAAGGAAAGACTTGTGAACACTAGAAATCACATTTGTTACCCAATCTTTATGAAACTTGTTCAGAATGTTAGTCTTGATGATCTATAGGTCAAATCTGGTTCATGTGGGGTCAAAAACTAGGTCAGTAGATCAGATCAAAGAAAAGCTTGTAAACACTAGAGACCACATTTTGACCCAGTCTTTATGAAACTTGGTCAGAATGTTTGTCTTGATGATCTCTAGGTCAAGTTCAAAACTAGGTCATGTGGGGTCAAAAACTAGCTCAGTAGGTCAGATCAAAGGAAAAGCTTGTGAACACTTTGTGACCTAATCTTTATGAAACTTGGTCAGAATGTTAGTCTTGATGATATCTAGGCCAAGTTCGAAACTGGGTCATGCGGAGTCAAAAACTAGGTCAGTAGGTCAGATCAAAGGAAAAGCTTGTGAACACTCTACAGACCACATTTTGACCAACTATTTATGAAACTTGGTCAGAATGTTAAGTCTTGATGATCTCTAGGTCAAGTTCAGAACTGGGTTATATGGGGTCAAAACTAGGTCAGTAGATCAGATCAAAGGAAAAGCTTGTGAACACTCTAGAGACCACATTTTTCACTTAATCTTTATGAATCTTGGTCAGAACATTTGTCTTGATGATCTTTAGGTCAAGTTTGAAACTGGGTCATGTAGGGTCAAAAACTAGGTCAGTAAATCAGATCAGTGAAAAAGCTTCTGAACACTTTGAAGACCACATTTGTGACCCAATCTTTATGAAATGTCAGAATGTTAGTCTTGATTATCTCTAGGTCAAGTTCGAAAGCGGGTCATGTTGGATTAAAAACTAGGTCACCTGGTCACATCAAAGGAAAAGCTTGTGAACACTCTACAGGCCACAGTTATGACCCAATATTTATGAAACTTAGTCAGAAAGTTTTGCTTCATGATTTTTGTCAAGTTTGAATCTGGGTCATGTTGGGTCAAAAACTAGGTCACTAGGCCAGATCAAAGGAAAATCGTTTCAATACTTCTGAGACCACAATTTGAAACTCATGAGAATTTAAATTAGTCAGAATGTTTGTTTTGATAATCTGTAGGTCAAGTTCGAATCTGGATCATGTGGGGTCAAAAACTAGGTCTCCTGTCAAATGAAAGGAAAAACTTGTGAACACTTTAAAGGCCACAGTTGTAACCAAATTTTTATGAAATTCAGTCAGAATGTTTGTCTTGATGATATTTAGGTCAAGTTCAACTCTTGGTCATGTGCGGGTCAAAAACTAGGTCAGTAGGCCAGATCAACTCCGGTGAGCGATGTAAAGGGCCATCATAGCCCTCTTGTTATGTAGACATTATAGCTTGGGTCAAGGGCATTACTAAATGGTGTAGAAATGAGTAACTTTTATGGAGACCATATTCAACGCCATTTATAGATAATGTTTTTGTAAGCAGGGTGAAAATTATTATCACGCTCGACAAGGGATTCGTACTATCTCAAACCGTTTTTTAAGTTTGTTCCATTTTACCCCTGCACGTGTTCAAATTTGCTGGAACAACGGGGCACATTTGTACATGACACCTTGTCACTTTGAACCAGCATGTCTTGCTACCCATTCGCGCAATATTTGAAATAAGTCGATTTTCTTGAAGCAAATACATATTTTAAAATACTCAGTTTCAAACAAATACATAAAACTGTATCTGTTCCGATATGCACTGGTCTCCCCTACGTCAATTACACATTCTTCACCTTAAATCGTATTTTTTTTAAGTTTTTATTTTTTTATTGTTTCTGTAATTATATATGTGTGATTAGCTTTTAAATTAATGTTATTTTACTATTTATATATTTATAAGTAGATCTAAATATTGTTATTTCCCGCTTATGCTTCACATGTATACCTCATATTTTGTCATGCAGATATGTTGGGTTTTATCTATTCTCTACTTCATATTGAAGAAATATGTTTTCGATAAATACCCGCCGTATCATTATGATCTGTATCTATATGTACATTAATACAAATATATTCTATATTTGCGCATTTTGTCATGTTGACGTTCGCGTCCAAACGAACGCGACGTCGTTTATATTGTACGTTGTTATTTCTGACGAAGAGATAAAGGTCGAAACTAGTAAAGAATGTGTTGTCTTAGTAATTTTAAATCCCTTTTCCCTACGTCAGTTCAAAATTCTTATTCTCACCTACGACATGGGAAGTAAAATTATACAGAACACGTAAAACTTTCCAAATCTACCGCTTAAACAATCTTTTTGTCCCAACATTTAATTTCATGTTATAATTATAATGTTAAAATGAATAATAGTCTAGTAAATAAAGTACTACGCTAAAAACCATCAGGTCAACTTCTCTCTCTTTCTCTTTCTCTTTCTCTCTCTCTCCCTCTCTCTTATCCCCCCACAAAAAAAGAAGAAAAAAAAAGAGAACCCCCCACCCCTTACATGTAAACACATCAAACTAGAAGTCAAAACCCAATCACGTTTTTTATATTTCAGGATATAATCTGTCTGTCATGTAAATGTTCCCATAGACTAGATCTATGTCCCACTAAATAGGTTATTTATTTATGCATTTATTTCATCATTTTCGGAGTAGGCCTATAAAAAGATCTGTTTAACAAGCCGACCTATGTATATTTGTGTTCATTGATTAATAACTCATTATTTCATTAATTTTCCACTCTCCTCTACAATCTGTAATTCTAAAAGGGTGTGGCCACCTTTGAAGATTACAACAATATTATACAAAGCGGCCTCTGTCGGTAACCGCTGTGATCTGTACAGTATCATCATGGCTGCCCTATCGTACGGCAAAAGAATGGTAAAATGATAAAATACCACAACAAAGATCCGCATGAATTTTGTAGAAATAGAATCTACGGTTCTACATTAATTTCCGAGGAAGCCTTTTAAATCTTAACCTTAAGCCTATGCTTTTTTTCTTGATTCTATATCTATTCAGAGTTCGTTAAGAGAGTGGGTGGGGTTGGGACAGAGGTCATTTTAATAATTTTCCTTTGGAAGGAACCACATTATAAGAATTTTTTAAAACAATAGCAACTAACGCACTCAAATTTATGCGAATTGTGTAGATTCTATTTTTAAAAGTCTTCTTGCAGTTTTATTTTTAAATTCACCGCGTGAAAAATGTGACGTCATAATTGACATCACACAATGGAATTTGTCACCAGGTTCGGCTATGTGTAAAATCCGCTGACTCAGACTAGGTTCTGGATTTAGACCGTTACATAGATGCCTCAATTAGGTCATAAGGAATAACGGTGGTGTTGCCAACCTACTAGCCAACCACTTGTAAATTGTAATTGTGTTGGCCTACGAGATTCCTTGAATTCTTTGGGTGTTCATACAATCAGATATTATTGTGGCGCATTCCATCTGTTGAAAACACCTTCGAATCTAAAGTTTTGAGCCGTGCCATGTGAAAACTAACATAGTTGGTTTGTGACCAGCATGGATCCAGACCAGCCTGCGCATCCGCGCAGTCTGGTCAGGATTCATGCTGTTCGCTAACAGTTTCTCTAACTGCAATAGACTTTGAAAACGAACAGCATGGATCCAGACCAGACTACGCGGATGCGCAGGCTGGTCTGGATCCATGCTGGTCGCAAACCCACTATGTCGGTTTTCTCATGGCACGGCTGATATTAATATTGACCGCGCAAAGATAAAAAAAAGTCATAACCTACACTTGCGGATACATGGGGAGGGGTTGCATAGCATCAATAATTATTGAAATAAATTAAGGGGTGCGATATTAATATGTAATGGAAATGTTCTGCTCGTTTCACTAGCAAATATATGCTCCTCTTTCTTCTCTGGCACCGTCCGTAACTAAATAACACAGCGCCGATATTCCTATGAAATTGATAGTGTGCAAAAATCGGGTGATTTCCGGGCCGTCTAAGCATAATTTCAATTTTAGATAATTATACTGAAAAGACGATTTGTTTCCAGTTAGTATGTTGTTAATAACGAACAGCATGTTATTCAGGGAACCAGGTATAGGCATATTTCCGCCGTGTCAAGTCAGTTTGGCCGGTAGCCTATATCGTCTCATTTCGGCCCATAATCAAAGTTGAAAATAACTGCTACAAGACATATTTAGGGAAAGGAAATAGTTTTTATTTGATAATATTTGGGAAAAAAACAAAAAACAAAACAAAACAAAACAAAAAAAAAAAAAAAAAAAAAAAAAACATTCAGCACAAAAGCTTGCGCTGCGTAAATTGTATTTTTTTTTTTTTTTACCGTTAGATTCGAAAATTTTGGGCACGGCCAGGATTACATGTAGCGAGTCGTAATATTGCACTCCCCTAATGAGCAGAATCAGAGTGGTCATTTTATAAATTGTGTGCATATTTGGTGCCTTTAATCAATGACAAGATTAGGACTCTCATACAGAAATACAGAAAGTTATCAAAAGGAAAATTTTACACAATCCATTATAAATAACATGTCAAAATCATCAATTTTGCACTTTTTGAACAGCCAGCAATGATTCCGTTGCAGGAAGAGTGTCCACTTTTATTGCATTTCTCAATTTAAAAGTCCCTACCGAACTACAAAATAGTAATGTAATGGGGATCCATCCATCTCGTGTTTTCACAAAATGGCAGTAATATTCCTGAGTATCAATCAACAAGCATGGAACCCTTCTATAATTTGAATTTCCAGCGCCAAGGTGACTCATCGATTCATACAAAGCTAGCAGAAGTTTGTTTTACAACTGACAAAATTTTACTTGTATCAGCTGTTTAAATTTTCTAAAGAATTAACAATTATTATATCACTTTACAGACATCAAAATAACGAAGTTCTAATTATTACATATATTAATGAGGTTCAAAATTCACATCACATACAAATAATATGACATTAAAACTACCTTAGCTCCTGTAGATCTAGTATAATTATAATATTTCAGATCGCTTCTTTCTTATGCCTACGCAGGAAACAGAGCAATGTAGTCGCTAAATAAACTTTTAAATACCCATTCCACATACCAAATTTCTGAATCTGCCCTGTACAGCTAAAATGTCCCAGAATTTGTAAAGTAAGGGTTATTTCACATTTAAGAAGTGTAAAGGAATCGTATGACAACATTTAACTAACTGGTGTGGCACACTGACAAGACGAAAGCCGGTGGATTAGAAGCCGGTAAAGCGTGTAGAAGTTCGCAGAAGGGGAACATTTGGCAACAAGAGCTTCGTGAAAATCGGACAACAATAAATATAGTTTTCGATCGAATTTATTGTTTTGCGCCTTCTGTCCCGCTGGACTTCCTTTTGTTTTTTTTTGTTTTTTATAGTTTTTGTGTATGATCATTCATGTTTTAAACAAAAACAGACATGAAACGAGATAATTGTGCAATCTAACTTTTATTTCGCCGCTCCAAATAGCATAGCGGCTAACCTGGAAAAACTCTTGTTTACTCATGAGCGGGTCTCGAACATGGTCCGAGGCCGTTTTTGAAAATTTAAACATTTTTCAGTTTGGGCAGCCCCAACTCCGCCCCACACCTTGACTTTTGGATCGGACTGAGTGGCCGCCAATCCGAGAAAACTTGTGGAAAAAGAAACGACCCTTGAGTAATTTTGTAACAAAAAAGATTATCCTTGAACTTTGCACGTGCGCAATCCAACACCAATAAATGTAATAAAAACAACTGAACGCACACGATACTTGATATAGAAATAAATTAAGAACGCTTGAGTGGTCTATAAACGATACGGACGAATGTTTAGGAGAGAAGGATAGGTTTGACGGCCTATTACACATCTAAACTGATTTTAGTAACACAGTTTGACTGCTGGCAGTACTTTATAGGACATTTACAAAAGAAATAGCTTATGTCATTCTCATCATCTAACGTAATAAATACAGCTTGATTAACTGCTGTAACTGCTGACGGTAAGAGCAGTTAACTGTCCATATAAATGCTACTACCGATGTACTGCCAACTTCAAGCCGATCTTAGTTGGAAACAAAATAAACTCGGACAATTTTGACCTAATTAAGTGTCAGTGGGAAAAAAACCTGATTTTTCCCGGAAGAAATGTATTTACCGATAGAAAGCGTTAATAAACATTATAACATCTTATTTCTGACGAATTTCCAATTCTTTTCTGAATGCCCAACTCCATTTTGACGAATTTCATTTCTGACAAATGTCCAGCTAATTCTGAATATTTAATTTATTTTTGACAAAAATCTAACTCCTTTCCAAATACCCGACTCCCTTCTGCCGACAGATAACTCCTTATGAAATGTCCAACTCCATTCTGGCAAATGCCGAACTTCTTTCTAAATATCCAAAATCTGTTAAATTGAACGCATAACTCACATCCAACTTCACACATTTATTTCTTTACTATTTGATACAACTGACGTTTACACAAATGTTTGGGTAGAAATATAGAATATACACATCATATCCCTATAAAATGTAAAGAGATTTTTAATCTGTTTACGATTTTAATTTGTTTTCAGCTCAAGGAAAGTTTAAAGTCACTACCAAAGGTACGTAAATGCAATTATCCGTTCGTTTCAGTCCTTATATATATTTTTTATATTTGTGCGTCAAGTACAAAATTATATCTTACATTTAACATTTTAACAGAATAAATGCACTGATAGCAGTTTCTGAACTAAAAAGTCAATTACACTAAACCTTAGTGATATACAGAACTGCAAAATAATTTGATATGAAGTAAAATAACATAAAAACAGCTGTTTTAACGGGATAGGAAAATACACAAATATATAAGTAAGTAAGTAAAATTTGGAAGAAGACATATTTCATAAATGCAGGGCCTTAGGAGTAGGGATCACATGTTATGCAATCGGAATAAGATCTCGTGCGATGGAGATAAAATGTTGAGCGCTCGAGAGCAAGCGAAATAAAATGGACTGTGACTCAATGCAGACTTGGAGCGCCGGTATAAATTACAGACTCCGGTATATACCGGATTAACTAAATTGAACGAAAAATATCTTAAATGTATATATTTTGTAACCATGGTGATGCTAACCCTAACCTTTAGTCAGTATATTATGCATATTATACACTAAATGCGTGCGGACATGCAAAAATATGCACATTTTTGCCGTGCGCTACAATTGATAATCACTTTCGGGCATGCGCAGAAGACCGCTCCAAGTCTGCAATGACCTACATCGAATAAAATGTCGCTCGCTCGCGCAAATAGATGGTTGGAGAACACCAATTGTTTTCACATAGACTTCCCTAATAACATTATAGCGTGTGCGGCCTTCTGCAGCACGTATATCCAATCACACTTTTTAAAGAATTATCTTAGTCCGACCAATATATCGGACGAATGTTGAAACATGTGAATAAAAACACTTCTTAAAAAGTAATTTTTGTATGAATTAGACGACTCCATGTTTACATCGTGGTTATGGCGGAAGAAATTAAGTTAATGAAACTTTATTTCAATATAAATATACCAAATTTGGTAAAATGTATATTGAAATATTGTAGATACAGTAAAATATGTTGTTTTCTTTTTTCTAACGAAATCTCTGCTTGGGTTTGTATGTATGACAAACCAATCAGAACGGACAAACATTACATTATTTCTAGTTATACTCTTACTTCATTCCCAGTAAGTTCCCTGTACTTTTTAATTTTTGGTCTCTGACCATATATGCGGTGCAATCGGAATAATATATCATGCACTAAAGCGCTCGATTTCTGAATTCGAGTGCTTGATACAGGCATGTTATCTCGAGCGCTCAACACATATTCAGAGCAAACATCTGATCTCGAGCGCTTTACATATTCATATTTCTGTTTACATTGATACTAGCATCTGAAATACGAATTGATTTCTTATCAATCAGAACCAATGGCGTTGTTCTTCACTGAGTTGTATTTCATTAAAAAATTTTCATGGATATTGTATCAAATAATTCTGTTGTAATTATTTACTTTATAGAGGAAAACACCAAAGGAAGAGGCCCTGTCGTGGGTGGAGAGAGGGATGGACCCGCCAGAGAGATTTAGCCTCAAGTATATTTCAGACTACAAAGGTCAGCAATCACAATAGACCTTTTTCGGCGTAAATGTATATCAGCTTTTTAAGTTCATATATTATGTAATTCGGACAGAACTGAGGGATTATCTCAAGACAATAATTGAATAACATTGGCCTCTCCTTCATCTGCTTGTCGCTTCGTAATTTGTCATCTAGTGTAGATGATTATTAAAATTTATAGTCACAACAATATTTCAAAGGTGACTGAGCCATCGAACTATTTATGCTTTTATCAAAAAAGCGATGGCCATTAGAAAATCAACGACAAACATCTCAAAAAAGTAAATGAATATGTATTCCGGCTCCAGCTTAATATATACAAAATGTGCCGTCTGAGTTATAACAAGAAATATCTTTAAGAAAACATGGTCGGCGTGATGTAACTGAAGCATAAGTTATATATGGGCAGAAACCTGTATTTTAAATCTTTTGGCAATGTTGAAAGGGGCCTCTGTGGAGTTTTGTATAAATGAGGACAGTTGTTCTGAAGAAGACTGTATTTAGAAATTGTGGAGAGACACACAACTGACACCAAACAATCACAAAAGCTCACTATGAGCATTTGGTACTTAAAAGATGGTAACAGTAACCAAACAATATTGAAATACGTTCTATACTTTATTTCTGGAATTGTTGGAAGCAACATGAACCCTTACCCTACTTCAGCTTATTATCCAATTTGTCTATTATTCAGAATAGATGAACAGTACTGTTTTCACCGGAAAAAATAATTTGAAATATTTAAAGTCTAAAATTTAACAGCATCGGACATTTTGTTGCAGGTTGCACTGGTTAGAAATTGTTTCTGTATTGCAGGGGAAGATTTAATGACTGTATAAAGCAAATAACCTTTTTTGTAAAAACAAAACTTAAGGAAAGGAAACTTAGCAAAACAGAAACAACTTAATAAGAAAACTTAACAAAACAGAAATATGTCCGGATGAGCAGATGAATATTTGTTCAAGTGGTACGCATACAACCCGATGGTGCTATACTTATAGAGGTTATAGATGACGAACGCGTTGTCATTTCACTCAGTGTCACACATGACTCAGAGTGAAGCAGTTTTAGCCTTTCCTCCGGTCAGCGCCACTCATACAAAATCTCTCATTATGGCTGAAATTACCGAGAATACCTTACCAAGCAATCCGATTGGTACATTATTTAGGCGGCGTCATAAAATCGTGCTTAATACGACACGCCGAAAAAAAATGCATGAAAAGTCTCGTCATGCTCATAGGACTATCACCGCTCTCAATAAATACTATATAGTATCTGACATGTTCTGCTGCTGCCCACCCCAAGCCAAGATCAGTTTGAAATACAAATGATGTTATAATATGGCTTAAAGAATATCCTATAATCAAAAAGAATACGTTCACTTCGCTCTTAATAACTTCAAGTACCCAGGCTGTTCCACATCCTACATATTCATTTTTAAAGACAGACAGACAGACAGTCCTGTTGTCATTGGCTTTAGTTAAAGCAAAATATCTTACAACCGTCATCTTTCTCGTGCAATAATCATATTGCCCACATGTTTCTAATCTGGCACCTTATTTCTTCTTGTGTGCCTAATCGGCTCAATTCAGTCAGAATATCTTACAACCTTATTCCTTCTCGTGCAATATTTATGTTACCCGCATGTTTCTAATCTGGCATTACCGATTTTGTTTCGAGCCTCACTCAGGGCGTGGAATTTTCCATGCGAAAAAGCCGGCTAACTTCACAGTCCAGCTTCTTTTACATTATCAACATCATGTGGGAATACCTCCTTTCTTATTTATAAGAAGTCCTTGTTAATCGTATTGTTCGTATGTTCCAGACATCTTGACTTTGCATGTTTAGTGACTGAATTATTCCTTAGAATTAGAGGGGGCTCCGTGGTCGAGTGGTAAAGGTTGCTGACTTTTAACATTTGTCTCTCACCGATGTGGGTTCGAGCCTCAATTGTGGCATTAAATTCTTCCTATGACCAAGTCATCCACGGAAGTAAGGTACTGATCGTATCATGTGCAATCTTTTCTAACCTGCCATGCCCTTTTGTATTACGGAAGATCGTTGGTTCTATCCGGGTGCCCGTCACTGATGATATAATGCAAGGAGGGGCACCTGGGTTCTTTTTCCATCATCAAAGCCAACGATGTCGTTAAGCCCCCACCCCACTCAAAAAAAAAAGAAGAATAAAAAAGAAATCGACAAAGAAAATCTTTAGAATTATTGCTATATTCGAAGTACGTATTTTCAAGTGTCTTGAGAAAAACCCTCGTAATTGGGAGATTTCCACTTACAGCGAAAAGGTCTAATAGGAAAAGTGTTTTATTCTTCTTGTTAAAATTGCTTCTTGATTAGGTACTTCTTTGTCATAATCTTCTTCAGCTTACTTATTGTACGTTTCTTAATCGTTATTCATAATATCATTTTTCTTTGCATATTTACCTATTGTATAATGCTCTATCATTGTAAATTTGTTTATTTATCTTTTTTTTCTGAACAAAGGTGATAAATCTTTTTATTTTCACTTGCACTAACTGCATGTAAAAACAATCAAATATTAAACAAATACATCATCATCATCAACAACAACAACAATATTACTGCGAAAAAGAATTTAACTTACTATATGCTTTGTCAGGATTTGGAGTGTTTGCTACAAAAAACTTCAGACGAGGAGACTTCATTCTTGAATACCGAGGGTCTCTTATAGCAAAAGAAGATGCAGAGGTGTTAGAACTAAAGCATGCAAGGGCGGGGGAGGGATGTTTCATGTTTTTCTTCTCCTTTAATGGAAAACAGATGTGGTAAGTAACACTAGTCTAAACCCGTTGCGTAATTATCACTTTCATTTCATTTCAGTTTGATATTACGGCTCGAACGGACCGTTAGGGGAGGTAACTGGAGTCATGGATTAATCGTTTACAATATTCATTGTAAAATCTGCTATTAGCAGTAAATACTTATTAACACATGAAATAGTAAGATATGTACATGTAAATACTTTCTTTAAATTTAAACTTCATAGTAAAATTTTCATTAACGGCTTTGTTTCCGATTTGGCTGCCGCATTATTGTTACGAACAAAAATACATAAACGTTTTGTTAGATCTTGCTTCCAACAGGTTTGAATATTTAGCTAATTTTACAGGATGTATTACTGAATCTATTATTACCTCCCTCTAAGGTACTGATCGTATCATGTGCAATCTTTTCTAACTTGCCATGCCCTTTTGTATTAATTGAGACAATATTATAAGTAAATTTTGAAGACTAGCTACGGCGGGTATAAATATGTCGTGTAGGCGGGCGAAAACACAAATACATGACAAATTTTGCGCGAAGACTCGACGTTTAAAGGGCGCCGACACGACTGTTTTAACTGTCGAGTTTTGTGTTGGCGGGTATAAATATGTCGTGTCGGCGCCAGTGTCGTGTTTTTGTGTCAGCGGAGCAAAAACACGACCCGCCGATACGAAAACACAACAACTTCTTTTCAGACATCTCTTGTCAAATGTAGAGTAATACGAAGTGTATGTATAACTGACCCGATTCCAGAAATATTTCAATGAGGTGCGGGGAGAGGCAGCAGTTAAAGAATCAAGGTGGCATCTGCGAGCCGAGTGGGGTTAGGTACGGAAGGGGGTAACCCCTCATGTTAGTTGGGTCAGGCCACCATTATATATATATATATATATTTTTTTTTTCAAACATTTAAAAGCAGACACGCCCTGACCAAACATGAGGGGTTACCCCCTTCCATACCTAACACCACAAAAACACGACAACACGAAAACTCGACAAATAAAGGGCGCCGACACGACATATTTATACCCGCCAACAAGTTACTCGACATTTAAATCTGTCATTTCGGCGCACTTTTAACGTCGAGTTTTTGCGTAAAATTTATCGTCTTCTCGCCCCACTGTCACGAAAACTCGACAAATTTGGTTTTTGTCGTGTTTTCGTGTTTTCGCCCTGCCAAAAACACGAAATGGCAGAAATCAGCCACCATATGTACGTTATTGTTATAATTGTTGTCAGATGCCCTTATGGGCCTTGACTTGATTAACAAAACTGTAAAAAAACTGTAAAAAAAAAAACAGATAACAAGTTAAGGTATTAGAAGCGTAATATACCTCCTTTTTGAAAAGTATTCCTACCATTAACCTGCTTTAACTGCAATTCTCAGATTCAAGTCATACTGGGACCAATTTCTTTCCTTATTTTCTTTTATTTTAGTAAATTTTTACTTCTTTCAAATCTTACAATTGATTTATTGTACAAAAATGTAAAAAAGAAAATTGATTAGCGATGCTGTTCAAAGTGAATTTACTACTTAAACGGAAGGGGTAGAGCTACACACCTTTAAAAATTTGCGGTAAAAGTCCTCTATTTTGCTTTCACTCTTTAGATTGCATATCGTGGAAGAAATTTAGTTAGGTTTTACGTCTGCCCCAAGGTTATTTTTGAATGGAGTAAGCAATATTCAAAACAGAAACAGGTTTCGACCTTATTTTTTCAATGTTGAAGTTACAATTCTGTCTCATTAAATCAGTTACTTGAGGCACCCTAGAAAAAAAATATATTGACATTTTTATTTTGTTTATATTATCATTATTATTAGTTTTATAATTGTTTACCAATAGTTTGATGTTTCTTTCTTTAAAATTAATGGTAAAATGTATTATCTGCAAATGTTTTGGATTGTGGCCATCAATTTGAAATTTGTCTCTGCTTGACTTTGAGGAGATACCATAAGTTATACAAAATTTAATAAACAAAAAAACGACACGGTAAAAGTTGTTTAAAAATTGCAAAACAGTGCGAAGCACGGTCACCTTTAGTTTTGTAAACATTGCTGTTAGGCATCTAATACCTTAAATAAGCTTGACTAGCTGATAAGCAACATCCGCATAATCTTACTCAAAATATCTTTCAGCTATGATGCAACGGAGACACACGATTCGATGGCAAGGTTTGCCAATGATGCTGGAAATGCATCAAGAAACAGCAAGATGCAAATCGTGGTCCACAACAGTACACCCCACTTATGTTTATTTGCCACCACGGATATCACTGCGGGTGATGAGGTGCTATATGATTATGGCGATAAGAATCTGCCATGGAAATTAAAGGTGAGATAAGCGCACATATGGATTCCGAAATAGGACGGATTGCACCGAACCGGATGTGACTGCTCAGTGTTACATGTGAAGTAGTATAAAATGTAGTTCCATACTATGGATGAAACCTGATATAATGTGTGACATGAGGAGGTGACAGTTACATTTTTGGCTTAGTTTTATTGCTTATTGTATTGAGAAAAGATCTAGACCTTATTCATTGTGTGTGAATTGCCTGGAATAAGCTTTATTCTTTGCGAAAAATATGTGCCTACGCGTGACTGCTAAATGGCTGTTTTCATGGGGGCATTTTTAGAGGGTGATGTTTCTCAGAACAGATTATTTTTCTTATATACAACTATTTTAATAAGAAAGAGATAGATATGGTTTTCATATCATTGAAATGCTCTAAAGTGTTGAAAATGAGGTCTGAATTATTTGTTGTTAATGTGAAGTAAATAAGGAATTGAATTGGTAGAATGTAACCAAGTTCTGATATCATTATTTCTGTTATTAAAAGAATTAAAAAGCAAAAACAATAAAACATGCTTAGTATTACAATATGTTTTGCAAATGTTCATATTAATTATATCCCCACCAAACACAGAGAGATGGGGTTGGGGAAGTGGATATAGGAGTCAGTTTTGTCCCGTCGCGCCTCGTCCTGTCCGAAATCTATATCCCAATTATTACTGAATTGACTTGATTCAAACTTAAAATAGATATTTCACTCTATCACCCACATCGTGTGACACAAGGTGCATAATTATTTCCATGAATATTCCCCCTATTTAGAATTCAAGATTAATTTTGATGCATTTTCATCACTCTAACTCAGTTATTACCTGCGGGCTGGAGGCCGGAGATATATTGGAATGCAACAAGTAGTGTAGCACATGGGGACTGGGTGATTTCACGTGACTTTTTACCGATATGCGATTGGCTTATTGCTTCTATGGAACGCCGTTTGTGCAATATAGCTGGCACTCTATATGATATATAGAGAAATGTTTGTCCTGAATTCCTCATTCATTATTTCATATAATTCATTCAAACTTTCAGCAATGATCAATATTGATACCTATTTGTGCATATGTTTTTGTGTTAATTGATCTCCAGTTTCCTGGATTATGGTCCTGTGTTGTCAACGAAGTCCAGGTGAAGGCACGAATCGCATTTGTGAAAGCTCTAGTAAAGTATTTCAATAGTCAAGAAATGTCAGCTGAGCTAAAAGTTATGTTCTACGCGAAAGGGAAATAAGGTTGTTTTTGCTCAGAATTAAGATGATAGATCTTCCCGTGAATCATGCAGAATGGAGTAACATACCTATATAACGCGTAATGGTATAGTAATAATAATAACGATAATAATAAAAACAAGCACGTTATTCAACCATAAGTTACTTTTTAGACCGAGTGGTCACAAATACATCCATAACAATTTCTGGCCTGTTTAACTTCTGTCCGCAGGAAATCTTTTGATTTGTTACTGATTGGATTTTATTCAAACTTTAAAGAGCGTCCACATCACATGACACAAGGTGCATAGTTCTGACCCACATTTTAATTATGACCTTTTTCTCGGAATTTTAGGTTAAACTTGATGTATTTTCATTTTATCTCAGTTATAACGAAATGCATTTATTTTAAACTTGAAACCAACATTTCCTTAATTATGCCACCCCCCCCCCACCTTTTTGCTTAGAATTATACTTATATAGTGTTTTGATACACTTTATTTGTACCTCTCTTAGTATTTGATCTTTTTCTACACAGACTGAAGCTAATAAGCAATATTCATCCACCATTGGAGTCATTAAACACTCCAGTGACAGTTCTTGACAGATTTAATGCTTTTGGTACACAGGTGAAACATTATAAAATACAGGTAATGTTCGACACTGGCTACAGACCACCAATTTTATATGTAGTTATGGCCCCTTTCAAACTTAAAATTTGTCTAACTCGTGGTTGCCGGACAATAACTCACAATAACTCACAGAAAGCTTAATAGATTTAGATAAATTTTGGTATACACATGTAACATCATGAAAAATAAGTCAAGTTCAATTTGAATTGCACCTTCTTGTGACCATGTCTCTCTTATGGTTGCCATTCTTCTTAGACCGTATTGTGGGGGTATTCGTCACTCCTGTTAAGTTCTAGTTATCGCAAAGTTCTCAATAATTTCAAATGAACGTAGGTTGTTTTTTAGGAAAGCGACCTTAAATATATCGATATCTAATTTCAGACAAAAGTGTATTCATGATATGGTTGTGGAGATTTAAATAATGCTAAATCATATTAGAATACTCTTTTAATGAGTAAAATTTTACACTAAATTCTGTTTCAGAGGAAAAGTCTCATCGACCGTTTCAGTTTTGGTAAGATCAGTTGTTTTATTATATTTTTTATCATTGTTTGCTGACTTCTGATTATCAACACATGAAAGGAAAATTCAATGCGTACCTTATTTAAAAATCGGAATGTATATCAAAATCACTTACGATTTGAGTAGGTCCTATTTTCTGTCAAGTAGCATTTGACGAAACTTTTCACAGCTGATAAATAACATATTATGTAATGTCAGATAAAATGTATATGTCAATTTGCTTGCCCATGATTTAGAAGATCGAACAGACGACTACGCTAGCCGCAGATCTGTGCTTGACTTAAATTGTTTACGATCGGCCTTCTGGAGACGTTGATTTTCTTTGTTGGAGACAGAGTTCGATTTCTGCTGCGAATGATATCCAGATCAATAAAATTACTGTAACGGCAATTGATTATTTTGCATTATTCTAAGTATTGATAAAAAAGTTTTCAATAAAATTCTTTATGAATATTTAAAGTTCAGGACGACGACAGTGACAGCGATCCGTTTGAAGTTAACGATTCCGATTCTTGTTCAGGTAAGAGTTAAATGTCATCGTGTATAAGCAATAACATACGAGAAACACTGAAAAGACGAAAGTTGTTTTGCTTTGTCTAGTGCACATCTTTCACTAAAAAGTTTAGCTTATATAAAGTCTTTATAAAATCTTTATAAGATATACCTTGAACCATTGACCACGAAGGTTCTTGTTCTTGATAGTGATGTCATCTGTTCCATTGTCAATAGTATTTAAAAGAAAATGTGAAACAGAAAGGCCCCAATATTTGTTTAACTACTTCTTCACCTCCTGCACTAGAGACCAGTGTATATTTCTTTCTATATTATATCAATAGGTGATGAAACTAAGCCTGCTAGGGGAGCATTAGTTCGAGTCTCACTAAGGTCACTAACATGACAACGCATATAACATTTGTACTAGGAAGCGGCCTCGATAGATTGATTAAAATAACTTGAAGCTTTCATCACAACCAAATTAAAATGAAAAAGTATAAACTAAACTGGAACTACATATTGAGAACTGAAATCCGAAAGTTATATATCTTTAACTTGTTTCCATCAAAAAGTGTGTTTGATTTGAATGTTATTTCTTTTTGTTAAATTTCAAAAAAACATAACAAATTCTATTTTCAGAAACTTCTGATTCTGATTTCATCCAAGATGAAAAGACCCATCTGACAATGGAACTGGTATGTTTTACTTTATCGCTTTTTGAAAATTCGACCTTATGTAATCAGACCTTTTTCCTTTTTTCTTTTGACATGGATTTTGGTCTGTAAAGTTTGGAATATTTGACCAATCTTCTCTGAAAGACTGAGAGTTTGTTTTCAATATATTAAAATGGCAAAAGATAAAATGTAAATTTAAAGGAATGGGACTAGAATCAGAACCGGTTGTTTTTATTCTATTAGATTTGCTAAGAACAAATCAATATAAAATGATTTTATGGCTTTTTAGCAAGAACTACGTACCGGCAAAGACAGTGACCTGGATTTAGACGTCGAAAAGGTTTGTGCTTTTAATCATTCAATTATGCTTTAATAAGGTCATAAAGTTTTAAACACACTGAAACATAACTGATTATTATATGCTATTTATCAAAATGATCAGACAATAATTTGCATTTTAAAAGGCAATGTCTTTATTTTTTTCTTTGATTGTCGAATATTGGCAACAAATAACACAAGCTAGAGCAATAGATACCCGAGAGAAGCTTCCAGAAACATCTTTAACTTCATGCGACAGGGGATCAATTCAACAACCACCTAATGCTTTTTGAAAGTCTTTGGCTATCTTAACAAATGATATAAGTCACTTCATGTTATGTTAGATTTCGCAACACCCCTAAATGTCGCAACCACCGTTAAATGTCGCAAGGTTGCCGGTAAATGTCACAACCACCGTTAAATGTCGCAAAATTATTTGCCGGTAAATGTCGCACCTTCAGCGTTAGATGTTGCAAAATTTGCCCACCGTTATATGTCGCAACAACAACGCTAAATGTCGCACTTCCTATTTGACACTATGACATATATAAACAATTCCATTTGTATATTTCTAAATTTTATTTTACGTAATTAACATAGATCTTCAATAATTAATTAATATGATTTTAGCTTTAAGCCCGATGGAAGTCATACTCATAAAAATTATATTCTTGGGTAGAAAAATTAACAGGTTTATGTTATACATAATAAGTGTTGTTACGTATAGAAACAAAAGGGCATTGGTAGCCCTAGATCGTTCACCTGAGTTCGTGATCTTGCTTGAATAGTCGCACAAGAAAAATATCTGTGAAATTATTTTGTTATAGGGCCAGTGTTTTAGAACAGAAATATTATGAAGTTTCTACTATCTAAATACGCTTTGGTAATGGCCTTTTTTCATTTGTAGAGTTGGGCATAGAATTATAGATGGGGAACGGTGTGAATGACACAGAAATCTATGAAAAACTACTAAGACATTTAATAGAAATTATACATTTACATCATTTGAAGAAGGAGGGGAGGGAAAGGGGGTTTATGTGATAAAAGGGAGAGAATGAGACCAATCCAGGCAATTTTAAGTAACAATTAAAAGTAACAAAATTCAAAATACCCGTCGTACAGAGGTATACATTGCATTTTCCTCCGCTGGATAGTCATCATGACTGAAATGTAAATCTCAACAAGGAAACAAAACCCATGAATGATTAATATAAAGTTTTTGTTTTTTACAGTACAAAACTCAGTAACACTGTTTAGGTTAACTTGCTGCGGGTATATAATAAGTGATACGGTTTATGTGCATCCTTTTATATGAACTGACTTAACAAGATCGGTGCAGTTCACATTACTCACAAGTGCATCAAATAACGATTGAATGTCATCGGGGATCGGTCCTTTGGTGGCATAAACCTTAGATTTTCTCATTACACAAAATATTTTGAACCAGCTTTTACTGAAATCAAACAGATTAGCCTATACATTGTATATTTGATAGAAGCCACTCGCATAGGCCCGAAGGGAAGTAATATGTTTTGACCCCGTCCGTATGTATGTCCGTCCGTCCATTAGTTAATTTGTGTCCGCTCTGTAGCTTCTGCACCCCCTGAAATATTTCGAAGAAACTTGACACAAATATACACCACTTCGACACAACGTGCATGTTTTGGATGGCTCGCTTCAAGGTAAAGACCACACTTAGAGGTCAGAGTTCGTACGACTTGTCTCGTGTCCGCTCTGTAACTTTTGAACTACTTGGTAGATTTTAAAGAAATTTGGCTCAAATGTTCACCTCATCGAGACGACGTGCAGAGTGAATGTTGTGGATGGCTCGCTGCAAGGTCAATGTCACAGTTAAGGGTAAAAGACCTTACCTTCGAACGTTTATTGCTCCACATTGCGTTGCTCTTGTTATCTCATGTTATGCTGGTAAGTTGGCATTCAACGTTAAAAGTGCGACATTTAACGGCAAACGATTTAGCAACATAGATCATACCACAGAGAAACTCGTTATTCTTCTGGTATTTTACTTTTCTTCAAGAAGCATTATGCTATACTGAAACCACGGAATGATGCTTTTATTACAAATATTTCTTCTTTTACCGACAGATACCAGACTCAGATGAGTACAGCGAAATATATACTGCAACTCCTTTGCTGCCCACGGTAAACATTTACTTCAGAATTAAAAAGTTCATTATTTTCGTCAAAAAACAAAGATTATTTCTTTTTCTTTTAAGTTTTTAGCTCGACTATTCTATGAATAGTACAGCTATTGCACTCACCCGTGCGCCGGCGTCTGCTTTCGCGTCTCAATGCGGTTAAGGTTTTGTATGTTAGCTGGTATCACAGTGACGACTAACGGGAATGGATTAAAACTTCACATATTTATCAACTGTGATAGACCGACTTACACTGCACAGATTTCATAACTCTGTTTTGCTTTTATTACAAAATAATGCCCCTTTTTTCGACTTAGCAGTTTATGGTAAAGTTTTTGTATATAAGCTGGTATCTCAGTATCCACCAATGGGAGTAGATTGAAACTTCAAACACTTGTTAACTGTCATGATCTGACAAGCAATATGCAGGTCCCATAATTCTACTTTGATTCAAAATTATGTCCCTTTTACGACTTTTTTATTCATTCAATTCACAAGGCTGTTGAATAGTCGAACGTTGCTGTCCTCCGACAGCACTTGTTTTATTTGCTGGCCACTACTCCGATGCATTTTGAAATCAGTAAATAAGTTCTCACCACTTCCTTATATAGCGATTCTCTCTATTTAAAAGCATTAATGGAAACGAGATTTTCAACAAAAGAAATTTCGTAAAAACCTTTTCATTAAGTACAGAAATATATGCATGAAACCTGATTAAGTATATAAAACCATACAATTCAAAATCATATAAAGTGATCAGAATGTTACATTTTGGACTTTCCACATTGAATTTACCAAACTCATTGAATAAAATTTATAAAGTGCTAGGCAGAACTCGTTTAATAATTTCAATATGAAAAAAATACTCATGTAATATCCACTATCTTACAAACATGAGCAAAACGTATGCCAGTACTATTGTTTAGCAATCATGGTTACTTTTCAGGGATTGGGAAGTGCTTTGTTAGAGGGAGAGCTTGAGGAGAGAAAATCACCAGAAGAATTTTCAGATAAGGTATATAGATTCAAACGTGCAGGTTTAGTAGTAAGAAGCAATTTTGAGCATTTGACCAGTCACACAAGTAAAAGTTGGCTTATGAATAGACAACCATCAGTTTTATATAATTGTTGTTTGACTAAGACCTGCTCACATCAGCTTTAGCATATATAACATATATTTATACACTAAAAAAGAAGTTTAAATGTGATGGTACAGGTCGTCTGCCAATCTTTAACCAATAACTCAGTAACTTGAGAATTCTTCTAGCTACATGTACTTTTTAAGACTTAGGCAGACCTTATAAAAGTACTTGGTCTGTAGACTTAAACTTGAAACTTTGGTTTAGCAGTAAGTAGTAGTGGTGAACATTGGACCGGTAACACAAGTACATGCTGATGAATATACCGTCTTATAAATTTGATAAATGAATAAGACCTGTTCGTGTCATACAATAGTTGTAGCAAGTTATATATTTTATAATCAAAACTACTACTGAAGGCACCTGTTATGTAATGGAACAGGTCATAACTCTGTCGTTGAGTAGTTTGGTTTGTAATTTTCAACTGAATAAAACTTCGTGCGATATGAAAAATTGTGAATATTAGTTTCTGTATTATAGTTTGACTTCATGGTATTAAATTAGGAGTCAACAGTGTTGAAAACATTACTGAATTCAGAACAGGGTTGTAGTAATGCTAATGCTAATGCTAATGCATTAATAATGCATTATTTTTTTCAAATAATGCCAAGTAATGATAAATGCCACAATTTTAGCATTAAAAATAATGCTAATTTAATGCCAAAGTTAGTAATGCTAATGCTAATGCTTAGCATTACTTAGGCGTTATTTTCTGTATCACTGGAAATCCCAGGTTCAAGTTAACTTGGTGTGAACCAGATCAGATCCAGAGATATACCACAAACCTCAATCTGAAGGACATAATCACAATATAAATGTTCAGGTATGCACAATATTCTGCCTAAATACTGATAAAATTTAAATCATATAATTATGGGCTATCTAGTTATGAAACATTTTTGAACATACAATTTTACTTAAAACACTAGCACTATTTGTTTGTAACCAATTAAATTTTCAATAACATTCACAGTGTATCTAATTCAAATTAATGCATTGAACTATACATTTATATCTGGGACAGCTCCAAAGCCCAAATTCATAATAACAATTAAAGTGTGACATAATTAGTTTTGTCAACCAAAATATCAAACAGAATCTATTGTTATCTTTTAACACCTTTTTATCAATTAACAGTATGCCACTGATAGTGATGTTAAAGACCTTAAGGCAGCTAGCTTTTACATGTCATGTCAAATAGTCTGTTAGGGAGTCATTAAACAGGTACTGGACTTTCAACATAAATGTTTTTATAAAGTAATGGTAATGGTAAAAGAAAAATTCAGATATAATATAAGAAAGTCATACATGTATTTAACTATAGATTACCTAGGTAAATACTGTAAAGCAGACTAAAGGCTCTTCATGCTACACAAATACAAAAATACTGTTCAAAGAATTTAAATGCTGCGTTTTTTTATGGTGCTGTTGGATCATTTCAAGTATTTTATACAAATTATATATAATCCCTAGTTGGTAGATTTGTTTCATTACAAATGATTGTCATGTGTAAATTGCTGCTATGAAATAAACAACTAAATAAGCACAGGTAAGTATCTGTTACTGGATACCTAGTTTGTCGCACAAGAGCTTTGTAGCTCACGTTATATGTTGGAATTATATGCAACTTTAAATAAAGCTTACCTTTACTTTTATCTTTAACTAAAACGATTAAATGAAAAACAAACAACAAACAAATAGTGATTCGATTATAACATGCAATGATTCACAAAAAGTAATGCTAATGCCAATGCTAATGCACCCTATGTAATGCTAATTTAATGCATTATTTTGACAAAAATGAGTAATGCTAATTAAATGCTAATTTAATGCCGATTTTTTCTAAGTAATGCTAATTTAATGCATTACTTTTGCAAGTAATTATTAACAACACTCATTCAGAATTCAGTTAGACTTTTACTCAGCAATAATAATCCATATTTGCCGTGTTCAGTTAAGTATTGAAGTTAAACAATCTTAATATATTTCAGACTTGCATAGACCTAAAACGTGTGCCAGTGTTATGTTATTTGTTTATGCTTTCTGACATGGGCTGGTCTTATACGTTAATTAGTATTTAGCACTATGTTCTTGTTTTCAGATTTTGGCAAACCTTATTAGTATTGAGCAATATGTACCTGGTTTCAGATTAAAACAGACTTTACTCGTCTACCAGTATTGAGCAATATGTACTCTAGTTTTCAGACTTAAGCAGACCGTATATCTGTTCAAATATTTGGCAGTACTCGTTTCAGACTTAAGCAGACATATACATGCAACAGTATTTGACAATATGTACATGTTTATAGACCGAAGCAGATGTCATATGTTTCCACGAATTTGTCAGGCATGCTTATAATTTCAGGTATTGAAAGGAGTAGAGTTAGAAGCAGAGGATGTGCCGGAGACCACATTAGACGAAGATATGTCAAATAAGGTAGTTGGGAACATACAACCTTGGTTTAGCATTCAGCAGCAATGTTGAACATTAAATTGCGTTGACTTTGTGTATCTTTAATATTTCTACTAGAAACATTGTAATAGGACACAATTTTAGCCAGTTCTGGCCCATTGTACACTAGAAAGGAAGTATAAATGTGATGGTACAGGTTGTCTGCCAATCTGTAACCAATAACTCATTAACTTGAGAATGCTTGGTACACCATTAAGTAGCAGTGGTGAACATTTGGACCGGTAACACAAGTACATGCTAATGAATAGATAGACAGCATACAGACTTATATATTTGATTAATGAATAAGACCTGATTGTGTCGTACAACATGGTTGTAGCATTTATTATATTCTATATTTACATCTACTGCTAACAAGTGTATTTATTGACTATGTTAACTATTTTGTATGCCCGAAAAGACGTATCATATGACGGCGCACGCAATATAAGCCTGAAAGCACCTGTTATGTAACTTTGATTTCTACTCTACAAATAAAGCTTTATCTGAATTATTAAAAAATGTAAATATAAGCTTTTGTATTGTAGTTTCATTTCATTTTATTAAATAAGGAGTCAACAGTGTTGAAATCATTACTGAATTCAGAACTCAGTTAGACTTTTACTCAGCAGTGATAATCCATGTTTGACTCGCACAGTACAGTATTGTAATCAACACTGTTAAACAATCTTAATATATTTCAGACTTGTATAGACCAGTGTTAAGTAATTTGTTTATGCTTTCTGACATGGGCTGGTCTTATACGTTAACCAGTATTTAGTACTATGTACCTGTTTTCAGACTTAGGCAAACCTTATATATATATCAGTATTGAGCAGTATGTACTCTATTTTTCAGACTTAAGCAGACCGTATATGTGTTTAAATATTTGGCAGTACTCGTTTCAGACTTAAGCAGACCTATACATGCAACAGTATTTGACAATATGTACATGTTTATAGATCGAAGCAGATGTTATATGTTTCCCCGAATTATTTCAGGTATTGAAAGGAGTAGAGTTAGAGTCAGAGGATGTGACCACATTAGACGAAGATATGTCAAATAAGGTAGTTGGAAACTTACAACATTCGTTTAGCATTCAGCAGAAATTTTTAACACTGAATTGGTTAAACAGTTAGTTTTATCTTACCTTTAGCATTATGTGCTCAAAGTGAGCTATTGTGATACCAATGTGACGGTCGTTGGCTTTTTGTATCTTTAATATTTCTACCAGTCACACTGTAATAGGTCACAATTTTAGCCAGTTCTGGCCCATTATACACAAGAAAGGAAGGATAAATGTGATGGTACTGGTCGTCTGCCAATCTGTAACCAATAATTCATTAACTTGAGAATGCTTGGTATAGCATTAAGTAGTAGTGGTGAACATTTGGACCGGTAACACAAGTACATGCTGATGAATAGATAGACAGCATACAGACTTATATATTTGATTAATGAATAAGACATGTTTGTGTCGTACAACATGGTTGTAGCAGTTATTATATTTTATATTTAAAACTACTGCTACCAAGTGTATTTATTGCTTATGTTAACTATTTTGTATGCCCGAAAGACGTATCAAATGACGGATTCAGAACTCAATTAGACTTTTACTCAGCAGTGATAATCCATGTTTGCCTCGCACAATTCAGTATTGTAGTCATCACTGTTAAACAATATTAATATATTTCAGATTTCAGACGTGTATAGACCTAAAACGTATGCCAGTGTTAAGTAATTTGTTTATGCTTTCTGACATGGGCTGATCTTATACGTTAACCAGTATTTAGTACTATGTACCTGTTTTCAGACTTTGGCAAACCTTATATATGTATCAGTATTGAGCAATATGTACCTGGTTTCAGATTAAGATAGACTTCACACGTGTACCAGTATTGAGCAATATGTACTCTATTTTTCAGACTTAAGCAGACCGATATTGTTCAAATATTTGGCAGTACTCGTTCAGACTTAAGCAGACCTATACATGCAACAGTATTTGACAATATTACATGTTTATAGACCGAAGCAGATGTCATATGTTTCCACGAATTTGTCAGCATGTTATAATTTCAGGTATTGAAAGGAGTAGAGTTAGAAGCAGAGGATGTGCCGGAGACCACATTAGACGAAGATATGCCAAATAAGGTAGTTGGTAACTTACAACCTTGGTTTAGCATTCAGCAGCAATGTTGAACATTAAATTCGTTGACTTTGTGTATCTTTAATATTTCTACTAGAAACATGGTAATAGACACAATTTTAGCCAGTTCTGGCCCATTGTACACTAGAAA
This sequence comes from Mercenaria mercenaria, assembly GCF_021730395.1. Classification (NCBI taxonomy): domain Eukaryota; kingdom Metazoa; phylum Mollusca; class Bivalvia; order Venerida; family Veneridae; genus Mercenaria; species Mercenaria mercenaria. Next base: position 120,887,627 of record NC_069361.1, on the reverse strand, counting down.
GGAAGTACAAATGTGATGGTACAGGTTGTCTGCCAATCTGTAACCAATAACTCATTAACTTGAGAATGCTTGGTACACCATTAAGTAGCAGTGGTGAACATTGGACCGGTAACACAAGTACATGCTAATGAATAGATAGACAGCATACAGACTTATATATTTGATTAATGAATAAGACCTGATTGTGTCGTACAACATGGTTGTAGCATTTATTATATTCTATATTTACATCTACTGCTAACAAGTGTATTTATTGACTATGTTAACTATTTTGTATGCCCGAAAAGACGTATCATATGACGGCGCACGCAATATAAGCCTGAAAGCACCTGTTATGTAACTTTGATTTCTACTCTACAAATAAAGCTTTATCTGAATATTAAAAAAATATAAATATAAGCTTTTGTATTGTAGTTTCATTTCATTTATTAAATAAGGAGTCAACAGTGTTGAAATCATTACTGAATTCAGAACTCAGTTAGACTTTTACTCAGCAGTGATAATCCATGTTTGACTCGCACAGTACAGTATTGTAATCAACACTGTTAAACAATCTTAATATATTTCAGACTTGTATAGACCAGTGTTAAGTAATTTGTTTATGCTTTCTGACATGGGCTGGTCTTATACGTTAACCAGTATTTAGTACTATGTACCTGTTTTCAGACTTTGGCAAACCTTATATATATATCAGTATTGAGCAGTATGTACTCTATTTTTCAGACTTAAGCAGACCGTATATGTGTTTAAATATTTGGCAGTACTCGTTTCAGACTTAAGCAGACCTATACATGCAACAGTATTTGACAATATGTACATGTTTATAGATCGAAGCAGATGTTATATGTTTCCCCGAATTATTTCAGGTCTTGAAAGGAGTAGAGTTAGAGTCAGAGGATGTGACCACATTAGACGAAGATATGTCAAATAAGGTAGTTGGAAACTTACAACATTCGTTTAGCATTCAGCAGAAATTTTTAACACTGAATTGGTTAAACAGTTAGTTTTATCTTACCTTTAGCATTATGTGCTCAAAGTGAGCTATTGTGATACCAATGTGACGGTCGTTGGCTTTTTGTATCTTTAATATTTCTACCAGTCACACTGTAATAGGTCACAATTTTAGCCAGTTCTGGCCCATTATACACAAGAAAGGAAGTATAAATGTGATGGTACAGGTTGTCTGCCAATCAGTAACCAATAACTCATTAACTTGAGAATGCTTGGTATAGCATTAAGTAGTAGTGGTGAACATTTGGACCGGTAACACAAGTACATGCTGATGAATAGATAGACAGCATACAGACTTATATACTTGATTAATGAATAAGACATGTTTGTGTCGTACAACATGGTTGTAGCAGTTATTATATTTTATATTTAAAACTACTGCTACCAAGTGTATTTATTGCTTATGTTAACTATTTTGTATGCCCGAAAGACGTATCATATGACGAATTCAGAACTCAATTAGACTTCTACTCAGCAGTGATAATCCATGTTTGCCTCGCACAATTCAGTATTGTAGTCATCACTGTTAAACAATATTAATATATTTCAGATTTCAGACGTGTATAGACCTAAAACGTATGCCAGTGTTAAGTAATTTGTTTATGCTTTCTGACATGGGCTGATCTTATACGTTAACCAGTATTTAGTACTATGTACCTGTTTTCAGACTTTGGCAAACCTTATATATGTATCAGTATTGAGCAATATGTACCTGGTTTCAGATTAAGATAGACTTCACACGTGTACCAGTATTGAGCAATATGTACTCTATTTTTCAGACTTAAGCAGACCGTATATCTGTTCAAATATTTGGCAGTACTCGTTTCAGACTTAAGCAGACCTATACATGCAACAGTATTTGACAATATCTACATGTTTATAGACCGAAGCAGATGTCATATGTTTCCACGAATTTGTCAGGCATGCTTATAATTTCAGGTATTGAAAGGAGTAGAGTTAGAAGCAGAGGATGTGCCGGAGACCACATTAGACGAAGATATGCCAAATAAGGTAGTTGGTAACTTACAACCTTGGTTTAGCATTCAGCAGCAATGTTGAACATTAAATTGCGTTGACTTTGTGTATCTTTAATATTTCTACTAGAAACATTGTAATAGGACACAATTTTAGCCAGTTCTGGCCCATTGTACACTAGAAAGGAAGTATAAATGTGATGGTACAGGTTGTCTGCCAATCTGTAACCAATAACTCATTAACTTGAGAATGCTTGGTACACCATTAAGTAGCAGTGGTGAACATTTGGACCGGTAACACAAGTACATGCTAATGAATAGATAGACAGCATACAGACTTATATATTTGATTAATGAATAAGACCTGATTGTGTCGTACAACATGGTTGTAGCATTTATTATATTCTATATTTACATCTACTGCTAACAAGTGTATTTATTGACTATGTTAACTATTTTGTATGCCCGAAAAGACGTATCATATGACGGCGCACGCAATATAAGCCTGAAAGCACCTGTTATGTAACTTTGATTTCTACTCTACAAATAAAGCTTTATCTGAATTATTAAAAAAATGTAAATATAAGCTTTTGTATTGTAGTTTCATTTCATTTTATTAAATAAGGAGTCAACAGTGTTGAAATCATTACTGAATTCAGAACTCAGTTAGACTTTTACTCAGCAGTGATAATCCATGTTTGACTCGCACAGTACAGTATTGTAGTCAACACTGTTAAACAATCTTAATATATTTCAGACTTGTATAGACCAGTGTTAAGTAATTTGTTTATGCTTTCTGACATGGGCTGGTCTTATACGTTAACCAGTATTTAGTACTATGTACCTGTTTTCAGACTTTGGCAAACCTTATATATATATCAGTATTGTGCAGTATGTACTCTATTTTTCAGACTTAAGCAGACCGTATATGTGTTTAAATATTTGGCAGTACTCGTTTCAGACTTAAGCAGACCTATACATGCAACAGTATTTGACAATATGTACATGTTTATAGATCGAAGCAGATGTTATATGTTTCCCCGAATTATTTCAGGTATTGAAAGGAGTAGAGTTAGAGTCAGAGGATGTGACCACATTAGACGAAGATATGTCAAATAAGGTAGTTGGAAACTTACAACATTCGTTTAGCATTCAGCAGAAATTTTTAACACTGAATTGGTTAAACAGTTAGTTTTATCTTACCTTTAGCATTATGTGCTCAAAGTGAGCTATTGTGATACCAATGTGACGGTCGTTGGCTTTTTGTATCTTTAATATTTCTACCAGTCACACTGTAATAGGTCACAATTTTAGCCAGTTCTGGCCCATTATACACAAGAAAGGAAGTATAAATGTGATGGTACAGGTTGTCTGCCAATCAGTAACCAGTAACTCATTAACTTGAGAATGCTTGGTATAGCATTAAGTAGTAGTGGTGAACATTTGGACCGGTAACACAAGTACATGCTGATGAATAGATAGACAGCATACAGACTCATATACTTGATTAATGAATAAGACATGTTTGTGTCGTACAACATGGTTGTAGCAGTTATTATATTTTATATTTAAAACTACTGCTACCAAGTGTATTTATTGCTTATGTTAACTATTTTGTATGCCCGAAAGACGTATCATATGACGAATTCAGAACTCAATTAGACTTTTACTCAGCAGTGATAATCCATGTTTGCCTCGCACAATTCAGTATTGTAGTCATCACTGTTAAACAATATTAATATATTTCAGATTTCAGACGTGTATAGACCTAAAACGTATGCCAGTGTTAAGTAATTTGTTTATGCTTTCTGACATGGGCTGATCTTATACGTTAACCAGTATTTAGTACTATGTACCTGTTTTCAGACTTTGGCAAACCTTATATATGTATCAGTATTGAGCAATATGTACCTGGTTTCAGATTAAGATAGACTTCACACGTGTACCAGTATTGAGCAATATGTACTCTATTTTTCAGACTTAAGCAGACCGTATATGTGTTCAAATATTTGGCAGTACTCGTTTCAGACTTAAGCAGACCTATACATGCAACAGTATTTGACAATATGTACATGTTTATAGACCGAAGCAGATGTCATATGTTTCCACGAATTTGTCAGGCATGCTTATAATTTCAGGTATTGAAAGGAGTAGAGTTAGAAGCAGAGGATGTGCCAGAGACCACATTAGACGAAGATATGCCAAATAAGGTAGTTGGTAACTTACAACCTTGGTTTAGCATTCAGCAGCAATGTTGAACATTAAATTGCGTTGACTTTATGTATCTTTAATATTTCTACTAGAAACATTGTAATAGGACACAATTTTAGCCAGTTCTGGCCCATTGTACACTAGAAAGGAAGTACAAATGTGATGGTACAGGTTGTCTGCCAATCTGTAACCAATAACTCATTAACTTGAGAATGCTTGGTATACCATTAAGTAGCAGTGGTGAACATTTGGACCGGTAACACAAGTACATGCTGATGAATAGATAGACAGCATACAGACTTTTATATTTGATTAATGAATAAGACCTGTTTGTGTCGTACAACGTGGTTGTAGCATTTATTATATTCTGTATTTACATCTACTGCTAACAAGGGTATTTATTGACTACGTTAACTATTTTGTATGCCCGAAAAGACTTATCATATGACGGCGCACGCAATATAAGCCTGACAGCACCTGTTAAGTAATGGAACAGGTAGTCAGTCAGTCGTAGAGAACTTTGATTTTTTCTACTCTACAACTAGATAAAGCTTTATCTGAATTATTAAAAAAATGTAAATATAAGCATTTGTATTGTAGTTTCATTTCATTTTATTAAATAAGGAGTCAACAGTGTTGAAATAATTACTGAATTCAGAACTCAATTAGACTTTTACTCAGCAGTGATAATCCATGTTTGACTCGCACAGTACAGTATTGTAGTCAACACTGTTAAACAATCTTAATATATTTCAGACTTGTATAGACCTAAAACTTGTGCCAGTGTTAAGTAATTTGTTTATGCTTTCTGACATGGGCTGGTCTTATACGTTAACCAGTATTTAGTACTATGTACGATGTTTTCAGACTTTGGCAAACCTTATACATGTATCAGTATTGAGCAATATGTACCTGGTCTCAGATTAAGACAGACTTTACACGTGTACCAGTATAGAGTAATATGTACTCCTTTTTTCAGACTTAAGCAGACCGTATATGTGTTCAAATATTTGGCAGTATTCGTTTCAGACTTAAGCAGACCTATACATGCAACAGTATTTGGCAATATGTACTTGTTTATAGACTATCGCAGAGGTTATATGTTTACCCGAATGTGTCAGAGATGTTTCTTATTTTAGGTATTGAAAGGAGTAGAGTTAGAGGCAGGGGAGATGCCGGGGACCACATTTGACGAAAATATGCCAAATAAGGTAGTTGGAAAGTTACAACCTTGGTTTAGCATTCAGCAGCAATGTTGAACATTGTATTGGTTAAACAGTTTTATCTTACCTTTAGCATTATTTGCTCAAAGTGAGCTATTGTGATACCAATGTGACCGTCGTTTGCTTCGTGCATCTTTAATAATTTCTACTAGAAACACTTAATAGGTCACAATTTTAGCCATTTCGAAATGAAATCTGGTTCACGTTAAAATTTTAGGAGCTTAAAACAGGACCATAAGGGCAAGCGTCATTACCGCTCAATGCGCAGGTGCCAACGAGACGGATATTTCTACCTAGGTCAAACAAACGAAACTGTCTTATCTGAGATAAAGAAAAAAAAATCATGCCTTATGACATAAACATAGTAAGATAGTAATCAATATTCTAGAAATGTTTTCTATCTGAGTAAGGTTAAATTTGAAGAAGTAGGATTAAGGTATATCGCGCAATTTAGATCCATTGTGTTTATATCCAGACTGGTTTCTGCTATTTATCTTTCAGCAAGATTGTCCAGTTGTTGCAGTTGAGTACTCTGTTTTATATTTGTGATGCAGTAGATTGTGTGCTTTTTGACGGGCCTAGTGAATAAATCTTGTTTTATCCTTGACAATTCCTTAAAATTTCTTAATGTTTTGCAGGGAAGAGAAAGCCTTATGAATGATGCTTTGGGTAAAGAAAGTCCAGTGTCAAAAGTTGTAAGTGTTTCAGTATGTTAAATTTCTTCCAGTGACTTTTATCTGTAGTGTTCTTTATCCTAATAAACAAAAAATAAACGGCTTTTCACAATACTTATTTACGTAAAACAGAAATAAAATGTGTTACATTTGTGACAGTTATTACTGTCCAATCATTTACGTCAAGATCTTCATTCCCTATAAAGTGTATTGAATATTCCTGAAAACAACAACAACAACAACAACAACAACAAAAACACACACACACACACACAAAAACAACAAAAAAAAAAACAGATAAAAAATCAAGAAAATTTATGTGTCGCAACTTCAACTCTATATCTCGCAAGTAGTTGCATAAACTAAGACATACTGTTAACAATTCATTGTGTGTGTCTTTTTATATATATGTAACAAACTTGAACGCTCAATAGCAAAATAATATGAAAGATTGTTTGAACATTTTTGACAGAGGGTCACACAAGAAAAGTATTTGTGAAAACATTTTGAAACAGACAGGAAGATTCAACTTCATAAATACGGGTTGGTTATAGCGAATGACGATAAGGAAATTATGATACAATACCAATAAATATTACAAAAAAATCATTATTTTTTTCGAGGGGCTGGGGGATGGGGGAGGGTTTATGTTTGGCTTTTGGGTGGAGGAGTGAGGGGATTTTATAGGCAGTGAAGGTGGTGATGTCGAAGTAACATGTGATGATATCGAAATATGCAGTGAATACGAAGTCGTACGTTCGGGATAAGAGGTCGAGCTTATGAGGATCGTTTAAAGTCAGTGACCTCCAGATTTGGCTTAGAATGATCTTTCTTTCAAATAGAAGTTTAGACATATTTTGAACATTAGAATATGAGTTTTTGTTTCTAAATTATTTGAAAAATTCTAAATCAAGAAAAAAGATGACCACATCGGGAATCGAACCCCGGACCGCCGCAGCAAAATACGACATGTTCCCGTCGTCGATAGCGGAAGTAGTGATTTTTGACTTGAAAATATAGATATTTATAATTCATAATGTTCATGAAAAAAAAAATCATTTAATTTATGCTACATATCACTTACTAAACAGTTTCTCATTGTATAAGGCTGCTTTGAAATGTTGCCATGAAAACACACATAAGATTTATTTGTTAAAATATGTTAAATTTCATTTGCCTTTAAAATAAATTAATAAAGACTCGGTGATAACAGCGCCCATAGTTTAAGCAGACGAGATACTTTCATTTGGTTCAGATATTTTCGGGTGTTTCCGGTTAAGCTAGTCAGTCTGCCTGTTTATCTGTCTGAAAATTACACTCATTTAAAGCAGTTCAGTTGTTTTTTTTTACTAACAATAAGAAATACTTGTTCTCCAGAATTTTGTTTATACAAATAAGATATGTCGAAAACTGATAATTGTTTCTAATCCATAGCGACGATTTTGAAAAGGAAAATGTGAACACGGACAAAAAGAATGTTGCTTTACTATGAAAGTTTGCAACCAAGAAATTAAAATAAAGTCATGTCTATGATCAATTTAAATTGAATGTAATACATGAAACGAAATTTCTTATTACTCTGAAAATTTCTAATCAAGCGGCCCAGTGGTTTAGCGGCATGACTCATGAATTTATGAAATACGTGTGATATAAAGGAAACAAACGTTTAAAACATAAAATAATTAAGAAACAGCCCTGTTCATGGTTAATTTATGCTGAATGAAATATGTGAACATTTTTTTGATTTATCTGAAAATTTCAAATCCATAGGACAAGCGGGAAGCAGCATAGTGGCCTGGAAATACCAAAAAAAAAAAAAAAAAGGGAAAAAATCAATTTCGCAAAATTTCAGGGAAATTTTGAACGGATGCATTGCATGTATTTAGCCCGTCATCATGTGAAATTTTCAACCTGTAGATTCCATTGTTTCTATGATAAAACGAGCGACATGTACCGTATTATCTGCAAATGTCTGGCCTATGGCATATGTACATTTCTGAACGATGTTAGTGTTTCATAACCTTTTACATTGTTTTCTGAAAATTTGAGCCTAATCTAGATTGATGGCTGATTGTTTCCATTTGGTCTGACTTCCGTTACCTCAAGTAGGATTTTAGACACGGCCGTATACATGGAGCTAGGAAGATCGATTTAGGCATATATTTATATTACACACGCAGGAATCTTTAAAGTTTCTATAAAATTCATAAATGACCAGCTGAATATAAATGTATTCAGAATACCTTTATTTTATCTAAAAATACAATAGAAACTGCCACTTTATTTTAAAATGCGCACCGCAGTACTGAAGGTACTAAGAGTACTGTTTGTTTCTGGATAGTGTAGTCAGCTTTGATTATTTCTATACTTATGCTTTCCGTAAAAGGTCACTATCTCTTGTTTGTAAAAATTCTTTTAGAGATGATACAAGGAGAATTTCCATTATAAAACCGAGCTCAGATTATATGTGATAATTTATATTAATTCATTTAGGTCGATTGTGAAACAAGTTCTACAACTGATATGAATCAATGAATCACTCTCGACACTTTATTCTGGTGGAACCCACCACCATGCACTCTGGCATGGGAGAAGAGGACATATTCCCATTTTTAATACTAAGCGTACTTGTACCATTTATCATGTCTTTGGTATGACGAGCCGGGGATCGATCCGAACCCATGACCTCCCACACTCGAGGAGGATGCTCTGAATCTAGGCTATCGAGGCGGTTATGTAAATCGAAATCATTATTATCTTAAAAGAAATTTAACCAATTTGTAGATATATACATTTTTTTATAATTTATTTTACTAGTTCTCATATTTCACAGGATATGTAATTACATAATATTCACAAGACATATAGAAACAAAGGAAAGAAACCGCAATAAAAGTTATGACTTCTACTTATTCACTCTGCCACACCTTTAATTGTGATACAGATACAGATACAGATCTATACAATTTACAGCTGATTATATCACGATTTCTTTAAGAATGAATGGCGTGCCTGGTTTTGTCAGCTAGGAACTTTATCAAAGACTGCAAGTGTATGTAGTACAAAAATTATATGCAAAAAGTTTGCATAAAACCAAATGTGTAAATGCATCCGCAGACGACGTAGCTCTCGGTCGGGGTGTCGTCTACGTCCAAACGAGGTGTTTCCTTTGCTTCTAATTAAATCCTACAAAGCATGAGGTCTTTTTCAGGAAACATGACTAAGTGGTGAACAGTCTAAAACCGGAATGAGATTTCCAAGTCGAAATCGCAAGCCAAACTAAATGCAGTAAATGCAGTAATCGAAAAACACTACTCTTCCCAAGTTGTATACAGTTTGTACTTTAGATTCCGCTACAATGTACGCGCAAAAATTGGCGATATTTTCCTCATTCACAATTTTTCCGGGGCGGCGCATAAATGTCCATAAAGTCTTAAATTTTAAGTAGTTACCAAAATAACTGAAATATGTAAATTCAGAAATGAAACGATCTTCATGTTTAGTTAAATCTTAATATATATAGTTGATTTACATATCGTTATATAATTGTTCATGAAACACCATCGAATTAATGATAGACTGTAATAAAATGCCAGTTAGACCGAAGCATGTAGATGTGACAAATCAATTGACTCCTTACATCCTGCTGCTTGGAAATATTCTGCTGCCCGGCTTCTTGTAGTAGTCATGGCTACATTTGGAGAGGCAAAATAACCGAAAACAACATAAAGACTTGGAGCCGTAACTCCAACCCAAAAACTTCATTACAAAGATGTTTTTAAAATGATTATTTTAGGTCGCCAGGCCAATGGATAATTTCTAACTGCTTGGCCGCCTAAAATAATGTCAGATTAAAATGTCTGAACTTAAATATGTTCGATGCATCCGAGCGACTTATCAAATAGAAAATACAATAGGTTTATTATAGTGAACATTTCTTAAAATTCCGGCTTTTTCCGCCGTAATCCGTAAGTACTCGGAAGCTGTTACGGAAAATATTGTCGTCTGCTAGCCTGACTTTGTCGGTACAAATTGTTATAGCTCAAAGCCTATGAATTGTAGGCAACTTCACATTAACAAAAAAAATCTGAGATTGTAATTAGACAAATTAAAACAAGTTAATTGTTGAACTCAGAAACGCCGAAACCTATATCCGCTGTCGTTTAAAATAACGCTATGGAGGATTTAGTGTTCAATTCGCATTAAATATACAAATGATTTAAATTTCATCGCAAAAAAAAATACTTAAAGCAACTAATTCTCATGTGTTTCCGTAAAATATAGTCTGTCAGTAATTGAGTTTCAAAGCATTCTTAAATATAGCCATGATTAAATTCCAGATACCTATATTATTTTTTGCCGAACGATCTGGAGACTTTTTTATTGCCGCGGCGGTCCGGGTCCGATCTCCGACGCGGTCATTTTTTTTTTCTTCATATGGGAATTTTTTAATAATTTTAAAACAAAAAAAATCATTTTCTATTATTCATAAAACTTTAATTTGAATGATGAACTGATGATTCTGCTTCTCTCCGAACCTATTATTCTGTATTCTTAAATTAATGCATGTTTTTGGTACATTCTTTAATCATTCGTTTAAAAAATTGCGATATCTATTATTTATTTTAGTCCCAAGATTGCACACAATCAATAAAATAATTTAATGGAAACAAATATCTTAAAATTACCCTTTGCCTTCTATTGTGTATTACAATATTGCCTAGGGGTAAATAATATTCGGTCAGTGTTGTTTCAAGCCGGGTCATAAAAGATGTTACCCCACTTACTACAAGTGATAGGTATATTTTATGGTTTTATGTTTTTTCCGTTGTAATATATATATTTCACCTTCTTCTGTCTTTGTATAGCCTTTTCCCTTTCTTTCAGGAATTTTGTTTTCACGATTTTTACCCTTATTTCCTGAATCGTATGACAGTAGGAAGAATCAGTACAAATAGAATTCATATCGTTAATAGGTAAATATTTACTGAGTAACGATCCTGGCCCAAATTTCACGGAAAAACTTAAGTTATTACTTAGTTAAGTCTGCTATTCTAAAATTGAGATATTGATGAAGTTATTGTTATTTAATGTTGATTTTTTCCTGTAACAATATATTTATAGTTAAAGTATACTATGGTAGTAGTATTTGTCAGCAGTACTTATTCAAATCACGCAAATATGATATTTCTATTTAGGCACGATATAAGAAACTTAATCCTTACCATGCTAAATTACAATAATGAACTTGTCTATCTTTCAATTTGGACAGTACTATTAATTATGAAAAGGGGTGTATACCAAAACAAAAAGTTACTGGCTGAATGGCAGACAGCGCAGATCATGATCAGTCTGCACTGATCGCAAAGGAAGAACCAATCGTGTCCAGCATGGTAAGGGTTAAGTATTTCCTTTTAAAAGTATAAGTCTTATTTCTACACTTCTTTTTCTTTAAAGCGACTGACCTCCAGATCGTTCGACAACAAAAATACCTTTTAGATATCTTGAAACAAAGCTATATTTCTTATGAAGGCTTCAAAACTTAATTACTGACAAACTTTATGTTACGGAAATACATGAGAATTTGCTGTTTTTATTACCTTTTACGGTGAAAATCGAAAAGCGTTAGTGATTTAGAATTTTGAAAATATTTTAGAAACAAAAGCTCATACTCTAATGTTCATAATATGTGAAAGAAAGCGCGTATAGAGGAAGAATATACGCTTTCTAAATATTTTAGATAACATATTCATATTCTTGAATATTTATTTTATTTACAGACAGTTTCTTGTGCGTAAATATTTCTTTTCTGTACATAGATATATGTTAGCATTGATGTTTCATGTATTGAAAAGAAAGTAAATCTATGTGTTCGATGTATAAAATGTAACGATTTCTAAATATTTTAGATAACATATTCATATTCTTAAATATTACTTTTATTTGACAATTAATAAAGTATTATAGAAATTTTCGACTTGTTCCGATTTTCATTTTAATAATTATTAAACTTCATTCAAGTATATTGTTCAGCAAACCGCCCGCCTGTAAATTCATCAGATAATAACCAAAGCTGTTAATTATCGATTTTCCTCCCGTGTTACAACGGAAATCAACGAATCCGTCCGGTAGCGATGATATTGGATTATTGGTTTTATTTATTATTTTATTTATTTTTATGATAGGTAGATCTGTCCCGCTTTATCGGTTTAGAGATGTTACTAAAAGTTGGTAAAGAGTAGCTCGATCTAGGATGCAGTATTCGGCTCGAGTGGATTTTGCCAGATCGGATCTAACAAAGTCCCAGATCTAGCTACTGTAATAATGATCCTTATATTATATACCTTTACCATTTTGATTCTTGCTTTGTTCTTGAACGAAATCTTCAATGTTTATCGATATTAAATGGAACTTAGTGAAGTTTTTATGTGCGCTATTTATAGAAATGTGTCGGGTCATGCATATTAGTGAAAATAGTCCGGCAGCATAAAATACGGAAGGTACAATACGGAATTTAAAAGGTACAATACGGAATTTTTCTCATATTTATTTGTGAAATACAAGCCGAATTTTTACAGAATTTATATAGGTATATAATAAAACTAAATATCTAAACCTTAAAAAGTCAATATAATGGTTTTTGAAAATACCGGTAAATATTTTAGGGCTCCAAAGCCCTATAAATTTCTGTCTAAATTGAAGTCTGATTAAAAATATTTGAAAGCATGAGTTACATGTTCTTAGCATAAACTTACTGGATAAAAGTCAAAAGGTAAAGTTCATCAAAATGATTTTTTTCTAAAATTATCTTACTATGATAGGCCGCTAGAAAATTTTAGCAAATGTAGATACAAAATGTTTTTGAAAGCCAAATTATCTGTTCCTGGAAGCCTAGCAATTTATTTGATACAAGTAAAAAGTGAATCTATAAAAGTTAAAGATCATTAAAATGACTTGAAAATGATTAGTCAAGGCCGCCAAGCAGCTAAAACAATTTTGAAAAATCAGAATTCATATATCATTAATTCTATGTTGTAGAAAAAATTCGATCAGAAGGTGCAGAATTACCTTTAATTGCAATGTTCATAATTGTTAACATGATTAAAAACAAGATTTTTCTAGGCCGCGCCCTAAAAGTCTAGCGGTATAGTGCCCTAAAATGATAACAGATTAGAAATGCCTGAATTTATGAGAAATTATAAAATAAAATTTCAAGTGCTCTAATGGGCTTCGTAGACTGGCAGCTTATGTACTTCAAGTAAACATTATTAAACCACAAGCATGATAGTTGAGCAATGCCCAGGTGAGTTTTTCTGATCACTTGATGTCCGGCGTCCGTCGTCTGTCTGTCTGTCCGTCAACATTTAGCTTGTGTATGCGATAGAGGGTGTGTTTTTCAACTGATCTTTATGAAGTTTGGTCAGAATGATTACCTTGATCATATCTAGGCCGAGTTTGAAAATGAATTATCTGGGGACAAAAACTAGGTCACTAGGTCAAATCAAAGAAAAACATTGTGTATGCGAAAGAGGCTGTATTTTTTTAATTAATCTTCATGAATTTTGGTTAGAATGATTGCCTTGATAAAATCTAGGTCAAGTTTTAATATGGGTTATCTGGGATCAAAAAGTAGATCATTAGGTCAAATCAAAGAAAAACTTTGTGTATATGATAGAGGCTATATTTTTCAATTGATCTTCATGAAATTTGGTTAGAATAATTGCCTTGATTAAATCTAGATCAGGTTTGAATATGGATTATCTTGAATCAAAAATTAGGTCACTAGAACAAATCAAAGAAATACCTTGTGTATGCGATAGAGGTTATATTTTTCAATTGATCTTCATGAAATTTGGAAAGAATGATTGCCTTGATAAAATCTAGGTCAAGTTCGGTTGGGTTAAAAACTAGGTCACTAAGTCAAATCAAAGAAAATACTTGTTTTTGCTCCAATTTTAATGATAATTAGTCAGAATATTTTTTCCATTTTTTAATGAAATCACTAGGTCAAACATGTTTACACAGTTATGGTGTATTATGGTGTGTTTCTCAGGTGAGCGACCTAAGGCCATCTTGGCCCTCTTGATTTTTTTTTATTTCTTCGTAAATAGTAAATTTACTCTACTTCAACTGAGACAGTTAAGTCGCATTCTTCTTTGTGCTCTAAGACTTTTGAGTTTCCACGTCTGTATTAATAGTTTCTTTATTTCTATGATATATTTTACCAGGAATCAGCTTGGCCACTACTGACTTAAGGCCGACAACTTCAGTCCATCATTTCGCCACATTAGAAAAACTATAACTTTAAAGTTTTCGTTACATAACCTCGACCCGAAGCAAATCTTTAAGCAACCTAACTTGCCTATTGCCGCATTCGTAAAAATGTTATAGCAGCATGTATAAATGGTTTATTCTAAGCATAAAACGGGAAACGATTAGCGTTGGTGTCAGGTTAAAAACGTATGACAGTATATAAGCTCAGCTGCTTGCGGGTACTTCGTTGTGTCGCCTTGGTGTGTGCGCGGCTTTTGCAGCAAATTTTGTTTTGTCGTCCTGGTACCAGCGCCATAATTAAAAAAAAAGGCAACACAATGAAATATGTAATTTTGTCTTGGCGCCCGCGCCTAAGCAAACCACATTTAATATTTTTTATGCCGTACATGTCATCGAAAAACAACAATCTTTTGTCTTAGCATGTCAAAACGATATAAAATGTTTTGTTCTATCGCGTTCCATGTTTTGTTGTGTAGCGCTAGTTTTTTTGTTTAGTAATGTTTGTGTGCGTACCAAACGACACATAAAGCTATTCGTCGCGGTGGCGCGCACGCTAAGATGGAAAAACCCTAAACCGCGCATGCCAATACTACATAACTAAATGTCTTGAATCAGCAACCATACTAATGTTATAATTTAGTCTCTTTAAAAAACAGAGGCATATAAATGAAATGCACCATTACAATATCGTAACAATATGGTTCTTACGTTACAGAGACCCATCCGATTTTGCATATATTGCGACAAAACAGTAAAAGGAGGTAAACTAAAAAGACACATCATGACCCACAAAAACACTGAAGACGAAGTGAAATCCATCTTATTAGAACCAAAGTCTGTTCAGAATAGATTTTTCGAGAAGAAACGGATCGAAGGTATCTTCAAATACAACACAGAACAACTAGCCAAACAGGAAGATGAACATACTTTGTTAAGGGAAAGAAAACCTAAAAACGAAGATTCTGTCAGGATGTGCTCTGGATGCCATAGATTCTTTTCAAATAGAACATTCTACAGACATAAATTAGCATGTAATGAAAATTTTCCCGAAGCTATAAAAACAGAAACTATAGGAGTCATACACCCAGACTCGGACTTTGTGAACAATATATTGAACAGGTTTAGAGATACCGAAGTTGGTACATTTATTAGAAGCGACGAAACCATCCAGGCAATCGGCTATCGTCACTATTGCTCTAGAAGAGTTGAAATCAGCAAACAAAATGAAGTGAGGAAAGAAATCATGGGTGAAATGAGAGAACTAGCTCGGTTATTTATAACATTCAAAGAATTATCGGATACACCTGTAGCATTCACGGATATGTTTACCAGGCTAAAATTAAAAACTTTAAGAGAAGCGATTGAAAAGATGTGTGAAAATGAGGACAATACTGAGAAAATTGGACTTAAGCAAAACCTAGACGCATACCTTAAAAAAAGCATAAAATACTTAAAAGGGATGTATTCAGAATCCATGAAAGACGCCGCATATAAAGAGCTTTCGAAATTTAAGAAAGCATACATATATAGATCTGGAGAACTCCTAGCAAATGCAAGGTACCAGTCCGACAAACGGTCACTTCAAAAGGCCAGACTGCCACAGAATTTACCAAAGGAAGAAGACCTGAGGGTTCTGAAAGAATATACTTCGTCTGAAGTTACCAAAATTACACTTGCTTCGGATATCAAGAAATATTCTTGGCTGAGATCTCTTATCGTCTCAAGACTTACACTTTTCAACGCAAGACGCGGAGAAGAGCCTTCAAGAATGCTTCTGGAGGAATGGAATGATGCGATGTCAGGACGCTGGCTGCCAAAAGACCAAGTAGAGGAAGTACCTGACAGAGCTTTGAAATACCTCGTTGGCACGTATAAACTGGCTTATTTGCATGGGAAAGGAAAAAAGTATGTTCCCGTACTAATTCCAAAAGACATGGTAGGACCTATAAATATGCTTGTGAGACACAGGGAAGAATTTGGAATTAGTGATGAAAATCCTTTCCTGTTTGCCACAAAGTCCTCTAATGCTCACTGCTCCGGATGGCATGCCGTGAAGTTTGTTTCAGATGAAGCTGGCGTTAAAATAAATGCAACGAAAAACAGACACCGTGCTTCAACGATCTATTCAAGTCTGGACATGTCACCTTCAGACCAGAAAATTTTCTTACAGCATCTTGGTCACGAGGAAAAGATCAACAAAGACAATTACCAATGTCCCCCAGGTATAAGGGAGGTGACCGTAATGGGACAATTCTTGAAGTCAATCGATGGTAAGACATTATATTGTTGTAATTGTTACATTAGCACATAAATAAATGCACGCACTTAACAGATTACGGGTACAGGCTGCAAAGTCTCATGTAAAAGAACCTTAAACAATCGAATTTCCGGAGGCAGATATTGCATTGTGTGACAAATTTTATAATTAAGGTAGTTTTGTATGTTCAAATAAAAACTTACTTCAATGTAGAATATAAGTAAACCCTGATTTTATTTTCAAATTTCAAGATAGTTCTGCATGATCGGGTTATGAAAAATCTACGATGTTAAATTAGTTTAAAAGCTAAACTTCAGGCGCGCATTTCAAGCGGATATTTAACATTTTATCTTTAAAAAGACATTGACGATTTCCTGTCCAGTATGCTGACAACAATACCACAATTCTTGCACATTGATAAGTAGTTAATCTGGACATTATGTTATAATACAATTTATCATGATTGTTACTTCAGCGTTCCTTTTTACATTCCTGTAAAAAAGCATGATTTCTATTACTATTTACTCCATACAATGTTAAATTAACTATCATATATTATGACTTATAATACTGTAGTTATATTTTTTCTGTAAATCGTTACAGGGTCAACACCAGCTATGAAACAAAAATCTACTGCAGAGGTTGATATACAAGTAGAGCCTGTTGGAGACAAGAAAGGTAATGTTATTTTGTAGGGATAATACACGTTTTTTTGTATATTAACGTATGCGGAAGCCCACAGGAATGTTCTTGACAGAGACCGAAGGTCGAGGTCACAAACATATACTAAGGGCACACGTAAATACACGACACAAACGTGCATTGTCGCTATTCTTGCATACACACTCTGCACGGAGACTAAATGTATTGTTTTCATAGGTGATGACTTTATGATTACGGTATGATTAACTTTATGTTATCTAATTACCATTATGTGGTTCTTGGAAACAGTAACATGTTTTGGATATCCATTACCAGGGCCAAGAAACCAGCGACTTAAACAATCGTTCATACTTCGTCGTTACAAACATGGCATTACAAATAATTTTTCATGACTTTTCTTCACAATTTGGTAAACAGGAACACAATTGCAAGAATCAAGTTGTTTTGAGTACAAGCATATTTCGGGTATGGATGAGTACGAACGTAGCGACAAGCTTTCAAACCTGTTATATAAAATTCTTCTAAACTCAAAATAAAAACATACCGATTGATACTTTTCCAAATCATTAATATGATTCGTAAAAACAAACAATCGCTCTAGTTACTCGCGATTCTTATACATATGGACAAAAATAAGATTTATTCTGACTGAAGAAACAAGAGAGAAAAAGCGAGCACGAGCACATTTTCTTTTAGTGGGGGAGGAGGCGGGACGGATATGTAGTATATTCTGCATTCAATGGCCATATGCCTTATATAGTAATTAACCAATATAACGTTTAACTTCAGTCGTTCGTTACGGAACAAAAAAATTATATTGCTTTACATATTATGCTCGTGTTTTTAGTTAACCATCATTTGCATTTTGCATAAGTGAGAGATTAATACAGCCCTGCCAGTCCGAATAAAATGCACAATAACTGATACAACAAAACATATTTTGATGAGATTGCATCTTTAATGCTACAAGATTATTATGGAATAAAGAAGACGTAGGTACCAGAAGTGCCTCCGTGGTTCAGTGGTTATGGCTGCTGAGTTTGAATAACTTGCGCCTTATACCCCAGTCACACATACGGCGCGGATAGCTACGTCTAGCCACGGATAGAAACGTAGTAATCCGTATTGATCCGTATCGATCCGTACCTGAGCCGTACCTTAAAGTAGTAACCCGTATCAATCCGTACCAGTCCGTACGACTCAGGTACGGATCGATACGGATTACTACGTTTCTATCCGTAGCTAAACGTAGCTATCCGCGCCGTATGTGTGACTGTGGTATTACCGATGTGGATTCAAGTCTAACTCGTGGGGTTGAATTCTTCATGTGAGGAAGCCATCAAGCTGGCTGGTTCTACCCAGGTGCCCGCTCGTGATGAAATAATGCACAGAGGATCATCTGGGATCTTCCTCCACCATAAAAGCTGTAAAGTCGCCATATGACCTAAATTAATGTGTCGATGCAATGTTAAACCCAACAAAACAAAACAATAAATCATCCCTGGCAAAGAATCTTTCAAAAATAAAGAGCATATATCAGTAGCACATGAATAAGACGTGTTGATGATTTCCAAGAACGACATAACGGTAATTAAATCATCTTGTTAGGATAGTTTTCTGTAGCTAGAGGATGAAATAAGGTCATGCCACAGCATACAATTTACGCATATACTTTACTTTCACGGGCTATTATATTTAACATATGTTATTATTTCTTATGTTTCTACAGCTGTAGACGATTTTATTTTCACCGTATTAAATATATATGTTTTAAAGTTCAGATAGAAATTTATCACGAACGCTAAGCATCTGAACAACAAAATGAAATAAAAATCGGTATTTTAAGCGAAAGCGAAATATCAATTGCCATTATAACATTACAAAACTATTGTAGACATCACTGAAACGAACGTGGCATATCAAGTATTTAGGCACGACCTTGGAAGAAAGCATTGTAGAGATACAACTTCTTTAGAATCGGAACGAGCTGTTGACAGAAAATTGTATTTACAGACAGATGCACAAGGAGAGAGCGGTGAGAAAAAAACAGGTAAACGAAAAGTACATTTTACTTAAAACGATGCTAACTATAAATGCTGTTCTTAACAAATTGGCATCGATCCATGGTTTACTTGGCGAATGCACTACCGGCTGAGTTACAATAGATGTGTAATATTCTCCCAAGTTGTAAACTAGGTCTGAGCCTTTTCATATATATATTTCAGAAATAAATAAATCATACTTGACTACGAAAGACCGGTGGTGACTTCTGACTTCCAACTTCCTATTTTCGACTTCTGACTTCTGACTTCCAACTTCCTTGTTCCGACTTCCGACTTCTGACTTCCAAATGCTTATAGTATGAAAAGTCTGAAGTGCGAAGTCAGAAGTCGGAATTCGGAACTCGGAAGTCACCACCGGGCTTTCGTACTTGACTGTTATAAACAGGTAAATATATTACCATAATTACGGTTGGGATTAATATGGCAATTTTATCTTAGGCCCAAGTTAATAATTACAACAATCTGAAGGACAAAACATTCAAAACTGAAACTTAACTGGACTGGTCAGAATAGATTCTCATATTTCCGCCGGATGGTACTTAACTAGATATATTTATTGACGTTCCATTTTTATGGTCGATATAGTTACATTTTGTCGTACCAGAACAAGCATTGAAAGCATGAAAGGAAAATAAACTTTTAGAATATCAGGATTGCTTTGCGGCAGAGACGTTGAAAGTTAATCAAAATTGATTTGCATCGAAAATTTTCAAATGCTTCTTATGCTTAGTTGTGCATATTTTGCTTTTGTCGTATTTATTCTGTAACCTTCAACACATTTACCAATTTATATGGCAACTGATTTCTACCAACTTCGTACGAGTACTAGTATTCACATACGCAAAACCAAGACTCGTACCTCAAAGGCGAAGGTCACATTCATTAGTAATGGAATTTTTTTTTTTTTTTTGGTTTTGTCTTATAAATAACTTTATCATGAATTGTTTTACACGTATTTGCGTGTTATATCCACTCAAAGGCTGATATCAAGTTTTGATACCAATGTCTCGTATCCGCTCCATAAATCTGCTACCAGTTAACTGTAGTTCAACATCCTATATTAACATGTACACTTTCATATTGCGCATGTTTACCGGAAGGCGAAACAACGAAGATATTGTTTATTTGTTATTCCGTTGTATCGAGAGTGAAAAAAAACAAACATAAAAAAAAACAAAACAAAAAACAAAAAAAAAAACGAAAAGGCGATAGACTTAATCCGCCGTAAAAGGTGCGTTGCAACTGTTATCATTTTGTACTTAAGCGTTCTTCGTGACGGTGGGGATGAGTTAAACGGTCGTCCTTTCGTGCTTTTGCGGGCAAAACAACGGCTGAACAAAAATGAAAAAAAAAATAAATAAATAACGACGAAAAACGTTGTCTTTTCCACTGGCTATAAAACCATAGAAAGAAACAGCGACGTTGGCTGAAATCCGGCACCATAAATTTTCATTTTGTAATTAAACGCCTCAAGTGGTAGTCTGCTGCGAGTGCATTGGATCTTGGGTTCGTTCCCAGTCCGCGCCATACACAAGATGTGATAACTGGTACTATAATCTTCCTGGCTTGGCGCTCAGATTTGAAATTAACGCCCACGCGCTCACCTCCACCTCTTTCTCTGTGTGACTCATATCAAGAATCAATGGCAGCAATATAAATTTTGACGTCGATATTTATAGGTTATTAGCTTTGTATCGGAAAATATGCACGAGTTCTTCAGCGGAAATATTGCGCGACTTTAGAACGAGTGCATATAACCTTTTTATTACATACGCATCTACACGTATAAATATTATGTAAATATCATAAATATGTTCAACCGCTGAATAGGATTGACTATACTGAACTAAATAGAAAAAATAGTGCACAACACACACTGAATTACGTCACGCACCCGATATGAAATTTAGGCGTCAGTGTATGGGAAAATATTGACGTTTCCGGTACCAGTGTAACTTAACGGGGAATAGAAACGAGTATGTAATAAGATGGCTTTACATGACTGAGAAGTAGTATTAATAAAAATGTTTAAACCGAACACACACATACACACTCACAGATAGCCTGGGAATCCAGTCTGACAATTTCTAACTTTTTTTCTACCTGCAAATTGACAGTCTGGGGAAACCTGTTTTCCGACCGCAGCGCCACCTATATTACACCCGAAATATGTGGGTGTCTGATAAAGAACGACAACTTCTGAAAGCAATAAACCGAGGCTAAAAATAGAAACGGAATTCTCACGGAAAAGACAGATCGGAATCGTATACTTCCGAAGGGTTCCGAACATTTCCGGGCCATAGACAAATACCAGTTTTTACCTCCCATAGCTTTTGCAGCAAGTTAAGTGTAATAACTTTTAAATATGTCAATAAAGTTACTTAAGTTTGCGTCATAGCCATCAAAATGTTATATAAATACAGACCTAGTGATCTACGAAAATTGCCGAGTTTTCAGCAGAATTGCCTCGTTTTCGTTTCAAACAAGCGCAAATATGATTATATGTTAATAGGGCTAATTATAGAAAATCGATAATCAGCACTGACATGGAAACTCCTTCAGATTTCCACAGGCGTTGATAATATCAGAAACTAGATGAATGCCAATTAACACTAATTAGCGCAAATTAAGTCGGATCATAGAAATTATGTATTATTTTTTCTGACAAAGCACAAATATTATCAACGGCTTCCCAGGCTAACTCACAGATACACGCACACGCATACGAGCAAGTGCACGCGCACGCACACGCACACGCGCACACAAATACTATCACACTAATTAGCAATTGGATGGACACACACGTACTTATTAGTAATTAAATGAAAATAAAGTTCACTGATAACTGTAATTGATTAAGCTATAATGTTTTAGTATGAAATGACTTTTAACTAAACATCTCATTATGTGTTTATGTTTCCGTTATAGTTACCAAAGTGCAGAAAAGATGTTTGCAAGATGACATCGAGATTAGTGAAGCGCCAAGTAAGGAAAAGAAAGGTAAGACGAATAACAAAAATTAACAGACTGAGATGATTTTGTTGACCAACAGTATTTGCCTATATCATGATTATTAAAAAGTTTACATGTGAAATGTTCTGTAACTTTGACAATTCAATAAAAGGCAAATTGTCAGCACACTTTAACAAAACTTCGTCAAGTAAGTATGTTTTTTCTTCACATCATCATTATTACTTGAGTTTACTTTGATACCAATAAAATCAACCATACGAATGCAGTAAATAAGGTTGCTGAAGTCACCAGATTTCAGATTTCAGATTTATTTAAATCCATGGCATATGATATGCATGTGGAAAAAACAAAGTCAAATAATAAAACAGTCACACATCAGTATTGTACCAAATAGAATGCAGAATTTAGCTTATGAATTTTAAGCTCCCAATGTACTCGAACAGTGCACGAGTGGGTACCCTGTGCTTCTTCTTTCATTCCCGGTTACTGCGTGATGCATATCATATACAGTATCCTATACATTTCTGGAAATACAACCAATTTTATTTTCCAATTTTTCAGCAAGGTTTGAATGGAGTATGCCTCAAACGAAGGACGTTTGTGCCCAGTTTGCACAATGGATAAACATTAAGAAAGGAAACAAGTTACCCAGTAAGTTCATAGGAATATTCGTTCATTTTATGATGATTTTTGTAAGAAAACATTGGTGATATTTTGCACAGAAATGTGGCGGAAACTCTGACTCTTTATTGTGTGACATATTGCTTGAAACAAAACTTAATAGTAGAAAAAAATATGCTCATATTCTGAAAGAAATTTAATTTCTTGATAGGTCCGTAATAAGCACAGAAGATCACGTCGTAGAAAAAATCTGAATATATGTCCTTACTTCCATACTTAACTGAATTCATTTTCAGGTAAACATCAAGTTGAGGAATATTTAAAGGAAAAAGACTGGGGATGCTCATACGTACAGATGCGTACCAAGATAATGAACGAGCAAAATAAGCGTCAGAACCTCCGGGAAAAAAGATTAAAGGAAATAACTGATTGAATTTATAAATTGCGAAAGACAGATATGATTTCTGACTCTTTATGACTGTGTGGATTTTGTGACATACTGCTTGAAAACAAGTTATGCTCTTATTCTGATAATCTCGTGGTAGTGTTTCATCTACATTTTTACAGTGCACGAACTGCATATGGTACGTTCTTGTTTACATGAGTTCTGTTCTGTTCTGAAAACTGTCACATAGTGTTCATAATATACAGTATTTAGACGCCAGAAGGAACGTATTATGTTATGACGCCGATGTCTGTCCGTCCGTCAGCAATTTTGTGTCCGCTCTGTTACTCTTGAACCCCTTAAAGGATTTCGAAGAAACCTGACACGAATGTTCACCATATTGAGACGACGTGCAGAGTGCATGTTTGATGGCTCACTTCAAGGTCAAGGCAACACTTAGAGGTTAAAGGTCATAAAACGTTGTTTCATATCAGCTCAGTTACTCTTGAACTGTTTGAAGGATTTTAAAGGACAAATGTTCACCACATCGAGACGACGTGCAGAGCGAATGTTACGATTGCTTTAATGTCATACTTAGGGTTCAAAGAACATACCTTTGGGCGTATATTGCTCCGCTTTGTGGTGCTCTTGTTAGAATTTATTCGGCAGACGTGGTAGAGTTCTTGGTAACAATGAACCGTATTATTCTATAATGTCATTATTGAAAAATGTTTATTAAACAATGACTTATAAAGTTCTATATAAATGTATTATATTTATGAAACAGTTTAATCTAACGTAAAAATGTATTTGCATAGTGAGTTTCTTTCCTTATGTCTTCCACTGCAGTAAAACAAAGGAATAAACTCTTCCCTTTTCGTTTCATTATATACCATATGGCGTACATAGAAAAAGCAACTGATGACGATGCAGAGTCATTTTCAATATGACTAAATTTAAGTCTTGATCAACGTACAAAAAGCGAAATTTGTATATTTGACAAGAATAAGGTTTCAGTAAAAAAATCTGAAAGAAATGTAAATGACGAGCATAGAGATGGTTGTCAGCATTTGCTATTTTGGTTGTTGATTAAAGTATACGAATAATGTAACAAACTTATTTCTTAAGAACATGTATCTATTAAATACCTGTATAAATTCTGTAAAAGCATTTTGTATTTCACAAGCAAATATGAATAGACAGAAAATATTCCGTATTGTGCCTTTCGTATTATACGTTGCAGGACTACTTACTTTATTAATATGCATTTCCTGCGCAATTCTATAAATAACACACATAAAATTCGTTCAATAACAAAACAACGAACAAGAAGGTGGAGGCATATAATAAAAGGGCTATTATAACAGCAGCTAGAGTTTGGATTTTGGATTTGGCTCTCGTAAATTTTGCATGCGCTCCTCGTTAAATCCGGTCTGATAAAAATCCACTGAAGCCGAATACAAGACCCCAGATCGAGCTACTTTTATAGTAACTCTTTTTTGAATAGGATCAGTCGTACTATCAAAACCAAACTGTCTTTATTTTGACGCTATTGTATTGACTTTGTCATTATATGTTGCTGAACTATAAGGAATTTGTTACTGTTAATTTATTAAAAACATCTTCGACTTTGTCAAAATATTTCGGGCTCCGCATCCAGATGCCCAATTCAGCGGTCATAGGGAACATGAACTAGTTCCCTTTTCTGTATTTATGAAAGAAAGAGCCTAGAATTTATATGCAGACATTATGAAAAATATGGATTTTATATCATACAGAGAAATAGCAATAGTCGTGCCTCATTTCATTAAATGTTTGTTGGGATTCGCATCTAACATTTCTGAACGCAATTTCTGTAAACACACAAAGATAAGAAGTATTTAATTCAAAGTTTGTTGCATGAGTTAGAAATTGTTTCGTAGATGGGTAGGTTCATGTGTTATTAGACTAAATATTTGTGTATAATATCAGAATATTAGAATATCTGTTTCGCCAAGCAATTATTTGCAAGAATGTTTTTGTTAATATTATGGCCGACAAGTCAGTTTCTTTCTTTTTTCTTTTTTTTCTTTTCTTTTCTTTTTTTTTTTTTTTTGCTTGTTTCTTAAATGATTTTATACGCCCGCCTCTGACAATACGGGGCGTATTATGTGAAAAACCTTGGCGGTCGGTCGGTCGGCAATCTGACTAAAGTACTTGATCTTCTAATCTCAAATTAGTCTTCTGTATATTTTCGATTTGTAATATTTCTATTTTCTATTTTTATTTTCGCAAATCTAGTTTGTATATTATTTTTATCAGACGACTTGTTCGAACGTCTCAGTGTAAGAAAAATGTGCAATCAAACCGAGATTCGAACTAGGGACCCCTCGCTTACAAAGTAGGTGCCTTACCGACTTACCGACTGAGCTAACTGGCCATCTGACCATATCCGTACTAAGAATTATAAATATCAAGAACCAAGATTAAATACAGACTAGCCTAATGTTTTAGGTAAGCTCTAATTGGCTAGCGAAAGGGTTGTCAGAACAAGGCTTTAGTCAGATTGGGCGGTCGGCGTCCAAAAGCATGCCCGCTCTCTAAATCGAACGGTTTTCTTCCGATCTTCACAAAACTTGTGGACAAAATATCGATATTCAGCCAAATCGCCTTAGGCACACTTGGATTATGGCCCTTGAATTAGGCCAAAATCGATGACGGTCGTATTTTGTGACAGTCTGCCACTCTTGTTTTAAGACTGAAAAAAAAGAAATATTGGAACATATTCCTGCATCTTGAATATATGATTTAAACTTGCAAATGTTTAGTGTTTGGTATGCTATTACTAAATGTATACTTATGTTGAAACATTCAGATTGAAACTGTGCATTCTTAAATTGTATCTTTGTCATAATGTGTTTGTACTTATGTTGATATTTAAAGGCAATGTAGTACATGCATTGAAATGAATAAATGAAATGTAAAACTAACGTAAGAATGATAGAGTTCTTGTTATAATAGGACATTGAGATCTGTTGTTGTAAATGCATAATACAGGTATAGTACTGTTGTTGAAAATGCATAATACATATTTTGTGCGAACTGTATGAAGGATGTGCCTCCCAAATGTGTCTATGACATTCATCTTTGTATGAGTTTAATGATTTATTGGTAGAAATTCCGTTCATTTTTCATTCTAACACGACCAGCAAATAACCTACATATATGTAGAACTGAATTTCTATCTCGGGAACCACTCGCGTGCAATGACATCATCTGGTCCAGGTGCGTAGCAAGGTCGTAAAAAGTAGTTACCATATTTTCTAACACTGTTGATACTTGTATGTCGTGTTAAAATCGAAATAACAAGTTCCTAAGTGTGATTTATCGAAGAATAACCCAAGTTTTGAGTTCTTATGCGAAACAATATAACGCTCAGGCCTTCGTGATAATTATATTCTTACGCATTAGAACTTAAATACGGGTCATTCTACGATAAACCACGTTTGGGAATTTATTTTTTCTGAAGTATAGTGATAGAACAAAAGCTGAAATTTAAATATTATTATGTTATTATATGAACCAAATATTGTTAATTTTGTTTCAGAGAGATAGTATGAAGAAACAGTGAATCGATCTTTATCTAAATTAATTTTATATCAAATACTTATCTCAAGAGATTTATCAATACTTTTTCGGGTACATCTCGGGTATATGTTTTGTCATATTTTTTTCTGTATTATGGCTTGAAATACTGCTCAATCTTAGTTCGATATATGAAGCTAAAAAGCATTAATAAGCATGTAAGTTGTTTAATGAGCGGTGTTATGTGATGTGTACTTTTGTGCGTATAAACTTTAACTTCTTCTGAATAGGTAGATTTACATTTCAATTTTAAAAAAAGTTATATATTACTAACATAAATCGGCTTTACTACGCATATGAAACTTTTATGTATATCATTTTTCTCTAAAAGAGGGGTGAAATGTCTAAATCAACGTAATAAATTTAATTATTTTATTATTTCGCTTTCGGACTTATATTGTTACTTTGTTCATTACTGATGTAATCAGAGGTGATTCTTAGTATTTTACAACTTACTTTTACTTACTTTTTGATAGATAACTCCATGTATTGTTGTTTTCATGAGTAACAGAGTTCTCCAAAGTTTAAATCATATATTTGAATTTCAGTAGAGTTAATTGCAATCAGATCGCTGTTCACTGGTTTTTGTCTAAATGGTAATATCATTTCCATAATGTGTATGATTTAAAATTTGGATACATGTTTATAGACTCGAATATAAAAGTATATGGATGTATCATCTAACTTGTTGTATGCAAGTGTAGTTGGTCAGTCTATCATTCATTTCATTGGCACCGTAGTATATGTTTTATAATATATGGGAATGGTCTTAACCTGGAAAGTATTAAGTTTATAGTTAAACAAATAAATGTATGCATTCATGTAATCATTTGGTCCCTTTCTCAACATCCGCATAATGTACTCACTTAGTCACTTACTCAACATCCGTACACTCATGTACTCACCCGGTCACTTACTTGCCATCTGTACACTCATATACCCACTCGGTCACTTAACTTCCGTACATGCTTGTACTCATTCAGTCAGTTACTCAACAATCTTACATTCATGTACTCATTTGGTCAGTTATTCAACACTATTACATTTATGTACTCTCACAACATACATACATGTATTGATGCACTTACTCGGTCAGTTACTCATCATTTGAACATACATGTACTTACTCGATCAGTTACGAAACATTCGTACATTAATGCACTTATTCGTTCAGTTACTCAACTTTGTACATCTATGCACTCACTCTGTCACGTACTCGACATCCGTACATTCATAAACTCACTCGGTCATGTTATCACTCTGTCACTCACTTAACATCCGTTCCTCATAGACTCACTCGGTCACATACTCAACACCCGTACACCCATACACTCACTCGGTCAGGTACTCAACACCCGTACACTCATATTATATCGAAAATATCACCATGCACATTTAATCATTTTCTATATGATGTTAAGCCAGACTTTGTATTTTTAAATTTTTAAAGCATCATAATTTCGAATTTCTGTAAAAAAGGAGATATCTATGAGTAAAATTTTAAGACAAATGTGAAATTTGTTTTTTTTTTTTGTTTATTTCTTAAACTCTTATTTATCCATTTTCCCACGTTCTCCTATTTCTGTCTGCCACGCCCTTCTTTTCTGGAGCGGGACTCCTTGAATTAAGGATGTAACCAAAGAAGCCTCGTATGGTAATAGACGATAATGAAAACTAAAGGCATTCAAAGAATAATTCAATATAATCAAATGAAACATCATATGATATACTGACAGGGAACCTTGGAGGAAGTGCTGTATTTAAGAGTCAAGTAAATATCATGAAATACTTTTCCTTCTGCGGCGGACTGATTCTCCAAATGCTTAACATAAAACACCCCTCGGATAAGCGGAACTCTATTATATATATATATTAAATGAATTCATGATCCCAAAGTTCAGAAAATACCCAGAGGTAATAGACAGTGCAACATCAGTCACGCCCCAAACATTGGCTTAAGCGGAACTCTATGTACATTGAATAGAATTCATGATCTCGAAGGACGAGAAAAATATAATAACACTGAATCCAAGTATGGGGGAAAATTTTACGGCCGACACACTTAAAGATTGTTTTTGTGATAGTTAATAAATTCTGTATAAAGATCCTTTGGAAACATAAAATCTAAACAAGCAAGATAATAGCAGACTCGGACTGACTGAGTCTGTTCATGGAAGGTAATGAAAAGTGCAACATTCTCCAATATAGGCTGTATGAATCTCTATCACACAGGTATTGAATGACCTCCACGATCCGAATGGATCAGAAAACATAACCTTACATTTTGATAAAGATGTTTTCTTCATGATGATTGAAAGCCAACTTGACATGACTTATAGATAGTGGGCGGTGAACTTGTAAAGCTTTAAAAGCATCTAAATCAATGGAATTTATTCAAGAATATAAAGTTAAATCGCTATTGTAATTTGTTAAGTCAAAATCATTTTAGTTCAAAATTACAATTAGTGAAAATTCTTTGTTTTATGTAAAGCGGCGATAAAAATACTTAACTCTAACACGACCTGATTTATTTTCCCGTTGAATAAAGAAGGCTGGAAACTGTGTCTTATTATTCAAGAATTATTTTTTTTCTGATGTGACAATCATTACGTAATAGTAACACGCTACTCGTTTTTTAATTGAAAAAGAATAGTACAATAAAGTGAATAGTGCATGCTTAGTAGCTATGTCGAGAGAACGACTTAGTACCTCGTGGGAACGAGTCAGCTATGTCGTGGGAACGACTTATTATCTGGCAGTGTATGTTGGCCCATCTCCGGTAGTGTACGTTGGTCTTTGTCTCTTAAAGCATCACAACGTACGTTAAGACTGGATGCATATATAGGTTATATCACCCCTCCGCCCCACGGTTAATGGTTCCATCATATACTATTCAAAAAAGAAATACTAGACACCACCCTAACCATAGAGCCTGTACCAACAAGTATAATAAAACAAACATTGGAATATGAATGTTGATGTTCTTAATTCGTAGGTTAATTCAATATTTGCGATTTACATTATCTTTGAAGTTCAAGGTTTCACCAAGAAATGCACCAAGATATCTAATTGTGCTTTCACGTTTAACATCATCACCAGCACCAGCATTCAAATTTTAATGGATATTGTGACACATTTGTTCAGTCAAAGTCTGCTATCTAACATAATTAATTTAGTTTTGGAAGTGTTCATTTTCAGATTGTTTCTATTCATCCGGTCATTAATTATAACTGCGCACCTTTCAAGGTCTCTGATCGCTTGTGATTCTACGGAAATATATGTAGGACGAAAGCTTTTCTTTGCTATATGATCATACATACATCGTTAATTAACTCAGAAGGCCTAACTTACCTGCCATATCTTGGACCACAGACAATGTCCACGTTTGTTCCTCGTTCATCTATGACGATCACATGTATAAAGATTCGGAAGATTCACCTTATATCAGAGAAAAACTGTTTTTGCCATTATATGTCATTTGTTATTGGATTTAAATGAAATTGTTAGTTAGGCATGTAGTGAACCAAGGTATCCGTTCGTGGCCTAAACCTGAATGTTGTATATGGCCAAAGTTTTCAGTATAGCATGGATCCATTAAACACAAGAGGTTATTTTAAGAAGATGAAGAAGTCGTTAAGTTATTTATCTATACTCATAGGAAGAGGACAGACATACCGCAACAACGTTTCTAAATCTTCAGAGAGGGGCGATTTACCTTGTATCAAAATCTTGAGATAATCGAATGAAACGAAGATATTCATAAACACATTTTATTCTAGCATAAATGTGTTGTTCTTGGCACAGTATGGAAAACGGGTGTTAACAGAGATTCTCGCATTCATGTGCTGTTAAAAAAAACTTTTATATATGCGCTTTTCGTGACAAAGCCTAAACGTATTATGTATAACGGCCCCAAAACGGATAATTCAAAACATGCAAATTTAACGACGTTGATGTATGATATTTTCATTTATTATTTTTTTTTCGCGTTTAATGCTACAAAATCGTTTGCGCGTGTTCATTTCGTGTTACAACATTTTCAATACCTGTCATGGACATTCTCGATCAAGTCGCCTTGCATGTTTGGTTGGTTGTGTTTTTTGCTTCCAAAGCACCTCTTTGCAGATTTTATGTAAAAATGTGAAGTACCAATAGAAGTTAACAAAAGTTTGAAGAAAAATCAAAAGAATGCTGAATTATAGTTTTAAGTACCGGTAAGCTGCAGCGGTAGCGGTACTTTCTCCTATTAATCATTTATCGAACAAAACATCCCGTGTTACAATCGTCAATAATGTGTTTGACTCGTAATTTAAATTGTCCGGTGAACACTATCTACCAACTGAAAAATATATGATAAATGACTGACTACTGCTGTATATACATATGCTATGTCTGTCTTATGATAGATATATGAACACATATAAGGTCTGCCTTATGATGGATATGTACATGTATATAAATATATATATGTAATGTCTGCCTTATGCTGATTATTCATGTAATGTCTGCCTGATTCGTATTTTGTACGTACAAAAAATTAGGCAGACAAAGAATTTTATATATTTTTCATTTCTCAGTATATAAAAACGCGGCTTTTACTATGCAATCTTTAAAGGTTTTTCATTATAATTGTGCACAACAGACGTCAAAATGTCAATAAATGCAATATATATATAAAGTCTGCCGAATGCTGCTTTTAAACCTACTGTCTGCCTAATGAGGAAAGCAGGGTTATATATATATATATATATATATATATATATATATATATATATATATATATATATATATAAAACATGAAATATTTAATACAGCGCATGCATTTTGTATCTTCTGAAGTGTTTATAAATAATCCTGAGCTTAATAATTTTGTATGAAAATATTTGATAAAGATTTATATTGACTTAGCCTCAGGCAGGTACAGATTAACTTGTTTGTTTCTTCATGTTATGAGTATTTTATGTTTGATTTGGCCTTTGAAAGCACGTTCTACTATTTGTTAGTTAAGAAATAAAGTTTCAATGTATCAACAAAAGAAGACCCATGCATGCATTATTCGATGGTCATATTTGCTCTTTGACTGGTCATAAGTTGTGAGGTTTTTATGTTGTGATCTCCGATACATAATTAACATTCTCTTCCTCTTCACTTTAAAAAGCAGTTTCATCCCTGTCAATGACAGTCTCTGCTGTTTCCACATGTATATGTTTTACATCATCACAAAGGTCTTCAGCAGAAGTGAATTTTAAACATACAATCTTTACCATCATGCTAAATTTCTGTAACAGACTGGTCCATCATCCAAATTTGGCAGTACCACTTATTGTTCAAAGGGGTTTTCATTTTTAGCTCATCTGATTTTTTGAAAAAAAATGATGAGTTATTGTCATCACTTGAGCGGTTGTCGGCGTCGGCGTCTGCGTCGGCGTTGCCTGGTTAAGTTTTATGTTTAGGTCAGCTTTTCTCCTAAACTATCAAAGCTATTGCTTTGAAACTTGGAATACTTGTTCACCATCATAAGCTGACCCTGTACATCAAGAAACATAACTCCATCTTGCTTTTTGCAAGATTTATGGCCCCTTTTGTACTTAGAAAATATCAGATTTCTTGGTTAAGTTTTATGTTTAGGTCAACTTTTCTCCTAAACTATCAAAGCTATTGCTTTGAAACTTGGAATACTTGTTCACCATCATAAGCAGACCCTGTACATCAAGAAACATAACTCCATCTTGCTTTTTGCAAGATTTATTGCCCCTTTTGGACTTAGAAAATCAGTTTTCTTGGTTAAGTTTTATGTTTAGGTCAGCTTTTATCCTAAACTATCATAGCTATTGCTTTAAAACTTGCAACACTTGTTCACCATCATAAGTTGACCCTGTATAGCAAGAAACATAACTCCGTCCTGCTTTTTGCAAGTTTTATGGCCACTTTTGGACTTAGAAAATATCAGATTTCTTGGTTAAGTTTTATGTTTAGGTCAACTTTTTCTCTTAAACTATCAAAGCTATTGCTTTGAAACTTGCAACACTTGTTCACCATCCTAAGCTGACCCTGTACAGCAAGCATCATAACTCCATCCTGCTTTTTGCAATAATTATTGCCCCTTTTGGACTTAGAAAATCATTTTCTTGGTTGAGTATTATGTTTAAGTCAACTTTTCTCATAAACTATCAAACTATTGCTTTAAAACTTGCAACAGTTTTTCACCATCATAAGTGGACACTGTACATCAAGAAACATAACTCTATCCTGCTTTTTGCAAGAATGATGGCCCTTTTTAGACTTAGAAAATCATGGGTAGGACAATATTTCTATTACACAAAAAAAATCAGATGAGCGTCAGCACCCGCAAGGCGGTGCTCTTGTTACCCAAGAATTGACTGTTTCTGAGCATTTTTTTTTTTTATGCCCCCGAAGGGAGGCATATTAGTTTTCAGATGTCCATCCGTTCGTTCGTTAGTTAGTTCGTTCGTCACAACGTTAACTTTTTGCATGAAGGCGCTTTACTCATTAACCACTGCACCCAGGACCTTCAAACTTTACATGCTGATAGTACTTATTGAATACACAACCCCTACTGACTTTGGGGTCACCTGGTCAAAGGTCAAGGTCACAGGGGCCAAATGTTAACTTTTTGCATGAAGGCACTTTACTCGCGAACCCAAGCACCCAGGACCTTCAAACTTCACATGCTGATAGTACTTATTGAGTACATGACCCCTACTGATTTTGGGATCACCAGGTCAAAGGTCAAGGTCACAGGGGCCAATGTTAACTTTTTGCATGAAGGCACTTTAGTCGCGAACCACTGCACCCAGGACCTTCAAACTTCACATGCTGATAGTACCTATTGAGTACACCACCCCTATTGACTTTTGGGTCACCAGGTCAAAGGTCAAGGTCACAGGGGCCAATGTTAACTTTTTGCATGAAGGCACTTTACTCACAAACCAATGCACCAAGGACCTTCAGACTTCACATGCTGATAGTACTTATTGAGTACACAACCCCTATTGACTTTGGGGTCACCAGGTCAAAGGTCAGGGTGCTGCGGGGGCATTTGTCACCATTAGTGACAGCTCTTGTTTGACCATTGGCTCAGCTTTACCCGCCCTAAAAAAAAGGGGCCTTTGTCCAATTTTAAACTAAAAGCCTTCTTTATAGCAGATTTTTCCCCTGCCTTAAAAGCCTTTGTCCAAGTTCTAACCCCTAACCCAAGAAATTCTCTGGGGTTTTTGAAGGCCTTTACATGTGACTGGTGGGCGACGAGACGACAGAGGCCTTAGGGGCCTTTGTCGACCCACCGTTGTAGCCTTGGTAGGGGGAGTATATAGCCTATGTATAAGAATTTAACTACAAGGCCTTCGTATAAGGAAAAGGCCTTCGTATAGCGGCCTATATATAGTATTATCCTAACCCTACCTAACCCTAACCAAACCTAACCCTAACCCAAAACCCAAACCCCAAACCCCTAACCCTAAACCCTAACCCTAACCCTAACCCTAACCCTAACCCTAACCCTAACCCTAACCCTAACCCTAACCCCAACCCCAACCCTAACCCTAACCCTAACCCTAACCCTACCTAAACCAAACCCTAACCCTAACCCTAAACCCTAACCCAAAACCCAAACCCCAAACCCTAACCCTAACCCTAACCCTAACCTAACCCTAACCCTAAACCCTAACCCTAACCCTAACCCAAACCCCCAAACCCCAACCTAACCCTAACCCTAACCTAACCCAAACCCCTAACCCTAAACCCTAACCCAAACCCCAAACCCCTAACCCTAACCCTAACCCTAAACCCTAACCCTAACCCAAACCCCTAACCCTAACCCTAACCTAACCCTAACCCTAACCCTAACCCTAACCCTAACCCTAACCCTAACCCTAACCCAAACCCCTAACCCTAACCCTAACCCTAACCCTAACCCTAACCCTAACCCTAACCTAACCTAACCCTAACCCTAACCCTAACCCTAACCCTACCCCTAACCCTAACCCTAACCCTAACCCTAACCCTAACCCTAACCCTAACCCTAACCCTAACCCTAACCCTAACCCTAACCCTAACCCTAACCCTAACCCTAACCCTAACCCTAACCCTAACCCTAACCCTAACCCTAACCCTAACCCTAACCCTAACCCTAACCCTAACCCTAACCCTAAACCCTAACCCTAACCCTAACCCTAACCCTAACCCTAACCCTATGCTAAGCCTAAGTTTAAAGGCCTTTGTATATAAACTATTCGACACTTTGAAAAATTTCACTGAAAAGCAACCCAAAGTTAAAAGGCCTTTATAATAAGCAATTCGACACTTAGAAAAGTTTCACTGAAAGCTAAGCCTAAATTAAAAGGCCTTTGTATAGAAACAATTCGACACTTTTTAAGTTATGCTCAGCCTAAGTTAAAAGGCCTTTGTATATAAGCAATTCGCAGTTCTAGCAGTTCTAGCCGTCCTAGACAAAAGGCCTTTGTCCCAGCTTTAACTAAAGAGCCTTCATATAGCAGCATTTTTGCCCTAGCCTTAAAGCCTTTGTCCAAGTTCTAACCCTAACCCAACAAATTCTCTAGGTATTTGAAGGCCTTTACATGTACTGGAGGGCGCCGACACGACAGAGGCCTTCGGCCTTTGTTCGGGCCCGCGTTGTAGCCTTTTGTAGCGGAGTATATGGCCTATGTATAAGAATTTAATTACAAGGCCTACATATAAGGAAAAGGCCTTCGTATAGCGGCCTATGTATGGTATTATCCTGTCCCTAAACCCTAAACCCTAACCCTAACCCTAACCCTAACCCTAACCCTAACCCTAACCCTAACCCTAACCCTAACCCTAAACCCTAACCCTAACCCTAACCCTAACCCTAACCCTAACCCTAACCCTAAACCCTAACCCTAACCCTAACCCTAACCCTAACCCTAACCGAACTTGACCTAGATATCATCAAGAGGAACATTCTGATCATTTTTCATGAAGATCCATTGAGAAACATGGCCTCTAGAGACGTCACAAGGTTTTTCTATTTTTTGACCTACTGACCTAGTTTTTGACCACACGTAACCCAGTTTCAAACCTGACCTAGATATCATCTTGGTGAACATTCTCACCATTTTTCATGAAGATCCATTGAGAAATATGGCCTCTAGAGAGGTCACAATGTTTTTCTATTTTTAGACCTACTGACCTAGTTTTTGACCCCACGTGACCCAGTTTCGAACTTGTCCTAGATATCATCAAGGTGAACATTCTGACCAATTTTCATGAAGATCTCATGAAAAATATGGCCTCTAGAGAGGTCACAATGTTTTTCTATTTTTAGACCTACTGACCTAGTTTTTGACCGCACGTGACCCAGTTTCGAACTTAACCTAGATATCATCAAGATGAACATTCTGACCAACTTTCATAAAGATCCCATGAAAAATGTGACCTCTAGAGTGGTCACAAGCAAAAGTTTACGCACGCACGAACGCACGGACGGACGGACGACGGACGCCACGCGATCACAAAAGCTCACCTTGTCACTTTGTGACAGGTGAGCTAAAAAATAGTAATTTTGGATATTATTTAATAATTTTTACATATAACAATGAGGAAATTAATCTCCTTTTGATACATGTAAGCTTTATTTGAATTTATGGCCAATTCATGATATAATCCACATTCAAACTTGTCGGAAGTGATAGAAATTTCATTGGAAATTGTTTCCACTATTTGGTCTTTTGTGTATTTGACACAAGTGGGGATACTGCCAATATGGAACTAGAGCTGTCACAGGAGACAGTGTGCCCGACTATTTCGGTGCTGGAGAGTGAAACTGGGCACATCTGAGGAAACTGGAGCTGTCACTGGAGTGCTTAATAACTCCAGTGGTGGATGAAGATATTGCACAATTGACCAGACGCCGGCTGTCAATCAAACCAATAAATCGATAAGGGATCAACCAATCAATGTGCTTGATTCGACGCACATCTCCAGACGGTGTTA
This sequence comes from Mercenaria mercenaria, assembly GCF_021730395.1. Classification (NCBI taxonomy): domain Eukaryota; kingdom Metazoa; phylum Mollusca; class Bivalvia; order Venerida; family Veneridae; genus Mercenaria; species Mercenaria mercenaria. The sequence continues at coordinate 120,850,681 of NC_069361.1, read as the reverse complement.
ATGTAAATATTAACCTCCGACATTGCGATCTCGACATTGATAAAAATAACTGATAAATTCGTTTTGAAAATGATTATATATACAAGTAAAACTTATTAGAAATGGTAAAAAGGTGTCAGTGGGGACTTTGCAAGTCCGATAGTCGCTTCCCAGAATGCCTAGATTATTCCTTTTCCAAAACCTAAGTAAAGTTTTGAGAAGTATCTTCGCTGGATTAAGACTTGTGGACGTCCTCACAGACAATTGAAAGTGGATAAAATCGACGGAAACTACCAAATATTTGTATATACAATGGTATTAATATATCTAGCTTTCACTTAATTCACATTTGACCCTGGCGTCATGCGATAAATTAGGCATCGTAGGTGGCTACGAGCTAAGGTGTATGTGTTCACATTAAATACGGGCATCGTGCCATATTTTTTTCATTTTTTTCATTTTTTTTTTTTTTTGCAATTTCAGTGCAGTTTTCTTGCAGTCACCGCAGGCTTCCAACGGAACTCTTACGTGCTGGAGATGACCAATATGTATAATCTGAAAAATGTTATGCCATATAAAGGCTGCCGCACGGAAATGATGCGGCCGCTGTAGGCCGCGCGATGATTGCTCAATATCCATGCGATTTCATTCGGTACAGTACTGCAGCAAGCAGGAACCTTGTGGCAGCTCTGCGAGTGCCGTGCGAAGGTCTCAGGTGTCTACAATCTCTGTACGATTTCTTTCAGGCACTTTGTCCACGGAATATCGTGCGTTGGCTGCACGATCAGCGCATGACTTCCTAACGATGCCTGTGCGGAGATTGTGCAATGCCACCTACGACATGTCTACGGTCTACGTGCTTTCAATTTGTTCAAATATGTATAACTTTTTGCTAAACAAAGTCGTTGAGGCTGCGTAGCCCGTATGAAAATCGCACATCCATACCCCCAACCCCCTCCCCCGCCCCCACTGCCTCCGCAGTCACACAGAAAGGAGGATACGGGCAGTCTACGGGTTCTGCAGACACATCGTAGGCCAAAGATAAACTAGGCATTGTTGGTTTATTTCTCAGCCATAGCACTTCTTATTTGGCATTTACATAACAAGAAACTGTGAAGAGAAAGTGCCAAAATGTTCAAGTAGCAAAAATATGAACTATAAGTGCTACATTATTCGTGCCCAAACTTTTCAGTTGCCTCGATCAACATGTACGTGGAAAGACATCGGTGATGTGAATTCTTTTTAGGTTGAGGGAGAAGGGCTATTTATACCTAAAATGTAAATGTATCATCATCCTTCAATGCACTTTTTCCAGTTTTGCACATGGGGCATAAGTACTGATAGAGTACAAGTCGAGAAAATACTAAGAAAATATCAAACTGAATGATAAACAAATTTTTTATATAATAATAAAAACACGCATAAACTTGTCAGAGATTTATTAAAGAAGCAACACAAAATTTTCAACAATAAATATCATCAGTAATTGTCGTCGTGTAGCCTTCTTCTGTCTTCTTTTGTCTTCTGAATATACATGCTTTCTCAACTAATTCTGTCCCCGAATGTCGGAAAATCCCAAAACTATCAATGTAAGACTCCTAACAGTACTTTCTCGAAATTCATCTAAATGTTTTAAAGACACATAACAAGACAGAAAATTCTTGCCAATATCCCTAGACCAAGATTCTACTCGGTAAAATTTCTATAGTTTCACCCCAGAACTGATATAAATAATACACACAACAGACTGTCAACAACATAAAAACTCCCTGTCTCAAATGAATATGCGAGGTAAGTACCCTGTTATTGTGACAAAGAAGTAGAGCGAGCATTATATGTTGGAAGAATACTAGGTTTTGCTTAGAGCAAAGAAGATATTTTAACAATAAATCATAAGTGAGAACAAACAATACCGGTAAACCATAAATTCAAGCAAAGTAGTAGATAGAAGTACATTAGTACATATTTCTAACTGATATTGGATTTGTTACAATAAAACGGATGGTTCAATGGTTTCCTGTCGCGGAAGCTGACATAAATATTATCTATTTGCTGGCATCACATGTTACACAAAAGCTTCCTGTTACAATATACACAAGTAATAGTTGGACAATTAAAACAACATGTCTGATGTGAAAAACACACATACAGCAAACAAATTAATGTCTGCCAAGGAATTACCACTGGTAGTTGATAAACATACTTGATAAACATACATCAAAAGCATTTTTTCTTCAATTTTAAATGCATTTCACAGAGATTGAAAATCAGAGAAGTATTTATGTTTGTATCATTTTGACATCAAAGTAATGAAACGAATGTTTCAATATTTTAAATAGACAACTTTACCGGTAGGTATTTTATAACAGAAAAGGAATTGCACTTAACAAAACAATAACATTTCTTCTTCAAATCAAATTCAAATGAGCAGCACCATGAGAAAACCAACATAAATCCAGACGAGCGTGCGTATCCGCGCAATCTGGTCAAGTATACATGCTGATCACCTTCAAAGCCTATTGCGTTTAGAGAAACCGTTAGCGAACAGCACTGCGCGGATGTCTGGATCCATGCTGGCCGCAAATGCATTATGTTGCTTTTCTCATGGCGCGGCTCAAATGTTATTTATGTCGCAGTTGTTACGGGATTACTTTAAAATTGATAATAAAATAAATTAGTAACACAAGTATATGCAACAAAGGGTAATATAGGAAAACCTGTCTTAAGCAGCTAGCCAAGGGAGTGAAAAAAAGTGGTTGTTTACAGCAGGTGGCTGCTTAATGCATGCAATTTATAGAATGAATGACCGTTTTGGGAAATGAGACACAGGCTGCTTAAGACAGGTTGGCTGTTATAATTTAGAGGTGACTGCTTAAGCAGATTTTACTGTATATCATATAAAGGAAAGTACTCTACAGAGTTTCCGTATGTTTAAATGTTCACAAAAAAGTCTGTAACAAAATCTGACAGGAAATGAAACTGCTTTTCTTGAGCTATAATCTTTCTTTATCATATAGCTGTCAACTCATTGATTAAACTAGTGTGATGGGAAACAAACGACCAGTGAAGATTGATATTATGGCTACAGAGTTTTATACACAGAGGGAACTCAGATAACACACATGTACAGAATTAAGCTGGCTTTCTGGCTGAATAGTTATTTTTATAAACACTTTTAAAGTTAATTTAAGCCTCTAAAATAGCACATTTTATCTGATGGCTAAATCATACTGTTCGGAGCAAGGGGCAATTAAAAATGTCAATGCTGGAGTTACTTCCAGGGTAAATGAAGAAAACTTATATATGAGAAATATGACAGAACAAATATAGGGACCGGAGCCAGTCTAGTACAAAATTAACTATCGCAAATAACAAATAGAAGAATAGGCAGTAAATAAAACTGCGACTATTTGAGACATTAAGACTATTATTGCACTTATTTTGATTATACATTTTTGTACATCATGAGAGAAAATAGTAGTAAACGTAATATTTATATTAAAGCCGTAAAGATGGTAAAACACTTTAGCTGAAGTTAATGCCGAATCAATCCACAAAAATATGGTAACTTGTCGCTTGTAAACAACACGTTCTATCAAAATAAAAAAAAGGAATTGAATTACAGTCATAAATTCAAATGAAATATACGGTACATCAATTTGGCTATTGTGTTCAAACGTAAATGAAACATGTATTTGCTTAGCGTGAAAACAAATTGAAACAAATTAATTTTGAGAAAAATCTGCTAAAGATAATATAATAATTTAGTACGTTTTATAAGTCAAATAAGCAAAGCAAACCAGAAAAATAATTCATGTTTAGAATAGAAAGCATTGGCATTGCTATTTTTAGAGTACTGCGTTTATTCTAGAATTATTAAAACAAATTCGCGAAATAAGAGCATGTCTTTAAAACAGCCAGCGCATTTTTATGCAATCTTGCCAGGCATACGTTTGTTTCTGACAACAAAGAAAATGACGTCATACATCCACTAGCTTTTCCCGAAAGTTTTTAGAAAATGAAAGTAAACACGCTTAACTTGAAAATGAAAGTCGCATTTGCATTGATCAATAGTAAGGTGACACGCGCTGGGGTCAGTCCGTTTAAACTTCTTCTACTTTTTATATTAATTGGAAGTCAATTTTCAGAAATTTCGAATGATATACTGAAAAATACATTGGCTTTAGCATGACATGTCAGCTTTTCATCTACGAGAAAGATTGAACTCGGAATAAACACAAATCACATTGGAGTCACTGCCTGGAGTCCGTAACGGAGCAAGCATATATGGAGATTTTTAGAACTTCGTGAATAGTTAATAAAGTCTAATATCTAAGCCACTATTATAATACCTTATATACCAAAATTACCAAATAATATCCCACGGTTTTCAAGAAATGTTCATTCATATATATTCATAAGACTTACAGTAAACCTAATAGCTGTCTTGCTGCCTTGTAATTTATTTGGTCTGGTTCCTTAAGACCGGGCCCACGGATATTATGAGAATAATACAGTTTTATATGGCTCAATACAATCTCTTGTAACTCTTTTTTAGAATGTATTATGAATATGTAAATAAATGTAAATATTTCTTATTAGCATTTGTCCAAAGATGTGATTATGATTCAAACGGCTATTCAATATACCGACATTACAAATTCACGGCCCTGATTTTATACAATATTTGAGCGCTTCCTACTGATTGAGTAACAGATATTATCCTGAAATAATGCATAACTAACAAACACTAAAAAAATATATATCTCATTGATTAAACGAAAACCTGCCTTATCTTATCTGATTATAAATGCAATATTAATACACTTGAAACAGATACACATATATCAAAAGACGTGCTTAATACATGTCAAATTTTCACTTGATGCACTTTATAAATTTGCCCATTCAAGACAGATTTATTTTAACATAAATATAAATCTAGTAAACAAGCTTTGTATATAAGGAATTATAGAAGTATAAGAGATGTCAAATGATTGTATTGAAAAATTGTAATAGTACTATAGCTTTTCACAGCGCATTAAGCCGTAAATTCGAAATTTCGAGTTGATAAATAAGATACACTTGGCCGTAGATTTTGACCGGTCTATAGTTCAAGCGTTAGGGTCAAAATTTGTTAAAGTGAAAATTCATGTTTTGTCAATTGAAATAAATCACTTATAACTGAATGCCCGGTGACGTTCTAGTAAGGTTGCGATCGAAAACAAAAGAAAAAAATGTCTATGCATTTTTGTCAGATGAGGAGAGCGTATTGATATTGCTTTTGCTTTGTCATACACTTGTCTTTACCTGTTTAATTAAAATAAATTATTCTAAAGGCTATGTTGAGATCAGTGATGGACTGTAGTGTATGTATATTGCCCATACAGTACAGTACTGATAAAACAATAGACTGATGTACAAAAACGTTCAATTTCTTTATTTCTAAACTCAAATGGAAATATATTTTCAAAATTATCCAACTTGAAATAAAAAATGTTGTAATAAAACATAGTAACGGAAGAATAACTCATGAAGGTATTAACATATCAGTTTTCTTACAGTCAGTTTTATAGCCTGCAAAGCAATGTCATTGATCTGTTTGGCAATTTGTATATACACATATTAAAATAAGAAAGAACGATGGAGGCAATCATCTGGACAAAAAAACATAATTAAGATTTCTTCACACCGTCATCCAATATAGAGTCCATTTAAATGGTAAAATATAAGTTTCTTATACATTACAGTAGAAAAAAATGTTTATCGGTTATCATTGTTTAATAAAAGCTAATTCATCCAAACTACTGATAATGTAGTACAAAAATGATAACTGGATCATGTTGCCTACATTTAATAAAAAGTAAATACTTAAAGCCTTCAAATGGTCCTGGCCATCTACAACCACTGTACCAGTTTAAAAAAAAACTGAAAGAAATTGATGTCAGTTGTAAGTACAATTCTTTGGCATTTCTTTTAATAACAAATTTGTAGATCTATGTACAAACAAACACTCCAATTACATTTTTATCTACAGTTAATTCATGTACGGCAGCTGTTTCGAAATGATAAGATCTTCTTCCTCCAGGGTTCTTGGTAGGATTTTCAAAGTAGGATTCGAGGACTCCCTTCCTGGAAAAAGTTGGAGTCCAAGTATGAAAAAATGGAGTCCCATATTTTTGCCTGTCGCTAGATAAAGGCATAGCCTTATAAAACCCTACCGTTTGTCAAGGCTGTAGTTTATAAAACTTACTATTGGGCATGGTATTAAATAGATATGGTAGATTAAAGCCAGATTCCTTGCCCATCACTATGCTGAGTATGCTCATTTATGTGACTGTATTTAAAGTAAAAGTAAAAGAACAGTTCAAAACAAAGTATTTTATTCAAGTGAAAGAAAACACTTATTATCATAATCAGTGACATGACAGTTCCATTTATATGACTGTTTTCATGGTAAATGTAAAAGAACAGTTCTAAACAAAGTATCTTATGCAAGTGAAAGAAAACACTTATTATCATAATCAATGACATGACAATGCCATTTATATATCTTATGCAAGTGAAAGAAAACATTATCATAATCAATGACATGACATTATTCCATTTATATGACTGTTTTCATGGTAAATGTAAAAGAACAGTTCTAAACAAAGTATCTTATGCAAGTGAAAAAAAAAACACTTTTTATCATAATCAATGACATGACATTATTCCATTTATATGACCGCTTTCATGGTAAATGTAAACGAACAGTTCTAAACAAAGTATCTTATGCAAGTGAAAAAAAAAAACACTTTTATCATAATCAATGACATGACAATTCCATTTATATGACTGTTTTCATGGTAAATGTAAAAGAACAGTTCTAAACAAAGTATCTTATGCAAGTGAAAGAAAACACTCATTATCACAATCAATAACATGACGATTTCATTTAAGTAACAGCATTTATGGTAAAATGACATAACTACATGATCGCAACATGTTTTTAAAGGCCCAGTTCTTGTTGATTTTCACATTTTAGACATATATACACTTTGCACTGACAATTCCATTTCAAACTTATTTTCTCCTATTTTTCATTTCACAAAACTTGACTACAGCGGGCTTAGGGTCAAACACCTCGATCGCTGGACCCTCTTCAATAACTCTCATTAATTTAGTAACAGTGTCATGCTTCAGCCTGGCACGTCCCTTGGTTTTTACTTTGTTGTGAACACTGAAACCCCGTTCACAGGCAACAGAAGTAATTGGAGAAACCAGTAACACAGTGGCAAGTCGGACAAAGTCTGGAAATACATCTCTGTAGTTTCCTAGAAGGTGGGTACAAGCATCAGACAGGGACATGTTCAGCGATTTCAAAATAATTTTCAACTGGAAGTAGTCAGCTACTGCTCTGTCAGAATCAATAACACCAGATTCACCACCATACAGTTCACAAAGTTCCCTTAATTCTGACTCACCATGACTTTCTAGGTCAGTAACATTCTTTGGTATGCCAGCTGGGCGAAACACAACATTCAGAAGCTGCAGACTTTTCATTGATTGTTTATCAAACCTGGTTTCTATGTTTTCGATTAACTGTTCCAAGTACTGAGAAGAGGAGTTCTGAAATTGCATCCTCAGCTGCTCTCTGTCGGTCAATTTGGCACCACGATACACATCATCCTGAATACTGCTGTATACCTTCTCTAACTCAGAACCATTCACATTCTTTAACTGTTTAAGTTTCATTATTGTTGACTCAATCATCAAGGTGACTGTCTCCACATCAATTAAGTCTCTCTGAAAAACTCTGGACAGCTTGCATACCACATAAAGAACATCTTTTAGAAAGCCAGACACAAGGACAAAGGTCACATTTTTCAATTTTGTTAACAGGCCTTTTGCGTCAGGATTCCCTTTTGCAGCATCATGTTCAAGAGTATTGTACAAGGCAGGGTAACAATCTAATATGGCGCGAACTGCCCCCTCAAGTGACAACCAACGAAAACTGGCTGGTTCTTTAAGTGTCAGAAACTCAATGTTTTCATCTTCCATAATGTCAGACATGGCGCGTAGTTCATTGTACCTTACTGCGGAGTTGCTGAAATATCTGTAAATCAGTTTAAGTGTATGTTGGTAGTCATTAAGTAAAGGAATATCTCTACAGGCCTGACCAGCTGCAAGGGCTAATTTGTGCGCAACACAGTGAATCTGTATCAATTGTGGAGAATACTCTTTCAGTTTGACACCTACACCATTTTTACGACCTGTCATAACTGAAGCACCGTCACTGGCTAAAGTTATCAGTTTGGACATGGGAATTTTCTTTTTCTCAAACAACTTTACTATTTCACAAACAATGGTATCGGCCTTGCCATCTGGCACATTTATACAATCAAGGAAGAAGATCACTGATTTGTTAGCACTATCTACACATTTAACATAGACATTTAACTTCTTAAACACTGTAATGTCTGTGCTTTCATCAATAATCAAACCAATGAATTCTGACTGCGCAATATTTTGATCAATCTTCTCTTCCAGTGTGGCATTGATTGCATCTAACAATTCTGTCTTTGAATCTTCACCAGTGTACAGTTTGGTTGGGTCTTGAAGATCACGACACTTGTTTTTTACCTGAAAATAAAGGATGGCATTTTAAAATACAGTTATGGCCAATGTTAATAAATTGTTTGACAGCTATAAAATACAGCATGTTACCAGAAACAAACCTTTTTTTAGGCCTTATCACATCGGTCTTAGAGGTCCTATTGCAAGATAGCAAGAAACAACTAAATAATTTTTGCCAAAAGTAGACAAATTACATTTCAGTATAAAGCGTCTCATGAACAACACATTTTATTTTGACTGTCACATCTTCAAGGTAACAAAATCGCAATTCATTTGATAATGTGTATGTCGTAAAAACATTGCAGTCTGATCAAGATCTGCACTGATTGCCATTCAGTCAAACACGTTACTATTTGTTTTAATATCGTGATGGTCTAACAACGAGAAAAGAAAACAGTTAAAGTAACATACCTGAAGCTTCAGAACTTTGTTGTACTGGTTCAGTGGCTGGCCTTCTTTGGCTATGTAGTACATTGTATTCACCTGGGCTTCTTTGGAAGCATCACACTCAAGTTCATTTTCACGTATGGCAATTGTCTCAACAACCTGCTTTACCGTGGTGTTCTTTTTCTTTGCCTGGTGAGCCTCAGCAGCGAGAAGATGATCTTTGGTATTTTCATGCCTACTGAATGTTGAACTTTGCAAATTAGGTGAACCGTTTGTTGCCATTGAATTTGTCCTTTTTGACAGTTTACACCAAGAACACATAGCTTTAACATTGTCATTTTCATTCACTTTTTCAATCCACGGAAATGACCTGAACCATGAATCATTCCATACAGTCCTAATCCTTTTTGATTTCTTTTGGTTTGAGTCACATACAGTTTCACTTTCATTTTCAATATTTGAACACGATTCTACACATTTGCGTTTAATGCCGAGTTTTTCCAATGTTAACTGTGACATAATTACACCAGAAATTGAATATCCAAATTTTGCATTTATTTGAATCGTTCTTATTCCACAATAATACTTTAAATGACCGAACGATGTCGGCATTTGAAATATATGTTGTCTCGCATCCATTGTGGAAACAAAGCGAAACAATTATTGTCACATTAATTCAAGGATAGCTGCGAATAACATCACAATTCAGTCCAGTTAATGTCCTGCAAACACCGATATTTTAAGTCATAATTTAATCCTCATTTAATCTAATTATCTAAATTTGCGGCAAATACAAAGAAGCCTAAGTCAGCCGCGTGTTATGAAAATAAATTGGTTTACACACTTAGCACATAATCAAAAGCATGTTTGTCGCGTGTTGATTAGTTTTATTGCGTAAGCAATACTACCTTAATCGACTGGCAGTTATTGGAAAACAGCGATCGCTGATTGGTTGAGAGCGCAAAGCAGCCACTGCAAACTCCACCTTTGATCGACAGGCGAGAAAATTTGACAAGTTAGTGTATCGGGGAAGCTACGCACTCGGCAAATTTTTTACGCGTCCCATGGAATCGCGCTTGGAATATATTGGCGTCCTTTTCCAAAAAATATGCGTACAAATACGCAGAATTAAGCGTTCCCGAGAACCCTGTTCCTCTGACATATTTGCGACTTCTCCACCTCAAAAATCTCCAATCAGTCAGAACCCTTTTATACAAAGAATCGGCATTAGCTTTGCCAGATAGGTAGCCTAGACCCTAGAGGTTTATTGAGTTACATGTTGAAATACACACTGACCTAGCTGTGATCCCTGTTAAGAAACAATCTACTATCCTACCCACAGGCAATCGGCGTGTGACTTTGACCCCTTATGAATAATGGACCCCCACCCTGTTCTCTACAACCCAGATCTCCAACATAATAACAGAAAAACACATTTTCCAAAAAAAAAAAAAATGCTGTGATCCTACCAAGATTTCACAATGAAAATTTGAAATCAACCAATAATCTCCACACATACAAACAAATGTACTAAATGAAATAATGAGATTTACCATATAAGATCAAAATCAAGCATAATGTGCAGAAGGAAAATGAGTTTCGGCGCCCTTACACCAGCCATAGCAGTCAATCTGCGTTGAACAGTCAAAGAAAAACTGCCTCGTCACTGCCTTTGTTGTAGCAAGTTGTTTTGTGCACTGGTTTATTGTTCAAATGTCCATGAACTCGCTCGTCCTCGGTGTGTAGGGGAAGAACGTGGGTTTGTTTAAGCGCTGCCACCACGCCAGTTAACAAGGAACAACGGTAACGATGCAAATCAACGTTTATTGGCAGAGAAACGTAAATCAACTCTTTAAGATTACAAATGGAGGAGAGAAGCAAAAGGGCGACAACCCTTGCAACATAAAGCTAAACAACTGTATGCCGTACTAATACCGTACAACTGTGTATACAATGGCGCAGCATGCATAAAATATCACATTAATCAGTGCATTAATGCTTTATCAATGAAAACAATACACATGTTTGCAATAATTTAACAAATACACTATTACTTTATTCAGACTTGGGTTTTAAATGTGTTTAGAGTTGTATTTTTAATCCAGTTTGTGCCCACACAATGTGTATTAGAATGTGTAGTATTTGAAGGTAAAGTGGATACATAAAAAATAATGTAACATTAAAACTACCTGCAGGTGTAGTTTTATAAAATTTAATCTGTATGGCGACAGAATACCACACGGTTATCATTAGTGTGTGTTTATTAACAATGGATTCAATGACTGTGAATTGTATATCTCCTTCATATATCTGTAGGCCCCCATGTTTTGTTTTTTGTAGTTGTTTTCCTTTTCGTTTTTTTCTTCTTTTGTTTTTCTTTTTTTTTTTTTGTTTATCACAAATCATTCCCTAAGACAATTATTAGTTTCTACATTCGTGTTTTCTTCCCACAATGCAACTATGCTTAAATATATTCATATCGATCAGACCGTTTATATTTTAATGACATTTTTATCTCAACCACCAATTAGAGCCCGTTCAATGAAAATATACACATAGGGTATCATTGTAAAAGATATGGTCAGAGAGCTCACGAACTTTTATTGCAACAATTGAGACCAAAAGAAGTTTATACATTTTTGGAAACAATATTTCATATCCTCCATGAAAACCCATTTCTTAAGTGTCAAAGCCGTGCCTATCTATATTTCGTTCGCTTATATTTGTGATAGGGGAGGTAAAATTCACTTGTAAAATATTAGGGGGTAGGGTAAAGTTTACGTCTGCCAGTTTTTTCACTGTTTAATTACAGTAACAATTGGATTGTCAGTAAATATGTCAAAAAATTACAGCAATAAGGAATTCATCAAAATGGAAAAAAAGGCAAACTTGATATTCAAGGTCAAAGGTCTAATTCATTTGAAAATCACAAAATTTGGCATATTTGAAATTTATTTTTATTCTTAGAAAATAGTTTGTTATCTTAAGACACTCATCTTTATCTATATAATGTCTATATATTAGCAAAAATAAAAAATACAAATATTATTGCAAAAAGTCAAGGTTAGCCCTGATAATTTAAGGTAAAAGTTCATTTCCGTGCGAAAATGTCAAAACTGTTACCTTTACTTTTTTGTAACCTGTTCAATATGTCTTCACATTATTAGTCGCTGAAGTTAATTCATTTTAATGTTTGTATGTCTAGCAAAGTCAGCAGTGAAATTGTAACCCCAAAACCGCAAAGGGTAAAGCTAATATCAGAGGTCAAAGGTCAAATTTGTGTGAAAAGAAATGCATAAATAGCTTTCAGGTAAATAGTTAACAACACGGAACTTTTTGAAACTTCCAAACGTGGAAGATGTTTAGTGAGCTGCACTATCGGACGGTGAACCATCAACTTCGACCATATGAATGTACTAGGGACAGAAAATACCACAATTTGAAAGCTTTATAAAATTATACCACAATTAATATTTGACTTTAATTAAGCGTTGCTTTATGCAATCATGTAAGTAGGGTTACAGTTAGGCAGCAGTCCATATATTGTTGTCAATACTAAGTTATTTTAGATATGTATACTTACTTTTTAAATCGCCACTACTTTGCCCTTAGCGTGTATTCACATTTTTAATTGTCAATGACAAAAGTGCCGACAGCCTTACGGAATCAATGTGTAATCCTTAAACGAAACCCCATACTGAAATAGTCACTTTTTTCTTCTTCCTAAATCAATGACATAACATATTACAAACCAGAGTTTTGATTATAACAAGAGCTTATAGAACACGAAATACCCCATTTATGCATTCAGTAACTGCACAGGGAATAGAAACTATTTCCACACTGTGCCCTGGACGATTGACATACTGAAATTTGGGTCATTTGCCAGTCATTAGTGACCTTCGTATCAAATGAGATCTTAGACCATGCGTTCTCTGGTTATTTGGCAAAAACATTCTGCTGTTCTGTGTTAATGGGATTTTGATCCTCAAAATCTATAGGGATCATCTGCTGGTCATGATCGACCTCCCTATAAAGTTTTGTGACCTTAGGTCCAGGCGTTCTCAAGTCATCGTACGGAAACTGTTTAACTGTTCCGCTTCACTGTGACCTTGACCTTTGACCTACTGATCTAAAAATCAAATGGGGTCATTTTCTGCTCATGGCCAACCTTCTCATCAACTTTCATGATCCTAAGCCTAAGCGTTCCAGAGTTATAATCCGGAAACCGGTTGGTCTACGGACCGACCGACTGACAGACCGGCCGACCAACATCAGCAAAACAATAAACCCCTCCTTCTTCGGTGGTGGGGCCACTGGGGAGGGATGTTAAAAATAAAACAGTATAGAGACAATGATAAACCACTTACCTGAATTGTTTATACGACTCTTAACCAGCTAGGGTACATTTCTTCGTCAATCCTATCAACTTCGATAGTTAATAAAATGTAAATTTCTCCGAATAGCAATACTAAGACCGTCGTTACACACACTTCTATCTATATAATACTTTTCAAAGACACAAAAAATTGTGTCCACATGATATATCCAATGATCGCGTTGTATTGATGGAGAAATATGCATCCAAACATTGGTATGCGAAAACACAATCCGTGCCGTATTCTGAATGCTGTTTAATGTTTTATAGACACTGATAAACTTTGCTGAAATATGAGACAAACCCACCTGCTAAGATTAAGATATATCAATTAGACCAATTTACTGCTGATAAGTAATCAACATTTCTTTTTCTTAACAAAACTATACTTTAGTATACAATTGGATTGAACATCTTTTCAAGAAATTAAAAGGGAACGTTTCTTAAATAAGCTGTAAACAATAACTAAAGTAAAAAGTTTAACTAAAATGTCTTTTGCCCGTCCCCCATGTGGGGGCTTCTTTGGCCGAGTTGGTAAGGTTCCTAATCACTTGCCCCGAACCGCAGTTGGTTCAAAACCTCGCTCGAGTGCAAAATTCCTTCATGGAAGGTAGCCACCCAGCTTGCTTAGGAAAGGTTCGTTGTTCAATCCAGGTTCCTGCTAGTGATTGATATGATGCCAGGAAGGTCACCTTGGGAATCCACCCACCGACAAAACCGAATAAAATCAGTACTCAGATAACATGCTGGCAACACAACCCGATTTTCAAAAGCATTAATTTATCAATATGTATAATTCGATTATTGGCTATTATCTTAAAATTAGTGTTATTGTTTTTATTTCCTCAGTCAATTAAATGATATCTTTTGTTCTATTTCATAATATTCATAAATGATTTTGGATAATACAAAATTAATGTAAGATATCATTAACTAGAATTTAGGAAATAAAAATAAATCTATTTTGTGATATCACGAAATCGATTATAGGATATCATTTAGTAAATTATGTTCATCCTATTCATTGATATTTAGAGTGTAAAATATGGAGTGGAGTCATGGAGTGGAGTGTTGGAGTAGAGTCTGAAGTAAATTTTGGAGTGTAGTCTCTTGAGTGGAGTCAATTTTGGAGTCAATGTTTTTTCAAACATTTTGTTTAAAAAATGGGGGATGGGTGCAGTTGGGGTACCGTTGTGGAGCTAGGGACTTAGGTGTTGTGATCGTCTCATGATTTGTGTCATGTTATTTTAGAACCCTTTATGCACGAAGAAGTTATGGCCCAGAAGCAAAAAAAAAACATACATTTTTTCACCCTTGACCATTAAGTGTGACCTTAACCTTGGAGGTAGGGACCTGGGTCTTGTGGTCTAATTATGGCGGACAGCTATGCCAAGTTTTTACGTAATCCCTTCATGCATGGCACTTGTATTTAGAGACCATTTGTCTTATGACCCATTTTATCGATCGAAGTATGAAAAAAGAGACCGTTTCATTAAGAGACTACTGTTATGTGACTCCAGTACTGAGACTCCACAATAGTGACTCCACTCTAAAATTGACTCCACTCCAAACTTGACTCCACTCCAAAATTGACTCCAAAATAGACTCCACTACAGACACTATTCTAATGACTCCATTCCAATAATGACTTCAGACTCCGCTCCACCACTCCACACAACGACTCCACTCATACTTTACGCGGTAGAGTCAATTACTCATAATATTATACTGTAAGTTCGTATGAGGTCTAATTAGTGCAGTGCCCGTATCAAACAAATTATACTTGGTGAATGTCTGTTTCTTTTAAACTTTAAAACAGAGGAATGGGAAAACTAGTATGCTACTACATCGAAAGAAGAATTTTCAGTTATGTTTGACAGATGTTAGTACCTAGTTATTACTTTGGCGTAACTTTTAACGTGGCAGTGTTAATTAAGAAATAATATTTAACATTTTGTGACTTGTCGTTGCCTAAAATCATTGTCTGGAGTTAAGATGTGAAGGAATTATATTACGAGGGCGCAATCCGTGTGATAGAAATGTTATAGACATAACTCACAAAGCTTATTGTGTTCCTTTCTTGATCTCCGGAAGAATTCCGAGAGGTGGTGCTAGAACACATTTGTATCCATTGGCCTCCAACAATTTAAATGGGTCTGAAGTTTCGCAGTTATTCAGGTTGTGATACAAAACAAGGTCTTTCCGCAGCAAAACAATGGGTACTTGGAAGTTGAACATCTCCGCTTAGATTCCAATACACCCGATTTCGTGGTTCTGGGTATTAATTATACACCCCTTGGCTATATGGCAGTTTCTGTGGTATGCACGCTCCATAACCTAAGATCCCCTTTTTTCAAGTTTGTTTATTTTTTTTCTGCCTATGTTATTTTCTATTTTTGTTTAGTGCAATCCCTTTATTTAGCTTGGGGCAATAAGCCGCCGCTTTTCACCGAACTGCACTGTGTATCATTGTAGATTGAACGTAACCACCGAGTGCTTCGCGGGCTGAGTAATTAAGGTTGCTGACTTCAAATGACTTACCCTCGTCGATTTCGGTTCAAGCTTCGCTTGGGGCGTAGTATTCTTCATATGAGAAAGCCATCTAGCTCGGTGTTTCAACTAAGTGTCGATATGACAGTAAACCCAACTTAAACAAAAAATGTACACCCCCGTAGACCTATAGAAAGATCTGCGGATATACTGGTGTTTGTGATAGATATTTCAACAAAATCACGTATAAAAATCATGTCTGAAGTAATTTATCGCATCAACATTTCAACTAACGCATTAATCAGGATCATGTACATACAATTCTAACATGACTCGATTCGATTGCCGAATAAGTAATAGAAAGAGCATTGAAACTAAAGGGTAAACGATTTGTACGAGGGGGCGTAGCCCCCGAGTATAAATCGTTTACCCGTGAGTTTTAATGTTCTTTCTGTTTTGTATCATAGCCATCCATATATGGAAGTTTTAGGCGGTCCACATTGCCATATACAGTAGTTCAGTGAGTACTTAAAATCCTTGCTTTACAAATGTGTAAAGCCCAGGTAAAATAAACCAATGCTAGAGCAGAAAATCAATAAAATACACCTTGCTGTCTACTGTTCCAGACACTCTGGCATACTTTCCTATCTAACAGTGCGGTAACTAGCGTGCGGGTATTAAATATCTGCACACTTTTAGTTACCGCACCCTGTACTCAAGAGTATACGAATTATCTGCACCAAATTTGTTAAGAAAAAACACCGAGCTATGATACAAGAAAAGAAGATATTCAAGCTCTGTGTTTTATGCGGCTTTTAAGAGAGCATTATGACGTCAAATATGACGTCAAATTGCCGTATGATGACAGATTTTTTATTACTCAGATAAATGAGGCCCAACATAATTCTTATCAAAACATTTTGATGGACATGTAAGAATAAAAACATTCAAGGCCTTTCTGTGGTTTGTCGAGGCCTTGATTATTTGATTTGTTAAATATAAACGTAAAACTGACAACGTAACGTCAAATGAATTAAAAACGTAAAGCGCAATATCAGAATGCACATATATATATTTACATTAGGTATTATTAAATTTTGTTGTTTTTACAGTAGTTTAATATCATATATTTTGCTTGTAATATGTGCAAATGTGGAGTTCTGTGGGTTTAGGCGTATACGGCAATATGCATTTACACCACCGTCCACGAACAAGTTCAATCGAACAGATCTTTCAACATTTTCATTTCATGGCGGAGTTTCCACGTTTTCTATTTCATAAGTGAATGTATAGTATCGTCAACATTATCAAGACACCAATTAAAGCTGGGCTACCTAATTTGTTTAAGTGGTTCATCATTCCTGTCTCTTCTACAAACGTGTAAATTTACAAGTTTAAACGACCTAATCATTTACAAAAAAAAATGAATGAATAACGTAGCCCCGTCAAACGTCGTCTTTTCGCCTTCCGGATTGACAAGTTTAAATTGATGACTTGATTCGACATAAAATGAGATAATAATTATGACAAGTTATGATATATTTGTCAGTCCGCTATAAAGTGTTACTTGGATGGTGCAATAACTAATAAAGTGTAAAACTCAATGATGGTTTTCTCGTAAATCCTACATAAAACGGACAGAGGGAGTGGAATTTGTCTTGCAGCTTTCTTGGTCATGCCCTTAAAGTTAGGCTCTTGGTGCTCTGACTTCAGATAAGTTGTCGAGTACATTGGTGTAATTATACCTTAGATTTACCTTAATTTTATGTTTTACTTAAAATAATCTGTTTTTTTTCGCTAATGTTATAACCTTTCTCAGCGGGGATTTTATTTACAATGTGTTGTCTAACTTGTTAAAATTGGGTAAGTTGGATGTTTGCATACCCTAAACGCGTTTAAAACCCACAATTTCCTTTTTTATAGGCTACTGACCATTCCAAGGGGGTGCCCCTATTTTCAACTATACCCACTATCGCCCAAATCCTTTCCCCTTGCGATTGCGTTCCTTTGTTTTTGCATCTCCCCCACCCCCCACATCCCCCCGCCCCTTTACTATTAATAAGTTTTCGTGCCCACCTTAATTTTGGCTGTCGAAATCCTAAGGCAGTACCCGATTGTCGTTTTTTCTTAGTTACATGTGCGCGCGTTGGGCGGTGCCCTGTGTTGTTATATCTTACTTGTCTGTTTATCTATGTTATTTAGTTGTGTGTGGGAGGATGTTAGTTTATCTTTGGTACATGAATGTCTGCGCTGCTGTGGTTTACGTTGTAGTTTAACTGTGATTAAGGAACGTAGCATTCCTTTGTATATTCATCATTGTTCTTCTTTCCGATTCAACCCCTCCCCACCCCTTTCTACCCCCTACCCCTTCCTCCCCCTCTATATATATTTTGCATAAAATTTAAATGTACTTGTTGGATTTTTGGAGAAACACGTCTGTAATATTTTACCATTACAGCTTCTTTTCGTTTTGGGCCTACATAGCAAATGTGTGGCTATGAGGCTGTGTTTGTGGTGCTCTGTGATTTCGAGAAATCTACCCTTACCTATTATCTTTTGAGGAAATTGCCAGCTGTCAACCGCCCACCTCGTTAACCTTCAGTCCAATAGTTAGGCCATGACATATACATGCAGCGGAATATGCGTACGTCCGTCAGTGCGTCCGTCTGTTAGTCTAACTTTTGTCCAAAATTACAACTTTGCCGTACCTGGAATATGATGTGTTACACATCGAATGGAGTTGCTTGTGTGTGTCTTTTCATCATTTTCTAAGATGTTAAATTGTACTTAATTATTTTAGCTCGATTGTGAAGAAAGTCCCATGTTTATTTCAATCATTATTGAGTCCCCTTCCTTGTAAAACCTGTATTGTTGTCATATCCTTTCCATGCTACAAAAACGTATTAGTGTATGATGGCCCTTTCATGCCTCTGTAGAATCAACATTTATTACAAGAAATTCATTTTGACAGTACTTCTGAAATGTCTAAGTCTGTAGCTGTTCTATACGGAAACATCTAACATCCGAGGCATATAGTAACACTTTAAGACAACATCAAATAGGAACTTTTGAACGATTTGACGAAGTTCCAAAAATCTCCATTTACCCTTGCTCCATTACGGGCCCCTGTTAGGTTCGTATTTATTCAAAGTTATTGGTAGATGAAAATCTTATATGTATTGCTAAAGCCCATGCATTTTCAAATCGTTGCAAAGCGTTGAAAATTGACTCCCCATAGGCAAAAAAGAAATAACTGAAGTCCACGCACATAAATTTAGACGAGGTGGCCTCCGCGTGACGCCTGGCTATAGACCATTTTACTGTGAGACATATGACTAGTTTAGGTCATATGAAACTATCCCAATTTCCATAGGTCCACATTGTAATGTTTCCAGTCATAGGCCTTTCCTAACATCTTAACTTTTGATGCCACCCACTCAGGATGAAAGAACTATCCAAGACCTATCGAAACACTGCAAGAAATGTACATGTGAACCGTCACTTTTGGGCACTTTTTTCTCTTTGTACTCGGTTACACATAGTCTTGCAGTGTTTGTTTTTCATTTTTCATGAAAATACTCTACTGATAAAACATGCATTTCTCACACAAATTGCGCCATTCCATATACTTTTAGCCAGTATTCATGTATTAGGGTTTAAATCTATAAAATAAGATATTTTTGAAACACATCCAACATATTTTACACCAATAGGAGATAATTTTACATTGTAAATATACTCCGCGGAATACCATATATATTTTCAACCAGTCAGAAGCCTCGTTAGTTACTTCCAGATGACCTTTAGCCGATGCCTTAATATATATTTTTCGCGGCCGTAACGTAATAAACTGCATAAGCGTCTGTTGGCCCTTTCACGCTTCCGTAGAATCAATATTTCGTCACCTTGTTGCACTAACGGATTTACTTTTCAGGGGAAGCAAAGTACTGATTTTTTATCAAAATCCTACAGTCATTGAATTAATATTTCTGTGAACATCGGAAAGTGTTTATTTATGATTTATTGACATTTTCAAAGACTCTGTGACAAAAGAATTATTAACAAGGCAGTCTGAAAGACAGCTAAATCCCCCGCCACTGCTATGGATAGTGAAAGGGTAAACCTTTGATTTTAGCTGTGACCTTGACCTTGAACTGACATGGCTGACTCATGAATTCTGCACAACGTCTTGATGAGGTGATCATTTGACCCAAGTTTCATGAAAATCCTTCAAGGGGTTTAGGAGATACAGAGCTGAAACCTTTGACCTTCAGTTGTGACCTTGACTTTGAGTTGACATGGCTGACTCATGCGTTCTTGATGAGGTGATCATTTGACCCAAGTTTGATGAAATTCCTTCA
This sequence comes from Mercenaria mercenaria, assembly GCF_021730395.1. NCBI lineage: Eukaryota > Metazoa > Mollusca > Bivalvia > Venerida > Veneridae > Mercenaria > Mercenaria mercenaria. The sequence continues at coordinate 120,830,467 of NC_069361.1, read as the reverse complement.
AGGGGTTTAGGAGATACAGAGTGGACACCAAATGGAAGGCTCAAACCTTCGACCCTTAGTTGTGACCTTGACCTTGAGCTGGCATGGTTGACTCATAATTTCTGCACATCGTTCTGACAAGGTAATCATTTGACCCAAGTTTTATAAAATTCCTTCAAGGGGTTTAGGAGATATAGAGCGGACACGAAATGGAAGGCTCAAACCTTTGACCTTCAGTTGTGACCTTGACCTTGAGCCGACATGGCTGACTCTTAAGTTCTGCACATTGCCTTGATGAGGTGATCGTTTGACCCAAGTTTGATGAAAATCCTTCAAGGGGTTTAGGAGATATAGAGCGGACACAAAATGGCAGGCTCAATCCTTTGACCCTAAGTTGTGACCTTGACCTTGAGCCAGCATGACTGACTCTGGGTTCTGCACATCGTCTTGACGAGGTGATCATTTGACCCAAGTTTTATAAAATTCCTTCAAGGGGTTTAAGAGATATAGAGCGGACATAAAATGGAAGGTTCAAACCTTTGACCCTGAGTTTTGACTTTGACCTTGAGCTGGCATGGCTGATTCATGGGTTCTGCACATCGACTTGATGAGGTGATCATTTGACCCAAGTTTTATAAAATTCCTTCAAGGGGTTTAGGAGATATAGAGCGGACACAAAATGGCAGGCTCAAACATTTGACCTTGAGTTCTGACCTTGACCTTGAACCGACAAGGCTGACTCATGGGTTCTGCACATCGTCTTGATGAGGTGATCATTTGATCCAAGTTTGATGAAAATCCTTCAAGCTGTTTAGGAGATATGGAGCGGACACGAAAGTGTTACGGACGGAAGGACGGAAGGACGGACGGACGCAGACCATTCCTATAATCCCTACTTATCAGACTCAGTCACTGAAATTCTTGATGTAGAAGTGGGTTAAGAGTCCATATTCACATTTTGCACAAAATCATCTCGGTCCAGTAATAAACCAATGTGTGAAGTTGGCGAGAAGTTCGACATTCGACATTGAACATTGAATAAGAGAACGACATTGGACATTTAAAGCATGAAGTTGGCGAGAAGTTAAACATTCGACATTGGACATTCGATTTCAGAACGACATTGGACATTCGAACCCAAAACGACATTGGACATTCGATTTCAGACAACATTGGACATTCAAAACCAGAACAACATTGGACATTCGATTTCAGAACGACATTGGACATTCGAACCTAGAATGACAGTGGACATTGGAAACCAGAACGACATTGAACATTCAAACCCAGAACGAAATTGGGCATTCGAATCTAGAATGACATTGGATATTCGAATCCAAAACGACATTGGAAATTCGATACTTGGTACCGGTTCTTGAAAGTCTGCGGGTCCTTCTGATCGTGTCACATCCGGTTAAAGGGACTGAAGATGAAACCACCGACTCTTTGTACGTGTTATGTCGTTTCAGGGAACTGATGGCGCCACCATAAGTACCCACTCGGGCAAGAGGAGGGCGAGAGGAAGATAGGAGGATGCAGTGAGGAGGAGCTCATTGAACCCAAGAAATGTATAAAACGTATAAGAAGCTCAGAAGCAACCACGCGTGACATTATCGATTCCGCTGTACATCTTATTGATAAAGAACGACATTGGACATTCAAACCCAGAACGACATTGGACATTCGAAACAAGAACAACATTGGACATTGCAACCCAGAACGACATTGGACATTTGAAACAAGAACAACATTGGACATTCAAACCCAGAACGACATTGGACATTCGAAACAAGAACGACATTGGACATTTGAAACAAGAACAACATTGGACATTCGAATCAAGAACAACATTGGACATTCGAATCCAGAACAACATTGGACATTCGGACCCAGAACGACATTTGACATTCGAACCTAGAACGACATTGGACATTCGAAAGAAGAACGACATTGGAGATTCGAAAGAAGAACGACATTGGACATTCGATTTCAGAACGACATTGGACATTCTAAATAAGAACGGCACTGGACATTCTAAATAAGAACGGCACTGGACATTTGGACACAGAACGACATTGGACATAAGAAAGTATTTTAGAACTACATTGAACATTTAAACTCCGATCTACATTCAATATTCAGTTACAGCAGTTGACTGCTACTACTGCTAGCAGTTACATCAATTATTTGCAGTTAACTGCTATTACTGCCAGGAATTAATACAGCCGTTATGTCAGGTAATTGCAGTAAACTGCTACTGCTGCAAACAGTTAATACATACTGTTATATCAGTTTCATATTGTTACTGACATACGGTAATTGGTGTATATCCAACAGTCACCATTGCAAGGTACCTAACGGCAAATTCGGACTCAAAAAAAGTTGTGTGAAGGAATTCCAGGAACAAGTAATTGTTGTGTAAAAGAGAATACTATTAATCAAATTTCCTAGCTCCTTGGAGACAACAGGGACTAAACTTAACATGAGGTGTCGAAAGTCAGTCAATACGGGAACGCAAATCAATCCATGCAGATTCAACGCACAGCTCTACCTCAGCCCTCGATTTTGGGGTCAGACCGGGTTGCCGTTGTGCCGTCCTCCTTTAGGCACGGGTGACCGCCAATGCATGAAAACTCTTGTTAGGAAGGAGCCCGGGACGAGGGGTTTGGTGGGGATGGCCATTAAGCCTTACAGCATAGATTGTGGGGCTCTATGTGGCCTTAATGTAGAACACAAACTTTGCCTAATCTGGTGACATACTTACTAATAGTATTTGTTACAAGTATAACATTAAGTCACACAATGTTACATCACGTAACATAAATATATATCGTATATTCTATTGTTTACTACAGTACTTAAGCCGTGATATGGCCGATTTTCAGATATCTGAGTGTAACATGCGCAGGCCGGATGCAGGGCCGGGCCCAGCGGGAAGTTTCCCCTCCTGTACCTCAAACTGTGGACCTAAAAGTGCACCTGAGGCCTATATTTAAAATATTTTCCAGGGGGAGACCCCCAACACAAAGGGACGCCCCCTCCCTTACCTACACCCACTTGGCGCTATGTGCCTCGCGTTCTAAACTGGTGCCCCAAACAATTTTTTCTGGACCTGGACCTGCATGCGTAACTAGACACTTCATTTGAGACACTCGTAACCCAAGTAACATCCATGTAACATTTATATAACACTGCTGATGACGGTGTTTTTTTTTGGCTAATTTTAAGAAATTGGAGGTACCGGTAACAGGCGTAACATTTTCATTAGAACTAAACCTATATTTTCAGACATTCGTAATATAATTAACGTCCTTGTAACATCAAATGTAACATCCTTGTAACTTTAATAGATCTCTATTACATAACTGATGCTGTATTATGGTCGATTTTAAGAAATTGGGTGAAACATTTTTACTACAAATAGACACAACTTCTCAGACACTCGTATATTGCCGATTTTAAAAAGTGGAATGTAACATGCATTACATTTTCACTAGAAAATAAATTATGTTTTCAGACACACTTAACTTGTCCAACTCGAAACGTAATTATCACTTTCATTTCTTTTCAGTCTGATATTATGTCCAACTCAGTCACTTCTGAAAACATAATCGATACATAACATAATCGTTAGTGATTCACATTCTAACATAAATTTTAACTTGTAGAGTAGAAGAAATGAAACATATATGTTAATTTGCTGTAGGTAATTTATTTATTTCTTGTACAAAATCGTTATTTAGCATGTTCTGCGAAAAACATACCCTACTGCTGCAAATAGCTATCAAATAAATTCATGAACATACGTCATTTAGCACAAGGTAAAGTCATGCTCGATTTCTCCCGGGTGTTCAAGAAAGAACAAACGCCTAAAACAATATCTGCATATATAGCTCCCAACTAATTTTTTTTCCAAATCTTGTCGGTTAATTTTATATTCTTGTAAATAAGTTTATTTTGCACAAAATATGTAAAACACTTACAACTAGCCTGAGATGTTGTGGTACCAATGCAGGGATAATACACGTTTTTGTGTATTAACGTCTGCAGAAGCGCGCGGGAGTGTTTGTGACCGAGACTGGTCACAAACATATCCCAAGGGCTTCTGCAGACGTTGATACACAAAACAAACGTGTATATTGTCACTATTCTTGCATAAAAATCATTACACGATGACTAAATGTTTTCACATGTGATGACTTTACGATTCCGGTACATTTTCTAATTACCATTCTGTTGTTCTTGGAAACGGTAAACATGTTTTAAATATCCATAACCAGGGCTCAGAAATAAACAACACTACCAAAAGCATGTACTGGAAGTTTTTTTTTTAACGATTTTTGTTTATCTCTCGTAATTAAATAAATGACATTACCAACTTTTTTTAATTTTTTTAAACATTTGGTAAACAGGAACACAATTTCAAGAATAATATCATTACATTCGAGTTGTTACGAGTACGAACACATTTCGGGTACGGATGAGTACGAACATAGTGACAAGCTTTCAAAATGTTTATATAAATTCTTCAAGAAATTAGATAAAAACATACCGACTGATACTTACCAAAATCATTAATATGATTCCTAAAAACAAACAATCGCACTTGTAAGTTACATGCGATTCTTATACATTCACGGTTATGGACAAAAATTGAATCGACACTGACTTTGAAAAGAGGAGTAAACAAGGGGAGGAGAGAGTACGTACATTTTAGGGGGCAGTGCGTTTGGGGTTGGTAACTGATACAGCAAAACATACTATGGATTAGATTGCATCTTTTATGCTACAAGAAGAGGTTATTATAAAAGAAACAAGACGCAGATACCAGATACATCCCTGACAAAGCATTTCAAAAAATCACGCGATGTGTTAAAACTATGTGATCCTAAAATGGCGACAAGCTTGGCAACGCCTGGTAAATCAAATGATTGCCATAATCTATAGTCAAATCTGACATTCATGCATATAGTGAAAGTTTCAATGTATCTATATATTGCAGTATGCGATTCGTCAATGCTCTGACTGTACTCACAGACACCCGGCGGTCAAGCCCCTCCCCTTTCCGCACGTGTCAAATATCAGCAATTTTTTTAGTCGAGCCCTTATCCCAAACATTGAAGTAGTACTTTTTTGCATTGATAGTAAATGGTAATTTTTAAAACATGCTGAATTTGTAACAAAAACATATTCTAGGTTTGAGATATGTGCACAGTATGTTTAAAAAGACTAAAAATATAGGCTGGTATTCCGTAAGAGCGGAGAGGGGAGGTGAGCTTGACCTCCGACTGTCTGTGACTGTACTCAAAATACTGTCAAATAATTTCATTATTTACATTTTACCGGGTGCGCGTCTCAACACCAGAAAAAGAAGTATTTTCAGTATAACTGCTCCTTTTTGCTCGTTCGACAAGCAAAATATATAATATCTAATTATCAACTATTGGGATACAAACTTTGTACAATAAATAATAAGAAATTATGTAACTCGGCTGAATTTCAGCCCCAATTTATACGTGATGGCAGTGTCTACTGTACCTTAAAGGGGAAGTAACACTGTGTCGGAGTTTGCGATAGTACGGGCCAAAAGGGTTACTTTCTTCAGGTACTGGGACATGATAATGACACGACATATTGTGTTTAAAATATCTACACAAAATCAAGCAGAAAAATAAATTTGCTATTCAGAGATATTTTTTCTTTCCGCTAATCACCATTGTGTTAGCAATTATGTCTGAAAGACTGAAATACCTCGGGTGGCCATTAAGCCTTACAACACCACATTGGAAGGCTCCACGGGGCATTGTCTTAAGGGAGGGACTAGTAAGCCGTCGTAGAGGTTGACGGTGTAAGAGGGGGCAGCATGGTAGCTATCCCTGGAAAACTCTGAAAGTTAGTCTGCTGACAGTAACATAATATATAGGACACTTAAAAACTGCGATTAGAAGCAACATTTTAATGCTGGTGATAATATATATAGTACACTGACAAAATTGTTATCATTCTACTGCTGTTAGTAACATAATTATACAGGCAACTTATACAATTGCTGTAAGAAATATTTTACACTGGCAATAACGTATAAAGAAAACTGCTTAAACATCCGTTAGAAGTGTTACTTTCCTGCTTTCAGTACATAAAATATTTTACACTGGCAATAACATATATAGACTAGATGCCCATGGGCAACATGTCGAGCCAGCCAGCTGTCAAAAGGACTAACATTTATGATACTATTTAAAAACTGATTGCGGCAAACATTTCTGCCAAGTTATTTAAGAGCATCTCCACCCATGGCTAAGTTACAGCCCAGACAAGAGAAACTGCATTAACTTTTGACCTTTGACCCCTAAGTGTGACCTTGACCTTTCAAGTACTTACGCCTGACAGACTGTCTCATTGAGGCAACAATTGTACCAAGGTATTTAAGAAACCCTCAATCCATCGCTGAGTTACAGCCCGGACAAGGAAAACTGCACCAAGGTTTGACCTTTGACCTCTAAGTATGACATTGACCTTTAAGCTACCAATCTGGTTGTTGCACATGACACATCATCTTATCGAGGCAAACATTTATGCCAAAGTATTTAAGAATCTCTCAATGCATGGCTGAGTTACAGCCCGGACTGCAAAACAGCACCGAGTTTTGACCTTTGACCTCAAAGTAACACCTTGACCTTTAAGTTACCAATCTGGTTCTTGCACGCGACGAACCGTGTCATTGAAGCAAACATATGAGCCTTTTTTCAAACCCATTAGTTTGTTGGTGCCAACTTATATAAAAGCCCTTTTTCTCCTGGTTTAGTTGTTCTGGAGCTGTAACTATCCATTCATGCAATGCGTTTACCGGCATCTGCCATTGTATTTCTATTAAAAGTAAGCAGGCATTCGACCAAGTTCTGATCTGTGCCACTAGGACAGCTGTCGATTTTGGTTCCCGAAATTTTGACAGAGTGATGGTATTTATTATTCATTGTCTGCTGATCATATTTAGGTAGAATCGCTCATCTAAATGTGTTTTCTTTATTATTCTTAGTTAAATAAATGTTTGTGTGAAATAATTTTAAGTATTCTTATAATAAATAGATAAGAATGCACGTAATTAACTCCTGGCTTAAAACTACTACTAAGAAACAACAATACCAAAGATATTAATAAATTTAATGATCTTAAGATGTGTCACAATTCAAAATATATTTGATCAAATGATTCAATAAACAAAGACAGATTATAAATAAGCTACAACTGCTTACTTAGTAATACTCACAAGTTCAACTTATGGAAATGAAATCCATTTGTAAGGTAAAGTTCAAGTGTTTAACTAAACTGTTCAAATTCCATTAACACCCGCCCAATGTCATTATATACAGTTCTAATCACAAATGCATCTGCGAATGTTTAACTATTAACAAAACGCGATAACTGTGGCCTTTATTTACCAATACCGGATTAACCCATAACGATGAAATCGGGAATCAGGTAGACATATTATATGACAAATATCTTATTTCGCAAAACCAATGTAAGAAGCGTCGTGGTCTAGTGGTTAACACGTATGATTTGTAAGCTTACGGTGCTGGTTCGAATACATGACGAGGTACATTTTTTTTATCTATCATGTTTCTACCTGGAGAAGGAATACAGGTAACATATACTGAGTACTTACTGACATTTTGCAGAGGATCTCATATTGAGGCCAGTGGCTACAGACACTGCTAGCGAGCAGGATGACTACTCAGATACCGACAGTGCTTTTTAATGAACTTCTGTATACATATTTGTCATGACATGAAAAATAAACTTAAACAAATAAATAAAAAATGAAAAATGAAAGAAAAATAAATACAAAAGACGATATAAAAATATCTGCAAAAAATGAATAAGTAAAAATCACAAAGAAGGGCTCGAACATACACCATACAAACATAAAAAGAACAGAAGACCGAAACACTATCCACTAGACTACAAGTCTATTATGATATACCACATCGTATTTAGAGTTAAGAATACTACATTATACAAATTAACACCATTTATCGGATAATATACCTGCTTTACCTGTTTTTGGATTTTACCAAGTATCGTTAAAATAAAATTATCGCGATCCATTAATACTGATCACTACACATTATCATAAATGTTATTATATACAGTCCTTATCACACATGCATCTTCGAATGTTTAAGGTACTTCCGCAAATTGAAATTAGAAATTCATGTGAAAAATCAGAATCCTCGAAACAGCTTTCGAAATGCAAGGACACAAAAAATATATGATAAAAGTTGAAAAGATATATCTGTAGGTTAACTTGCAAGCATGAACGCTACGCTGAACCCTATCTCCACATTGCTTTGGAAGAAAAAGGGTGAACATTTTTGGTGCAAAATTTCGGTATCGTATGCAACCTAAATTGCTATAAAATATTTATTTTCAAATCAAAGAAATGCCAAAATAGTGCACATGAGCGTTACTTTTTCAAGAAAATGTCGTTAAACATTCTAATGCGCAAAACACGTGCACAGTTTTTCTAAAATATTTCGCCGCCATGTTTATTTCAAGGAATTAAATATATAATTGTTCTTTTACCTCAGATTTCCTTACTGAAATATATATGCCTCCTTATTCATGGTTAGAGATATCCATTTAGTATAGTTTAGCACTGCCCGATCTCCTTAATCTGTTACCGATCCTTTACATTTAAAGAATAAACGCAATGTGTAATGATAGTTTTTCGCTTTACACACCACCTTTGGACAAGAAAGGCGTTTCACTTAAAATGTGTAAGCATCCGCTGGCAAAATATTATTGAAAGATCGAAACCTTTTCTAAAATAAAGTTCAATTTCTATCATTTTCAAAAACTGGAAATATTGCACATTGTGTTGAATACATAAATAAAACAAAAATCCCCAAAATAAACCATTTTAGAACTTTTCCGGGAACTATAAGTTTCAGCCGAACAACGCATTTCAGGATGACACAAAACTGGTTTCTCTTTGTAAACAGTGTCAAAGTTCACCTGAGGGACATTGCTGAAAAAGTAAAAGTGCTTACTTGTTTCAGTTTTACATCCTGTAGAAAACGACCAACTTTCAATTTTAAATGCATATATGTTCTAAAATTATTCCAATATAAAAAACCGTCCGATCTTTTCCGTGAGAAATAAAACGAAGCAAATTTAACTGTTTGTTTACACTTAAACCATGTGAAATTAAAGGCATGTACTATCACGAGACTCCCGTGCATTTTGAACCTCGTGGTGAATAAACTGAATTTACTTTAAAATATGGTGTCTCAGTTGAGCTAGTTATTTGTTAATTTCAGACAACATACATTAAAGAGTGTGTGTGTGTGTGTGTGTGTGTGTGTGTGTGTGTGTGTGTGTGTTCGGGTTTAACGTCTTTTTCAACAATTTTTGAGTCATATAAACGACGGTGTCTACTTGTAGCAGTGAGCACAATGCCCAACTTTATAGTGCTGCCTCACTGGAATATCACGCCGTAGACACGTGGCATGATACCCCACCTAGTCCCATTATACAGACACCAGACTGACCAGTCCTAGCACTATCCTCTTAATGCTGAGCGCCAAGCGAGGAAGCTACTAGTACCATTTTTTACGTCTTTGGTATGACGCGGCCGGGGATCGAACCCACGACCTCCCGCTCTCGAAGCGGACGCTAGATACCACTAAGCTACCGAGGCGGTTCATACATTATTAAAGAAGTGCTTATGAGATTATGCATGTGTGCGCATATTTCAAAGTCTACTTTATATTAACGACTATAGAAAACAAGTGTGCACTCGGCAAATAGCAAGTCTATTATTTTCAGGTGTACCTTATGTTTATACTCGTTATCCTTGGTTTCGTAGACAGTCTTAGTACTGGACCGCTGCTATTATTGTTTAACGAAGAACAGTAACTTTTGAGATATTTCTGATTTTAATCATCAGGTTTTCGCCTGAAAAGTTCAACTGATTGCATTTTGTTTGTTTTGTAGTTATCTACAATTGTATACAAATTGTATTACCTCATAACATATTTGGCTGTTCATTTTTGTCTGCGATTTATTCTCACTGCGTTTTTAAAAACATGCTGCATAAATTCTCATAGTGTATAAAAAGTCGATAGATCAAAACTGGTTAGTTTACGACGCATGAAACATCTAATAAGGAATCTCTATACACATCGAACTTGTCCCGGACCAGTATGCGGAAATACTGTGGCCCAATGTTTCAAGATTGTCTAAAATGTTTGCATATACCGTGATAAAGCAAATATTTCGATTGTTTTTATAATTAATAAATATAAAATCACGTATGTGTGAGAAAGTTACGTTAAGTAATTTCGGTAGTTACCGCAGGAAGTTTCGAAAATTTCATTTGCTCCAAATTTTCCTTGAGATAAGCAGCGTGTAAGTACATAAATTCCACTGTAATAAATTAAACCTTTCTTATACTTGCACAATCCTTTAAACGAATTTTTGATCATTGCCAAATCTTGGTGGCATTAAGTCGGAGACTTTTCTTACAATTTTAGGCAGTTCGGTACACCATACATAGAAAAATCATTGTGCGCACATTGCACTACTTTTATGTAATACTATGTTGAATATAGCAATATGTACAAATGTATTTTCGTTTTAATACATGAAGTGGTCAGATTTGAAAACAGATTTTGTAATAAGTTTAGTTCTATTTAGTAAGACAATTGAAACTTTGAACTAACTTTTGCCATTCATGAATTTTTAATAAAGTATTTTGAAAGGATTTATAAATCTAACCAAAAATTTGGAAAAATACAGGTAAAATATCTGCTTTGTTTATTTCCAAATTTTAGTATCACTTTTTATACAGCTACTTTTAGTTCAGGTCTTGCAAACTGAGCTGTTTTTATGCTACGGAACAGCTGCATTTGAAAGCTTTAGTTCACTATATTTTCACACCTCAAATGAAGGTCACTCTAAATTCAAGATGGCGGAAGTACCTTAACTAAGGATCACTTCACATTATCACACGCGGTAATCACTAATTAGCTGTCATAGACAGTCCAACCTCACTATTGTACCCGAGAACGTTTTATTGAAGGTCCACTTCACAATTTAACACTTGATAATCATTAATTAGCAAAGTCATACAACACGGTGGTAATGTAATATCTCATGAATCAATTATTAACATACCTTCCAATAATTTCACATGCGCGAGATTCACTATAAACTATCTATATACATATAAATAAATTGTATACACACACATGTTATGCAAACAAAGTAGGGAAAAAAATTGTTATTATATCAAAAAAAGGTAACGACAAGACAAAGTAACAAAATGAATGGAAAAATAACAAATGACTGCGGACCCGGAACATTTCTATAGTCATTAAAATTTTTAAAAATAACCTGATTTAACTTTAAAAACCTTAAGGGAAATTGGTTTGCCGAATAAATTTGAAAAAAAATACTTAAATTCTAGACTATAAAAATGTACTAACAAAATTCAAATGAAAATAACTGAAACAATATAAAAAAAGCATATTTCCCATAGAAACAGTACATAACAAAGCACATTTTCGGAAAACAAAATAAAGCTGTTTTTGAAAACTATTTTGGGCGGTGGGTGGTAAAATTTCTGCTTGTGACATTTCTGACAAAGAAACTACTAATTGGCGGAAAACCCGGGGGCCACTTAAAATCGTAATGATGACCTGAAATTGACCGATTATACAAAGCTTGACCAATGAACCTCGATAAAGAAATAAATTAAAAGGTATGGACGAACTAAAAAAAGGCGCTGTCGTCTTTAAATTTTAATATTTTTAATATCTATTAAAAAGCCCCAAAAAAGAAATTAATATCGCAGGGGAAACCCTTTTGGGGTAAGCTAAATTTTTTGTTTCATAAAAAAAATTAAAAAAAGGGAAAAAATTGAAAGAAAGTTAAGCACGGATAAAGCCGGGGCCATAAGGTCTAAAAACATATTTTCGTCTTTTACCCGGAGCCGGGGTTTTAACAGAGGGCCTGTAATAATTTATGGTGTAAATTTGGGTAAATTTTTGGGGCGGCGCGCACATTAAAAAAAATATGTGCAAATGAAAAATATTAGGTGCTGCTTAAAACGTGCGCGGGGGGCTAAAATTTAAAACTCGTGCACGTTTTTATATCCCTCATGCGTTTAAATCGTGAATTATAATTGAAGTTCCGGGTGGGGGGTAAAATTTTAAAAGAAAATTGAGAAAATTTATGAAATCAAAAATAACATAAATAAATTTGCTAAAAGGTCATTTAAAGCCCTTTTTTATTTTTTTTTTTCTAGTTGAAAATGGGTTTTTTAGTAAGATTTTTTTGGAAAGAAATATTTCTTTTTTTGTCAAAGCAGAATTAATTATTAAAGGAATAACTCGATGGCTAGAAAGGGGGCGCCATATATTATAAATGATTTGCACGGGGGGGTTGGGACCCGTTTAAAAAACCTCTTTCTAAAAAAATTTTTAAGCGATATATCTACGTTCCTTCTTAAAGTATAAACTTTAACGCTGAAATATTTTGTATTTTTACAGTACGAAATGTGGAGGTGCTCGAACGCTTTTTTTGGGCGTCAAACGGTGTTTCAGCTAAAAACAAAGAAGTTTTAATTATTTTTTGGGAAAAGGGAATCACTTTTGTATAGAGGGAAAAAAATTTTGGGGGTTAGATTGTACGAAAAATCGGGAATTTTGTATGGGGAAAATTAAAAATAAAATATCTAAAACGGTTTGTATGTTAAATATTTAAGTTTACCCCTTTTGATTATAATTAAACTAAAATGTTCCCCAATAACATCGAACCAGTGCATTATCCCGGAAATATCTCAATCTCTAAAAAAAACCCGGGATCATACTTAAATTGGAAAAAAGCGTCACCGGGATTGCAAAAACCCCCGCGCGGTTTTTTTAAAAATTTAAAGCATCGAAAATGATCCACGAAATAAAAAAAATCCCGGCAACAAGGTTTTTTCCACGGGGATTGGTGCGGGCTATCTTTCCCCCGGGAAAATATATCATCTAGATTTTGTCAGACGGCTCCCACAAATTTAAAAGAAAAAAATCATTTCCTAACATTCCGTCAACCAACTGGCTTGGAAGACCTTTTTGCGTGCCATTCCAAATGCAAAAGTCGTGCGCCGAGACAAGTGTCGCCCCCGGTGTTCGTCCTGGGAATAGGTGTGTTTGCACGAAAAAAATTAAAAGCGCACGGATAAAGTGCCGAGACGAGACGACTTTTGCGCACGAGATTAAGAGTGGGGCCCCCCCCCCCCGAGATGTGTGAAGCACGAAAATTTAATGTTAAAAAAGAAAATGCTGCCCTAAACATACCCCCGCCTGGTGGAAATAACTGAATAAGGTTAAATAGGTTTAACCCTGGTTTGCGTGTACTTCAAGCTGTGGGAAAATAAATCCTTCAAAAACACTGGGTAACACTTTAAATAACATTTTTGTAAAAAAGGTCAAATATGTCCCAGATTATTGGGAGAAAAGCGTAAATTTATTTACTACCTAAATAACAAACCCGGCCTGGAAAATCATAGAAAAGAGTCTTCTTGCATTTTAAATGTCAGAATTGTCGAAAACTTGCGTAAATTTAGGGGTTTTCCTTGGGCTTTGACTCAAATTTTTAACAACCCCTTAAAATACAAGTGGCTTCTTTAAAAAAGAACCCAAAAGTAGGGCGCTGCTTTGCACAAAGTTGATTGGCTTCTCTGGCAGATACTACCAAATAAAATTTAAACCCCTTCCTGGTCAAATCCAATTTCCAAATATAAAAAGTGCTAATCTTTCCCCCATTCCCGTCCATTCTAATGCATCGTGTTTTCTTTTACCTACCGCTTTCAGTATTACACTTCGTTCTATCGAAATCGGATTCCTTCGAAAGCTAGTAAAAATGGGGCGTAAGAATTAATTTCTAAAAAAGAGAAATGAAAGAAGCAAAAGAGTAAATTCAGGGGTTTTGCTTAACGAACTGTAATTTTTTATATAAAAGTTAACCCCCCCTTTTTCTTTTTGTTTTTCAAATAGCGATGTAGTACTTTTGGGTTAAGCTCTGAAAATTGGATAAGCAGAAAAAAGTCAAAAAACCGTTAAAAAGTAAGTGTATTTTTAGAAAAAAAGAAAGCCGGTTTAGGGGGTTTCAACCCCAAAATTTAAATTTTCCCCGACTTGGCTATGTACAAAAAAATTTGCCATGTGCTGGGACGAAATTTTAAATTTTTTTTATTTTTCAAACTAAAAAAAAAACCCTGTGCATTAATCAGAAAGTTTCTTTGCATTTGTGCATTGGAGAATATGTTTTAAATTTCATTCGGGTCTTTATGTGCGTAATTATTGCAGTTTTTTTCTAAAACGCAACATTTTAACAAGGTTTTAAAAAATTAAATTTTAAATTTTTTGTCGCATCCAGGCAATTTAGAGTGTTACAAAAATTTATTTAAATTGAAAAGTAATAAGTTTAAATAACTTGTTAATTCAACTAAATTTGACATTTATAATTATGCCTTTACTTGGAACCCCCAAAATTTAAAAACACCTGAAAACAAACTTTAATTTTTTTTTTTTCACAGATATTAACGAAACAATTAAAATTTGTTGTTGTTTTTTTTTTTTACAAAAAAAAGGGCCAAAATTTAGCTTTATGCTTGTTAGCAATGGGGGTTTGTGTTGGGGGTGTTTGTGTGGTGTTGGGGGGGGTGGAGGGGTGGGATTTAGGGGTTGGGATCTCATGATCCAGGGGCGCCTTTTTGGAAATGGTGGTAACATATCTTTTTGGGCAGTCTGAAAATATTTGACTTTTTTGTTTGCCGGGAATATTTTATAAAACTTCTTTTTTAAAAGAAAGTAATTCAAAAAGAAAAGCGAGTTAGCTTTTGTATTTGACGTGGTTTGATCCCCCGTTCCCTTTAAAAATCCCAAATTTTTTTTTCCTAATTTTTCTAAAAAAGAATAAAAACTTTTAAAAAAACAAAAATTCCCCGGGATTTTAAGGAAATGAGAGGGTGGGGTCCGCGCTCTTTTTAAAATACACCCCGCTGCATGACGGGTATTTTAAACTTGAAATCAGGTAAAATATTCAGTATAAAATTGCCCCCGGTAAAGTTACGATAGATTATGCCCCACCTGACCTGGGTTCTTTTTGCTAAATAAAATTTTTTCATTTTACAATTTTTCCTTTTATAATTTTTTTTCTTTTAAAATGGAAAAATTGAATGCCCCAAATGTCTTCTGGTTTTGTTTCCAAGGTGTTCGGGTTTCGAACCCAATGCGTCTTTTTTTTAAGCCCAAATGTCTTTTGTTTGGAATGCCCATGTCTTCGGGTTCGAAGTCCAAGTCTTTTGGGTTTTCGAGTTCAATGCTTTTGGGTTTCAAATGTTAAAATGCTTCTGGTTTCGGAGACCAATGTCGTTCAAAATAAATTTTCCAAATTCTTCGGGGTTCCTGCCATGCGTTCTTGTTTCGATGTCCAAGTCTTCTGGTTTGAATGCCAAAATTTCGTTTTTATAAACGTGTTGCGGAACGAAAATTTCAGCGGGCTGTTTCTGAGCAGTTCCCCGGGAAAAAACTGAGGGAAAAATCTGAATTACCCGGCCCCCAATCTTTTTTACTTTCGGGGTTCGTGGGGCCTCCCAACTCCCTCCTTTTACTACGCCTCCTCTTGCCCGAGTGGTGGGTACTCAGTGGCACGGAGGTAACCTCTTCCTGAAACGACTCCTTAAAAAGAGTCGGTGGTAACGATGAAAAACCGCCTTCATTTTTGGTTTCTCCCCCCCTTTCCTGATGTGCCGTTCGAAGGATCTTGCTTTCGCCGGTCCCAAAAGGGGATAACCCCCCCGAAGTAGTCCCTGTTTCTTTTTAAGAAATTTGAACGGTTGGACACTTTCAAAAACACCGCAGCCCCCAAAGGAACCAGTGCCGGGGAGATAACAGTCTCTACCCCTGAAATTTTCCAAACCCATTTTGAACCCTGTGACACTTTAAATGCGTTTTTCCCGTGCCAAGGGAAAAAAAATTTGTCCCTGTCCTTGTTTTTTTTTCAATCTTTAAAAAAGGGTTTGCGCACTTTCGGGGCTGCAGTTTTCGGTCATGCCGGGAAGGAAAACTTAAACCCAAGTTTTCCCCGTTTTCTTTTTAAAAAAATTTTAAAACTCCCGGACACTTTCGGGTACTCCAGATCTCTGGCCCGGGTGCCAGGGAGATAATACCGCCCTCCCTCTGTATCTTTAAACCCATTGAGGGTCCGTACGTTTCAGGGGCTCGCGCCTTAAAGAAGGGGAAAGAGGGGAAAACCAAACCAGTATTCTTGTTTTTTTTAAAATTCTTTAAAAGGGTCGCAACACTTTCGGGAAACACCGCAGCTTTCGGAAAGGGTGCCAAGGGCCCATCGCCCCGCACCCTCTTTTAAAAATTAAACCCAAAAACGGTCTATGCCTTTTACCGCTTCCGGGGAAACGTTCCAAAGGGGAGAAAACATCGTCCAATAGCCTTTTTTTTTTAAAAACAATTTGAAGGTCTGCACATTTTCGGGCGCTCCAGACTTTCGGATCGGTCCCAAAGAAAAACCCGCCCATAATCCTGTGTCCTTTTCAAAACCTTCAGAAGGGCTTGTCTTTCAGGGGACCGAAAACTTTCAGGAACGGTCAAAAGTAAAAACACCGCCCAGCAACCCCTGTGCCCTTCCCCAAACCATTAGTCTCTGACACTTTCAGGCAAACCGGGTTTTCCCCAAAACCCGGTGTCATAAAGGGCCCCCAAAAACCCAGTTTTTCCGTTTTTTTTTTAAACCTTTTGGGTCTGTGCCCTTTAAGGACTCGCTTTTCCCGGATCGTGCCGAGGGAAACTACATTTTAAACCCCTCTTCTTGCTAAAATGTAAAAACCCATACCCGAGAAAGGTTTTTGACTTTCCCTTTTCCCCCCTTTTTGACCGTGACCAAGTGAATTTCGTCAGGTCATGGCCGACTGTATTTAATGCATTAAGGGCTTAACCCTTCAATTTTTTACCTTATTGCCCCCTTTTTCCTTGAATGCGTCACTTTTAAAGTGTCCCGGCCCCATTTCCGCGCTAAAGATTAAAATGTTAAAAATTTAAAAAATTCTTTTTTATGTACTAAAATTTTTTCGGGAAAAAAAAAAATTCTTTTGGGGCTGTGGGACATTGAATTGTCAATCTCGAAACAGAATGCACCATCGGCTTTCGCCTGGGGGGACCTTTTCTTCGGGTAACTATCAAAGTCACCACCCGCCAAATTTAAAATTTTTAAATTTGTTTTGGATTCGAAATTCCAATCGTTTTTGGGTTTGAAGTCCCAAAGTCGTTTGAAAAATAGCCCAAAGTCGTTTTGGATTCGAAAAACCCAAAGCGTTCCTTTGTGCCTAAGCCGTTTTGAAATAGTATTCCCCGTCGTTTTGGTTTGAAAATCCATGCGTTCCGTTCGAAAGCCCTGCGTTTGGTTTGAATTCCATGTCGTTTTGGGTTCGAAGTCCAAAAAACGTTCTAGTTCGAATGCCTGTCGTTCTGAAACGAATGTCCAAGCGTTTGAGTTTCAAAAACCCTGTCTTTTGGGGTTCAAATTCGTTTGGTATCGAAAGTCCAATGTCGTTCAGGGTTTGGAGTCCAAAGCGTTCGGGAACGAATGCCTGCGTTTTGGGGTTCAAAGTCCAATGTGTTCTGGTTTCGAATGTCCCAAAGTCTTTTGGGGGTTTGAAGTCCAATGCGTTCTGGTATCGAATGTCCAAATTTCGTTTTTTGGGGTTTAAAAGCCCAAATTCGTTTTTGGGTTTTGAATGTCAAATATGTTTTGGGTTCGAATGTCCAAGTCTTTTTGGGGTTTGAATGTCCCAAAAGCGTTTCGGTTTTTTAATGTCCAATGTTTTTTCTAGGTTTGAAATTTCCCAAAGTTTCTCAAATCGAAAAGTCCAATTCGTTCAGATCGGTCCAAGCTTTTGGATTCAATTCCAATTCGTTTTGGGTTTGAACGAAAGTCTCTAAAACGAATGTCCAATGTCGTTTTTACGAATGTCCAATTTTGTTTTGGGTTCAAGTGTCCAATTTTTCTGGTTTTTGAATGTCCAATGTCGTTTGGTTCGAATGCCAAAGTCGTTTTTTTGGGTTTGTGTCAATGTCGTTTTGGGTTCGAATATCCAAGTCGTTTGGGACGAAGCCAAAGCGTTCTGGGTTTGAATGTGCAAGTCTTTAGTTCGATTTCCAATTCGCTTTGGTTCGAAACCAATGTCGTACTGGTTCGAATGTTTTAAAATTTGTTTTGGTATCGAAAGGGAAGCGTTTTGTATCGATTATCCCCTGTCGTTTTGGGTTTGGGTCCCCTGTCTCTGAAAACGAATTTCCAATGTCTTTGGTATCGAATGTCAAAAGTCTTTTTTTTTCGAAAGTCCATGCGTTCAAATCGAAGTCCAAAGTGTTGTACGAATGTTTAATGTCTTTTTCGATGGGGAAAGCCCCAAAGTCGTTTTTTTCGAAAATCCAAAGCGTTTTTGGGGGTTTAAATGTCCAAAGTCGTTTGGTTCGAATGTCCAAAGGGCGTTCGGGTTTTGAATGGCCAATTTTTCTGGGGTTTTAATGTCCCAAAGCGTTCCGGGTTTTGAAGTCCAATTCCCTTTTTTTTCGAAAGTCCAATCTCGTTTTTGTTCGAAGTCCATTCGTTGAAAAGAATGTCCCTTGTCATTCTGGTATCAAAGTCTAATGTCGTTTTTGGGTTCGAATGTCCCCCTGTCGTTTGGGTTTGAATGTCCAAAGTCGTTCTGGGTTTGAAGTCCAATTGTTCTGGGGTTTGAAAATCCGTCCTTTGTTTTCGAACCCAATGTTTTTCTAGGTTTGAAGTCCAATGTCGTTCTGAAATCAAATGTCCAATTCATTTGGAACTGTCCCAATGTCGTTCATTCGAATGTCAATTCCCCTGGGTTTGAAGTCCAATTGTTTGGTTTCGATGTCCAATGCGTCCTGGGTGGTTTTGAAACCAATGCGGTTCTGAAACGAAAATCCTTGCGAAATTCCGCCAACTTCACTACTTAAATAAAACCCTGGTTTATATGGTTTTTTCCCCCCCGTTTTGATAAAATTTTGTATTTTTTCTTGTAAAATCTTGACCACTGATGTGCTTTTTTAAGTCAAGAAATTCTGTTTTTTCAGAAAAGCAAACGGAAAAAGTCCCCCCCAAAGGGTTTTTGGTGAGGAATGGCAAAATTATATCCAAAAAAAAAAGCAAAATCAATTTTAAAAGAAAAAAATTTTTTTGTTTTTTTTTTTTTTTTTGTTTTTTTTTGGGGGGGGGGGGGGGGCGCGGGGTGACCCCGGGGGGGACAAACATCACTGTTGTTACCCAAAAAAATTTGGAAAATAAAAAAAAAAACAAATGGATGGGGGGGGGTCAGTCGGGGGGGGGCTGACTGGGGGGGAGAGTGAGGTGGGGGGAACGGTCAAATTTGCTGTTATAAATTTCATGGAAGGGTTTTAAAAAAAATAAGAAAAGGTGAAAAAAAAAACTGTCTCCATGGATACTAGCCCCCAGGGACTTTGAATAGTTTTGACCCATGTTTAAGTTTTGGATTTGACCCGGGCGGTCTTGCGGCGCACGTCGTCTTACTGTGCCACCATTCATGCGTAGTTTTTAAAATCCATCATAATGACAAAGTTGGCCGGACACGCCCTCAAAGCACTATCAGAAAAAAACCTTTAAGTCTAAGTGTGACCTGACCCTTTTAGTACGGCCCCGGGCTTTCGCGCGACACTGCTTACAGGGACACATTCGCCAAGATTTTAAAAACCCCCATCGATGACAAATATGGACCCG
Organism: Mercenaria mercenaria; assembly: GCF_021730395.1. Classification (NCBI taxonomy): domain Eukaryota; kingdom Metazoa; phylum Mollusca; class Bivalvia; order Venerida; family Veneridae; genus Mercenaria; species Mercenaria mercenaria. The sequence continues at coordinate 120,810,655 of NC_069361.1, read as the reverse complement.
GGCCGCCCCCTCAATGCACCCCCTTAATGTCTAATGTGCCTTGACTTTGAACCGGACCTGGGTCTTGCGCGGCACTTTGTTTTAGTGGCACATCGCCAAGTTATTTGAAAATCCATCCATCGTGCAAAGAAATGGGCCGGGCACGAAAATTTTCGGACAGACGAAAAACCCCAAATACAGACGGCAGACGGTTCCCAAAAACTATATGCCTCCTTCGGGGGGGAAAAAAAAAAATTGGGGGGGGGGGGGGGGGGGGGTGTGTGGGGGGGGTGCGCCAAAGGGAAGGTGGTGGGGCCCCAAAAACCCCCATTGAAAAAAATGTTCATGGAAAAGAATGAAAGAAGTTTTTGAAAAACTACCTATTGGTTGGTTGTTTTTGACAAATCGTAGATATCCCCAAATGGTTGGGTTTTTTAGAAAATCGTAGATTTTTTAAAAAAAAAAAAAAAGGGAATTTCCTTTTAAGGGAAAAATTACCAATTGAAAAAAAACAACCACGAAATTTGTTTGTTTTAAAATTTTTTCAAATTATGTACTCAAGCTTTTTACTGAGAAAGCTCAAAGGCTTTTTGGCATTTTTTATTAAAACAAGGCATTAAATTAAGGGAGATTGACCCCTCAAAAAAAAAAGGAAAAGAAAACGGGCACACGCTTGTTTGGGTTTATTTTTAATTTCATGAATTCTACCTGTAGTTATGAGAAATGGCTGCGGACGGACGCACGCACGGGCCACGTACGCACGCACCGACAACGCCTTTCCAAAAACCCTCTCCCATTTATCGGGGGGGGTAATAAAATGAAATTGTGTTTTTTGCTATATATTGGGCTTTTAAAAAAAAAAAAATATCATAAGTAAAAGTCCTGTACGTTTGGGTTTGCTCATAATTTTTATGTTAAATTTTTTAAATGTAAAAAAACCCCCAAAAGGACCTCCGTAGCCGAGAAATTTTTCAATTTCCCCTCGTCGATGCGGTCTCGAGCCTTTCCGGGAATTTAACTTTTGTAGGATGTCATCTAGCGGTTAGGAAGACCGCTGGTCCACCCGGGGCCCGCCCGAGAAATAGCACGGGCGGCACCCGGGTTTCCTTCCACTAAACTGGAAAGTCCCTTTTGACCCATAAATAAAAAGAGTTTTTCCCTCAGAATTTTTCTGTAATATGGCACTCTGATAATTTTGTAAAAAAAGAAAACTAAAGTATGAACCATTTTTTGTATTTTGTGTAGCTGCTGGTTGGATACAAACCCAAGGGTGTTGACCAAACCTTTTTTTACCACTGGGGTTAAGTTTTAATAGACATTTTTAAAGAAAAGTTGCATTTTTTAAAAGAAATCTAATAATTAAATTAGAAAGTTTGAGCATTAAAATTTCAAAATATGGGGTTTCCCCATTGATTTTGGCGGATCCCCTGGGGACTCTATATTAGTTGTTCTTAAATCCCACCAAATGGCATTTTTTGATTTTCCCTCTTTGCCTGTTGCGGGGGCCTAAGGGGGTTTCCTTTGTTCTCTTTTTTGCAAAGGCATTGATACATCTTTTGTTTTTTTAAGGTTGCATTTTTTATAACTACAAGGGCTCTTTGTGTTTTTTACATCCCTTCTGTTGCCTTTACGTATGTTAGGGTTTCACCTGGGGGGATTACTTTTATTTTCACTGTCTTTTAAAATTTTGGAAAATGGTGGGGTAAGAGTGAGGTTGGGCCCATAAACCGGGTTTCAACTCCCCCTGGTGGGGTTTTTCCACTGACCGTTCCAAGGGGGTACTCATGTGTTCCCGAAATTTTTTTTGTTTTGTCCCTTTTTTGTTTTTTTTTGTGTATGGTGTGCGGGGGTTGTTTTGTGTGTGTCTTTGGGGGGGTTTCCCCTTTGGGTTTCTTCCTTGTTTTTTTAAATTCAAGTATTTTTTCTCCCAAGTATTTTTTCAGAAAAAAAATGGCGTTTATTTTGTTAAAAAAAATTGAGAAAAAATTTTGAAAAAAACGTTGCCTTTCATACAGAATGTAAGAGACAATTTGATTTTAAAATTTGGTCTTGTTTTTACATCTACTTTTTTTTTTTTAACCAATATTTTTACGATTACTAAATACTGACAAAAAAAATTTTAAATGTTTTTATATAGAAGAATTACCGCCCTAAAAGATGAGGAAAAATGAATCCTAAAAATTAAAGAAAACACAGAAAATGATTTTCCCCAAAGTATTGTTAAAAAAAAAAACTTTTTTGATATTTAATTTATCAATCGATTTTAAAATATACCGGAGAGAATATATTCAATTCCCTCTTCTTTTTTAAACACAAAATTAAAATATTATTAACATTTTACAAACAATGAAATCTTTCTTTTTTTGAGATATTTAAACAGGGTTTGGTTTTTATTCTTTAAAGTATTTGTACAGTGTAAAACACAGAATTTTCCTCATCAATAAATTATAAGAACATTTAGGTTATACAAAACCTCCCTTCAGTGAAAAATAAAAGACAATTTATAAAACATGGGTTGGCATTTCAATACGTTCGAAAATTTAAACTAGTTTGTTCATTTTGTCAGTTTTTTATCCCTGTTTCTATTCGTCGGTCAACCATATTTGATTTTGCAATAAAAAGGGGAGGAAATTGTAGTGACTCTTAAAAATAAATTCAGTTTCAAAAATTTTCTTTTTATTTATGTTAAAAAAATAAAACCCCAAAATGTTTTGTCAAAAAATGTTTCGCTTTATAAATTTTCGTTGACAAAAAAAACAAATATTTTATTAAAAGTTACCTTTTTCCCCTTTACTGATTCTCAGTGTTACTGATTTTTCCATTTATGAATTTCAAACTCTAATAGCTTATTTTCTAACCCGTCGACAAAATAATTATATCAACTTACAGAAAAGCACTTATTTTTGAGCTTGTTTTATGTCTAATTGGGCCTAGTGTCATGAAATTCTTGGAATTGAAATAAATATAATATGTGTCCATTGGTGTCACCATCTGAATTTCCTGAAAATACCTTGAGATTATTTATAACTGTTTCGCTAATAATTCATACAAATACACTGACGAGATAAAGAAACGCCTCATTCAAACTCGGTATACAATTTTTCGTTAACCGTGATTCAAAATTAGAAAAGAACAATTCCATTTGCAAATTAGATGCTTTACAAGAATTTATGGTCAATAAGAAATCATTTCATTGTCGCATTATGCTTAAATCTTGAATTTTAATAGCCCGGTCGGAGAAATTGCATTAGAAAAATCAGTAGCGCGTGTGGCCACCTCTGCTAGCAACCACAGCAGCAAGGCGACGCCTCATAGAGCCGCACCAGTTGCGTAACTGATACCGTGGGATTCTGGCCCACTCCTGGTGCAGCGCTGCTACCAGTTCCCGGACGTTTGCTGGCTGGGGTTGACGTTGGCGTAACCGCCGTCAAAGATAATCCCACGCGTGTTCAATCGGATTGCAGTCCGGTGAACACGCCGGCCAAGGTAAAACATTAATGTTTCTAGCCTGTAGAAAGTCTCTGGTGACGCGTGCAACGTGAGGTCGCGCGTTGTCGTGCTGATAGACTAATCCTTGACGTTGACGGAATAAAGGGACAACTACATGACGTAATATCTGGTCGATGTAACGCCTGGCTGTGAGATTACCTTGGCAAACGACGAGTTAGGACTTAAACCTATGGTTGATTGCTGCCCACACCATTACTCCACCTCCACCGTAACGATTGTGCTCCAAAACGCAATTGTTTGCGTAGCGTTCATGGCGTCGTCTATAGACACTGATACGTCCGTCGGCGTTCCACAAGTTGAAACGCGACTCGTCACTGAACACTACGTTCTGCCAACGCTGGCCGCGATGGTTGCGGGCCCAAATAAGACGTTGTTGACGGTGGCGTAACGTTAGAATTAGACCGCGGTAGGGCCTACGACAGGTAATTCCGCGTTCTCTGAGTCGATTTCTCACTGTATGTCGACTAATTGGACGTCCACGGTTACCTACAACTATACGTGACGTAGATTGCGCCGTCACAAATCTGTCACGTAAATGACGTTGACGTATATAATTATCCTGTCGTATTGACGTTACACGCGGTCTACCTGAACGTGGTCTATCGATAGACGTTCCCGTGTCTCTAACACGTCCAATAAGACGCACAATTGTCGAACGAGAGACGTTAAAACGTCTAACAACTTGTTCCTGCGTTCGCCCACATTCAAGCATAGCCAAAACCTGAGCCCTCTCTTCAGAATTCAGCCTCGGCATTACGAAAACTAATGTTTTTTTCAGAGAATAGCTGAAAATATGGTTGTGTGTCGTATTACACATGTACATGTGCAAAAATCGTTCAATCAAACCACATGGTTTACATGCACGGACTGCACGAGGAAATCATGACCAGGTACATGAAGTGAACAAATGGCTGAATGAAATCGCGCGAGTTTTTGTTCACTGTGTTTGTCGGTCAGAGTACATGTAGATTTACTACATTTCACAACAATTAAAAGCGTTAGGAAAAAAATAACGCCAAATTTCAATGAGGCGTTTCTTTATCTCGTCAGTATATATGCAATATTTTGTATAGAGCAGTATTATTAAAATTTCCTAGAATTTATTTGCATTATAAAACTCGATATCTTTGGGCCCAATTGGAACTATTCCGCAAGACAAATTACCATTTCTGGTCCCGACATGTACAAACAAAGGGGCGTGATGTCCTTCCCTTTGGCGCTACACACGCATCAAGAATCAGTTCTATCATATTTGTTCTTAATTTCAGACACACACACAGAAAAAATAGAATCGAAATTATTTAAAGCAATGTTTGAACACTATTTATACCTTCCAGCTGTAATGCATCGTATGAAATAATTGCAATCGGGCTGCGCCCTCGTGAAATTTCATATAACCGATCATTGTGTAAAAATTACGGTGTTCCGTTTGGACAATCGTGACTTTTTATTGAATCCTAAACCGCGATGTACGATGGTACGATGACGAAAACGCGATGGTGCGATGGCACGATGATAAAACAACGATGGTACGATGGTGAAAACGCGATGGCACGATGATGAAATCGCGATGATGCGATGGTACGATGGTGAAATGTCGATGTAATATCGCGTTTTCATCATCGTACCATCGCGTTTTCATCATCGTACCATCGCGTTTTCACCATCGTGCCATCGCGTTTTCATCATCGTACCATCGCATTATCACCATCGTACCATCGCGTTTTCACCATCGTGCCATCGCGTTTTCACCATCGTACCATCGCGTTATCACCATCGTACCATCGCATTATCACCATCGTACCATCGCCTTCCGGTGGTCATGCGCAGTGGTACAGTATATCTGTCAGTAATAAATCTCATTTTTACATTGCACTATGTACCTTCTACATCCTAACAAGAATAACTATTACATCCAGCTTTTTATTTACTTTCATGCATACATAAAATACAAAGGACGTGGCCTTGAAGATTTTACACAGTTTTAATGAGTTGAGCACTGAACATTTTGAAAAACATTTTGCAAAACAGCAGAATCTAAATGGTAAATTTCTTGTCACAAAATACATGAGATACATTCATCTATTGTTGACAAAAATTCAAGTGCACGGAGCTACGCCTTTCTAACCGGAAGGCGATGGTACGATGGTGTAAACGCGACGGTACGATGGTGAAACCGCGATGGTACGATGGTGATAACGCGATGGCACGATGGTGAAAACGCGATGGTACGATGGTGATAACGCGATGGCACGATGGTGAAAACGCGATGGTACGATGGTGAAAACGCGATGGTACGATGGTGAAAACGCGATGGCACGATGGTGATAACGCGATGGCACGATGGTGAAAACGCGATGGTACGATGGTGATAACGCGATGGTACGATGATGAAAACGCGATGGCACGATGGTGATAACGCGATGGCACGATGGTGGAAACGCGATGGTACGATGGTGAAAACGCGATGGTACGATGGTGAAAACGCGATGGTACGATGATGAAAACGCGATGGCACGATGGTACGATGATGAAAACGCGATGGCACGATGGTGCGATGGTGAAAACGCGATGGTACGATGATGAAAACGCGATATCACATCGACATTTAACCATCGTACTATCGCGATTTCATCATCGTGCCATCGCGTTTTCACCATCGTACCATCGTTGTTTCATCATCGTGCTGTCGCGCCATCGTGTTTTCGTCATCGTACCATCGTGCATCGCGGTTTAGTTTTAAATAAAAAGTCACGATTGTCCAAACAGAACACCGTAAAAAAATAGTGTTGAAACAGGATTTTGCTATGGATTAATTCTCAAAAAAACATTTAATGTTCTACCGCACTGTTCCGTACTCAAAATATTCTCGAACAAAAATGCTCCCCCTTATCCCCATCCTTTAAAATTAATAACATTTGTAAAGAAATAAAAGTTAGCACTTTTTATTTGTAAATACAAAAAAGCACATATATCAGCTTAGTTGGTGAATAGTATCAGAAATTGAGCTGCATGACATTTTTCGGACAATTGTGGAAATCGCATAGCGTCGATCATAGCAATTTGAAAATCTTAGATAATCGATCACGAGGGTCTTAACTTTCGTGACCTTAAATGTATAAGTGTGGAACAGTACTGTGATACGCATTTAACTTTATATGGAAATAAGCTGTAATAGAAAAAGAAATGATATTAAAACGATCGTATTACTTTCACAGGCAAATCGTATGTAAATGTCCAGTTTCTCTGATATAACAAGATATAAAATAAATGGCGTCTCGTAAGAAAGGAGAGTATTGTATTCAAATGCCTTCTAATTTTTCCCTACAGGAGAATACTGAAGAACATATCTTTTGTCCTCCGTCGGTGTATAAGACGTTCCGTCACAATTAATATGCGATCACTTTTAAAGTGTAATAGTCTTTCCTGGAAACAAGGTAAATGAATAGATGAAAATATCGAATATTTGCATATTCTTTCGTTTTGTTCAAAATTACAATTACAAACAACCATATTACCTTTTAGATAATTTTCTCTACCGCATTCTTGGTAGAGGAATATTTAAGCACTCATTACTAATCCCTTTCATTTTGTTGGAAAGTTAACACATAAAAACGTATTGCATCTAGAAACAAATTATCACCTACATGATATTACTTGCATCAGTTGCACATGCTTCAATATTTGTAAAATGCAGAAATTCTTAGTATATAAGAACCTCTTGGAAGGCTTTGTCGCTGTTGATATATGGATGAAAGGAATTTGAGATTTAAAAATTTACATACTTATAATAAGTCACAAAATAATATAAAGGTACTATTAACAAATATTTATGAAGTTTCTATAAGCTTTATGTAGTAATATTATGCCAAATGTAAGTGTTTCAGTTCTAGACAAGAAAAAAATAATAATTACGAATCCATTAGATACAGGCTTAACGGAATTTTATTATTCGAAGCGCAAGTTCTGTGGAGTGTGAATATTTTGGTTTAACAGGTTTAAGAATCCATCGTACTAAATAGTTTTATGACATTTAATTTTCGACAATGATAAGTCATGTACTTAAAGAAATTCACATTTCTTCTTAAACGAAGGATTTGTAAGTAATTTAATTAAAAAAATACATTTATGAGATCCAACGAACAGCTATAATTTCATGTATTTCTTAGACTGGCATCAGTTGCAATGATCATAATAAGACAGTGGATACTAGCGGTTATGAAATCTCTCCGGTTCAGAATCGCATTTGTCCGGTCGTTAGAGACAGAGGTAAGAGATATTGTTGTTTTTTTTTGTTTTTTTTTTTTCAGAAAGTGGTATCAGAGAGGATTGATTTTATGGCCTAGTGCTTTACATTTAATGACTCTAAAGACTGATACCAGTCTAAGAAATACATGAAATTATATATTGGATCTCATAAATGTATTTTGTTTTAAATTAAATTAGTTACAAATCCTTCATTTAAAAAAAGAAATGTGAATTTCTTTAAGTATATGACTTATCATTGTCGAAAATTAAATATCATAAAACTGTTTAGTACAATGGATTCTCAAATCCGTTATACCAAAATATTCACACCCCACAGAACTTGCGCTTCAAATAAGAAAGTATCTAATGGGTTCGTAATTAAGTTTTTTTTTCTTGTCTAGAACTGAAACAGTAGCCCGCCCGCTTAGCTCAGTAGGTAAGAGCGTTGGTCTACGGATCGCGGGGTCGCGAGTTCGATCCTCGGGCGGGGCGTATGTTCTCCGTGACTATTTGATAAACGACATTGTGTCTGAAATCATTAGTCCTCCACCTCTGATAATTCATGTGGGGAAGTTGGCAGTTACTTGCGGAGAACAGGTTTGTACTGGTACAGAACCCAGGAACACTGGTTAGGTTAACTGCCCGCCGTTACATGACTGAAATACTGTTGAAAAACGGCGTTAAACCCAAAACAAACAAACAAAGAACTGAAACACTTACATTTGGCATAATATTACATAACACTTATAAAAACTTCATAAATATTTGTTAAAAGTATCTTTATATTGATTTGTGACTTATTATAAGTATGTATATTTTTAAATCTCAAATTCCTTTCATCCATATATCAACAGCGACAAAGATTTCGAAGAGGTTCTTATCTACTTAGAATTTCTGCATTTTACAAATATCGATGCATGTGCAAGAACCATGAACTTACTTATGCAAGTAATATCATGTAGTTGATAATTTGTGTCCAGATGCAGTACGTTTTTATGTGTTAACTTTCCAACAAAATGAAAGTGAAAAGTAATGAGTGCTTAAATATTCCTCTATCAAGAATGCGGTAGAGAAAATTATCTAAAAGGTAATATGATTGTTTTTAATTGTAATTTTGAACAAAACGAAAGAATATGCAAAATTTCGATATTTTCATCTATTCATTTACCTTGTTTCCAGGAAAGACTATTACACTTTAAAAGTGATCGCATATTAATTGTGACGGAACGTCTTATACACCGACGGAGGACAAAAGATATGTTCTTCAGTATTCTCCTGTAGGGAAAAATTAGAAGGCATTTGAATACATTACTCTCCTTTCTTACGAGACGCCATTTATTTTATATCTTGTTATATCAGAGAAACTGGACATTCACATACGGTAGATGTGTAGATAAATGTTATCTCCTCCAGGTGACCCTCTAACACACGTAATAGAAACAAAAAGACATGGCATGTAAAAAACAAAAATGCTCGTGATTAATAAATATAAAAAGCAAACCTTAAGAACCAAAAACATATGTATTCAATGCCTTTTCAGAAGAAGAGTAACAAGAGAAACACCCTTATAGGCCCGATGAAACAAAACAGAAGACAGAACAGATCAGTCCTGTTAGGATTTAAGAACTGCTTATCATCGAGTCATCCCCCTTTTCCGTCAGACAAAATCAGAGAGGGAAGCGTAGTGTCAAACTGAAATGGGTTAACACTAACAACGCTTTATGTCTCAAAACATTTGGGTCGCAACCTCTTTTAATAATAAAACGTTCTATAATTTTACTAAACACAGTTGGAAACATACCATGACCCAAGATTACTACGTTTGTATACCACATCCAAATAAAGAAGCGGTTTAGAAGTACATTCTCAAATATTGGCATTTAAGAGTCCATAACGACGCACTGGTCGAAAGGGCTAAGACGCTTTCCTGTGGAGGTGAAGGCCACTGGTTCGATCCTGGCTACTCCCATGTGTCCTTGGGTAAGGCACTTCATCACGATTGACTGAGTCGACCCAGCTGTAAATGGCTACCAGCATATTGTTTGGGTTAAGGTATGAATGGTTTTAACTGTTCTTAAAATATGGTCGTTCAAAAGCTCTATAGAGCTTATCTGAACTGTTTTCCAAAGCGACTGTAAATAAAATTACCTTTATTTTTACCTTTGGTACCCATGACTGGATCAGGCCATTTTTCGAAAGGAACCGAGATATTATTCCCAGTTCTGTGCAAGTTTGATATAAATTGATCGAAATTGTGGTCTCTATCGTGTTCATAAGCCGAAAATAGCAATTTTTGGCTCTTTAAGGGGCTATAACTCTGGAACCCATGACATGGTCTGGTCAATTTTCGAAGAGAACCGAGATATTATGCCAATACAAGTTGTGTTTAATTAAAATTGACTGCAAAATGTGGTATCTATCGTATTCACAAGAAATTGTGGACAGACGATGACGGACGAAAGGCAATCAAAAAAGCTCGCCTTGTCACTCTGTGTTATTGAAACCATTTTTAATCGATGTTAAAGATGTATTAAAGTTCAGAACCTATAAATCTTCTTTTGTTAATAAATTGAAAAATCATAATTGAATACGTACGAAATTAAATTTCGAAAACACTGACTTTTGCGCGATGTTACATAGTTTAGAGCCTCTGATTTGATCGTTTTAACTTTCATATGACTAAAAACGCTAACTAACGGCATAACAGCTCAATACTGTTACGGTTAGGACACATCAAGTTTGGAAATCAATATATGCTTTTAAAAATAAACCTCCATAAACAGTGCTTTAGTACCGTAAAAGCATCTTTTTCATTATTCTTAACCCACGCGGCGCATATTTAGCACACCAGCTATGCATTTCGTCAATTAGGGGGTTGTCTAAAGGGTAGGGATCCCATGTTATAGGCAAATAGGGAGTGGGCATTTTATTTTTGAGAAATGCTGCAAACATGACCTTATATCATTCTTAATGACGTAAGACGTTGAATTACACCAGAACATTATGAAACGGGTGCATTTTACATTCTTTGTCTAGTAGCGACAAGTTGTAAATTTTGGCTCATTTTGCGCGAGAGGGGTTGGCACAAACAGACATCGTTTGATATTATTGAAAACATTTTTATCTGGTTTAATTTGTGAGATAAAGTTCAAAGCATGTAAAATTTGCTTTTGTTCATAAATTAAAAACGTCATTAGTGGATTCGACCGAAATTAAATTTCCAAAGAACTCTTAATTTTGCGCGATTTTACATTGTTTAGAGCCTTTATACTTGATATTTTAAACTGGGAACTTGATACGCTAACCGACGGCACAGCAACTCAAAAAATTTACGGTCAATACACACACACGTAAGATATTTTAAAAAGTCAACCACCATAAACAGTGTATTAGTACTGTAAAAGCATCTTTTTCATTATTCTTAACTCACGTAGCGCATATTGAGCCCATTCGGGGTTGGGGGGAGGGGGGGGGGGGGATGTTTGAAAGATGGGGGCCTCATGAAAAAGGAAATAGAGGTGGGGTATTTTTATTATCGCAAAATGATGCAATACATGACCTTATATCATTCTTAATGACGGTAAACGTTAAAGTACGCTAGAAAATGGTGAAAACGGAAGTATTTTACAATGTATATTCTTTGGATCGTAGCAACAAATGATACATTCTGGCTCATTTTGCGCGAGAGGCAGTTTTTGACGCCTACATACAGACATCTTCTCTAGGGTCATCAAAAACATTTTATCTGGTTGAATTTGCAAAAGATATATTAAAGTTCAGTTCCAGTAAAATCCGCTTTTTCTTCACCAATTGAAAGATTTTAAAGTGGCATGGGTCAGTTACGTATTTGTCTCGGGTACATTTTTTTATCCCTGCAAACGATCAGTTATTGTGCAAAATTGTGTAAAATAAATATGTGCTAAAAATCGATTTTCCTAGACGGTTGGGTCTAAAATCTTACCTGTGGTAACGAAAGTCAGACGAGATGTAAACGGCCATCGATTCATGCAGATTCAGCTTAAATTTGCGGAAAAGGTATTTTCAATAGAACACGTTATTACAATATTATGAGTATAGATCAACATGTTTCCCATTCTTGGCATACGCGTCTCAATCCGTCCATGTGATTTACTGTAAACAACGTCATGACCGTTTACTTGAAATTGATTTTGATATCTTGCCGGCCACTGATTATATTTCACATTAAGAAATTAGTTTGATCATTGTTTCATAACCTTTTTGTTAAAATATTGTTCTCTATCAGTCTGTCTGTCCTGTCTGCTCATATGTTAACGGTAATATGTCGCATTAGTGACAACAGTCGGCTCCTACCATAGAATGGTTCACTTAGATTTGAAAATTGTGGGCACGGCCAGGCTTACAATATACATGTAGCGAGTCGAAATAGTGCACACCCCTAATGAGCAGAATCAGGATGGCCATTTTACAAATTGTATGCATATTTTGTTCTTTTAATTAATGGCAAAATCAGCACTTTCATACAAAAATACAGGCAGTTATCAAAACGAAAGTTTTACACCATTCTTTAAAAATGAAATGCAAACATCATCAAGTTCGGATTTTTTGCACAGCCTGCAATGATCCCGTTGCAGAACAATGTCCAATTTTATTTCTCAATTTAATAGCCTCTACTGAACCACAGGATATTAAATGGAATGGGGTTTATCCATCTCGTTTTCTTTTTCACCAAATAGCAAAAGTGTTCCTGAGTATCAATCAGCAAGCATGTGACCCTTCTACGATTTGAATTTCCCGCGCCAAGGTGGCTCATCGACTCATACAAAGCTAACAGATATTAGTTTTACAACTGACATCAGATTTTTTACATGTATAAGCTGTTCAAATTTTCTTAAAAAATACCTCTGACTTTAATTTACAAACATCAAAAATCACGTAGTTCTAATTACAAATATTGGCAGGGGCCAAGATTCGAAAGTGTAACCTGCTACTTAATTTTATTTCGACATTTTGCACGATATTCTTCAAACCTCAATATATCACTGTCAGCCATTGCTTTAGATCTCTTTTTTGCAGTCTTATCTGTCATTTCTTTTGCATTCATCGGAATATTTTCCGTTCATCTAGTTATCTATCACAAATTCATAAATATTTACTCGTATTTTGAAAGCGACCTTATATCTAATTAAACGAAGCTATGACACAACATTTCTGCCTGTTCATCCGATTAACTATTACCAGTTGCATATGATTATTTATTTGTGCACTCAAATTCGACAATTTGCCTGATTTCGATTACTTTTGAAAGTTGAACAATTTTTAAATTAGACCTTTTGTCATATTACACATTATGTGGTAATTCTTATTTGGATCGTATTGTTAACAGGTTAATATTTCAACCTTTTTCAATTTTTCAATATTGCTCTACATTGAAGTGCCACTCCATTAAGTTATCTATTGCAAGCTGTCTTATAGACATTATCATAAGGTAGCAAGGTACACTTAGATTCGAAAATTTTGGGCACGGTCAGACTTACATGTAGCGAGTCGCAATATTGCACTTCCCTAATGAGCAGAACTAGGGTGGTCATTTATAAACTGCGTGCATAAACTGCATGGTATAAACGGAAATGTGGCCATCCATCTCGTTTTTCTTTCTCACAAATCAGCAAAATTCCCGGGTATCAACCTACAAGCACGGAACCCTACCGTGGTTTGAATTCCCTGCGCCAAGGTAACTTATCGATTCGTACAAAGCTAGCAGCATTTATAAACGGAATGGGGCCATCCATCTCGTTATTTTATCTCACAAGATAGCAAAAATGTTCCTGAGTATCAATCAACAAGCACGGAACCCTTCTGTAATTTGAATTTCCCACGCCAGGTTAATTCATCGATTCATACAAAGCCAACAGCAGTAAGTTTTACAACTGACATAAGAATTTAACACGTATCGGCTGTTCAAACTTTCTAAAGAATCAACAATCATTATCTCTCACCTTAATTTATATAGATACAAAATCAAAGATCTAATTATTACAAATATTGACGGAGGCCGAAATTCGAAGTATACCACCCCCAAGCACCCCTCCACCCCAAGCCCCACCCTATTCTACCTAAATATTTGCTGGTCTACATACGTGTTTCTTAATTCGTTCAGACTTCGTTACATACCTGCGTTTCTAGTTCTAGTTATGCTTTTCGGTCATTATTATTTTCTAAAAACTGCCCAAAATTAAGGCATGGTACAGCATTCCTGTCCGTTCATCTGAACAGATTAACTATAACTTGTTGCATAATTATGGTTATTTATTCGTGCACTGAATTCGACATTTAACCTGATTTTCCACCGTCCTTTATTTTGACCTTTTGTCAAATATCTTACAGAACTGTTTAAACTTTTTGTCCGATATTTTTCAGAAAATGTTATATTTCAGATTTGATTTTGCCACTATCCTGAGTAAGTTATGCAACTCCATGAGGTCGTTCAACATATTTGTGCTCAACTCAGCCTGATTTTATGTGATCTGAATAATTATAGAAAAGGGTTCAACATAAATGCAGAGTGAATGCTCATGATGTTGATCAGCTTTGTTTTGTTGACCACTTTGTAAAATTAAGGCACTTTACATAATTGTCTGTCGATTCATTTAGACGAACCTTAGAAGTCGTAATTTGAACAGGAACATGACTATTTATTCCTGCCTTCATTTGAACCTTTTGTCCAATTTCAATATAATAACACGTTATCTGTCCATGTTTCACATCGTGATTTTCGATTTGTTTCATTTTCTAATATCTATACAATATAGTTATATATCAAAATATTTCTCTGTCCATATAGTTAACACTTACAAACTGTATTATAGACAAAATTAAAACTGATTACTCCTTTTTCGACCTTTTGCTCGATTTTGTTCAAAATACGTCAAAATACGCTATGCTTATCAATACATGAAAGTTTACGGCAAGTATACTTTATGATTTATGAAATCGAAAAAATATGACCGTATTACAAGGGATGGAGCATCAAAGAAAACTTAATAAATTATTTCGAATTGTCATTTTCACTTTCTTAACTCTGCTTTAAATTAAGGCCTGACACAGCATTTCTGTCCGTTCATCTAATTAGATATTTCTAGTTATTTCATGTATTCGTGCACTGAATTCGACATTTTGTCCAATAAGTTTTACTTTGGAAAGGTGTACATGTTTAAATTTCGACCATTGGTCGTATTTTGTATGTTATGTATCAGTGTTTCGGATCGTTTATTTTTTAACTGTTTTGTTCAACCTCTATGCAATACTGCTCTACATTAAAGTATCTCTACGTTCTATAAGATCTGTATCGCAAGCTGTCTTCTAGAAATTATCATACATATGTACTCGTTTTTTCTCTGAATTCGTTCAGACTACATTATATACCTATATTTCTAATTACGCTTTTTGGTGAATAATATTATCTTAACTCTGTCTTAAATTAAGGCAAAGTACAGCATTTCTGTCCGTTCATTTGATTAACTATTACTAGTTGCATATGGTTATTCATTCGTGCACTGAATTAGACATTTTGCACAATATTGTTTACTTTTGAAAGTTGTACATGTTTTAACTTCGACCTTTGGTCTTTTTTTGTATACTACGCGGTCTGTAAGAATGTTTCGGAGCGTTTTAACAGGTTCATTTTCATTTTCATAACGTGACATTAAGTAACCTGAATAAAGATTTAACAAACGTTCATGATGTAGTTCAGCTTTATTTTCTTTACCTGTTTGTAAACTTGATTAAGGCACTATGTATCTATATATATATTTGTCTGACGATTCATTAAGATGAATCTTACAAATCGTATTTTAAACAGGAATATGATTATCATTTCGACCTTTTGTTCAATTTTCTATTAGGCATGTTATCTATTACTGTTTCTAATCGTGTTTTTCGATTTATTTGATTTTCTAACAACTATAAAATATTAAGATTCTACATGAACATATTCCTCTGTCAATATAGTTAACACTTACAAACTGTATTGTAGACAAAATTAAAAAATGATAACCCCGGTACTGATTTCGACCTTTTGCCCGATTTTGTTTAAAATACGTTAAAATAAAACATATATCTATTTTTCCACTAGTCTTTTTCTCAGTTTTATTTTCTAAACTTTTTCTCAGTACATCCATGGCATAAGCCTCTCTTTCCGTTCATGTTACTTACTTACTTACTGTTGACATTATCATGACCATTTACATGCACTTGATTGTGATATTTTGCCTGCCATTATATTTCACTTTATAAAATCATGATTTTTTGTCTATTGTTTCATAACCTTTTTGTTTAGATATGGCTCTCTACCAGGATGTTTGTCGTCTCATGGTTTAACGGTTACAAGCTTTATTGATGACAACATTTTGTATATTTACTCGTAATTTTATTTCAAAATTTTGCACAATATTCTTCAAAACTCAATATATCACTGGCTTTCATTGTTTTAGATTTTTTTCAGTCTTACTTTTTAATTTCTACGCATTATGACACTACATTGAAATGTTTCTCTGTTCATCTAGTTAGCTATCACTTGTCTGATTTTGTTTTGACTACGTTTTATATCTGTGTCTCTTGTTGCTTATTTTGTAATCTTTACTTTCTAAACCTTGTCGTCAAATTAGGCTTTACACAGCATTTCTGTCCGTTCATCAGATTGGTTATCACCAGTTGCATATGATTATTCAAGTGCATATGATTATTCATTCTTGCACTGACTTCGACATTTTCCCCGACTTCGTTTCTCTTTGAAATGTGTACCTGTTTCAATTTCGACCTTTGATCGTATTTTGCATAAAACACGTTATGTATGAATTTGTAAATAGTGTCATTTTTCAACATCTACGCAATATTGTTCAACATTTAAGTGTCATTACGTCCATTTAGTTATCTTTCACAAGTTGTTTATTAGAAAAAATAGTACATTAATATTTACTCGTCTTAAGTAAGCAAACTTTTTCTATGATATCGATCAGACTACGTTATATACCATTGTTTTTAATTATGCTTTTTGGTCAAAATTATTTTCTAAACTCAGTCTTATATTAAGACATAGTTGCATATGGTTATTCATTTCAGCACTTTATTCGACATTTTACCCGATTTTACATACTACACTTTATGTAATTTTTCGGATCGTATTTTTTAAAAGTTTCATGCAATATAGCTCTACATTTAAGTGTCTCTACGTTCATTAAGAAATCTATTACAGTGTCTTTTTAGACAAAATCATTAATATTTACTCGCCTTCAGAATGCGACATTTTCTTACAATTCGTAATTCAAACAGGATTTCTTGTTGTGGATGTGGTACTTTGTTAACACTGTCTCCAGTTAAGGCATTACACAGCATTTCTGTCCGTTTATTTGATTATTTATCGATAGTTGAATATGATAATTTATTCGACATTTTGGCATATTTTGTTTCCTTTTGAAAATGTTTTTATTTCGGCCTTTGGTCGTGTTTTGTATACAATACATTGATTATCAATTGTTCGGATCATTTATGTTAACAGTTTCATTTTTCAACCTCCACGCAACATTGTTCTATATTTAAGTGTCACTACGTCCATAAAGTTACCTATCACATGCTGTATTTTAGAAAAAAAAATCATAAACATTTACTCTTCTGTTATGTCTTTACAGGATAAAGAGAGAAAAGATTATTGTTTTATAGTCTTAACTCATTGCTTAACACGTTACAACTGCATGGTTTAAGCATTAAAAGCTAAGAACCCCCCAAAGTTGCGGTTAATAGATGTCCCGACGTTTAAGCAGCGCTAATCATCGTGTTTTCGCCCCGCGCCCCCAACATACCAGTTACTAAATCTCGCTCCACGACCCCGCTAGTTATCGTGCTTTCGCTCCGCGCCCCCGCTAAATAGCGAGTTTTCGCCCCGCGACCCCGCCATTTTACCTTGTTAATTCTCGTGTTTTCGTTCGGCGGGGTCGCGGGGCGAAAACGCGAAATGGCAGAAAACAGCCACCATAGATTTCGCTTTGACTACTTTTAACTTATATATCTGTGTTTCTAATTGCGCTTTTTGGTCAATATTATTGTCTTAACTCTGCCTTAAATAAGGCTTGACCCAGCATTTCTGTCCGTTTATCTGATTTACTATGACTAGCTGTGTTGCAGACAGCAAGCATTATGATCATTTACTCGAGTGTTCAACATTTTACCCAATTTTGTTTCAGGACTCAATAAGAATCCTTTTTTTCCAGTAAAGACATTTGGTTATTAAATTTTCTAACCTTTATGTTAAACTCCTTTCATCTAGTAATCTACAACAGACTATGTTTTAGACCAATGATGAATATTTGCTCGTATTTTGAAAGCGATCTTTCGTCTGATTTCGTTCAGACTTCGTTAATATTTTTCTAATCTCTGTCCATTCATCTGATTAACTATTATCAGCTGTATATGATTTTTT
The DNA here is from genome assembly GCF_021730395.1 of Mercenaria mercenaria. NCBI lineage: Eukaryota > Metazoa > Mollusca > Bivalvia > Venerida > Veneridae > Mercenaria > Mercenaria mercenaria. The sequence continues at coordinate 120,792,465 of NC_069361.1, read as the reverse complement.
TTATTCGTGCACTGAATGCGACATTTTGCCCGATTTTGTTTACTTATGAATGTTGAAAATGTTTTTATTTCGACGTTTGGTCGTATTTTGCATGCTACACGTTATGAATCAATTGTGGTCAATATTATATTCTTAACTATGTCTTAAATAAAGACACGGTACATCATTTTTATCCGTTCATCTGATTAAATATTACTAGTTGCATTTTAGACAACATTATGATTATTTGATCGTGTATTGGATTCGACATTTAGCCCGATTTTGTTTTAGAAATCAATATATCACTATTTCAAATAAAGATATTTCGTAATTAAATTCTATAACCTTGAGGTTAAACTAAGGCACTACATCAGTGTATATGTCCATTCACATGGTAAACTCTTACAAGTTCTGTTGTAATCACATCATGAATATTTACCCAGTTGTTAATTTTGACCTTTTTTTTCAAATATCTTACAGAACATCAGCTAACGTCAGTACCTGCGGAATGTTCTTCTATGCAGGTGTATGTGTATGAAGTTTCACTTAAATGCACTTTAATCGGAAATGAGGAAAAGCTAAAAACTAATTATTTAGGTAATTTACGCTGTGATTCATAGAAACCATTTTTATTATCGTTTTTCATTCACTGATAGTCTCACGGATCTTATTCACCTGCATTATATATTTCAGGTTTCAGATTATACACAGTATTTTGCTGTTTCAATTGCCAGAGCAACCCAAATTTTTGTCCAAGAAATGAATGATATAACATGCATAACCTCTATATTGCCCCTACACAAAAAGCGAATGTCATGAACATTTCTTAAACCTTTGGAATATCATAGAATTCAGTTATTTGTCGGACGCAATCCGGTTACGGAAGTCAGACAAAATGGAAACAGACATCCGTCCGTCCAGATTCACCTCAAATTTGCAAACTAAGTGAACGATTATGAGACACTTTTCTTCCCAACATAATTTAAAATTATACATGTGTTTTATGCCAGTCATTTGTAAATATTCCGGCACAGGTCGCACAAGTTGTGTATTTCGGGCCACTTTTGCCTGAAAATTAGTGTCGTCTAAAAATCGTTTAACTTGTCTCTATAATCGAAAAAATGAAATCGGCACACTTGGTATATGCCATACATCCGCTCAAAATGTCCCTAGAATAAGACAAATGTTTTTTTTTCCGCACTGGTATCGGCGCAGATTTGTGGAAGTTTGAAATTTACTGTCCCTTGTCCCCCATTATATATAACGGTCCTTGAATACAAATTCCTCAATAATGTACTGAACAAGAAGATATAAAATTTCTACTGCTGATGGACACGGGTTCAATGCTAAATCGGACACGAACCTGATTTTTGTTTGAATTCACATTTTTAAGATGTAGAATCCAAAATTCATATTCTACTCTTTATAATATTACCAAACTTGCTCTTATTGGAAGGAACTTTTTAAATCAAAATCTAACAGTCCAATGTGTGTTTATGTTAAAAGTCGTATATGATGCAATGTAGGGTAGATTTCCCGGAAGCAGAGAGCAACCGAAACGAAGCCATAGAGACATGCATCGCAAAGTATGTCCACAACAAACGGAAAACAGAAAAATATAGTAGACGGATTGTTTCAAAATCCTAACAACAAGAAAAATGGATGGGTTGAGAAGGGAAGATGAATGAGTCGCGTGTCGGGGGAAGGTTGAAAAAGAATGGATATTAAACAGAGAGAGCCACGTTCTTAAAACGTAGTTTTCTTACAACGTCGCAGACACACACTTTTAGTTGACACACACAGACGCACATACGTACACACACAACTGACATATACAAATAAAGAGACAGCACTGTCACACACACACACACACACACACACACACGCGCGCGCGCGCACAAAAACCTGAAATACAACAGTTGGGCATATAGACTAAATCATGACAACAGCAAATGCGTATTTATCTTTAAGCTGTGTCGACGCTCCTGGACGTACATCACTTTCAATTCAGGCTGGCAAAGTGTACAAATCTAGAACTTTTAATAAGGGCAGTTTGCTTCAAACAAAGCTTGCCATACAACACTGTTGACAGATACATATTCTGGATACATATGAAAAAAACAAATTACCCTTAATGTACATTTATTTTGCATTCTTATACAGACTACGATAAAAAGCGTAGCGTCCCGATCAATTAAACTCGATCAAACGGACCATGATATCTACAGCATCACTAATTTATGAGTTTTTCACCCTGAACGAATAGGTATACCTGCCAGTAAATGCCAGTATATCTATACAGAAACTAATGATTCAAAGATATACTGTTTAAAATCGTTTCATTTCATAGTATTTAATAAGAAAACAAGAAGCAAAGTGCATGTTCTACTTTATGACTGTTTTTATAACTGATATACATAGGTCGGATTTCATGAACGTTTTGGTGAATAAGATACCTGCCGATTTTTAAATTTTTAAAGGCATTTTACAGACATTGTCCACACCTCTGTAGAATTTAAAAATTGTTTGAAATCAGTCTTAAACAAAGCAATTACAGGGCGTCAAACGTAAGGTCGAACGGATTTCACTTCGACCTTAAGGTCGCTTCGACTTTTTGTCATTTTTACTCGCAATATATTCGACTTTAGAGCCGAGATATAACTATATATATATATATATATATATATATATATATATATATATATATGGCAAAATGTATTGATTGGCAATACTGATATTCAATAGCGGAAAAAAAAGGTGAATCAAGATGCCTTGAATTTTTTTAAATATTTAATTATGCTAATCCAATTAAATATGTAAAAAAAATCAAGGCATGAGTATGAGAAAATATTATGTTCAAACAGTGTCAAAGGTTTAATTATAAACCCGAGCGCTTTCGGCTTTTTAAGAAAAGCCTTTTTCAAGGGTAGCATAAATCAAAACAATACAATAACGGCGTAAATACCGCCTGTATAGTTCGATATATAAATGCTAAACAGAATTCCATCAGATCAGGTTAATTGATAACAGGTGTTCGGCATCTGTTACGGTCATTGGAAGTAGTTATCTAAAAATAGCACACTAATGATTTGTTATCTTATACTCTGCTAGGAGAGCAACATGTGGTATTTTTTGAAAGCAGAAATCAAGAAGTACATTTACCTTAATAATTTTCAAATTTTCTCAGTCAAACAAGCACAATATTTATGATTTTATAAGTAAAAATTAATATGGAACGAACATATGAAAAGCTTTTCAACAAGAAATATGCACTCGTGTTTTCGCGGAATAATATTGCACCGCATATGCACTGCAAATCTCGAGCATATTTCTCAATACAAATCTGATATTCTATAATGCGTACTTGCTGAATAGTATCCTATGTCGGGAAAATATCATATTCCTAATCCCTTAGAGACTTAAATATTGGTCGCAAAACTGTTTAATCCCGCAGATGGCAGTACTTGTCTCATAATGACTAGCATCGCGTTGCATTAATTTTGTGACTTTTTATTCTTAGTTACCTTCTTTGAACAGTCATGGCTCAATAAATGTACTTTTAATTGATATCACCTTTATGCTTATTTAACTGAACTGATCGTTAACTAGTGTGTCCAGTTAGCATTCAAATCTGTCAAAATTTGGCAGACATAAAAAAAAAAACAAGTTGCTTAGACATATACAACTAGATTTATGTGTCTTCAACATGACAAAGAGATATAGACAAACTTCTATGGGAAAAGTGCCACTGTGGTGCAAATGCCTTTTTTACCTTTTGTAGGATAAAATTATGACACACTTAGAATGCATTTTAAGAATAATCGTTTCTTTCATTCGAACCAAAGAAGCACTGGATCCAGCATCCTCAACTCTAACAGCACTACACTAGACACCGACTCCTGAACTGACCCCGGTGCCTTCAGACCTAACACTGACGCCCCAAGAACTAACACGGACACACCCAAAACTGACACTGACGCCCCCCACCCCCAGAACTAACACTGACGCCGCAAGAACTAACACTGACACCCCTAGAATTAACACCAATTCATCCACACGTCTAAAATGAAACTTATTCCGAAGACGACCGAAATAGTACCCATGGAATACCGACATAAATGTTGACACTAGCTAGTGAAGTTCTGTTCCATTGATATATTGGACCTGTCGGTATTTTATTACTACATTGTATTATTATGTTGTTTTATATTTTTTCTGTGCATTAGAGTTACAGAATGCACATTTAAATGATTGCTAGGCATTAAATTATATAGGGTAAATATGCATAGCACTGTGGCGTAGCCGCTATTATTTAAGCACAACGGATAATTTCGGAAACTGAAAAAAAAAAGAAAAAAAAAAAACCCTACTTAAAATGAAATATTAAGGGACGTTGAAAAGAGCGAAAGAGTTGTGATATCCAAGCTGTGTTAATATAGTATGTGCTTTATAAATTAAATGTATGTGATAATTGTGTCACGAATCTATCTATCTATCTATCTATCTATCTATCTATCTATTTATCTATCTATCTATCTAAAGATGCGTAGAGAACGTGCACAAATGTGTCATAAATATGCTAAAACTCAGGCACCCCTGAACCTATGAACCTACAGTGACCTAGGCAGTCCCCTACACACCTCCGCTATAACTGAAAAAGGCCAGCTACGCCAGTCTTTGTAAAACACTGTATGTATACAGTATATAACATTCTCTATAAAACCCGGTCAGTATTGTTCATGTGTACTGCATGTGTCAATACAGTATAGCAATAGATGTATAGAAAACAAACAATAGTCTGTGGTCAATGCATCAGTTATCATGGGCACCCGGGTGGAAAGTACAGCTGTGTAGCCAAAGTTTTGTTCCATTTTTATTTTTTGCTTTTCATGTATTTTTAGAAATGTGATAAAACTGATAATTTGTTTAGTAAAAAATATTTTGTGTGTGTTTTAAAACACTTTATAATACACATACCTTAAATGCATATGCTTATTTCACTAAAAATACACATTTTTCATTTTTCCAAAAATTATGACCCTCAGTCGCAAACTGCTCGAATCTAAAGATATCGAATATGAAATAAAATTATTTTTGTGACAGTTTGATAGGTAAATAACTAATTATATAAAATTATCAGCAATTGAATTCGTGAAATGGCATTGAAATTTGGGGAAATCCCTAGCATAATGTCCGATGTCCTTTGTACGACCTAATTTATTTTACTTCTCAAACTCATAATTATCACCAAAAAATCACAAGTTTATATTAAAATGTAGTAAAAATGGCGAAAATCTGACATTTAAAACAAACAAAAAATGCACCTATTGACCTTTGACCTTGTGCTATGACCTTACTAAGACCCTTAGAAGGCGACAGCCCCCTGAAACCTTTCCAATTTTTAAAAAGTTAACATTGAACATGGCTGTCGGGCATTTACAAAAATAGCCTTCAAAAGCAATTTCTAGGCCTCTTTTTCGGATATATAGGCAGACTAATTATTAAAAGATCAGCGTTTAAACTTACCATATGATTCAAATACTTGTCTATAAACTGTGTTTGCCCAGGTGACGGATTCCGTATTTCTGGATGAGAAATGTTGTACGGCAGCATAGACGGGGGCTGTACATAATACTTCTGCACGACAGATACCAACGTTCTATCGTTAAAGACAACTTTATCACAATTCAGTTTTGACACTGTATATATATAATGTATATTTTCCAATTGTATTGATGCCTTCATTATGTTTTTATGATTTATGTTCAGCCACTGCGATGTTTCTTTTAGTAGATTAATCCGTCTTGATATCATAATTGCCAAGACTGTCACTATTAAAGAAAACAGTTTTTGTTTAACACTCATCTTGTGTGAAATTGAAGTTAACATTTCTAACATCATTTCTGAAATAGTGGTGATTCTCTAATATAGACAGGAGATCAAATTTTCTGTAATGTTTATGACCAGATTATCTTGATTTGTAACTACCAGATTACAGCTCAATAAATTTCGGAAAGTTGTGACACCTACCAGCGTGTAAACACTTAATTTAAAAAGTATGGGCCGTGTCATACTACAAAAGACAATATCGAATATGTTCACTTGACAAGTCCGCAATATAAAGGCTGAAATGTCGACCATATATGTTTAGAATACTATAGATGCAAATCATAAATCATTTAAACTTCTACCAAAATAGGCTTTACAATGAAATAAAAGTAGCAATTGTCATGAAAAAAAGAAAGTTCCATATTAACTGGGAAAAATGAAGATTTCAGTTTCCTTTCAGCGGTTATCTAACCCAAAAGTGCTGTTTGATAACATAATACAGGCAATATTTGTTAAATTCTTGACGTGGTCGAGGCCAATAACATGGTGTGTACTTTGGAAGTAGATACCTTTTTATTTTTCCGCCGGGGAGACGTAAGATGCGTTTCAAGAATCTCGGGACATCTCATTCAAAACATCTTTACAGCATTCAAAGTCAATGTAAATTCAATTCTGTTTCCTTTTATCATCATGCTAAATTAAATGAAAAGATAGTTCGTGCCCCTTTTTTTCATAGAATCACCAGTGATAATACAAAATTGATTAAGATCTAGATAGTTCAAGTTTAATTTGTGAGACAAGAATATTGTTATATATCTATAAAATTAAATTGCGATTGATATTAAACTAACAAAGGTAACTAGTTATAAAGGTAATTAGTTTGTCTGTTACTGCGATGAGCTTAATTTCAATTTATCTGTATTCTATACATTAAACTATCACATTTGTTCTTTTGTCGGGTACCCGAACACTGTTCAAAATATTATATATCGTATTATACTTCAAGTGTGTAGTTTATTTAAGAATGATAAAACATAAAGATATCATTATGAATAGGAGCGACCCAAGTTGTTTCTCTATTGAAACTGTAAGACTGAAACTGTGTATTTTGCAATGAATTTTTTGTTTGTACGTCACAATTATTATTACAAAGTGTCAAACACTGGAATAGAAAACCAAATAAATCAGACAACAGTTACTACTTTTGTGGATATCTTCAAGAATGTAGATACCATTCATTGATATTGTGTGAGAATAAAAATGATTAGAATTGATTAGTTCTTGAATAAAATCATTGCTTGTCGCTCAAATGCATGATGTATTTCCTTCTCACAGAACACCAAACAGTGCTTTTATTCGCAGTTTTGGAATATATCATTGCTTTAACATTACAAAACAATAGAGAAGAGCTAAGATATAGTTGTTTTGTCATAGGAACTTTTATTTTGTTTAATTTCATAAATACAAAAAACTAACTTTCCGTATATTCAAGAATATTTAAGTTATGTGTAAATGAATAAAATCTGAAATGTAGATCCCTCGGAAGCACCGAAACCACATTTAATCTTAATTTCCCAAACCGACTTTCAACGACATTCAATTTGTAATACATCTGTTTAAAGACTATGATTTTTTGAGATGCATAAATCAGGTGGGTGGGGTACAGTCTTTTATTCTGAGTTACTTAAACATTATTGAAAAGATTTCTGTGGGTAATTGCTTCAAGAAAGTCATATATAGTAGGATGAAACATTATATGCGAAAAAAAATATATATATTGTTAGCGAAGTACCTTAATTTTCCTTTGATGTTTTTTGGAGCAAGTATTTACAATAACTGGTAAATTTAGTAATAATCCTTTACTGCAATAACAATGTTGAATCAGTCTTGTAAATGAGCTGAGAATCAAAAATCCATATTTCTGCATTTTTCCTTATGAAATCCATCAATGAAGTTATCATATGCATCATATTTTTTCATAATTTTACACTTTACACACTGAAAGTAGTCCAAATCAAGGTATGGTGTACAATGAGGTCTATTTGAAGTAGTCAATGTGAAGTAACAAATATCATTTTCTTAAAGAAAATGCTCAAAGGGTCCTTTCTACATTAGAATCCCCGCAATAATGACAGAAAAACTTTTGTATATTCGTGGACATCAATGTCAATACTTCATTAATGAGTCTATCAATGGAATCTTCGGTCAAACATCAATGAACATGAGGTTTCCACTGTTGTAGTCGGCATGCAAATCTTTCAAATCATATGCTGTGTTCTCACCATCGTACTGAACTTTGTAAATAGCAGTAGGAGACCCATCTTTTCCTTTCTTAACATCAAGCACCGAACCTTTTTTAATGAAAAAAATATTACATTTTATCATGACATTATATATTAAATAAGTATCAACATATCTCTTGTGTTGGACTCATTAACTATATTGGTGATATTTCAATAACAACTTTGATAATCTATGAGCCATGATTGAGATACTTTACATTCTGATTTTTTTTCTTCAGCAAATTTCCTTCGAGAGGAATACTTTTAAATAATTTGTTAAAAATTATTTAAACCAAAAGGAACACATTTATTACATGAGACTGTATTCAACTGGTTAATATTAAACAGAAATGAAGTGTCATTCATTTGAATAACTTATTAAAATCATTGAAAATATAATTTGTAAGCCTAGTACTGGATTAATTTTGCAGTTTGAAAGAAAATGTATGTTACTCAGATAATGCCTTTAATAAAATCAGTTAATCCTTCGTTGAACAATTGCTTCATGGAAGGTTTCAGTTATACTTTTTCAAACAAATAATGATTAACTGCATGGAATTATGAAGAGTTTGGTTTTTTCCATAAATTTATGTTATGAACATAGAAGAAATGCAATATGTTTCTGAAAACATGCATATTTCATAACATGAAAACTTTTTCTTATATATACATATTAATGAAATAGTGGTAAAATCTATTATTGCATTTGTTATCAATTTTATTTCTTTGTTTGGCATGGTTTTAAAATGCTAACATGAGTGTCATTCCTGAGGTCCAAGTTTTAAATCCATGTGGATGCACTGGAAATTTCATAAATGCTTTTGAGTGTATTCTGTCCAAAAGGTGTATACTGGTTATTTTCACAATATAGCTTTCACATTTTCAGTTTATAAATTATATGCACTGACTTTTAATAATTTTTTTATTGTATTCCACATGTATCTGTGTATTGATGCATTCATTTTCAGAGAGATTCAGGAGATTAACCGGGCTGTCCATTTAAAAAGTAACAGACTAAGTTAGCTGGACATGCGTGCGCTTAAAATATATCTTTCTCAGATTTCTATGTTTTCTTTCTGTCATTATGCTGTCTGTCTGTACTGCTAGATAATTAGCAAGTGACTTTGAATTTTAAGCATGTTTTAATGTGTTTACCTTTGAGCAGTTGCTATATAAATCTTGAATAAAATGTCATGTCAAAACCATAAAGATATGTACATATACATATGGTAGAAAGAAAGTGGTGGTCTAGTGGAGAAGGTGTCAGCTGCTCAATCCAGGGGTCTTCGGTTTGGGCATACTGAGGTCAAGATCATTACCTCATATGAAACCAGTATTGGCTCCACAATGTTTCCAATAGGCTTGAAGCTTACAATTTACTATAACAAATTATCATACTATCTAAATAGCAACCTTTAAACCATTTCCCCTTATTCGTATGTTCATTGGTACACCACTTTTGTGAAATCCTTCTCCCAACAAACTTGGTAGAAACAGTCCGTCTCTGTCTTTGTTTCGGTTGTATACATGTTAATATGTGTAATGAATATATCAATAAACTTTATATAATATGGAATGTTTCTTTTCATTATGTGAGAGAAATTATATAAATTTGTATCAATCTGATTTTTTAAAAATATTATAATGAAATGTCAAATACATTTTGTATATATACTATATTGAAACAAGATTAGAAAGAACATCCCTAAGTTTAAATTCTTTTCTTAACCCTTACCCTCCTAAATTTCTTGAATGAACTTGTCCATCTTCAAATTTGGACAGTAACATCAAGTGTTAAAAGGGTTGCTTACCGAAAACATAATGGCTGAATAGCGAACAGTGGTGATCATGATCAGTCTGCATGGATGTGCAGGATGATCATAATTCTGCACTAGTCGCAAAAGCAGAACCAATTGTGGCCAGCATGGTAAGGGTTAAAATAAAATCACTGATGAATAAGAACATAAGTAAAAACAATACAATTTATTCACACTTACTGTAACTTCATTACTTGTACTTGGTTTGTGCTTGTATGGCTGTTTATCTCTCGTTTCTGTGTTTATCTGGTTTATCACAGTCTTTTTTATCAATTATTTGCACCTGTGCTATCAGTTAACATTAACAACAAGGTAAAAGGTGGTTACATTCCAACACCTAATACAGAATGTGCAGTTTTTTAAAATATTTTTTTGCATTTAAGATAATTTTAAATTCTTTACAGATAGTTAATCTGTGTATAAAGTTAACAGTGTACAAATTATCTTTAACATTAGAATAAATATAATGTATTTATAAATATATGATATGATCTTATCAATGCGGAACTATGAAAGAAATACCGCTATGATGTCTTACATGCACTGAATAAAGATAACAAAATAAAAACCTTTTTAATCCTTAAAAAGTAAAGCCATTACTTCATTAATGTAATGCAATGAAACTATAATAAAAAGTAAAATTTGTATTCTCATATATCATTTTTTTTAAATTCTACATTCATTTATAGTTGTTTTAGCCGCACAGTGATTAAGTATTATCTTTCCTTTAACACCAGTATTATATTTCTAATGCATTTTAGCTTACTAAACTTTTTGTTCTCGCTACATAAACTTCTGACTGTCATGTTCATGTTTTAAACTATAATGAAAAAAGTAATAATTTAAAATGCACCATTGTCCTTGTTTTTCTCTTGGATCTTTGATATGACTTCACTGACCTTTTCTCTGCTACTTGTTTGTCTTCATACTGGAATCACAATAAGTAAGAGAATATATGAATAGATAATTAAGTATTCAATGTAGAAATCATTTTTAAATAATATGAACATTTTATGAATGGTTATTTTTTATACTGCGGCTAAAACAAAATTAGCCACATTTCTTAAAATTTCAAACCAGATTTAACTGTAGAAAGTTTACGTTAAGCATAAAAAGATGCTGCAGAACATTTCAATGAAACAAATAATCAAGGCCTTTCAGTGGTTTTTCAGCTAGTTTATCATGGTGAAAAGTTCAGATGCCTATGTGAACGATGAAATGTGGTAAACATGGTAAATTAAGCAATAAATGACAGGAAGGCCTTTATTGTTTTAAATTATGACATGCTCATTGGTCTGAATTAATATTATGGTGTACTTGATTTATATAAGGAGTAATGTATCAGACATCATGGGGCAATTTGACATCATAATTGATGTCATAATGCTATCTAGCATTGTTTATCCCAAAATACATGTATACAGAGCTGGATAATAAAAAAAAATATTTCTTTGTTAAGAGGAAATGTAATAATAATATAGCCATGCTATAATAAAATGAACATTCACGATATTCACTGTATTAAATAATAAGTTGTAAATATGCCTTATAAACTTTTTGACTGCATTTCAGGAGCAACTTTCACTTGCAGTTTTTTGCAGATGTCAAGTACATTTCTTAAAATTCTACTTAGGATTTTTACATGAAAAAACAAAAAATGAAAGATTTTATATTATTACCCATGGTGATTCTGGCTGTCTTAAACAGCTAGTTCTGGTAACAGGAATTTCATATAAAATGCCTCAAGTTCTGGCAACATTGATTCCCAGAGTTCAGAATCCCAATATATCCTTTCTATATGCATCTCATATGGCTCTGTTCGCCTCACAACAAAATCAACCCAGTTGTAACCAAATATGTTTATTTGTCCTTGACATTGGTAATAGTAATCATGATTTTTATTTAACGATAATTTCCCATTCCCTTCAACCTTCAGGCAGAAATCTGGAACACTTTTGCTGGCTTCTATAAATGATAATTTATTGTTCTGTAAAATATTTTTCACTTCAACTAAACCAACATCACCATTTTTTCAATTACTTTGGCATCTGTTGATGCAGCCAGGAAAGGCTTTTTTTTTCATATATCATGAGTCCCATTTTTTGTATTTCTAGAACTTCTGCTTTTTTATTCTTCTATTCTGTTAATGTGTTTGATTCCTGCGTCAAACCCCTCACAGTGAATAAGTTACCCTTGAAATTTGTGTAAAGAGTGTTCTTGATAATTGATGTTGAAACATTGTTTATTTTTCTTTTATAAATTTTTCCAAAATTTGACGATGTTAGTCTTATCTTTCTTTGATTGATCCATTCCTTTGACAGGTGTTGCTCCTTAGTATTTTTTTCAATCCTTTTTATGTCCTCTGATTTTTTTTCAAATACCTTTTTCAAGAAATCTGAACAAACTGTATCTAATTTTTCTATGGTAATATCTTTCATGTCACTAAGGACACCTGGTCCATAATCTAACTTGGCTTTCTTATGAGGTCTGCTCATACTCCTTTGTTTACGCTTCTTTCTCTGAATTACATGTTTTTCTTGTCTTTGTGATTTCAAAGAAGTGGTTAAATGTTTTGACTTTCTATGAAATGTTTCTAAATAGTATTTTCCTGGCTGTTCATTTGATACCCTTTGGTATACTATTGGTGACCAGGCAGGTCCAAGGTTTTTGCGAAGTGCACCACCAATGCATCTCGTGTTCCATGACCCTCTATTACATCTATTTATTACTTTTCCTCCATCAAATTTTGACCTTATGTTCATCCAGCTTTCGGCAAGCTTTGTCGTAAAATTGTCTATTAACCTGGAACATTTTTCTGCAAGTCTGTTCAGTAAAACAGATACATCTCTTATAATATTTTTAATATCTGCAGTTGTTTGGAGTGTAGCATATCTGGACTCTTCCATTTCTGAATTTGAACCCATATACCAAAAGTTGGCCTGATCAGTGAATATCTCCTGTATGTCATCGGATATTTCATCATGGTTTTCAGTCACATTTTCTTCATTCGATTCTGTTTCTTCTGTAAACATTGGTTTTTTCTTAAAAATTGGAGCAATTTTCATGAAAGCCAAAAATATGGTACACTGAGTTTTTATATGTCTTTTTTCAGCAATTTTGCATCTTTTTCCTCACTTCTCATTTTAATAGCACATCTAACTGCTGTTGTTAATCTAACTCGAATAGCTTTCGTTAATTTTCCTTTCCCTTTATATTCTGGTTTTTGATCAACTAATCTTTCTAAACTAGCATGTAAACATTTGCAAGCATGATTTGCACATTCTACTTTCTGAACATAAGGTCCCCAAAAAGTAAGCTTTCTGCCTCCATGAATCCTTCAATGACCATGTCAGACTCCATTGACTGACTACTCTCTGTCCAATTCTTATAGGAGACATGTTCCTGATTCTGCTTGCTATTGTCACAAATGTAACAGTATTTATTTCTTACACCTAAATATAACAACTTTTTTGTTTGCGCACCAAACATAACAGCTACACCACCACTGGCATTATATGTGTGTTTGTGTGCTCGCTTGCTCCACCCGCCATCACAAAATACAGTTATGTATGGTACACCTTGATGGAAGTCATTTCTTTCAATTGCCAGTCTTCTCTCTTCCATCCCTGCTTTAACTATTTCTTCTTTAAAAATACTGTCCCACCATTTGCCTATTTGATTTTCAATTCTGCTGAACTGGTTTCTATTCAATGATGGTATGTTCATAGTTCCAAATAATTCATTCATAGGAGAACACCCTCCACCAGTGGCTACAGGTACCCCCAAACTGCTCTCACATTAATATCAGATATTTTTGTATGTGTATTCATTTTAGAAGTCTCAAAAGTAAATCTTTTGGAACATTCTTTACATGATGCATTCAACACACTGTAGAAACCTTGTTTTCTTGTCTCTGTTTGTAATACAACACATGATTGTCCCTTTTAACTAGATCCTGTGATTTTTCACACTGTGCAGTATCAACAGTGATCTCAACTACCTGCTGTTTTAAATTTTCCAGATTTATTATCCTATTGCCTGTTAGGTCCTGACTGTTCCTCTTGATTTTAAAGGAAATATTGGTGTTTTTTAATTGCAAAAAAAATGTGTATTCTTGTTTCTTATTATAGATATCCTTCTCACTGAAAATTTCATGCTTGGCATTCCATTCACAATGGCTTGTTTACGTACTATTTGGTAGGGACGACATTTTATCTTGTCCTTTGCATATTGTTCAATTTTTCTTTCTTTGCGGTACATTGCTTTTCTATTCACTTTTTTAGCATGATAAGAATGTTTTCCTGGAGCTCTATTGAACTTATTCCTGCAGTTATTTTTCAGCTTTCTGTTACCCATTATTTCCTTGTGAATGTACTACTCCTATATCTAAGCTTAAATTTAGTATGTGTTTCCAACAACAAAGGGTTTTTTACATTTTGAAGAACTGGGCCATGATAGCATAAACATGAGTTGAAAAAGAGTGATGTGAAGGCCATCAGTTGCTGCACTGTTTTGGCCTTTTCATTTGTCATTTGATAAACATTTATGAAACATGTAAAATTGTTTAAATACTTATTACGGCTATAAATTTAACAATTTTTGTAGAGCCCTATTACGCAATGACCACACAAAATATGACAAGACATTCTGAACAACAGTTAAATCTCCTGCCTCTGTTTTGGATAGTTAAATGGTACCCCTATTACCTTGAGCTGTGTCCTTCACCTTGAACTGACATGGCTGATTCATAAGTTCTTGCTGAGGTGATCATTTGACCTAAGTTTGATGAAAATCCTTCAAGGGGTTTAGGAGAGATGACACATAATGGAAGGCTTAAACATTTGGCCATAATTTGTGACCTTGACCTTGAGCCCGCATGGCTGACTCATGAGTTTTGCACATTGTCTTGAATAGGTGAGCATTTGACCAAGGTTTCATATGAATTTTTCAAGGGGATAAGGAGATACAGAGCATACACAAAATGGTAGGCTCATACCTTTGACCCCAAGTTGTGACCTTGAGCCCACATGGCTGACTCATGGGTTCTGCTAATCATCTTGATGAGAAGATCATTTGATACAAGTTTATTAAAATCCTTCAAGAGGTTTATGACACACAGATCAGACACAAAATGGAAGGCATAAACCTGTTACATTCAGTTGTCACCTTAACCTTGAGCCGACATGGCTGACTCATGAGTTCTACACATCACCTTCATGAGGTGATCATTTGACCAAAGTTTCATGAAAATCCTCCGAGGGTTTATGAGAAATGGAGCGGACACGAAAGTGTTATGGACGGACAGACGTGCAGACAGACGGAGGCGATTCCTATAACCCCCCAACCACTCGTGAAGTATGAGCCTAGAATGAAGAAAGTTGATTGGGAGCTTCATCATGATCATCACATTACCCTTACTCATTTTGAGGTCATTTGGTCAAAGGTCAAGGAAACAGTGACCAGAAGCAGTTAAACTGTTTCCACAATTATAACTCAAGAAATCTTGGGCCTAGCATCATGAAAGTTGATGGGGAACTTGATCATGACCAGCAGATGATCCGTATTAATTTTGAGGTCAGTAGACAAAAGGTCAAGGTCACATTGATCAGTAACAGTTAATCTATTTCTGGATGGTAATTTGAGAATGGTTGGGCCTAGGATGACGAAACTTATTACGTAATAGGGAAGTTGATCATGACCCTAAAATGACCCCTACTGATTTTGAGGTCAATATGACAAAGGTCAAGAGCTTTTAAAAAACTTATTTGCTTTCTGCTTGATCCCTTGGATAAAACATTATTGAAAGAGGGGCCATTATGGCCCTATATCGCTCACCTGAGTACCATTGCTCTTAATGATAAGATCATGTTTTGATATAGATCACATAGGCATACACATTAAAAAATCAGGATACATATTTTCTTGTTACAGTCCCTTTTGACCTATGGCACAATCTAGTCAGGTCCAATCTCCATACCGAGTTTGAGGGTCCTAGGCTTAAATGCTGCACTTTTATAGTAACATGACTATTCCTTACCCTGGAAGACTTAAGTAACATTTAAAACCAATCTCATTAGAAGCTGCTAACGTATTTTCATTTACATAAAAAATAAAGGAAGGTGATTTGTCATAAATTCATGTCGATATTTATCTAAACTGATATTCCAAGTCCATGTGATGACATAAATAAAATTTCAAATCAGTATCTTCATTAGTTATGGAGATGTACACATTTTAATTTGAAATAAGGGAGGTAATTTAACACAAAATCAGTCAATAGTTATTTACCCTAATTGTCTCAGTCCAACTAATGACAATAATGAAATATCAAATGAGTCCTATAAGTACTTACTGATATAAATCCATTTGGATTAAAATCAGGGGAGATAATCAGATACAAAATAACTCCAGAACCTATGACTGAAGGTTATAATGCAGCATTTCGGTCAAAAATGTGCTTCCGTGGTGTAGTCTAAAGAAGTCCCTAATAAATAGATCCTAATTTTTCCATTTTTCGCGCAATTGCGCTTAAATCAGGGGCCAAATGGGCATTATTTCACTTGTGGAATGAATTTTACATAAAATAGGACACTTTTCATGCTAATATTCGCATGTTTTCCAGTTATTTAATTGAAAACGAAAGTAGGCTGTTTATTTTGCGGACCGCTTTCTGAAATGCGGCAATATGAGGGTACCTGACTTAAACTGACTTGCATTTCACTGCATACTATTCAACACCCCTTTTTCTTTTCGTTTTCTTGAAGCAAATATATGGATATCTTGTGGAAAATAGGTCTATGACAGAGTGAACATCTAGAAACTGTAACAAAATTGTTCTGAAGTAGCTGAATTTTATATGAAACAAAGAACAATTTCTTTTATTGGTAATAGCCTATAAGTCTGACAGATTCATCATGGAATCCAAGATTTATTGTTGTTGAAGACATTTTGCAAGTGTGTATCAAATCAAACAATAAATGAAGTCTCTACATGGCTGCAAAAGCCAAAATGGAAAATTTTGGCACTTAAAGGGCTATGACTCTGGAACCCATGATGGGATCTGGCCAGTTTTCGAAAAGAACTTATATATTATGCCTATACAAGTTTTGTGCAAGTTTGATTAAAGTTGATTGCAAAAAGTGGTCTCTATCATGTTCACAAGCAAAAAATAGCAAATTTTGGCTCTTTAAGGGCTCTTAACTCTGAAACCCATGATGGGATCTGGCTAGTTTTCGAAAGGATCTGAGATATCATGCCAATACAAGTTGTGTGCAAGTCTGATTCAAGTTGATTGCAAAATGTTGTATATATCGTGTTCACCAGCCAAAAATGGCAAATTTTGGCCCTTTAAGGGGCCATAACTCTTGAACCCATGTTGGGATCTGGCCAGTTTTCAAAAGGAACCGAGATATTATGCCAATACAAGTTTTTTGCAAGTTTGATTAAGTTGATTGCAAAATATGGTCTCTAACGTGTTCACAAGCCAAAAATAGTAAATTTTGGCCGTTTAAGGGGCCATAACTCTGGAACCCATGATGGGATATGGCCAGTTTTCGAATAAAACCAAGATATTATGCCAATACAACTTGTGTGCACGTTTGATTAAAATTGATTGTAAACTGTGGTCTCTATGGTGTTCACAAGAAATAGTGAACGGACGACGGATGGACAGACGACGGACGAAGGGCAATCACAAAAGCTCACCTTGTCACTATGTGACATGTGAGCTAAATAGGGATCTGCCAAATGAAAACAACAGCACTGAAAGTAGAGCAATATACACAAAGCAAAGTCATATATGACTTTTGAACCTGAAGTGTGACATTGACCTTGAAGCGAGTCATCCGTAACATGCGCTCTGCACGTCGTCTCGATGTGGAAAACATTTCTGCAAAGTATCTTTGAAATCCTTCCAGCAGTTCAAGAGTTACAGAGCGGACAACAAACGAACTGATATGACCTTTGACACCTAAGTAAGGGTCATATACTTTGCCTGTGTAATATTCCTATGAAGTTTCAACATTCCGGGTTAAGTTATTAATTTAAAAGATTTTTGTGAACTTCACCTTTGATGGATTGACCCTAAAAACATTACTGGCCTGTAAATCCTATCATCATTTGAAATCTGAAGTATGTATGTGAAATAGTTCTCAATCTATTGACTGGAAATGGATGTACATTTTCTCTTCACTGTGACATTATGAACTTGTAACTTTTTGGTGAAATGGTTATGAAGTTATTGATCGTAAATGGTAACAGGTTTTCCATGTTCAGGCCTCTTTGACCTTGACCTTTGAATGGGTGACCCCAAAAACAATAAAGTTTGTCTGCTACATAAACCCTACCATCCTATGAAATATGGGTGATGATGAGGAATAATTATTTAAGTTTAAACCAAATTCATAAATAAATTACAGAGATATGGATAAATAACAGAAAATGTAAACTTTTGTAAATTTTTTTAAACCAAGGTGGGGATGCCGAAAGACACCAACACCGGGTCTGGGCTGAGGAGGATAGCTGTCCATATACTTTGTATAGTAGTCTGATTGTCTGAAGTGGAAGAAATACTTCAATGAAGCAGTTAATGGCCAATATGTTCATTAACGCATTTATTTCAATATATTCCTTTAATCTTTATATTAGTATTACGGTCTTTTTTATAGAAAAAAAGATACACCTTTATGGAATTTATTATTAAATCTTTTTGTTGCAAACAAATTACCAGATATGCCAAATCTGTGACCTTCACTTCTATGTTAAAAAAAAAATAATGATGGACAAGATCAAAAGGCAACGGGAGTACATACAAAGCGAATCTGAATTTACAAATCATATTGTGACACACTGTTTTTTGATAATGTGTTGTTTTTTTCAAACACACGAAGAAGAAATATTCAATTTATATACATAACTACAACTGTCAGATGACAGCAACTCTCGAATATTCAACAGCCTTTTCAACCGAATGAATACTAAAGCTGAAAAAGGGGCATAATTTTGTAAAAATAAGAAAAAGGATTATGGAACCTGCTTAGCACTTCATGACAGTGAACAAGTGTATGAAGTATCAATCCATTCCCATTAATTATGGATACTGAGATACCAGCTTACATATAAAAATTCAACCAAAAATGCTAAGTGAAAAAAGAGCAAAATTATGAAAAATGCAACGTAGACTTACGGGACCTGCTTAGTGCATGTAACATGATGATAATGAACAAGGGTGTGAAGTTTCAATCGATTCCCATTAGTGGATGCTGAGATACCAGCTTACATACAAAACCTTAACTAAATATTTCTTACTTGAAAAAGGGGCATAATCTTGAAAGAAAGCAAACTATAGTTTTGGAACCTGCCCAGTGTAAGTCAGTCGTTCAAAGTGAATAAGTGTGTGAAGTTTCAATCTATTTGCACAACTGGCTACTGAGACACAATCTCACATATTTTTTTTTTAAAAATATGCACAAGGACGCAGACGCTCACACACGGGCAAGTCCAATGGTTTTAGTAATATTTGAATAGTCAAACTAAAAATTGTTTCATTATTTCTTTTTATTTTATTATTATTTTACTGTGCTTAATATATCCATTCATCCCGTTATAACGATGAGTAGAAATGGCTTTGGGGCAAATGGAACTTGATGAAACACTTGTCATGCAGATTGTGTCTGAATAAGGATTTGTGTGAATATAACAAATCTATTTTCATAAAACATTTTTTTTCTTGACTGCATTATGGTAATTACCTATAAGTATGAAACAAATCCACTGGCAATAATTTGTCGAGCCGCGACTTTTTACATATGTCTGAATAATGATTTATATGAATATTACAAATCTATTTTCATGAAACATTTTTTTTTCTTTACTACATTATGGAAATTACTTACAAGTACGTAATTAAAAAAATTACTCTTGAAAGGCCTTTGTTTCTGGAAACACAGTTTATTTGAAGAAAACACCCGATGTTTTAAATCAATTATTCAGCACTGTTTTATGTTTACATATTCTAGGTCATATTGGACCTGTCCGTTTACTCCATGTCACTGTTATGTTTGTAAATAAGACTAAATACACCACTGCAAAATCTCGTATTTCAAATCATAAATGTCTCCTTCACAATAAACCGTCAAACAATCCTATTTCACTTATTTAAGCTCTGAACTGCAAAATCTTTCATGAAATATCACTATGTGATTCTCTCTGAACACCATACTTTGCATAAATTCAGAAATCTCGAATATCACGAATTTGTTCTACTTACCTTCACATATAAACAAACACTACAAACCAGCTAAACATCCGAAAAAAGTCAGTGATCGATATGGCATTGTTTCAATAAGGAGAGAACTTGCAGTATTCTCGCAAATTTTACCTACCTATGCCTACTTTGAAGAATAAATAAGTGGAAATCTCCGTATGTTTTTCTGTACGTTTCTGTCAGGTACACATTTCCAATTTCCTCCCAAAAAGAGAGCTACTTCCTCAAAGGTAGGTAACTCCTGAAAACGCTAGAGGAGTAATTCGGTCGAAACTACTTTAGGAAATTAAAGGCAAATCATATCATAAAGTAACCAATTGTTATTACTAATAAGACCAAAAAGATCGTAAATCTGTAAAAAGTAACGATCTTTTATCGTATTTTTATCGGCGTATTTATACAATTATATGTTATAAGGCTTTCTCTTCCGGGAAGGCCGTGTAGTTGGTGAAAAATTGTTTACACACGAACTTATCCTGCCTATTTACGAAAGATCAGAAGATGTTGAAAGAGATCGTACAGTATATTCATAAGCAAGTGGGTATATTCTTTTAGAAACTGTGCAAAATTTTAGGTGACAAGCAATTTATAAAATGTTATGCACCTTTTATTGTCATAGCATATGAAAAAAATATGGCGGATAGAATTTTTGGAAAAATGATGCACGTGAAAATCCTCTTTCTTATTAAATAATGCATAATTTAAAAAAATAAGTCTCAGCTCATTTACACTAGAACATTAGTAAATGCAAAACCTACATTGCTGCAATATTCGTTTGTAGGAAGTATATGAATACTGACACCGAAAATTTTGTGTAATTCTTATCCATTACACCTTGTTACTTCAACTAAGGGTAAAATACATTGTTCTCAAATTTCTACAGGAGGTACTATTTCAATTCATGATGCTATATTATTGCTTAACAGCTTCTATGTAACAAAAACACCTATGGTCATATTGTGCAAGAATTGTCAATTGCAAGAAAGCATAGTTCCTAATTGTGTATTATACGATCCACGTCTGTCTTGTAAATGTTTTGAATGGCAAAGGGAATGGAAATATTTGTTGGTACCGTGCAGCTGCCAGGTTGCTACGAACAACAACAGCGGACGTTTTGATGTGTTAGGAAATATCTGCGGGTAGCATGACGTGTTTTAGATAATTATTGTTAGAAACTTCATAGGAGGTGCATTTAATTCATTTTTCCAAGAATGAAAAGTACACGTTAATTAATAACATTCCATTAAATCATATACCAAACCAGAAAAAGAACACAGAGTTTGTACTTTTAATATACAGCGCAGGTTTCAATTTAATGCTAATTTTAAAATGTTTAAAGAGATAGTAAAATGATGTTGTAACACACAGCATATGAATTCCCTGAATGCATCATTGAACGTTTTAGAGCTGATGGAAGAATCTGTTTTTAACATGCGACCAATTATATACTGTAGTCGAAACTGCCCCCCCCCCCCCCTCTATCCATATCTATCGGGAAAGAAACTATTATACGAGGAATCTTTCAAATTATCTGCCACACTTATTTTATCCATCATACTAAAACTACGGAACAGTTTAGCGAAACTTGACATACAACTGAAATCAGCTTAAACAAGAACAAATCGGCAATTAAAGGTTACTGCACCTTTACTATGCAGTCGTTAGTAACAATTAATAATTCTTAAGTCTTGACTATCATCCATTTGGACGAACTTGTACTGTTTTTGTTTTACAAAACTCGTTGGAATAGTGGACTTGATCTGGACCTGCACTATTTGCCTCCGTATAAAGCGTTCAATATTTTTACGGCGCCAGGTACAGACTCATGGTAACTTGTCGGGAGGATGAAAATAACTTGGTCATGAGAATGCACGTATGCAATGTTCCAAAAGTAATAGAAAAACAATGCTTGGCAAAATATCCGCCCTAGGGCGAGGATTTGTCAACAAAATCCACCATATGTACCCGACAGACACAATTTTCTCACTTAAACCAACAAGATACACCATTTACGTCAAACACCCTGATAATGGAAATTACTATCTCAAAGACCAATATTTGGGGCGTACGTGCATAGTTACATAGTTGTCACGTGCATCATAGGTGACACATAGTTTTTTTTGAGGATTTCTATTTTCTAAAATTACATTTATAGCGGTATTTTATGTTACAGCTAATTTTATATGCTAAACTCTCTATTTAAACTGACAGAGAAGAATATCATCTTAAAACTGTTTTCCAGTCCATTTGTATTTTCTTTCACATACGATCAAAGCACACTTAAAATATTTAATGACCACTTTAAAATCGAAAATATTTATTTCAGGGTTTGCACGCTTCATTTGTATAGATAAATTGTATTATTTCTTGTATTTTGATGGATGCTGCAAAATAATCACTTGCAAGCTAAGATCATTTTACTTGTAACAGTGTTATCATTTCTTGTAGTAAAATAGAGAAAAGTGGAAACTTCACAGGTCGTTCAAGACGACGAAAACGAAAATGTTGCAGGCTCGGTTTGATTGAGCCTGTTCATGGACAGTAGTGGAAATGCATGCTACCGTCCACGCCCTCTAGTCCCGGGTTGAGCGGAACTCAACATTTACACATGCTATAAGTACAAAAAGCAATTTAGAGACATCCGCAGATGTATTCAAACGGCGGTGAACATGGAACCTTCAATGATACACGTGTTGAGGCGTGTAATTCCATAAAGAGCGATGTTTGGTCCCCAGATAAAGTAAGGGGTTTGTCCAAAACGAGAAAACAATGGGCAGAACTAAACAAACTGGAATTTAGGAAGGGGATCTGAGGTTATGGAGCCTGCGTATCACAGGAACTGTCAAAAGACAAAATTAAAAAGCAGGCACCATATCCAAGGGGTAATTAAAACAATACCCAAGGCTATGAAAGCGGGAGTATTGGAACCACCCAGGCCGAAATGGTCATGTTGAGAAACTAAACAGTACCAATAACATGACATAAAAGTCGTGCTGAACGATCTGAGAAGATCGAAATATAACAGCCCTGATTGAATGTACGGGGAGACTTTTTACAGCCGCCACACGGCACAAACAACGCTGCTGTGATAATAAAATAGAGAAAAGTGGAAACTTCACAGGTCGCTCAACACGACAAAAAACAATACAATAGCAAAGCCATTGTATTAAAACATTACTGAGACATTCTACAGGAGCGTTTTGAAATCTACAAAAATCAAATTATCTCTTTTTTTTTTGTTTAATACAAGAAAACAAGCAACAGGAACAGACAAAACTGTATAAGATTAGTTTGAAATTACAGGTGTTGTACTGTGATAAGGGCTTGTAACAATAATAATTTACTACATCTAAATCTGTGCTAAAAGTACTTTTTCAAATAATTATCAGATTTGGTTTGAATTGGTATAACATTGGAAAAAATCAATACTTTTGTAATGCGTTTGCACACTGCTACACTAAAGGGCACGTAAAGCCACTGCTCTTTCGAAAGCAACCAAGGTGTTTGAACGTGTATTTCGAATCAGTGTGACAATGTCTGCATTAATAGAATTTAGTGGGATACGCACACATGCACATGATGTAAACGATTGTCAAGACCATGTCCCAGTTTGCTAAATGATAATAATGCTTTGCATATTTTTCATTCGGGGTCGGTCACTTGTTACTCAACTTTAATTAGACGTGGTTCACGTACATGTCATATCTTCTATATAGCCCGGATGAAAAAAAAATCAAAGGAATATACGATTATTTTTTGAAAGAATATGTCCGTATTTACAGCTTTTCTGGTATATCTTTCATGCAGTAGCAGTATACATACTCTGTCTGCGGTTACGAATAAATTATATATATATGTAAAATTGTCAGTTTGCAAAACAATGGTCAGTAAATGTTACTTCAATCAATAGCACTTTTAGTTATTTATATACAACATCATTTTATATAGACAAAATGAAAAAGAAAGAAATCCAAATGATCGCTGTAACATGATAACTAACATTGTAAACAATAAAACGAATACATATATATCATAATCTCGTTTCTTAAGGGAAAAATGCCTGCCAATAAGTTAATTTCATATGAAATCAATGTTCAAGCCTTTCCAAACGCTGAAAAAAATGTTAAAATTCGGACCTGTATTGAAAAACATAGCAGTTTGAAAAATGGCTGATCATGGAGGCACGCATTTCAGTGTGTTTATGAAGTCGTTTACACACTGATGAATTCTTTGTCCAGCAAATAACCTTTAAATAGATTAATCTGATATGTTTCTTGGGTGTAAGATGTAAAACATGATAATTTATTTCATTACAGCTGGTAAAAATAAGTAAATGATTTTAGAGAGATAAGTAAAAACAGTTCAAATATGAATCTAGAAATGTAATAAATCTGCCCTTTTTGCTATCATGAAAACAAAATGGCCGCCAGTTTCATCAACTACTTAAATGCTCATATATATTTTTTTTTCATATTTAAAATTTGAAAATTCTTTCATTTCTCCAAATGATTAAAAAAAAACTCCAAACATATTGAATTAACATAAGAACAACATCGCCTTTCCCTTTAAAAAACAAACAGAAGTTTAGTTTAGGACTATATGTAAAGACGAATTTCGAGTGTTCTTAGTACGACTGCTCCGGCACTTATCAATATGCACACTTAAACATCAATTTTCTTCGAGTAGAAATTACAAAATGGTACAATGTGACATAATACCAATTTAGTTATTTGTTTCAATGGGACAATAAAGTCACGAGACCTCATTTTCAGTGTCTTACAGCATTTCAGCTATATGAAAACATATATAGCCATTAAGTATATCATGTCTTCTTATCAAAACTAAAAAAAATATTGAGATGATATTGTCATAGGACTCGAAACGCGTTTTATTTCTGTTGGCCTTGTAATTCTTGTCACACTGTAGTAGAAGCTATTGAATAAAATATGAAATCTAAATATCACTACCTGTTATTCATTCTTGATCTTGACCAAATGTCCCGTTATTGCCCTATTCACTTACTTCTACTTCTAGCCCGGCTTATAAGTCATTCGATCTTGCACTTTTTAGTAGAGACAAGCCATGAACATAAAATGATTGAAGGTTATGTCAAATAGAAATCTGGATATAGAACACTGACTTTTCGCACCTTCTCTTGTCAGGGGCAGACAACTCATATAAAGGATATTTTCAGCAAATTTCTTTTTAAATCGTCATATTTCGCTCAATTTTTAATAAAACTTTAAGATTTTTGGGATTTAAGTGTTTTGTGTTAATATCTTTCTGTTTATAGTATTAAAAGCAGGTTTACTCTCAAGTTTATTCATGCGCAACGACTTCCGTTATATGTTAAAAATGCTTTTGGTAGTAATATTTTTTAATGAATCCTGACAAAAATGTTATATAATTTATCTTTATAGGAATGCAAAATTGAAATAATGTAAATAAATAATAAATTTCAGAAAAAGACAAAACTATTAATTGTGTTTTATAAACAGCTACCGGTCCTTCTTTTTCACATTTTTCAATACAAACCCTTAAAACAACACTTTTTACACTTTTGTGACATTATCCGCGATCGAATATATCATTTTTTTGAAGAAAATCAGTTGACGCAACTAAAAGGAGGGTAATCAGTAAATGGAAAGGGATTGTGCATATTTGTCGCATTAACGTGATTAATGTGTTATAATATTGGTTAGTTACAAGTATCCAGCACTTATGTATTTAGATTAAAAGGTTCGTGGTCTCAAAAAGGATAATTAAGTGGAATCATTCACGGCGATTTACCATTAACTAAATTGCACAATGACATTCTGACATAGCTGGATTTTGTCGCAAGTTAAACAAAGAAGGAAGTAGTCAGTCTCTCTATATTTAAGAAATAAGTATTAATATCACGTGGGCGTAGCTCATGTGATATAATAATACGCATCAGATGACAAACAATGAAGAGCAAATCACTAAATCTGATAAATTTTATCGATTCTAACACGTTATGAAGGACTTTAAAGTACATCCTTGACGACATCCATCAAATGCTAGTATTTGCCTATTTTCTATTTTGTGTTGAGTTCTTTTCCTGTGCGACTGACGTAATAATTGTGACGTCAGGAAAATGTTTTGATATATAAAAGTACACAATAATCAGCTAGGAAAATGAATTC
This sequence comes from Mercenaria mercenaria, assembly GCF_021730395.1. Classification (NCBI taxonomy): domain Eukaryota; kingdom Metazoa; phylum Mollusca; class Bivalvia; order Venerida; family Veneridae; genus Mercenaria; species Mercenaria mercenaria. Next base: position 120,766,127 of record NC_069361.1, on the reverse strand, counting down.
GGTTGTGTTAAAATCTGCGATAAACAACGGTTGACGCGCGGACCGGTAAGACGGCATTATAAAGTCCATTGTGACGTCAAATGGTGACATGGCATCCGGTTTATTACAACTTGGAAAAACGAAGCCCAGCAAAATCATGAAATTTCAATGACCATATAAGAATAATAACAAGAGGGTCATGATGACCCTGAATCGCTCACCTAAGTACTATGAGCCACATGATTCAAATGACAAAGTGATCTTAAAATATAAAGAAAGTAGGCTAGCAGGACAGTCATGGTCACTGAAAGTCAGTTTTAAGATCTGTGTGCTTAACTGTACATGTCATCCAAATTTCAAGGTTGAATCTTAAAAAAACAAGAAAGTAGGTCAGTAGGTCAAGGTCACAGTCAGGTGACCCCTTATCACTTGGGGTCATCATGTAATTAGAATTAAACCGTGTAGGAACTATGATCTAATAATTGTTAAGTACTTTTTCCTGTATAACTCATATAACAAGTGACCCCAAGGGCAGGGCCTCTTTTCATCCAAGGGGTATAATTTGAACAATCTACTAGGCAATGCTACACACCAAATATCAAAGGCCTGGGCCTTGAATTTTAGAACAAGAAGATTTTTTACTTGAGTCCCGTCTCTCCAGAAATGCTAAATTTCAATTGGTCAAGGTATGTTGACCAATGGACAGTGAGAGAACCCTTTATAAGATCAATTTTCCAAGTGGCAGCACTATTCTGCCATTCGAAGAAATATAAATTGTAATAATTTTTCCTCGTATTTAGGTAACAGAAGTTTATGATCTTGGGTTGTTTTTGAAATGACGCATTTATTTATTCGTACTAGGAAAATATGAATTAAATTAAAGATGTTGAATGTGTATATAGAGTTAAAAGTTTTGATAATTCTTTTTAAATGCGATAATGAAAATTGTGATGTTTATTCTGTATGTAAGTAACGATACAAAATTAAGTGATACTCCTTAATTTGATAGTAAACATTATGTACCAGTTTAAGTATGTTGACAGTGTCTCATTGAATAACATGTTTTCACTGATACTGAAATACTGATCGATAATCAAAAATTCTGTAATAACTCTGAAATATTGGTTGTATCTTTCATAACCATAATTTAGATAAATCATCTTAAAGTTGAGAATTATATCTGTTTGAAATATTTAAATTTAAACTAAGAAATCATTATAATTAAAAAGTTTTAAATTTTGTTTCATGAACTGAATTCAACTGAAACTGATGATAAACTATTGCATATATAATCGCACCTATTGCGTTGGTAAGAGGAGTAAAACCAGACAGGCGATTCGTCTGCAGGTACCTGTTGTTTATAAGGAGATGGTACCTCACATAATCGTTCCTCCAAACATATGTAAGCCATATGAATATCTTTTTAAATAATATGAATAGAAATCGGAAGTTTTTTTTTACGGTACACAATTCCAAAAGAAATAGAAAATCCCTTAACGTTTTCTTGAAATATCTCGGCAAACCTGAATATCTGAGAAACTATCAGTGGATACAATTAATCTCACAAACCTTAACTAAAACGCTCTCATACCAAAATTATTTGCCTTTAAAATGCGATTGGCAGTATCGGGTATTACACAGATGAACAAGGTCCGTCAATCTCAAATGTTTACTAGATTTAGCAAACAAGATCCATACATGTTAATTATTTTAAGCCAGATATGCAATGAATCATATAAATAAATGGCAATATAGCAACATTTTAATAGCATATAGCCTCTACGAAGAAAAGGGGGAAACATACATCTATGTTCATACACAACGACTAAGACTATGTACATATTTACATAATATTGGTGCAATACTAATGAAAAAAAAAACGTAATAAAAACACAAACATTTAGATGGAACACAGAAGTGCATCGCCTTGATACGATCAGTGGGAAAAAGCCCACCAATATGGTATTTACACTAGTTTACAGGCGACAAACCTCAATCTTGAACCCAGCTCATGTTCCTGTACTAGTGAATATTTTACAAACCTAACATGATCACAAGATCATATTGAGAAGCACAAACAGTCACGTAACGATACATGAATTAAAAATACACGGAACCATAAACGTGTGTTATCCATAAATTTGCAGAAGCATCAAATCAGAAGTATTTCAGGACATGAAAAAGCAGCAATATAAAACCTTGATAAAAGTTTTAATGTTTTTAAAGCAGAGATAGTTTAATTATATCAGACACTAGTTTTTGATTAACAATTTTGAAAACATGAATTTACAGTATAACTTTGGGATTGTTACAAGTATCCTTATGTAAATATGTTTCAATATTGCTATACATCTTTTTATGAAAACGTTTATTATTTAGTTTTTCGCATAACTGGCATTCAGACTGTCTCATGCTTTCTGTTTTTGTTTCAGCAATATTGTACTTGTCCTTGTGTTTCAGATACGAAGTGTACAGATTAATATTTTGGCTAACATTCAGCATAAACACAGCTAATGACTTTACAGTTTGAAATGCCGATGTATCAATAAACGCTTTGTTATCAAAATGCTTAGAATAGTTTAAACCACCCCGTACAACTAAGACAGTATCTAAACTTAAATAATAATAGAATTTTTCTGAAATATAGTCGGTACAAATGCTGTTTTCGAACGACAAGTAAAACATATATTCATTGTTTATTTTCTCTGAAAGAATTTTTCGATCAATTCTTATTTTATTGTCTGAACACAATCCAAATATATCAACAGAAACTCCGCTCTGAATTAATTTAAAAACGTATTCATCTCGAAGGCTTGGTGCCTTGCAATGGCTAACTATCCAAGCGGCCATCTTTGTCTTTCTAAAAAATATTGATCTGTAGTCTTTATTTGGTATTACTTTTCTCGTTGTCAATGCTTGCATAGGTCGAAATATATCAGAATCAAGTCTATATCCCCATGACCAGTTCATCGTATTTCTCCAAGCAGGATCTCTATACCATGATATATTTCCAAATGTCGGGGCTTCAAGTCTAAAGAAGACCCAAATTTGATCTTTTTGGCGTTCCTTAAGAAAACGCTCTGTATCTAGTTTATTAACGCCATTTTGTGTACTGAATACCACCGCTGACATCATTGAAATATTTTCCTTTCTTCTGGTATAGATACAGTTATCAAAATGACAGTTATGTTTAAGGTATTCACTATCACCTGCGAGATCTATCCAAGACGGTGCATTAAAGAACGATATGTATAATGTATTCCTAGTAACATATTCATTCTGATACACAGGTTGAATCATATCTACCAAGCTGTTTCTTACGATTCTGGAAGTTAGATAATAATTTTCATAATCTGATTGAAAATGTACAGTTGGAAAATGTATAACGTACCTACTCTCTATAGCTAAAGCTAAAATTGTAACACAAATAATACAAACATTACAGCACATAATCCTTTGTTTTATCATTCTATAACTGAACAGACGTAAATACATTCTTTAATCTTGTAAGCGTTACCAAACGCCTTCAAATTGAAAAAGATAGTGTAACTGTCCGAATGCCCACAAAAGTTAATTAAACAATTATTGATATCAAATTAAAAATTTTTTATGACTTTTGTTTGTTTCCGTTGTATTAGAACATACTTGTGTATGACACAGCAGCTCTCAATGGACATTTGTATTTGATACAACAATCTCTCCTTTCTTTCAGTTGAGAAAGGCATGTGTATGTTTTTACTACCCTTTGCAGCCATTATATATTAGGAATCGGTCTGACAAATTGGGCATCAGTCATTGATCTCTTCAGTGTGCTATTTACAAGTTGTTGACTTTTTTATTTAAATAAGAAATGTCAACCTCGATAGTTTCAAACAATTTTGCAACACTCGTCTGGTTTTCCCGTGTGAGTTATATTAGCTTTTATTTAATTCTGCTCGCCATTTGCAAAATATTTCTATTTTGGAGATTTAAGGGAAAGTTCACTTGTAATGTTTCGAACAAACAGACACAGCCCTAGGGGACGTTTCACACCCGACTTAAATATATTCAGATTATGTTTGAAAAACAATTTAAAAAATGCACAAAAACATGCCAGTGAAGAAAATAACTTACTGTTCGCGAAGAATTTCTGTCATTTTCTGCTCAACGTTGTAAATTCTTTAAGTCATACTTCCTCTGAAGTTAAATCCTTAAAATCAATTCCCATTTCAACGCGCGGATTCTGAGTCAGAAGATTAACTAAGAAAATAAAGTGTTTAGAAAAAATAGGTACATGATTAAACTATGCATTTAAAACACTATCTAAATCATAGTTGATTTGTTTTTCAAACGCATAATTCAAGAAAAACCCATAAGATACAAAATTGTCACTCCGTCTTTCGTTACAAATAGCTTACATAGCTTTATGTCAATAAAATCAGCCTATTTTACAATCTCGTAATGACACAATTAATTAATTTGCAACGCTGTAATAAAATTATGACATACAATATTATGACGCCATTAAAATATCTGGAGCGAGAAAGTACATATAAAGTGTAAGACAGAGGTACGATGTGTGGGTTCTAAATACTAGCTTCCCGAAATACAATACCACATTTATTGAAGCTCACTCTAAATGGTTCTAGAAGGCTCATATGGATAAAATGTTAGTCAAAGGCGGGATGGTGCTGGTTGCTTCATGTTTATAGGCCTATTGGCAGTTTGAGCCAAGCTTTATCATATTAGTCCTAAAACAAACAAAAAGTTAAATTCAGATAACCATTGTGTCCTTTATTATGTAGCAATACTGTTGCTTTAAAAAAGGTCGCCAAAATGTACTTTTCTGCCACTGAAGAAAAAGAGAAAAAAGACATACATACGAAACCTTGTTTCGTTTGGTGATCTATAGTTTTTTACTCGTATATGAACGTATTCACTGTCGTCAAAGGTAGACCGTCAAAGACTTTGTTTTTTTTAAATATAGGATTGTCAGAATCAAAAGTTGCATTTTACAAACAAAAATATATTGTTATAAAAACTTTGATAAAAATAAACACTAATGACATGTGCAGATTTATTCATACTATAAGTGTGCAGTCGAACAATTGCAGTTTTTCTTTCAAATTTCGTCAAATCGATTTAATAACGCATACAGTCGCATTTACTTTTTAATAATCATAATCTTGCCTTCGTGGCCGAAAAGTGGTCATTTTCAGTAAACAGGTATTTCAGATCCAGTTATATTTATAGCTCGCCTTTAGAAACCGATATCGGTATTTCCCTCAGTGTATGATTAAATGGCTAGTTAATTTCCTGGTCATTCCCCTCATCAATACGGTGTGCATTTTTCAACACCTAGAACAAATCTTATCGCACGATTGTGTACCTCAATAATACAGAAAAATAAAATGCAACCCAAAATAGAATCCTCATAGCTGATATTAGGCTACACAACAGTATTATACAGCTTTGTAAATACACCAAATGATACGTCACCTATCATTTTTCCTTTGTCTATTAGTAATCCCAATGCAAGAATAGCAATCTGTGTTATGTCTTATGCGGATAAATCATGTTAAAATGTTCATCAAGAAATTTTTTATGGTAAGTTTACTCCTTGACTCTTGATTATTACAATAGGAAAGCAATTTGTAAGTACATTGTACAGGCGGAAGACGGAGGAGCATGATATTGCTGTTGCTAGAGTTAATGCTCATATGATTTGTACTAATAATTAGTCGCATTATATATTAAGTAATGTCTGTAAGTAATCGGCATTTTCTGCTGGCAAAACGATACCATTTGCATATAAAGGAATGTAAAATTTCTCAACACTAAAATTAGTATATTTAATAAGAATTTACAGAAGCTATACAATGAAGTGAAGATATTATTTGATGTAATTTATATGCAGTCTAATGCGAATGTTTTACATTTTTACAAAAAGTAAAATATTTATAAATATAAGGAAAATGATTTTAACAATTATAAATCAGTAACCTTAACATATTCCCGTAAAAGTGTTAAGTGATATGAGCCATAGATGTAAACGAACCTGATATATGCCATGTGTTTAAGATATAGCATTCACTAAGTACACCTGCAAAGATATATCATATGCTTAGTAAACCAGCAACGATACTATGCCATTTCTGAGTAAGTACGTATTTGCGTCAGGCAATTTGACATTCTTCTGATATCAGTGTGGCTCATCTCTCACATGGCTTTCCATAAAATCCGAGGAATGCCGAAATAGTTTACAGTGAATTCGTAATTTGCCAAATTTTATTATGGGTCCACCGTCTTTATGTGATTTAAAAGATTTCAGAGGGGTGCCTCTATTAATACTTACTGGCTGAAAATAATGCTGGAATTTATATGCTTCCTATAGTCTATAGCGTGAAGAGTAGTCGAAAACACAAAGCAACTGCTTATTGTCCGCCGTTCTTTCCCGTTTAAAAGCTTTGTTATAAGGACATCGAGTCGTCATTTACCCAGCTTTCCCATGCTCTCTTATACGGTAGATAACTCATTTAGTCTTGATCTCCAAAGAGTGTATAAGTAAAGGGACATCCTCCATTCCATGTTGATAGACGTACTGGAACGACTACGTTGGATATTCCTAGAACACTTACCTGTATTTAAGAATTAGGCTAACTTAGACCTTCCGGCAGTAAATGGCCTTCATTGGGTAGTCATAACTTAGCAAATATAATAGACGTTCCTGAACGTCTAACACGGACATACGAGTTATACATTCTGGAAGGACTAATGTACATGTTCGGGAATAACTAAGTGTGGCGTTCAGGAATGAATAAGTTAGACGTTCTTGAATGAGTAAGTTAGCCGTTCTGGAACGAACGTTGCTCGTTGTCTGAACCAGATTCGACGTTCTGAAATGGCTACTGAAACGTCTACTTGTTGATTTTTTGTGCAATAAATGATATTTTGTCGGGTTTGTTCATTTTATTTCATGTCATTTCAATCCAGTTTTAGTAATTGAAATAGAATGAATTAAATAAAAGCTCCTTGTTGTTTTTTTGCAAATATACTTTCAAGATCTGTTATAGATCTAGATCTATCGGTTGTAATTTATTGCAAATTCTGGTTTTATTTTACTGATTGCTGCCACCATTGTAGATCTAGATCTACTTTGAAATTTTTGTTTCGAATATTTCATTGTCGACGCATAAATGAAAACGAGATCTATCGCTGTAAAATTTTGTATTACGCGATTTTGCAAACTGGACTACTTTAGCTCAGTGTCACTTGGTGCATTCCTTTTTCGGGGAATTCAGTTGGAAATTCACGAGTTAACAAGTTGAGGTTTCTTAAAAGGTGTGTGTTATGATGACCTATTTCTACGTTTCGTTATTCTTCGTTATTTTAGGTTATTTATTCTTGCATAAACGTTTATTTCTATCATCTACAGGTAATGCTTACTTTTGCTTGGAAATAGCTCATCTTTTAAGAAGAGAAATTATTTCAATTTTGCAGAAAACCCCGCAATGAGCCAAATACGTTACACAGTTCTGTGTAGACATAACTACGAAATCCTGTTCGTGTCACTTAAATTATCGCCTCACCAACACTCGATAACGCGATAATTATCGCAATGTCGCCTTGTCAGAGATTTAACAATCCTCGCGAGGTTAAGAGCGCCATAATTATAGTCTTAATTTTCGCATGTCTTTCTTTATTCTCGCATCGTGAAACTGAAATCCAATAAACATACTTGCGAGAATTTGTAAAAGCTCGCATTGTCGCATTTTCGCACTGTCGATTGGGATTAAATTTCCGGACAAATTGATTGATGTAAGTCTTCCTGAATATTATTTATCAATACAACGAAACAAATTTCTAATGACAGTCTCTGCTGGCTGAACACCGCTAAATCCGACTGTTCTTTATTCCATATAATTTTAAAGATTCACTTACTTTAAAACGGTTTTTGATATTTTCTAGCATATTTCTTTTCAGAGATTTATATTCCCGTAATGAACTATATCGCTACTATGATATCTGAAAGTTTGTACCATATTTCGTGCAAATATGCATACTCCATATACTAAATAGAGGGTTGGGCCTTGTCAGAGAAGCTATATTTTCATAACTTGATGTCTGATTTTAATAAATGATATATGTTTGCAAAGAACAAGCCAGTACCTCTAGAAAACAGGTCAAGTCATGTTCGAACCCGGTCGGCTAGGGGTCAAGGTCATAGGTCAAAGTTCAGTAATATTCTCAAAATATGAACTTTTCAGAGCAGTCCTGAAAACGAAAGTACAATCTTCACTGAGTACAACGACACCATTGGAGCAATTTTCTCGTTGTCCCCCGGTCGGGCCAGCTTAGGCTTGGTCTGCACCCAACCGCATATATCAAGTTTGGTCATATTCTGAAACCTGTTTTGAGCGCTGATGGCATCATATCGACTTGTAAGTAGTTTAGACATCAACCAACATATCCATATATGGTATCGGTAGGTACCCGGGATGTACAGGCTCGAACCCGCCCCAACCCCTACGGCTATCCGAGGTACTCGAACATGGCATCAATCGATAGCCAGCACGTTATCGAAAACCTTTCCAACGTGGTCAAAATAAGCAGATATTCAAAGTTCGAACACTACCTGGTGACCTTCTATAACCTGCCCTGACCCCTCGGGCTAAACTAGGTACCTGAACTGGGTCTCAGTCTGTAGCTAGGACCTATATCATGGTCACATGGGTTCAAACTGGGTCTAAAGCCGTACAGACATGATCAAAACTGACGTATTTCCTAAGTTTCAACACTACCCGGTGACCTTATAGGACCTGCCATGAACCTTATTGGTATGTAAAATACTCAAACTTGATTCCATTCGATAACAAGGACCCGTACCTATCTTATGATAATATAGTGGTATATGCCGGGTCACAGGGCATCCAACCGGGTTGAAAACCGTCTAATATTGATAAAAAATAATGCTGTTTTGACTCCAACATTCCTCCTAATATTATATTGTATGCCCTAACCACATATGATATCCCATATACCCGAATGTGATTTTGAACAGTAGCCAAGACCCGTACAAGCCAGACCATATGTAGTAAGGGTATATGTGATGACACAGAGGCTCGAACCAGGGTCTAAACCTGTTAAATTAGATCTAAAGCTGATGTTTCGCTGTTTATGCTGTAGTTGATTTCCATATTTCATCTCCTGTGACCTCTATAGTTTATCCTTCCACCTTTAACCTATCTTAAAATGTATGTTATTTAGCTACAATATTAAGTACCATTTATGTGTAAAGGGGGCTGTTTGCCTTCTCAACAGAAGAAATATCAATCAAAATAGGCCCATTTTTTCGATTATTTCCTTTACCAAACATCCATCTTTTATTTCCTGTCACCAATGTGTGTGGAGTTAGCAGCTTAGCGGCCTAGCAGCGTGAAGTTAGCATCCTAGCAGCCTGTACATTATCCTTAAATGAGTAATCGTTCACATCAAGACATCAATTCATTTTAGATCCTAGCATTCTAGCAATTTTGCAACCGAGAAAACTAACAGCCTAGCAGCCTAGCGGCCTAGCAGCCTATATATTATCTTGTCCACTTATTGAAGTCACTGCCGCTTCAGAGAGATGTATAAGCAAACTCATGCATTAACATCAAACTGCACGGCTGCTTTTCGCATAGCTTTGCACAAGTCAACCTGTCTTTAAATGAGTAATCATATCCGATTTTAATGCAGCATAAACGTTCATCAAGTCATAAATCCATTTTAGATCCTAGCACCCTGGCAATAATTATTTGCTACCGAGAGATATAGCAGCCTAGCAGTCTAGTGGCGTAGCAGGCTATCCATTGTCTTGTCCGCTTATTGAAGTCACTGGCGCATCAGAGATGTATAAATACTTTTGGATTTAGATCAGACTGCACGGCTGTTATCTATGTTTCAAATCATAATTATTTAGAACATGAATAGGTTAGCTTTGTGAAACCGATTGATAGTGGGTCGACCATTAGAATTTCTTTTAGTTTTTTTAACTAGATATATCTCACACTAATAATTTGATAATTCAAGGAAAAATCATGTTATTAAAAGAGATTAAGTTATGAATTTCTTTCTTTCACTTTACTTTCTTGTCCTTTGTTTGTTCAATGAAGTGTTTACCTTATTTTTAGGTACTGTTGCAAATTTCTGCTGGAGAGGGTTTGGGTAGTTGGAGGGCGGGGGAAGTGGGCGGTACAGGGCTGAATATTTGGAATTCAAGATGATGTCAACACTGATAATATGGTTGTTGGTTACTCTGTTTTCTTGTTTGCAAGCTTATTTATAGCCGCCACTAGATATCCCTCCATAAGACTGTTCAAAATGTTACTGGGGGTATAGTGCAAGACACAAAGATGCTTCCATTCTAGAATTATGTTAGGCAAATTGCATATATTGAATTTATATAAATGCTCAAATAACTCTTTCTTGTCTGCGCAATCGGAATTCTAGACAAATCGAATACACTATTGGATGCACATCCCATTAAAAGGGTCATGAAATTGGCCTTAATTTTTTCAAACGTTTTTAACAGGGTTTTAACAGGTCACCATTAAAATTAATCCAATTACTTCTTACTATTTAATGGGATTTTCATGACCATAGTTTTAATGCCATACATTAAAAAGCCATGAAATAAGTATATTAAAACCCTGGTAAAATATACCTTGTTAAAATGATTTTGATGGCCATGAAAATCTGTTAAAAATAAACCATTAAAATAAGTTAACAGGCTCCTTAAAACTCCATGAAAACTTTTAATTGGCACGAAATTAATGTGCCATTAAAAAGTACCCCTTAATTCCACATTAATTAGTAAGAACTAATGGGGCCGTTATATTTTTAATACTCTGTTAATGGCCGTTAATTATTAAAACAATGATTAATGGTCTCATTAAATATGTCAGATTCAATTTTAATGGGTTCGTAATATTTCAATGATATATCAAATTAAGGGCCATGAAAATTTGCCTTCAGAATTAGACATTCTAAGATAATCAACTTCATATTTATATTTGCCGTATTGATTTAAACTACATATTACTACACATGTAATAGTATCTATACATATGTACTGTTTTATAAAATGCTAGAAGAATATTTGTTTCTTCTTTTTTCTCTCATTATTTTGTAATGTAAACACATGTTACAGCCTCATACAAACATTTGTCATATTGTATCCTTATTCTGTCATATGTTCATATGAAATGAGAAAATAAATGGATATTGTATTGTATTGTGTTGTACTGAGAAGGGTTTACAGGTACCAGTTTAATAGATCAAGTGACTATGTGGGTAGTTTTAACTATTCAACATTATAATATTGACAAACATTCTGACCAAGTTTTTACTGGTACAGACATTAGGCATCAGGTGTAATCAAAAAGCAATTGTTGATGACAATGTCAGCGCACAATAGGCAATCACAGTTTAGCTCTACTTCAGTACTTTGTGCTCAGGTGCATGCATTTAAACAGCTAAGACCAAATGTTTGAGGGATTGCATCACAAGTAGCTTCCCCCCTCCCCAATCAAGCGTACCACACCCTTTGATTCATTGGAACGAAAAAGCGATTGATCTGCCCATGCCCCAAATGAATTTTAATCAGACTGTAAATCTTCAAAATCATGTGTACTGTTCACTTCTCTATAAACCTTAGTTTCTACTCAAGGATTGGAAAATTGAAATTCTAAACTGGTCTGAACACATTTTATAATGTAAATTCCTTACCCCACCAATTTTCTTATACAAATGCTGATTATTTGGACAGGAAAAACAAAAAAACAGAAAAAGTGGCATGCATCAATACGTATTTACCCTTACCAAAATAATTTAGATTGATATTATCAAATAAATTAATATCTTTCATCTGACTTTCATTGAAACAAATCCGATTTTTTGTAGGAACACAATTTGGCAAACATTTGAAAAAAATGGCGTAACTGCATCAAGGGGAAATAAATTTAATTCAACTAAAACTAACATCATGATATATTATAGACGATGTGTGCGTAGTATGTATTTATTGTGATTAAAGTCCATTTTAGAACAATATGGGACAGGAATTATAAGCATTCAATGGGAGTGCAAGCCAAAAACCAAAAAAAGAAAATATACGAATCACATTTTACAGATTTAATGGGCATCACGTTGCTGTTAAGGGCCATTAAGTTTACTCCTTAATGAAATCGTACAGAATCTGAACATTTAATAGGCATTAACTGAAATTTAAGGGCCATGAATAATCCTGTTAAATTCAAGATATACAGAATTTCACTATTTTTTCAAAGCCATTAACTTTTTTACCTACCAAACTGAATTTTTAATTCAGGCATGATTCATGGTCAAAAATGGATGTTTTAATGGTATTTTAACATGTAACCCATTAATGTTGTGAAACCTGTTAAATAAAGTGATGCAAGAATTAATGGGGTTAATTAACGGTTTTTCCTATATTAATGGATATTTTACAGGGTTTTAAACCATGTTAAATGGTATGTGCATCCAGTAGTGATACTTCTAATGAAAATATGACATGTATAAAGTTCGGTACCGTTAATTGTCGCACCACCGATAAATGTTAAATCTTTAAAAAATGGCATACTGTTCTGGAACTACATGTTTGCTTTTCAATGTTGCTACACTATACCTACGTTATTGACTGGATATTTACAGGTTTGAGCCTCGGCGCGGTATGCGCGACAGAACTTGAATTATTTAAGGTCTTAATCAGGGAGTCTTGTTCAGGCAATAGGACATAATGTCTCGTGTCTTGCAACCCCTCGTATATAGATGAAGATGGGTTCTGAACGAAAACGAAACCCTTAGTATATGTTGAAAAATAGAGTACATGTCTTTTTATATGTTTGTATGTTTAGGACACATATTCTTAGATTAAGTTATTTCGAGCACTCGACAAATTGTCGTACGATCGAAATAAGATGTGCACTCGAGGTGAGATTTTGAACGCCAGAAAGAAGATGCAATGTCGAGCGTTCGAGATAATTGTTTTCTGAAAACAAATAGGTCATGATGGTTCTAGATCGAACACCTGAGTTTCACCGCTCAGACAATTATTACTACACACACATGTTCTAGCAAGTCACGAAACCAGCGGCCATTTTTTCACAAATCATAGCGTCAAAAGTTTCCCTGAAATATCGTTTGCATTCAATATTTTTTGACAAGGCATTTAATTACAAACCGGTGTTACCACCGAGGAAATTTCGAACACGCAAATAGATAAACTTGTTGATTTCACTCCAGTCGCACAGGATGAAGTGAAAAAAGTTATTTCAAAATCTGCAAGTAAATCGTGTGAGCTAGATCCACTTCCAACATTGCTTTTGAAAGAATGCTTAGAAGAACTGCTACCATTTCTCACTAAAATAATCAATTATTCTTTGAAGAAAGCATATGTACCGACATACTTCAAAAGTTCGTTGATCAGACCACTCATCAAGAAGTCAGATCTAGATGCAAATGTTCTGAAGAACTACAGACCTGTATCTGATTTACCGTACGTGTCTAAAATACTTGAAAAGGTGGTCGATGCTCATTTGGAAAGCCACTTGTCATTGAACAGTCTCCACGAAGAACACCAGTCTGCATACAGAAAATTTCGCTCCACTGAGACTGCATTACTGAAGGTTCAAAATGACATTCTCAACTCCCTTGACCAAAATGATGTAACAATGTTAGTGATGCTTGACCTTTCGGCTGCTTTCGATACCATCGACCACAAGACACTATTGCACCGCCTCCACGACCACTTTGGTATCGCAGGGAAACCGCTTGAATGGATAACTTCATATCTGAGCGGCCGCTACCAGTGACAGTGACCATGGACAGTGAATTGTCAAAACCGGTGCAAATGACATACAGTGTCCCACAGGGGTCCGTTCTTGGACCAAAATTTTTCACAATGTACACTAAACCAGTTGGTACAATATTCAAGAAACATGGACTAAATCATCATTTTTACGCCGACGATGGGCAGCTTTATTTATCTTTCAAACCAACAAATCCGGTCTCTCAAAAGGATGCTTTACGCTGTGTTGAAAACTGTCTCGTAGAAATCGTATCTTGGATGAACAGCAACATGTTGAAAATCAATGCCGATAAAACTGAAGTCATTGTATTTACCTCTCAAAGAAACGAAAAACATATTGAATCGGTTACTATGAAAATTGGAGAAGAGAACATTAAACCATCTAAATGTGTAAGGAATCTTGGTGCTTTTCTAGACTCCAAAATGAGCATGGAAAAACATATAAACTCAGTTTGTAGATCAGGGTACGGACAGCTACGTCAAATAGGCCACATCAGGAAATATCTAAATACAGATGCTACAAAATCTCTAGTAAATTCACTCGTCACTTCACGCCTTGATTATTGCAATGCGCTCTTGTATGGTGTTCCGAAGGTCTTGCTGAATAGACTTCAAAGTCTTCAGAACACTGCAGCTCGAATTATAACGAGAATATCGCGTTATGATCTCAATACGCTGGTATTAAAAGAACTGCATTGGATACCAGTTACTCATAGAGTGGACTTTAAGATTCTAGTTCACACATACAAAGCATTGCATGACCAATCACCGATCTATGTTAAAGACTTGCTGGAACTCTATCAGCCAGCAAGAAATGTGAGATCCAAGAACAACTCAAAACAACTAGTTGTTCCAAAAAGCAAAACTGTGAGGTACGGTGATCGTAGTTTTTCATCAGCTGCACCGAAGTTATGGAATGCTCTTTCGGCTACCATTAGAGACGCTAAAAGCTTGGATGCTTTCAAACGATCATTTAAAACACACTTTTTCTTCAAGTTCTATTGAAACTCACTTTGCACTGGAAAACAAGCTTTGCAATGGAAATTATTTCCTATTGTTAATTGTTCTTTAAAATATCTAGGACAATTAAAATGTAGAGTAAAACCTGATTCAGGCTAAATACCTTTTATTGTTGATATATTTTTTGTGTTGTATTGTATGTCCATATCATTCTGTGATATGTAGTTTGTACAGCGCTTTTGAACGTTTATTTTATAGATGAAAAAAGCGCTATAAAAATCTGTTAAATAATAATAATAATTAAGAGAAAATAAGTCATGGCGACCACGTTTTTACCGTATCAATGTGCCATAAAAGGTCGATATATAATATGAACGGTCGAATGACGTTCTCCCTTCACAGTAGAAAAACTACTTCCTCGCCGCTAATTGTGCCCTGCTAACTTCCGGCGAATGTTCTCAAATTCATCACTGTGTAGAAATACATTCACGTTACCGTTAAGTTGGCTTCTAAAGCAGGTCATTCGGGTTAACTCTTTCAGCTCCCTAATAAACCTGGCTCCGCTTTGATGCTAAGTGGTTACATTATGATGAAACAATGATCAAGTTACCTCGGGAACGCTATCAAATGTTATTGCGTTACATACGTCACAGAACGAAATGATATGTTTTTTTAGTGTATATGTTTTGTTATTAAAAGCGTAGCTCCGCAAAGCGGGGCAATATACGTTAGATAAAAGGAGGAGAAAGAAGTAAAATTTAAAGAAACATTTGTCGGGTTTTGTGTCGAGGGGTGGAGGGGCGGGTGGCGGAGTGTATTAAGTGTCGGTTGGTTGGGGTTGGGGTGTTTTGTGCGACGGTGGTGATGGAAGACTAAGGCACAAGAAATGAAATAACTGGTCATGATGGGGAGGTTAATTTGTATGTGTACATCATCTCATCGCCTCCTATTCATATGCCGAGTTTGAAGTCAATATTTTGAACGGTTTTGAAGTTATGCTCTGGACACAAAATATAACAGATCTGACCTCTTTTTATATTTGTGACATTTGGCTTACCGACCTGGTGCATGCGCTCTGTACATATATAGTCTTATCGCTTCCTACCTATATGCCAAGATTGAAGGCAATCCCTTCAATGTTTATTAAGCTATGCTCCATATACGAATTATGATTGACGGGCAGACGCACTCGTCATCTAAGAAGTTTTGCTTGTACCTTCAGAATATAAAATCACAACATGACTTCTAATGATGATGGTTTGCTATATCTTCCACTTATAGGTAAGGAATGTGTTCAAAAACAAAGTGCATCCTTAAAAACATATTCAAATAATAGCAAACGTTGATTATCATCCGATATACAGTTATTGAAATATCAAATGCACACTTTTTACGAAAATCATGTTTTAGCCAAGCTCTAAATAGTTAAGATGTTGCTCTTTTTACGGCGATTAATTTACTTTCCTGGCGTCCATTTAAATTATTTTTTTCATTTAATATAACAGATCCCTTTAACCTCTACGGTGCTAGCCTCGTTACTACCAAGTGCGCAGGTTAAACAAAACCTATCAATCATGTGTTTACAAATCGGATAAAAATATCCGCCTCTCGGCCACCTGCGCGGCGGCGGTGACTATGCCAGCCTCGTTACCGCCCAATGCGCAGGTGCCCTCGGGACGGATATTTCTATACGATTTGCAAACACATGGCAGATGATATTATTCTGGAGACTTCACCGATGCTGGAAAACTCCATCTCTTGTGCAGAAAATGACGTATAATGAACTACATCTGTATAGAAGATTTGTGTAGCAATAATAATGTTTTACGTAAAAACTAAATACCTTGATAGTTTTTCCTTGTTCCTTATAACATATTTCTCGATTAAAAAAACAACAACGTCATTTTACGGAAATATCATAACGTTTTACTGCAGATGATAAAACTAAATCGGAACTATTACGTTGTTGTCATGTTTGTAACGTCATGAAATCAGTTCCAGTTTATTGACGTAAAGTTCCCGCGCTTTGTTGATACGCTACTTTAAGAAAAAATGCAATAAAATATTTGTTTGAATTTATTTTACTATTATCCTTTGAGTGTAGCATGTAAGAAAAATATCTAATCACTGGTGGTAGGTGCAGATGGAACTACCCGGCTCTTGGGTAACTGATTAAATGGTAACTCGGCAAGAGCCTCCTTACCATCAAAAAGAGTTACCTTCCAGTCGGATATTCCCAACTGCACCTTCTACCAGTGAAATAATCTTATAATATGAAATAAACAGCAATCGAATATGATTAAAATAAAGAAAATTG
Organism: Mercenaria mercenaria; assembly: GCF_021730395.1. Lineage (NCBI taxonomy): Eukaryota > Metazoa > Mollusca > Bivalvia > Venerida > Veneridae > Mercenaria > Mercenaria mercenaria. Next base: position 120,749,022 of record NC_069361.1, on the reverse strand, counting down.
TAGCTAGCAGTTAATTGTTAAAACGTAAAAGTTCATTGTTATCACTACCCTCCCGTTTTTTCATACTAAATTCTTACCGTTTTTTATAGTGCTGTTTTAAAACAGACCCTGAGCGGTCATTTGTTTTTTTTATTATTAAATATTTTTATTTCTCTATGTTCACAAAGAAATATTTTTTATTTTCCACACACACACACACACACACATATATCACGTATACCTGAACAAAAACAACAGCAATATAAAAAACATACACACATCCATACATATATGCATATGCACACACCCACACACTCACACACGACTGTATTCACAAAAAATATGCATATGCAGATATCAGCAGGTATAATGGTAATGAAAAAAGAATTACAAAAAAAAAAGAAAGAAGATACATCTACCGCAACTCTTGAAGTTTTGTTGTTGTTTTTTATAATATTTAATTTAAAAAGACTGCATAGGATAGGATATCTTTCCATTTCTGATAATGTTTTTCTATTTTGTCGTGCTGCAGTGCTATACAGCTTTCGATTTCAAGTCTACTCCAAAGATATTTTAGAAAAAAAATTAAATTTGGTGTACATTTCCTTACTTAACAATTATAAATATAATATTTTGCTACTAGAAGAATAAAAATTTTTGCGTCCTTTTGTTTGTCTTTTTCTGTGATTAAGAAAGAAATAGTAGAGCAGTTAAGATCTAAATGGAAGTTTCGTTCATGAAAGTAACTTTTAAGCTCCCCCCAAACTTTTTGTGCGCATGGATATTCCCAAAATAAGTGTGTGATAGATTCAACATTCATTGAACAGAAGTCACATATATTCGATACGACCTTTTTTTTGTTTTAGCATACTTTTATTTGTCGCGATTATTCTGTGCAGATATTTAAATTGAAAATTTCTATATTTACTATCTATACTTGATGTTAGTATATTTTTATATATTTGTTTCCATTTTAAATCTGCATTTGGTATGATGTTTTTCCATTTATTTTCTGCCGTGTTCGGAGATATTTTATCATTTTTCATTTGATGTTCATACAAGTATTTATTTGATTTCTCTACATTCAAAATTTTTTTTAAAATGTCTTTGTTTGGTGTATCATTTCTAATATTTGTTTTAATTTTACTTTTTATTTCCTATGGTATGCATCTAACTAAAGTCATATACTTAAGATAATCTCCACTTGGAATATTATATATCTCTTTGATATTGTCAAATGAATACATCTAATTAATTCTAAAATCATATAAATGTTCTAGGTATATAATTCCCCTTTCAAACCAAGATTTATAGAAAAGGGTTTTGTTGTTCGATTTTACTTTGCAGTTATTCCATATTATTTCACTGTTTGGGTTTATGCATTCGGGAATTAGTTTGACTTTATTCCATGATAAAATGATATCTCTTAGAAACGGACAGTGTTTAAAATTTTCTTGTATATCCTTTTCATTTATTTGACACTCAAATATTAAGTTTCCACCAAGTTTTTCCAACTTAGATTGATATATAGATTTTATAAAAGAGTCATGTTCATTATTTATAAATTTCTTACGCAACTAGCTTTTGTAGAGTATATAAATTTATGAAGGTCAATCATTTTTATACCACCATTTAAGTAGTCTTTCTTCAATGTATCTCTTTTTATTTTGTCCGCTTTCCATCCCATATAAAGTCAAACATACATTTTTCTAAAGATGTTATTGTCTTTATATTTGGGGATGGTAAAACAGAAATATAGTATATCAATTTTGGAAGAGCAAAAGATTTAATAACTGTAACTTTACCAAGCAGGGTTAATTTTCTGTGTTGCCATTGCTTAAGACAATTTTTAAATGATTCAATTTGTGGTTCAGGATTTTTTTGATATGATAGGTTAGTGTTTGTGTAGAAAGTTATTCCTAATGATTTTGCGCTATCTGATGTCCAGTGAAAATTTCGATTTTGACAGTATTTAACATTAGAGTTGCATAAAGAGCCTGCTTTTAGCACATGACATTTGCTTTCGTTTAGTTTAAGTCCTAAAATTTTGCCAAAATCATCTAATACTGCTATTAGGGTTTCAAAGGACCTCTTTGAGCCGTCTGTGACAAACGTTGCGTCGTCTGCAAATAAAACGTTCTTGATTTCAGTTGTGTTAACTGAAATGCCTTTTATATTTTTGTTTTTCCAAATACAGTTAGATAGCAATTCAATACAGACAATAAATAGGTAGGGAGAGAGTGGGCACTCTTGGCGAACGCCTCTTTTAATTCTAAAAAAGTCCGACATATGTCCATTGTTGATTACACAACTTTTGGGGTCTTTGTAAAGGAGTTTTATCCATTGCAATATATTGCTTCTAAAGTTAAAAAAATTTAATGCTTGAAACAAAAAGTTATGATTAAGACTGTCGAAGGCTTTTTCAAAATCAGAGAAAAACAAAATTGCATCTTGGTCTGTAATTTCCATTTGTTCTAAGACTTCAAAGATAAGACGTATGTTTTCTCCAATATACCTTCCTTTCATAAAACCTGACTGACTTTTATTTATTATCAAAGGTAATACTTTTTTTATTCTGTTGGCTATGACTTTAGCTATTAGCGGTCATGTTTTAGGAGACCCGGATTCTAAAGTTTTGCGTACAATTTTGGAAACGGCACCGATCTATCATATCTTATACCTCAGTTCATTCATATCACCCGGTTTTGTTTCAAGCTAAAATTGAAAATGACAGAGATTCAGCGTCTATATCCAGCTATATTATTGCTGTTATTCGAATTTGAAAAGAAAAGATACACATACTGAAAATAAAAAAGGAGGAAGTTTCTATCTGAGTGTTAATATTAATTCGGTAAAATGCTAGATGGCGCTTGACCTTAAGGTTCAACAAGTTGCAGCAGATGAGATTTTGACGTAACTTAAGTTAAAACATTAGACACCTGTAAAGTCCGCACGCTCGGCGGACATAAAATCTGAAATGTATCATTTATAATCAGCTCCTTAGCATCTCGGTTTTTGTATGCTTATTCACTTACCATAGAACTGAAAATACAAATTGTAAAAGTTGTTAGTAAATCTAATGTTTTCAATTTTTGTGTCATTCTAGTGCACTAAATGCTTTGCTTTTATTAATTTTTAGTTCAATTTTTCTTTCAGTACAGCGTTTTCTTAAATTCTGTCATCTACCCTTACCTATTGATGAAATTTCTGTATTTGATTTAATATCACCCTTTTCAAAAATAACAAGCGAGTTAATTGAGGTTTTTTTCATTTTGGCTGTATCTAAAACTGATTTTCAAAATCTTAGTACTTGATTTCAAGTATCCAAATTTTATTCCTTAATTTATATGTCGAGCAAAACAATATTATCTCCCGCTTTTAAATGGGACGGTATCTGTTTATGTGCTCCAGTTTTGAGCGTGTACACATGGATATTTTTGAGATGCATTTCACGCTTTCATGTGAAGTTTGCTGCATGGTCTTTTTACGACATTCCCGTATTTTGTTGTTATGACGTAGCGTCATTGTATAAGTACAAAAGTAACCTCCTGAAGATAAGTACAACATTGAAAGCATTTGCAGTGAAAAGCTGAAACAATAGTCATCTTGCGCTTACAGCCATATTGTTGAAATGCGTTTATTTACGGATTTCCGTTAGGGCCATCGCCTATGAATCTGTTAATTTGAAACGCGATACTCGATCATAGTACGATGATAAAACGCGAAATCACGAAACTACAATAACGAAAACGCGACAACACGATGATGATAACGCGATACTACGATAACGGAAACGCTATAATACGATAGTACGATGATTATAATGCGATAAACTATCGCGTTTTTATCATTGTCGCGTTTTCTCCATTGCCCTATCGTATTATCGCGTTTTCGTTATCGTAGTATCGTGATTTCGCAATTTCATTATCGTACTATCGCTTTATCATCATCGTGTTGTCGCGTTATCATCATCGTTCTGTCGCGTTATCACCATCGTACTGTCGCAGTATTGTCAGCGTACTGTCGCGATATCACCATCATATTGTCTCGTTATCACCATCGTACTATCGCGTTATCATCATCGTTCTATCGCCTTCCGGTGCCCATGCGCATAGAAGAATTTCCTGCAAGTGTTCTGGTTTCTATTTATCTTGTTTTTTCAGCACTGTTGAAACTCAGAATGGTTTCTGATGCTTGCTAATGGGTTGTGAAACGTTTTTCAGCTAAAACCAAATATGCACTTTGACAAAAATTCTGCAGGTCAATCGCTTTGAGTTTTCTTTATAGTGTAAGATTAATAACAACCAAAAAGAGTATTATATTGTACCATGATCAGGGCGTTTTTCAGTCTGACATGAATATTTTTACAAATACTTTCTACACTGAAAAGCAAATGCATGTTTTGTAAAGTTCAAGGTATCGGTGTTGAAATCCGTAAGACGCATAACAAAAATGAAATCGGAGCCTCGCAAATATTCGAAAAATATTGTTTGCCGTTTTCATGGCACTTACTTTCATTTTAATGCATCAACGTCTGGCAATTTTATGCGAAAATAGAATAAAAAGTACAGTGGTTTGCAACCAAATGTGACAGAGTTAACGACACTTTGCTGAGAAAGTTTATTCATGATTTTACAGGAATGAGAAATGCTGTAGAATTATATCTGCACAGCATTCTGAACCTGTTCAACATCCCACACGCTTTGTCTGGTTAAAATTATCATCTGTAAATGTCTCTTAAATTGACGAAAACTGAAAAAAACATACAAAATGAATGGTTAATTATGTTTTGCTTTTGACTAACAAGCAGCTGAAGCTATATGAGGGTCATTAATAAAAATCATGATTTCCACACAGGAGCATCCGGCTTCGAATCTACAAATCGCCCTATCGCTAGAGCAGCAGCTGTAGTTCTAAAAGCATAACTTCTAATCTTCTCATTTTAAGCATGCACATGCGCACCGGAGGGCGATGGTGTGATAATATTAACGCGACAGTACGACGGCGATAACGCGACAGTGCGATGGTGGTAACGCGATAGTGCGATACAGATATTGCGAAATCACGATGCTACGATAACGAAAACGCTATAATACGATAGTACGATCGTGAAAACGCGACATTACGATAGTGAAAATGCGACAGTGTTTCGCATTGTCGTCATCGTACTGTCGTATTATCGCGTTTTCATTATCGTAGTATTGCTTTATCATCATCGTGTTGTCGTGTTTTCGTCATTGTAGTTTCATAATTTCGCGTTTTCTTCATCGTACTATCGAGTATCGCGTTTCAGATCAACACATTTAAAGGCGATGGCTCTAACGGAATTCCGTATTTATGAAGATCACCAAGGTTCAGAATTCAGATTGCTGAAGCGCTACGCTATATTTTTTTTATTCATTTATACCAATTTAAACGTTAATACTTCATTAAACATCGGATATGGCGTTTCATTCGATGATAGGTTGAGCAACGCTGTGCGATAAACAGCCGTGCAGTCTGATCAAGATCTATATTTGCTGATATATCTCTGCGTGCCAATGACTTAAATAAGTGAACAAAATAATGTTAAGGCTGCTAGGCTGCTATCTGTACGCTGCTAGGCCGCTAGGCTGCCAACTTCACGCTGCTAGGCCGCTGGGCTGCTAGACCACCAACGTCACGCTGCTAGCCAGCTAGGCTGCTAACTTATTTCCTGTTACCTCATTTCGTGTTATGTTCTTATTTTGTAGCTACGACATTTGTCTACATTACTAGTATATTGTAATTATACTGATATGTCTGCAGCACTGGACTTAAAAAATACAAAACCCGACCAAAATTTGATTTTTACCGTGATTATTGTATGTCTTGATCAGGTAAAGGTCACTTCATTGAGGGTCAAAATTTATTTATCACTCATTTGTTTGTGCCTAGCACTTACTTATAATAAGTTTTTATTACTCCAAACTTTATTTGTTCGTATTTTTCAAAGTTTTTTAAAGATACCCGCCCCAACAACCATTTACACCCCAGAATAGTAATTTAGGGTAAGATGTTTTATTTTTGAAGGCAGTTCCGTCGATGAAATAGATCAAACACAATTTCCAGAAAAAAAAAGAAGAAAAAACTAATTGGAGACAAAAAAATATCTTTTTCTAAAATATTCACCAAGGTACACCAGGTACCGTTTATTAAAATACTTTTGTCTCCGATTTTTTTCAGGAAATCAAGTTTAATCCATTGAGTGAGACCATGTTTAAGTACTTGGGAGAGCCATCTGTGTCAGGGGAGGTAATACACGGATGTACGGTATAGTAATAATGACACTAAGTTAGATTTTGATCGTTTTTCGAGTCTCTAAATCCCGGGTACCTACCTATACCTTATATCGATATGCTGGTAGATATCTAAGCTTTACATTTAAGCTACTTACAAGTCCATATAATGCCAACAGAGCTCTGGACAGGTATCAGAAAATGACCAAACTTGTTATATGCGGTAGGGTGCTGGCATAGACTAAGCTGGTCCGACCGGGGAGCCGTGGGAATTGCTCCAATGGTGTCGTTGGACTCAGCGAAGATAGTGCCTGCCTTGACTGCTCTAAAAAGGTAATATTTTGATAATATTACCGGACTTTAACTTGTGACCTTGACCGCTGGGGGACCGGATTATAACCAAACTTGGCCTGTTTTCTTTGGACACTGGCTTGCCCTTTGCATTAAGGTATGATTTATTTATAAAAATCGCACATCATGTTATTAAGTTATGACTCCTCTGAAAAGGCTAACCCCTATATTAATATATGAAGAAGTATGCATATTTTCACGACAAATGGTACAGTTTTAGACTGTCCCACGACAAAACCATAGTTTGTAAAAATATTCAAATTGCATGTCTGTTTATACAATATTTAAATTTTATTTATGGAAGTTATTTTATAAAAATTTCTTAGGTTTGGACATTCTAGAATTAGGTGAAGTTATTGAAAAACACGGATTTTTCCATACGGAAATACAGCTTTTATCCTAAATTAGACAGACTTTCAAATAGTGTCATTTTCTATAAAAAAAGTTTTATTTGCACTTATTCACGTAAAATAAATAATTTCATAAGCACCTTTTCCTTTTTTTACGGCTAATATTTTAAACAAAAGTTCAGCAATTTTTTTCCGACGGCGTGTAGAAAATTGTTTCCATACTCGTTTTTTTGACAATATTTCGTCGGCATTCAATGAGACACTAACCGGATTCCGTAGTTTCCCTTTGTCAACGGTGTAGCAGAAAATTTCACCAACGGTGCTGTAGTAAGAAATAACCCCTATCACCGGGCGACAATGCGAGGTTTTACAAATTCTCGCAACTACGTATATTGGATTTCAATTTCACGATGCGAGAATTAAGAAAGACATGCGAAAATTAAGACGATAATTATCGCGCTCGTAACCTCGCGAGGATTGTTAAATCTCGCATGTATATATGTTTTCGGACAAGGCGACAATATCGCATTGTCGCGTGTCGTTGAGGCGAGAATTAATGTGGCACGAACAAGATTCCGTACAGAACGTCGTACCAAACTTTTTCAGCGCCATTCGCTTCTGGACCTTGGCAGAGCGAACACGTGGAAACAGTGAGTGATATTTGTTTTATTAGATCTAGTGCATTTTTTTTTTCATTTTCGCAAATGTACAGTAGTTTAAATTGCATCCTTAATTAGAAAAACGGGTATCGATCAATAACTCTAAAATGTTGGATAACGGCTATTTTTATGCATTCAGCTTTTTTTCACAGTTTGAGGGTAAAATCCATTCACATTTAAATAAAACTTCTTAAAAATCAGAATAGACAATTATATTTTCAAAAACATGTAACTTTTTAAATTTCTATCAAATAGATGATGTCAAAATGTCTGACTGCATACAAGTATAAAGCAGGTATAGGATTTCATAGTATGTACAGACATTATGTTAATACATAGAGGTAGGGACAATATTTTTTTGGTCTATAGACCTTTTAAAGAAACACTTTAAATCACAGGATGAATTGTTTCACTTATTACACGCATGAAAATCTTAAATTTTTAGAATTTTTCAGAAAGTTGGTCACTATAATTTGTTCACATTTTCTGAAAATTCAGTCATCAATTTGTAGAGAACATCATGCTAATAATCTTTCAGTTATGCAAGCTGTCTTCTATTCTTTAAGTTGAAATAGTCTGTATTAGGCGTATATTTACAGAATGTCGGTAAAAATATGGAATCATAGACCTGATAAAAGAATGTTGTGACAATTTATACAACAATTCAGGTATATTGTAAATACCAAATTTCTCAACTTGAAAATCCGATATACCCTAAAGTAGAATGTGAAATAACCAGCAGGGCACTTTTATATTGCATTGACTGTACTGAGGTCATTCAAATGATATATTTTCAACTGATTTCTTTACTTTTCAGTTAAACATGATAATCCGGACGTAATACCAACTTCTGTTGCTACTACGAACAGGACTGAGACGTTTGATAAGAGTTTTGTACTCAATTAAAAATTAAATACAGTCTACTTTTGTCTATTTCAACCGTTAGGTTGTGTTACCGCAAAGAAATATGTTTTAATAATAGATAGTTTAGACTACCATAGCTTGACTGATGTTAGTTTTATTTTCTGATGTTTACATCCTACCTAGCCAGAGTCAAGCCGTAACTTACTTGTACTGACTGTCGTGAGAATCTGATGGCGTCATAAAAGTTATAACATCTGGTTATTTTTGGAAATAAAAATCAACATTTTGTAACTGTATTGTTATTTCTAATCAAAATAAAAAGAATATCCATTTTCTAAATCTCACCTGTATAAAAAATGAATAAAGGTGCAAAATCTAATAGAATTAATGTAAGGTTATTCATAAAAATAACAATATCTGATCAATACTTAACATCTAAGGATTTTCTTGCTTCTGTTTTACATTAACTAAGTGTTAAGTGTTAAAAGGCCTAAAATATAGCTACAAGCTATCTCCTCAAAACGAACCCCCCAGCACGCAAACGCGTGCACCACACACACACACTCTCAAAGCTTACACATCAGGACAAAACGAACAACACACACACACACACACACACACTCAAAGCCAACACATAAGGACAAGACGAACAATAAGCATACACACACGCGCGCACACAAAGTCAACACACAAGGACAAAACGAACAAACAAAGGAACACAGTGGAGCAGTGAACGAAAAGCTGCAATTGCCATACATTATGATTTTAGTTTTGGGCATAACTAGTGACAGCGTGTCTTTGTATCATATCCCTCATATAGGCAGGGAACTTAAAAGCCTTAAAGGCGTGGGCCAGACCATTGTACTGCACCCTGTTTTCATTATGATTTCACTTGATTCAGTTGTTATATAAAGTAATGGTTGATTCAGTTGTTATATAAAGTAGTGGTTGCTTTTGTAAATATTTATCAAAGCGGCGTTTCTCTTCACTTGACAAAAAGTGACTATGTATTAACTATGGTTTATGCATTCTAATTTCCAGTCTGATTTGACAGTTGCAGTTGAATTTTCTCACCAGAGTTTGTTATCTTCAGTCATCAAAGAGTCAAATTATAGGGAATTGTTAGAGTATGCCTATAAACTTGTACTGAAAATTTGAAAACATGTTTATATATTGAGCTGATGGTCAAATGTCTACTCTCGTTTCCAATCAGGTTGCGTTTATATATGATTGTCTCATGGTGGTTACCTCTTTGATGATATCTGACTGTATAGGTGAAGGACTTGACCTTTTATACAGAGAAAAATCTCAACGTGTCATAATACCCAGCAAAAATCTTTCAGTCCTTTGAATGTGCTGAATGGAAAGTATGTAGTCAATCGTTCATCCTTTTTACTTCTTTGCAATATATAAACCACCGTTTGCAGAGAGACACCCAGTGGTTCAACATGTCAATGTTCCAATTAGTCTGCTGGTCACATCTTTTACCTGATGATGACAAAGCTAGCAGACAAACGTCTGAATGTCTTAACGCCTTTGTCAGACTATTACATCTCTGTTCACTGCTTTGTAAGTTTTAGCATTGAACAGTGAAGTCCTCCCTTGATAAGGAAATAAGTCAAACCTCGCAATTGAAAATCTGTATCCAGTGAAATCTTGCAAGCAGAATTCGGACAATTAAACAAAATTGTAGTGAACTCGTCCAATATTAATGGTCTTTAGTCTGATATCACAAGCATCACGTTACACATTGATTAGAAACATGCCCCTCTAAAGGAAAGAACTATTCGCCGTAGACCGACATTTCCATGGTACTCAGGATACCTAAAACAGCTGAAACAGTAAAAACGGTCAATAGAGAAATCTTTATGAATAAAAAATTAGTCCAGTAGAATAACAGACTAAAGAGACCGAACCTTGCAGTAGAGTTTATACAAGGTTTATAAAGTTTATACAAGCCCCACTGTGTTCCTTTGTTTGTTCGTTTCGTCTTATGTGTTGGCTTTGTGTGCGTGTGTGTTGTTCGTTTTGTCCTTATGTGTTGGCTTTGTGTGTTGGTGTGTGTGTGTGTGTGGTGCACGCGTCTGCGTGCTGGGGGTTTCGTTTTGAGGAGGCTACGTTTTTGGTGCGTGGCATTCCCTGTTTGATATTTTTCTTTGGTTTTTTTTATCGCAGTTTTCTGTCATTTAAATTATATTCATCAAGAATCTGCCGGATGACATCTTGTCATCATTGGAAAAAAAAATATAAGCAATAATTGTACCCAAGGTAAAATCGCTAATTTTCATTAAAGAGATAACACCATGTACACCTTCTTTATCTTATCACGTGTAAATATGATCTAAACAAGCATTTAACATGACTCTAAAACTTCAAAAATTCAGCTGAAACTAAAAGTGTAAGGAAAGTAAGGTCATATTTCTTTAGAACTCTTTATGTGATGATAAATAACCTTTCATAATAAAGTACCTCATGATTGTTTCAAAATGATTTGACTTGCAAAACTTTAATTCTAAAGGCGTTTCGTCTGAGACAGACTGTTTCAATCATAATAACCATAATCTTATCAATATATATACCCGTTTTTCAGTTTTTAACCACTTTTACTACATTTACCTGTGCTCCATTTATGCGAAAACCTTAAAAATATGTTAAAATATTATCGTTTATTTAATTTCAAGTTAATATATTTTGATGTAAAATGATAAAAAAAATTGAAACCTTCCTGTCATTTTCTAACGTTCTTGCAAGTATGCGTTGTGAAGTAAATTGAAAATGTCAATTCTTTTCGCAATAATTATAAACATGTAGCATACATAACACGATTTGTCACCTTATCTTTTCCTCTTTTAATAATTTAAGCAAGACGTCAGTTGCATAACATTTCGTAATAAAAACGTGATAACACTTAGCAGTTATGCATGTTTAACAAAAAGTTTAGTTAAACTATTGAAAAGGTACAAATTTCTTTACTGGGTTTGAAAAGCGCAACAAAAATTCATGAACTATGTATTTGCTACATGCAAGATGCGTGTAAAACAACTTTAAAGACTGTTTTTATTCATGAGAAAAACGCATGAACGATATTAAATGACAGGAGACTGGTGAAGTACTTATTATTATTATTATACCAGATTTGTTGAGCGCCCTTTTCATATGGAATACACGTTCAAAGGCGCTTATACTTCCATAATATAATTTCTATTACAGTTAAAATGTACGTTGTCGAATTTAACTTATTATTCATTGCTAAGCCTTTGTTTTCTGACAACTTGTGAATAACAGTTAATGTCAACATGTTGCTCCTTTAGAGCAGAAGGAATAAATGGAAATGAATTGTCATTCTTTGATTAAATTGATTAAAATGATGAGAGATATGTGTAGGTCAAAGGTTACTTAAATTATCATCATACACAATGTGCACACAATAAAGTTTTTGCTGAGCCATCTCAGTAAGTTTGTACATCAAATGATCATATTCAAACGATACAAATGTGTTTAACATGTAATAATTGTTTTACTTTACTTCAAGTTGATAATCTGAAAGATGAACTTGAAATATAATTTTTTACCCCGGTATCTTGATATATACTCCTTTATACTTAAAATGCAGGAACTCCATTTAAGTCTGAATTTTGCAATTATGGTCCATAATATGATACAAAGCTATTTTTCTGTCCACTTACAAATTTAATGTTTGGCAGATACATTTTTACCATGCAATACTATGTAATTTGAAAATGTCTTAAATATTACTTATAATTTTTTTTTGATTTTCAACATACATTTAATCTGGTAAATTTGAGATTTTACTCCCTCCACGATCTTATCTCTCATTTTCAGAAGTGACTTTCTTAACTTATTGACTATAATTTATATCATGAGATATTAATTTTGTTTCATATTACTGAAATTGCAATATGTAAGAGAAAGCACGTTGTTCTAAATTTGTATAAACATGAAAAGAATCCAGGCATTCGAGACAAAGTGCATGAGGAAGCTGCTGCGCATCTCTTACTCGGAACGGAAAACAAATGAGTTCGTAAGAGATCAAGTCAAGAACCTTGTTGGTCCTCAAGAACCCTTGCTCAGCACCGTTAAGAGGAGGAAGCTCCAGTGGTTTGGCCACATCACAATACACGATGACTTCAGCAAAACAATCCTCCAAGGAACGGTGGAAGGAGGGCGCAGACGCGGAAGGCAACGGAAAAGCTGGTCAGACAACATCAAGGAGTGGACATCACTGAAGATGCCTGACCTGCTTACACATGCAGCAGACAGACCAGCCTGGAGAAGAATGTCAGCTTCTTCGGCGACAGACTCCCCCCTACGATGAAGACTTCGTCAAGGGACGAGTAAAAAAAAAATGTAAATTTAAATAAAGATATGTAGTTTTGGGAGTTTTAAAGATATCTGCCAAATTTCAAATATAGCATAAGAAGATATGTTATGTGTTCTAACCAAAAAACAAATGTTTTACTTTCAATTAAGGTCACAGCATTGTTTATTTCTGTGTTAGTATTTTTTTTTTCCATCGTCTTCAGCATTACCAATTATCATGTTTCAGATGCAACGAAGAGTTAAAAGTTAAAAGGGACTTGGTTTGTGTAAAACTGAAAATAACATAATCTTACATCGTCCACATATCATTGTTAATACTATGATCATATATGCACAAACTGCATTTGGATATAAGGAGGTAAGGTAATGTAAATGATACTGCGGTTGTTCTGCTGTTACCTATGAATACCACAAACTAAAACTCAAGTAAAAATAGGAAAAGTACACCTGCTATTCATAATTTAGTGTTAGTTTTCATAGAAATGTTTCTTAAAAACTTAATTTTATATTTATTAAAAAATCTTTCAAAAATCTATTACATGTGGTACTCGAAAGTAACCGTAATTGATAACATTATGAAGCCGAAAGTATTATGGCAGCTATTAAAAGTTATCTCTTTAGGTGCTGTGAGTCTCCAGTATTATATATGTATAAATGTTTTTACTGGAACAGTAAAATAGGACATAGAGAGCTTAATTAAAAGGTGCAGTGGCCAGTCGGTTTGCAGACAGATTTGAGCTGATTTGTACATGTCTGAGGAGGGCTTTACGTTGGATACCTGGACTAAGTTCAATTTGATTTTGTTAAATACAGTAAGAGGGGGTGATTTAATACAGCATTTATCATTTTGGAAAGACTGATTCATGTTTCAGACATACCGTGTAACCATTTAAATTTTACTAGGTAGGGACGGACAAGTGAATGTTAATTTTCTCGTTATTTTTCTTGACATTTCTCCTAATGATATGGATATAATTACTTGCCTTATAAGTAGTGTTATGATATCGAAAACATCACAAAGCGGCATCGATAATTTTTCAAATCTGTGTTATGCAAGTTCAAGTTATTTGAATTTGGTAACGTATATATATATATATATATATATATATATATATATATATATATGTGTGTGTGTGTGTGTGTGTCTGTTACGGATGTAATAACAGCTCAAAACCTAAGTTTACAAGCTTAAACAAAGTTTCTTGTTAAGTAACATATTCAAATTACGCTTGTCTGTTCCATATTTTTTTTTTCATTTATCTTGTTGTTGGTGGTGGTGTTGGTGATTCTACTGTACCTATCTGTTTGTGACATATTAATTGTGTTTCTTTTCTCTCACTAATTTCATTTCAAGTGCTTGTTATATACAAGAAAATGATATTGGAAATACAACAACACCTTAATCAATTTCTTTTTACTTAGCAATCAACTGAAATACAATACGAAATATACACTGTCATATGGTTGTGGTGTCAGCCATTTTGGATTTCTATAGATAGAAAAATGCCCAAGGATCTCCGTGCAAAAGTCATGCGATACTGTGATACTGTGTATGCTCAATCTTATAAAAAACATAAAGCAACAGAACTTTTAACAAACCGCACTACAAAGATTCTCATATTTTATGCAAGGTAAATAGTATTGAAACTTGACGATGGTGGCCATTTTTAATTTTCTTAAATAAAAAGCTTTCCCCAAAGATGACAAGATGTCATCCGGTGGATTCTCATTTACTGAAGTCAAAAGAACAGGAAACTGCAAAATATCTTGTATATACCCTATTGCAGGGTCCAGTTTAAGTTCTACCGGACTAAATCTGACCTTTCAAAGAAAGTATATAGTGGTGTAAGAAACATAAATAGCACTGAGTACTATCAGACCGAAATTAGAAAGCAGAAATTAACACAAAAATAGACTATGAAGCCGTGTCATTCATGGATGAATCACTTACAATGTTGACATCCATGGATGACTCACTTTCAAGAGTTGCGTAACTTAATGACTCCAGTAATGCCAGTTATCAATTGATGTCTTATATGTTGAGTGACGAGCCATGCATGTTTGTCTCAATTAAAACACTCCCGTTTGATCCCTCTTTATTTTTATTATGTTTCACATTAATTTGTAAATAATGAATCTGAAAATCAGGTGTTCTATAATTTACTTCGATTATGATGAGTTAAAAATATCATTCAAATTATTATCAAAGTGTTGTTATAATTGGGAGACAATTGGTGTTGATCAGGAATCAAGTCCAAGAAATAATCATAGTTGATGCTATTTGGTTATTGTACATGTGGTGCTTCAGTCTATATGTTCATATATTAATATTTTTAAAGTTGCAGAAACATTACGCTCAATCGGAAATACTTCAACCACAGTATGTTCTGATCAAATGGTAAAACATGTTCAGTGCAAATCTAAACATGCAAATCTATCTCTTTGTATATCAAGTGAAAATCAGTTCTGTTTTTTTCAACTTTAATTGTTTATAATATTTAATGTACGATATATTAATACTGAAGGTGTGTAAAATGCTTCTCGTATACTTTCAGATGTTTTTTGATTCATCAGATCTGTCCAAATGATACTTTTATCCATTACAAGTAGATGTAATAACAAATTATGGTTTTAATTGTTTGTAATCTCTGTCCAACTGGACCACTTGTACACGCCTTGTGCAAAATGCTAAATTATCACTCATTCTTCTGCCATCACAGCAACTCCTCCTCACTTTACCACCCAATCCATTGCAACAACTGTATATATATGAAAAGAAAAAAGTAATGATTAATGTTGGTAAATCATATGATATTAAATCATTCTCAAGGACGTTATCTGTTTAAAAATATTCAGATACAGATGCAAAAATACTATAATTAGCTCTTAGTGTCAAATGAAGTGTTAATTGAACTGTAATTATATATCCTCATTTATGTGTGTTGGGCATGTTGACAAGTATATTACTTAAAAATCTGTAAGACAAGCTGAAAACTTGACTGAAATACAACAAGAGCTGTTACAAATTAAAAACAAATATTACCCAACCCCTTGATAGCCTTAAATATTAAATGACATTGAACTTTGAGCCAGGTTCAAGAATGATAGGTGATAGGACTAACTATCCTATCAAATTTTAAGTATGTAAGTCAAACAGACCTTCAAGTATTGAATTGAAATGGATTTCACCCGAAGTGACCATGACATTTTACCCCGTGACCTGGAAATTATTAAGGGTCATCTTCTCAAGGAGACTGGGTAAATCAGTTTTGCTGATTTTTAAGAAATAATTTATTGCAAAGGGATGTTGTGAATAGTGTGTTTTGCTACAAATTATTTCGATTCTAATATGCCCTTAATCTAAAACAGTAGATAAGATTATAGTAGCGCTCTTTCTTGGTCGCAACAAAATCTTTGACGTCATTGCACGTTAAGGTGACGTCATTCTAGTGTCAACGTGTTTTAACAGAGAAAAACATATTAGAATGATCGATAAAGGATATGATGCTAAGATACCTTGATCTTTGACCCAGTGACCCAAAATTCATAAAGGTCATCTTCTAAAGGATACCTATGAATTTAAAGTATGTAGTACAAACAGATCGGAAGGTATTGCTTTAAAATGGATTTGACCCTAACTGACCTTGAGCTTTGAAGTCATGACCGACCCAGAAAGTATTAGGAGACTAAACATCCAAAAAGAATGAAGGTTCAAATTCAAATAATTCTCAAGATAACAAGTTAATATAGTACTGCCATGCAATACAAAGTCCCCCACTGGAAAACACTTTTTTTCTCTACTAAAGTACAACGTAATGAACTGACATCTGTCAATGATGTATAAACAATATGGTACTGTATATACAATACGTTATAACAGACGCTCGTATTAAAATTTGCAAATTTGCATATACAAAACCCTACAGATGTTTATTGCGTAATAGCATCTATAAATATAAACAAGAATGCCGCTACATATTCCCATCATAGCTAGTTTCATTATACTAGCACCTGCATTTTCATACTGATACTTTATTGGCCAATTTAAAAAGGAATAGTTACAAGATATATAAAGTAACAACAAAGCGAAGTCATTCCTATATACAAACTAGAACAAGAGGGGCAAGATGGCCCTAGGCTGCTTTCCCGAGTAACAAACCATAACAGTGTAAACATGTTTTATCACATGTTTGACGTCGCGAGAGTGTAATAAAGCCATTAAATAAAAATGATAATACACTAGTGTAATAATGCTTTGACGTTGACGTCGTTTTTAGCGTAGGAGACGTTGGTAAAATTGACTTGTTTATACAGTAAAAGAGTGCAGAATTTTTGATGTTTCAAAAAGAAAAACTAACATGTGATAAAACGAATATTACATTTGTGACTGTCCACATTGAATCTATTAAACTCGTTGAATAAAATTGATAAAATGCTCGGCAGAGCCTCGCATTTTATTATTTTATTCAACTCGTTTAATAAATTCAGTATGAAAAGACACTCATGCAATATCCTCTATTTACCTAGTTATTCCATGGAGACAAATATTCTGACCAATCTGGATGTAAACAAGCGTTTTCTTTGGTTTGACCTAACATGACCCAGATTCGAACTTGTCCATTTCATGAAAACAAGTATACTGACAAGGTTTCGGGAAGATTGGAGCAAATAAGTGGCCACTAGAGTGAACACAAGTTTTTCCTTTGGTTTTAACTAGTGACCTCGTTTTTGACCGCACGTGCCCCAGATTTGAAATCGTCCTATAATTCATGATATTTAACATTCCGACCAAGTTTTATAAAGATAGAATAAAAAATATGACCTTTAGGGTATATACAAGCTTATTCTTTGATTTGACCTTGTGACCTAGTTTTTGACCCCACAGAATTCAGATTCAAACTTGACCTAAAGATCATCGAGTCAAACATTCTGGCAATGTTTCATTAAGGTGGGGTTACAACTGTGGTCTCTAGAGTGTTCACAAGCTTTATCTTTAATTTGACCTACTGACCTAGTTTTAAACTTAAACTCGAGATTTTCAAATCAAACTTCTGACCAAGTTTCATGAAGATTGAGTCACAACTGCTTGTTGTACTCTAAGAAAAGTGGTTCCAAATTTTTCCCACCGCCAGTTATAAAAAAGGTTACAATATATAAAGGTATTATGGCAACAACAAAGGTAGCGTAATTTTTAAATCAAGATAACCAAATGGTTCTAGGGCGCTCACCTGAGAGAGCTTGATCAAATTTAATGAATATCCTGCTTGAAACGCGACACCTTATGCATAGGCAAGGTATTTCTTTGATTTGACCAGATGATGAGCTTTTTGGCCCAACATGACCCTTACTTGAACTCTACCTAGCTTTCAAGACAAACATTCTGATCAAATTTCATGACGATCAACTGAAAATACAGCCCCTACTGCAAACACCAGGTTATTCTTTGATGACCAGGTGACCTAGTTTTTGATCTAGCATGACCCATATTTGAACTTTACCTCAATTTAAATAAAGCAACACTTTAACCAGACTGTACCTCCTAATAAATTAAAAAAAGGTTTACATTGATTTACTGGATGACCTAGTTCTTGGCTCAAGATGACCCCTAATTTATTTGCACTCGAAATTTCATTAAAAGAAAAGAAATTTAATTAAATATCATAAAGATCCATTGAAAACATGCAGTTCCTTTTGCATACACGGTTTTTCTTTGATTTCACCTAGTATTTGACCCAACATGACCAATACTTAAAATTGACCTAGAATTCATCAAAGCAAACATTATGATCAAATGTCATAAGTGAGTGAGGGAGTGACTTGGGTGTTACGGCGAACCGACACAAAATGGTCATATATCGCCGAGAAGAAGTCATATTGCAAACGCCAACTGTAAAGCATAAACAATGATGTAAAAATGTAAAGCATACCTAAACACATCCATGTAAACATGTGAAGAACACTATGAATAATGTAAAACATATCTAAAAACATCCATGTAAAAATGTAAAGCATATTTAAAATTAGTTATGTAAAAATGTTTATACGTATGTGTTAAAATATCAGCTGCAAACATAATAATATTGCAAGATGTAAATAAAAATATGAAATGTTAGATTTTTTGATATATTCCTATCTGCTTTAAAAACGATAAATATTTCCGACTGAAACATTTTCAAATAACTCTTTCAAAGATTTAACGTCATAATATGTACTGCGTTGTGTAGCAAAGTCCAAAGTATTTCTGCGCAGATTGACATTTGGTATCTGCGTCTTGTTTCTTTCATAAAAAAATCTTCTTGTAGCATAAAAGATGCAACCTAATCCATAGTATGTTTTTCTGTATGAGTTACCTATCACTACTCCTTAAAATGTGCGTACTCGCTCCACCCCTTGTTTAAACAACTTTTAAAAGTCGGAGTCGATTCATTATTTTGGTGATAACCGTGAATGTATAAGAATTGCGTGTAACGTTTGCAATTGTTTATTTCAAGATTTATTTTATTATAACGAATTATGTACGTATTAGTCGGAATATTTTATGTAACCTCGCGAAGAATTTGGATAAAACAACTTGAAAGCTTGTCATTACGTTCGTTCTCATCCGTACTCTAAATATGTTCGTAATCAAAATCATCTGAATGTAAAGTTATTAGTTTAGGAAATGCGGGCTTGCTTACCAAATTTTTAAGTGATATGCAAAAATATGGGTAATTTTATGTTTGTGATAATGACAGATAAAACATATTGGTTAAAAATCTTCATTACATGCTTCTTGAATTGTTGTTGATTTCTGGGCCCTGGTTATGGATATTTAAAACATGTTTACCATTTCTAAGAACAACAGAACGGTAAATAAAAAATATATAGTTGGTCTCGGTCAAAAATAATCCATCAGGCTTCTGCAGACGTTAATACACAACAAATTTGTATTATCCCTACATTCAAACTTGACTTAGATTTCATTAAGGCGACAATTATGACAGCCCCTATTGAAGGTTTTTCTTTGATTTTACCAGGTGACCTAGTTTTTAACCCCAGATGATCCATTTCGAACCTGACCTATATTTTATCTAGACAAAGTACTGATTAAATTTCATGAAGATCCAGTGTGAAATAAAGTCCCTATTGCATACTTAAGGTTTTCTTTGATTTTGCCTAGTGACATAGTTTTTGACCCCAGATGATCCGTATTCGAACCTGACCTAGATTTCATCACGGCAATCAGTCTGACAAAATTTCACAAGTTACATCATAATCCCTCAAAGCATGAAGAAGAAATGCTACGGACAAAGTCATTCTTGAATTTGACATTTGACCTCTAAGTGTTACCTTGATGTTAGACCTAGGCACCTGGTACTTGTGCTTGACAGTCCCTACCATAGTGGAGAACATCGAGTAAAGTTAAAGAAAAATCCCTTGATGTATGAAGAAGAAATGCCACGGACAAAGTCATTCTTGTATCTGACATTTTGCTTCTAAGTGTTAACTTGACCTTAGAACTGGGGACCTGGTTCTTGCGGATGACACTCGGTCTAATGGTGTAAAAATTTGTGCCAAGTAATATTAAAAGCCTTTAATATATGTTGAGTTACAGACTGGACAAGGAAAAAAAACCTTTTCGGCCTTTGACTTCTAATTGTGACCTTGACCTTTCAGCGTTGTAGCCAAGTTTTGCGCATGGCACATTGTCTCATCTAGGGGAATGTTTATGCCAACTGATATTTAAATCCTGTTTTGCATGACAGTTATAGACCGGACAGGAAAAAATTCTTTTGACCTTTGACCTCCAAATGTGACCTTTAAGCTAGGGTTGTGAATGTTGCGCATAACATGTCGTCTAATCATGGGAAACATTTATGCCAATTAATATTAAATTCCTTTGATGAATGACAGAGTTATGGACCGGAAACAAAACAAACCCTGTTCATGTCTTGTTAACAGTTCCCTGCCATGTGTGACCTTGACAGAAAAAAGTCATGTTGACCTTTGACCTTAAATTGTGGCCTTGACCTTTGAGCGACTGGTCCGGGTTTTGTGCAAGACGCATTTTCTCATCATCGGGAACATTTGTGTCGAGTAATATTAAAATCCCTTAATGAATGAAAGAGTTATGGACCAAACACGCAATTGCGGACGGATGGACACGAAAATGCGCATTCCTATAGTCCCAAAAACTGGCTTTCAACGAATAGGGGACCAATAATTAGACATGTCACTAGGTAAAATCATAGAAAAACCTTGGTAGTACTCTAGATGCCTTATTAGTCCCCTACCTGTGGAACACCGGAGAAGACTATAGGAGTGCCCTTTGTCCATTTGTCAGTTTGTCCACAAATCTGCAATTACTCAAAATATATGCAAGCTAGTTTCATATAACATGGTATGCATATTAAGGGCAATATGCAGACAATGCACATACATGACTTATGCTTGTAAGTCAAAGGTACAGGTCACTACTGAAGATCAAGTAAAATTGTTTCCGCTCCATAACTTTTATAAGCATTGATGGATTATCTTGGAGGTACACACAAACTGTCACCAAGATGAAACAATATGTCAACACTTGATCTACGCTTGTCGGTCAAAGGTCAATTTCAATGTTCAAGACAAGTGTATATTTGATTATGCCGCATAAGTTTTAATTTCATTGATGGGTTTTTTATTACTAAACAGAAATGTTTCCGTGATTAGACAGCTTGTTTTGCACATGACCCATGGGTGTCTATTTCATCTATATACCAAGTAAATGTCCTCTATACAAGATTTTTCTATTGCTTGACATAATATTATATTCTTGTCTGAAAACCAAGATAACCAACCTTTTTCTAGATATTTTAAAGACAAACATTCTGACAAGGTTTTATATTGTTCATGTAGAACATTTGGTACCTTCATGGATAAATAGTTTTTTTATATGGTTTGACTTAGTGGCTTTGTGTTTGGAAGTTGATGACCTAGTTATAAAATTGACATAAGCTTAAGTATGGAATGTTCTATATATACAAGTACAAAGGCTATAAATCTTTGCTTCCTGAAACTTGCAGGAACATGTTAACAACTCTACCACGTTTCATTGTAATCAATCAAACAAACTCAGAAAAATGACTCCGGACGGACGGCTGAAGGTCAGCCAAAGCCAACTGTAATCTCCGCCTTCGGCATGGTAAAACAAAAGAAGCCCATTTTGTACTGCGAAAAGATTGTGTATAGAAAATGGTTGCCATCCTTTACTTTAAGGAGGTAGGTTACCTTGTTACAAGGGTAAATTCAAATTAGTTGAACCGCAGCATGTTTTTGTATTTCGTGTTATATGAAGTTTTAACTGCTACAATCTCAATTTCGTTTGTCTCTGCCCCTTCAAGTTCAATTTTTATCCAGGTTTGATGAACATGAACCTCAAAAGGTATTTCATATTGAAAGAAGAAGGAAAATACGGATATTTAACACTTTTCAGTGTATTTTAGTTTCACTGATATCCGTAGAAGTCTGCATACTTGATAATTTTACTGGTATGCACGTTATTTTTCTAATATAAGCTTAAAATGTATATGTCGCGGGGCTCGTGTTTCCATGGTAACGCATTTTCTCTCATTTTTAAACAACTATGTATAAAAATAGGGGTTTTCGACGGCTTCAGTGCCATTCTGTTAATGACCAACATGAAATGTTTGGGTAATATTATTAGCAAAATACCAAGCACTTTACATGGTACTCTAGTTTTCTTAAATTTTAAAGTAACCATGGCAACAGAGGAGATGTTTAAAATAGCTTATATCTTGCTGTTTGTCGTAATTTCATTTTAAAAAATACTGAATAAGATTATCTTTCTAGTTGATGTAGCTTTAAAACTTATTATTTCTAATGTAAGTTACATTTTCGTGTGTTTTGCTTTTATTCAAACAAATTTCACAGCTTAGAATACGTACAGCAGTACCCCTCGTCTGCTATTTTTCATGGCAAAATCGTTCAGCGTGCTGCTATTATTCTCATGGCTATTGTTGAAATTAAAATAAAAAGCATGAGCTGCGTTTCTTAAATAGACCAGTGTCAGCGCTTTTGAATTTTACATTTAGATACATAGGTCACGGGCTTCGTTTCCATGGTAACATCAATTCAATTCATGAAACCACAATTTTCTACTGACATTTGAACAATTTTAGATCTTAGTTTTAGTATATAAGTATCAAATTATCAACGGAACCTGAAAAATAGGTATTACAAATCAAACGGCTAGACTTTTTATTTGAAAATGGCCGTAACAAGTAACCTTTCACCCAACTATATTCCAAATAACATCGGTTGCCATCATCCATTTTCTTACATTCCGCATAACATTTCAATATAACTACATAAAAGAAGCAAAATATTGATTATTATTCAGAGCAAAAGACTCATAAAAAATATTTCAGCAAATAATGGTTATTTGAAAATAGTTAAAATAAAGAAAATGTACAAATTACGTACTTTCAAGATAAAAGCTATTAATTTTGCGCGGTAACTGACACGTAACGTCATGACGTCAATGACGTCATTTTAAGGCAACATTGTTTTGAAGCGTTTCTGCGGCAATTTATCCATTATTTCTGCATTATTAAACCATAAAGCATCAGATCGAAAACAAGTTCATGATTTGTTTTCAGAAGAATGAATATACAAACACATTTAGTTTGTCGTAAACGTCATCGTAAATCGTCACGTTAGCTTCCGGTTGGACATGCGCACATACAAATATGAAGGTCACCTACCTCCTTAAATACTGTACCTATATTTGTATTATCTCTCCTCTGTTTACTTTCTCTGACATATACTATATATGTAAATGTTTAATCAGTTTACAACTTTGAAATTCCGTTTTAAAATTCCCATTTAAACAGCCTAGTTATATCATTTGTATGGTGAAAAACGCAAATATTTCATTGAAAATGAAATTTGCCGAGATATTTTGTTCACTGCCATCGTGTCCAAGTTTAAGGATAGCACTTATGCAATAAATATTAACATGCAAACAATGCATTTATTTCACAGCAAAGAAACGACCTAACCTAAACAAGAGCTTTCGGAGGACAGCAACGCTCGACTTTTCAACAGAATTGTCAATTGAATATTAAAGTCGAAGAAAGGAAATAATTTTGCAAAATTGCGAAACTGGGTAATGGAACATGTACAATGCTTATCAGCTTATGATAATGAGAATTTGTGTAAAGTTTCAATCCATTCCAATAAGTGGGTACTGAGAAGCTAGCTTACATACAAAAGCTTAACCAAGAAACTGCTAAGTTGAACTAGAGCTGTCACAGGAGACTGGATGCTGGATAGTGAAATTAGGTACATCTGAGAAAACTCGAGATGTCACTACATGAGAGTTTGAAAGCTTGAGTCTGTGACAAAAATATTAAGTTATAAGGCAGGTAAAAAAGTGTAACAAATATCCATATAATGCATCTTGTGTCATATGATGTGGGTGATGAGTGGAACGACTACTTCAAGTTTGAATTAAAACCATTTATAATGAAAATGCATCAAAATTAACATAAAAATCTAAGTAAACGGGAGCATAATTCATGAAAAAGTGGTGCCAGAGTTATGCACATTGTGTCATATGATGTAGGTGGTAAGGTGGAACAATACCTTTAAGTTTGAATCAAATCCATTTAGTAACAATTGAGATAAAGTGAAAGTACATCAAATTCTAAGTAAAAAATGGGGGGTAATTCATGAAATAGTGGTGCCAGAGTTATGATCCTTTTGTAGTATAATGTAGTTGATGTAGGTGATGATGAGGAACAACTGTTTTAAGTTTGAAGGAAATACATAAAGTAAGGACAGAGATAAACAAATATAAAGTGAAAGTGCATCAACAGTTTCACCTGATATTTTAAGACCAATTCTCTGTAGGAACCAAAAAAAAGTTGGAAACTCATAGTCACAGATTTCCTTTAAACCGATTCTACTTGACGAGGGTGCAAAATTAAGAAAATCCTGTTTTTCATTTTTTTCAATATATGTCCCGATTACCATGGAAACGAGGATGCAAATCCCAAACTTGCTGAATTTTCAAAAAAGTAGGGGTGCATGCCTATTTTGTTATCTGGAAAGTACTAGAAAGTGTCCTTTATTTTCGTACTTGCAAATTTTAAAGGCAAATGAACAAGGTTTCATACCTAATATTTCCAAAAATTTATTTGATTCTTGTATGATCTAGACTTTTATCTGCAAGAAAAAATATATTTATGGAGCAAAACATATGTTTATATTGTGCTCTACATCTTGAAAAGTGCACAGGTCTCAGCAGAAAAGTATATTTGTTTGTATAAAGGGAAGATGATATTTCAAAATGAAACATAAATCGTAGTGGGTCATTCAGACACATTCTTGTAGATTTGGGCCAAAGTTTATGATTTGTGGCACTTTTCCTATTTTTATTAACTCCCCTTGATGCTCTTCATTTAGGAAATCACAAAGAGCTTATCTAAGTTTACTTCCTGGATTATGCTGAATTCAGATTTCTACTCGGATTTTGCAAATTTTAGTATATAGATACAATGACAGTCGGAGATTTTATGCTAAATGGGCGTGTGATGCTTGGATGTGTCCCTTCAAACCAAGTCCACGTTTAAAATTTGCTGGATAGCGGCATTGTTTGGGAAAATGCTCTGGCAGAAAAGAGTCTAAAATGTGGATAGACATCAGAGTCTGACCTCTGTCTGTTTATTTCCATAAGTGAAGTTTGTATCGACTGACTGAAGGATCAGTGTTAAAGAATAACACTTCAATGAAAACAGGTGAGTCTCATAATATTTTATGTTTTAATATGACATGTAAAAAATTCAAGCTATGCAAAATATGTGTTCACTTCCTTCTACAGATTCCAAGACCATACAGAGGTTATTTTCTTAAATATTGGACAGACATTTCTTATTATTTTACCAAGATAAAACATTAAGGCATTTTTCCATCATTTTGGGAATATCATGCACCAACACCAGTGGAATTGGGAAAATGCTCTCAGAAATTGTCTCATGTGGAAATTTCAAAATTACCAAAATCTATGTAAAGATATTTTTTGTGTAAAATATTCATGGATTATATTTCAGTAATTGAGCAACACTATAAATGTTGTAATAACCTAAATATAGATATATACAAGTTTTCAAAACCATTTTAAAACATCAAACACCCATATAAGGTAACACATTTGGGAATTTCATATTCAGACTTGGGAAGAAACATACTGTTTTCTTTGGGATTACCTCCTTTTATTGGAGGGAGATTTATAATGGAAAAAGCCCTGATTTTAGTTGTAAATGACCATTAGCATGTTTTTTTATGTTATTTGTAAAAATCAGATAAAGACATATTTTCATTTCAAAATGTATATATTTTTGTAAATTTATTTGTTTTGTTTTTCAGCTGTGGGTTGTTTCTTTTAAAAATGACTGCTTGATGATAAAGTTTCAAACAACTATGAAGTGAGTGGATGTTCTAGAGAGGTAATCATAATTTAGTCATTTGCAACAGTGTATGTGTTTGCCAAAGTACCTGTAGAAATATAGACTTACTGAAGTAAAAACTCACTGAATGCTGAAAAATGAAAACATTTAATTGCATCCATTGCTACGCATAAGTCAGAATGTTTTAATCTGCACATGCCTGTTTTACAAGTACATATTGAATGTAAATGGTTTGTGTCAAAGTTGTTACGTTTTTTTTAATTTATATTTACACATCAGAGGCCTACATGTATTTAAATAAAGAATAAAGTCCCCCACATGCCCATACTCATACAAGTATGAAATCTTGACCTCTCAGTCTATGATACAAGAATAGCTAGTAGGACTTCATATAACTTAAATTGACATACATTTGTATTGTGACTGTAAATATTGATAAGTTTTGAAATTTTAAAATATACCCTTTTTCAGAAAAGGACCCTCTGCACATGTATGATAAACAGATTTTACTTTTAAAGTGGTCCATATAATGTTGAAAAGGATGAAATCCTGTATCTGTCAAAATGTAACAACAGTAACAACCATTTTAGTTTGATTTGTGATTATTCCAGACTAATTCTTCAAAGAATGAATGATCATCATCATCCTTATATTGGAATAAAAGGAAGGAAGGTATCTACATTTTATTTATAGTTTGTCTTAGTGTCTGATCAGGTCTGATTTCAGATCTTTATAAATGCTTGATTGAATGTTATTTTTTGACAGAATATTTATGAACTTTGTTTAGAATTTCATGTATCTTAAATTTAATCAAAGTGTAGCAAAGTCAAAAGTATTTAATGTATTTCATACCATTGTTCCTTTTAAAATCATTTCAAGGAGGGAGAGGTCTATGTGATAAATTGTTTTCATTAAAAGAATAAAGGAAAGATGTATATATTATACATTTACTTAATATACAAAATTTATTAAATGATTGAAATAGTGTATGTAATTTTTATTCATTTACAAATTTTTGAAAGGAAACCCTCCAGCTGGCTTGTAGAAGATCAGTAGTTCTACCCAATAACATGATGTCACAAATAGTTTAAATGGAGAGCCCATCCCCATCCCACCACCACCCATAGTCAAATGAAAGACATTCAGATTGTTATTCTCTCACATCTCTATTTTTCAGTGACAGCTACAATCATGGTAAAAGTAAATGCAGTCAGAAGACCTCTGGTATCACCTGAAGAGCCAGCCTTCTCAAGATTCTGTATCAAATAAAAATAACAAAGACTGCTAAAAAGACTTCTTATAACTTGCAAATGTGCAGTCTGTGACATAACTGTCTGATCCAGGTAGTTAAGTGTTGACAAGATGACATTTCATCTCTATAGTTGAGGACACAAGTTTGAAATGCAGTATGTCATTGTGAAGGCAAAATGTTTATGAAAATAGTGTGTGTGTTTTCCAAATAGAGAGGCTGAAAGTGGGGAATCATCAATGAGTCTTTTTGGAATAAGTTATGGACATCTAAATAGTGAAGATCTGTCCCTTTTTGGATTGCCACAGACCATAATAATGATTGGTGCCTTTGACATAAATAGAAGAACTCACACTGGACACCCTGAAGATGTTGTTTGCATTAATGTTTCTTTTTCAGATTTATGGGAAAAAAATAGAATGTCATTTCTTAAAAATGTTGATAGTTGTTTAACCAAAGGCCATGTAATTGAAAAATGTCTTTATTCTTGACTTTATATTAAAATTTTAAAAAATCTGATACTGTTTGATTACTTTTGCATGTATAACATTAAATTTGTTGTATTTAGATTTGATGAAATTTAATGTATTTTGAAAAAGATGCACTTGAACATATCTAAATGGAATAAAGACATGACAGTCTTTGAATATCTGTAAAAAAGCACATGTTTTGCAGTTCTCATCAGATTTGGTTACCAATTTATAGCATAATTATACATGAAGGCTTATTACTCAAGCATATGCAGATCTAATTGTTTTTTTTTCTACCATAGATAATTTTATTTCATAAAGATTTTTTAAATATTTTAAAAATACTGAGAAAATATAGCAAAACAATGGCTGAATTAGTATACTTGATTTTGTGAGACTGTTGAAATATTACAATTCTTTTCCCTCTTAAGCCTGTATCATAAAATCATATCTTCTGATGAAATTTATTTTTTAAGAATGTTGCAATGCAGATTTTAATGAAAATTCATACATTTGTAAAGTTACCTATATTGTGTTAGGTAATAACTTAAGCCCATATATACTAATTGGCCAATGATTAAAGAGAACATCTGAGTTTCTAGCTGACTTTCTGACTAATTTAAGACCTAATTCATGTAACAACATCTATTAATCTTCAGAAATCCAGTAAAATTGTCATCTGTAAAACAGGTTTCATTCTACATGTTCTAAGATATACAAGGCATATAACATCCTATTTTACCAGCATGTATTTACTTTAATAAATAAAGTAGATTTAGTTGTGTATTTTGATAACTTTTGGAAAAAGCATTAGGAGATATGTCTTCAACTGCAGTTTGTATTAACTGAGTATTTACTGGCACTGGAATGTGCATGATCAGGGTTTTTCTGAAGAAATTTAGTAAAGTCTTAAATCTACATTATCTATAGCTATCTGTTAAAAGTCTAGCCATTGTCTTGATAGTTTGAAAGAATTAAATACATTTGAGCCGCGCCATGAGAAAACCAACATAGTGGCTTTACGACCAGCATAGATCCAGAACAGCCAGCGCAGTCTGGTCAGGATCAATCCTGTTCGCTTTCAAAGCATATTGCAATTAGAGAAACTGTTAGTGAACAGCATGGATCCTGACCAGACTGCGCTGATGCACAGGCTGGTATGGATCCATGCTGGTCGCAAACACACTATGTTGGTTTTCTCATGGCGCGGCTCATTTAAAGTTGTATCTAGCAAAATATTTACTAAACTGTTCTGTAGATAATTTGATTTAATTTGACTGTTAAAGGAAGAATGTACATCATGATTGTTATTACATGAACATACTGTATTATTTTTAAATATAATGATGTTTTTCAGTCTTGGATTACACTGTTATTTGTTCATAATTTTGAATTGTATTTAAAATGTATATATTAAATCAAATGGCGAAGTAGACATGATTTTGCTTTTACTACTATTTGTTTCCATGGCAACAAAATTATTTCCAAAGGTGAAAGGACACTAGCTGTCTTTACACAAACACACATAGATATTTTTATGCCGAATCTTCTCCTTAAATTCCTCGATTTCTCCCTAAATTCTGTGGAGGGAGAAGTCACTTCTCCCTAAAATTTTGACCTAGGATGATCCCTGTTTTTAAATGCAAAATTAATGTTGTAACCATGGCAACTTGAAAAAAAAAGTTGGACAGTCATGATTAGTAACCATACAATACCTTAAAGGCCAGTATCAGTTGATTATGAGTATTTCCAACTGCTTTGAAACTCAAAATTAGTTTACCCAAAAGAAAGAAAAGTGCATACAAGGTTGTTGAGAACTGACCTTATGACAATGCTTTAAGTTTCATAGATCATTATTATGGTTGTATCTTTCTTAATTCTGCCAAGAATGTGCTTCAGGTGCGTTAGATGCATTGACAGTTTGCAGATGAACCTTTCTTGTTTCATAGAATACAAAATTGATACAGAAAGTGCTTTAAAAAGTTCTGAATTATAATTTTCTTGTACGTTGCCATGGTAACGGAACATTCTCCTTAATTTCTAGACAAAGTGTTGGACAGTATAACTTTGTAAAATGATTTTACATGAAATACTTGTGTTTTGCAACAATTCTGTATCTGGCAATGTAATATTATTTCAGGTTATTCTCTAATTTAGGCATAAATGAGTTTGCTGAAAACTCATTTTTTGTCAATTTTCAAATTTCTGTAAAAAGCTCAAATATGAATGACCCACTAAAATTCCTCCTTAAATTGAAATGGGTATCATAGCTCTGCTGAATCCATACACGTATTATATTCAGATGCGTGCACATTTTTTTCTATTAGAAGTTGAAAAATATACATGCAGACCAATTTTTAAAGATAATGTAAAATCTTAAAACGGGGTATTTATAAAATTGTTGCTTCTAAAACTGTGAAAATGTTGAAAGACAATATTTGTTTTAAATAATTACTTCAGGTATGTATTTCAGGCAAATATGAAAATTAGTGCTTTATTTCAGACATAGAGACCACTATGTGTGAAGAAAATTGTAATATTTTGGTAAAATTTGACTCTCAGAAATTGCCATTTTCCGCAAAAAGTATAATGTTCCCTTTTCCATGGTAACCAGAGCTGATTCATATCTTTTCACCCTTGATTCTTCATATATGGCTTGAATACTAAAAAGGGTGCAAATATGAAGTAATTCTGAGACTGTGAGTTTCCGACCCCTTCTTTAATTTTTTGGTTCTTACAGAGAATTGGTCTTAAGTACAAAAGGGGAATAACCCATAAAATACAGATGCCACAGATATGTCCCTTTTGTCAAATGATGTAGGTAGTAATGTTGAACAATAAGTTTAAGTTTTTGATATAATGAAAATGCATCAAAATGAACATAAAATTATTCTAAGTAAAAATGAAAGGGGGCATAATTCATGAAAACGTGGCACCAGAGTTATGGCCCCTGTGTCATATGGTGTGGGTGATGATGTGGAACAACTAGTGTTTTCATACGTGACATTCCTCTGTATAAACACTATAATACAATAAACTGTTAATTATTGGATATTATGTATCATCTTACTCATTTTTTTTCCATGCTGATAATTTCAGAACCTACCGCTCTTCCAGCTCGTGTATGTGACCATATCTCTATATTACTCTACCTATATCTCTATCACACTGTCCTTTCTACCCTTTTCACTTCCCTCAAATATCTCTTAGTTATAAATGTAGATTGACAACCAAACCAATGTAAGGAATACTTAGTGTTTTTAAGTACGTTTAAGTATATGCAGTTACTACATTACCGTTTTCAAACAAACAAAATGAGATAAAATTTGTCCATGTTTCATTTGCATTTTTTCCATAGTTTATAAATACTTTATTTTCTACGTTACCAGCTATCCCTGCTATCTATTAGGAACGAGTTTCTAAATAAGCTAAGCGTTCTACTCAATACTTGATTTGTGCAAATGTATGTTTAAAAACAACTATACTTCAGAGAGCACCCAAACAGTGGCTCAATAAAAAAATACAACATCTAAAGAAACAAGTTAGAACGTCCGAGCGTACATGGAGGCGTTATGGTAAAACAGATCAGTCTGTGTCGTATAAACAAGTAAGAAATAAATATAATTTTGAAATCAAACGTCAAAAGAGAAACACACTCTGTGAAAAGATAGAGGACGCTAAGGGTGGTTCCAAGACTCTGTATGGATTGGTATCTGAGCTAACTGGTACAAAATCGGAAAACCCACTGCCTCAAGGAGAGTCTAATAATTCATTTGCCGAGAAAATTGCTGACTTTTTCGTGGCAAAAATCTTAAAAATACGTCAATCCCTTAGTGAATACCTAAACTTTGAACCTCAAGTAATGGATATAAAAAATTTAAACAAATTTACTGATCTGACTCAAGATTAAGTGAAAAATCTCATCAATGAATTAAATACTACGTCTTCAGAGTTAGATATTTTGCCAACACGTATTCTGAAATCACATGTAGATGAACTTCTCTCTAGTATCACTAAATTCGTGAATCTCTCATTAGAACAAGCTCCTGAATGGGTAGATTCCTATTCAAGGCCTCGTACTTGTAAGATTAATATCAACAATGCATATTCATCAGACCGCCATCTTGAATGCAGTGTGCCTCGGGGCAGTGGCTGTATCTCACCTACGCTTGAACTCTTTTTGTTGTCATTCCAAAATCCATATCAGTCTACGGTTTTGCTGATGATCATATAGCAAATAAATGCTTTCGTCCTACATCTGTATCCGCAGAATCACAAAGGTGCGAAATTATAATCAATGACTGGATGAATAGAAACAAACTGAAAATAAACACTTCCAAAACGGTATTTATTATGTTTAGTAGCAGACCTCAGTTGAACATATGTTTTACAAATTCTATTAGTAGTATAAGAATTGTTTGTTTTGGCGTTATTTGGCCCCACCCGACCCTTACCCCTCTTTTAAAAAATCCAATGCTGGACAATTAAAAACCCACAAGTTTCAAACCAACTAAAAAGTTTTAAACACATATAATATAATGAGTTTACAGAATAAAATATATTGTTTGAAAGAAAGAAGATTTACTGATAATATAAATCCTCATTATGTTACAACAAAAAACGGGAGAAAAATGATAATGGCTACCTGTTCGTCTT
Source organism: Mercenaria mercenaria (assembly GCF_021730395.1). Classification (NCBI taxonomy): domain Eukaryota; kingdom Metazoa; phylum Mollusca; class Bivalvia; order Venerida; family Veneridae; genus Mercenaria; species Mercenaria mercenaria. The sequence continues at coordinate 120,716,395 of NC_069361.1, read as the reverse complement.
GTGGAAAAAAGAAATCAAAGTTCGTTAAAAGTGCAGGGGGTAATTTAGATATTCATAAAACAATGTTACCTTTGTTACCTAAGAAAGGACTCACCCTCCCAGGATATAATTATTGTGGTCCCGGGAATCCCCTAGACAACGGACCCCCTGTTAACGAACTAGACGCAGTATGTATGAATCATGATTATTGTTATGATAGTGGACTAAGTAAAAACGAATGTGACAAAGAAATGCTATCAAATTTAAAGAATACTAAATCAAAAACATTTGGAGAAAAGATTGCAAAACATTTAGTTGTAAAACCCACAATCAAAACGAAATACAAACTTGGTCTCGGACAAAAACGAAAATCAAAAAACGGGAAAAGGGGGTATACTCTGCCCCCGAAATAAATTGGAGTGATGAATTAGCAGAAGAATTACACAAACCAATTAAAAGAAAATTTAGGAAACGAAGAGTGATTGTCAATGATATTGATGATACTTGGTCTGCCGATTTAGTTGACATGCAAGCTTTTTCAAAATATAATAAAGGAGTAAAATACTTGTTAACCGTTATTGATATATTCAGTAAATATGCTTGGGTTATTCCGCTAAAGAATAAAATCGGAGAATCTGTTACAGAAGCATTTGAAAAAATAATTTTAGAAGGGCGATTACCAATAAATTTATGGGTGGATGAAGGAAAAGAATTTTATAATAAAAAGTTTGAATCATTTTTGAATAAATATAAAATTAACATGTACCACACATTTAATGAAGGTAAGGCTGTAGTAATCGAAAGATTTAATAGAAGTTTAAAAAGAATAATTTGGAAATATTTTACAGCAAATAATACTTATACTTATTTAGATAAAGGTACTGTTTACTTTAACTTATATGGTAATTTAAAGGTACCAAAGAGTAAAGCAAAATTTAAAATTAGTGATCGAGTTCGTTTAAGCAAGCTTAAAAGACATTTTGAAAAAGGATATACACCAAACTGGACAGAGGAAATATTTATAATTTATAAAATTAATAATACAAATCCAAGAACATACTCTATTAAAGATTTAAATAATGAAATAGTTCACGGTTCATTTTAAGAACAAGAACTTTTACCTACTACACAAGAAGTTTTTAGAATAGAAAAAGTTATCAGACGAGACTATAAGAAAAAACAAGCTTTAGTAAAATGGAAAGGTTACAATGAAAAATTTGATAGCTTGGTTCCATTTAGTGAATTGGAAGAAATTTAAATTGAAAATATATTATATAAATGAGTAATAAAAATTTAATTTCTAATAATGGAATAGAAACAATAGATCAATTAATTATTCACCTAACTAAACTAGCTGCTGCTTACAGAAAAAGTTATAAATTTTGTGGGAGAGTAAGCACTGGGTTATATATTACAACAAATATCTTTAGTTGTTCAGCTGCATTAGCACTTGTTCCAGCTATTCCTATATTTGTAGCAGCTGTTGGTGTTGTTCCATCAGTAATTACCATATTTATTAATAGACTAAAACTTAACGACAAGAAAGCTATTTTAAAATTACATCACCACAAAATAAAACAACTAATAACAAAAGCACGGATTGCGGCTTTAGCTGTTCATAACCCTAATGATCCTAGAAAAGAAGAAGGGAAAAAAGTTATTCAAGATATTTTTTCAATACTGTTAGAAATGCAGAAAGAAAAAAATTATTTAATGCCCTTTGAAAGATATATGAAAGAATTTAAACTTAACGGATATAAAAGTAAAAAAGAAGAAGAGTTAAATTAACTTTAACTTTAATTAAAGATTTTTTTCTATAAGTATTTTATATAAATGAGAAAAATTATATCAGTTGAAGGTAATATTGCATCAGGAAAAAGTACGTTTTTAGGCATTATTAAAGAATATAATCCTAATTTTAATATAATTCCAGAACCAATTCATCAATGGCAAAATGTTATGCACCCAAGCGGGAATTCATATAATCTTTTTGAACTTGCTGCCCAAGCACTTCAAAAATATTCATTTCCTTTTCAATTAGTAACTTTAAATAGTCATATAAAAATGTTAAATTCTGCTAAAAATTTTGATGGTGTTTCTTTTCTAGAACGATGTTATTTAACTAACAACAACATTTTTACAAAACAATATCACGACAACGGTGTTATAAATGATCCCGAATGGGCAGTATTATCTTTTTTTTAATTGATAATATTATTAAAATATATGGAAAAAACTCAATTGATGCTTTTATTTATGTTAAAACCGATCCTAAAATATGTTTTCAAAGACTTCAAAAAAGAAACAGAAGTGAAGAAAACAGAGTTGGATTAGATTATTTAGAAAAACTACACAAATTACACGAAGATTGGTTAAACAGAATGTCTCAAGAAGGTATTAGAATTTTAACAGTTGATAACAATTTAGAAAAAATAACTTTAAAATCTTAATATTAATTAATAATAACGAAATAACACAGCAACAACATTATGTTTGGATAAAAGACTTTAATAGATTAATGAATAACAAAACAAAAAATACAAACAAGAAACATTTTTGTAGATCTTGCCTGCAACACTTTACCCAAGAAAGAATATTAAAAGAACATGTTGAAAATTGTTTAGCTATTAATGGTACCCAAGGTGTTAAAATGCCACCAGAAGGTAGTAATGTAGAATTTAAAAACTACCATAAACAATTAGAAGTACCCTTTGTTATCTATGCTGATTTTGAAGCAATAACTAAAAAAGTTTCAAGTACCCAGCCAAATCCAGAATCTTCATTTACCGAAGAATATCAAAAACATATAGATTGTGGTTATGGTTACAAAGTTGTTTGTTGTTATGACGATAAATATACTAAACCAACACAGGCTTACAGAGGACCCAACGCGGTTTATAAATTTATAGAAAAAATGTTCGAGGAAGAGGAATATTGTAAAGAAATATTTAAAGAGCACTTTAACAAAGAATTAAGAATGTCTAAAAAAGACGAAATTGTATTTAAAAAGCAGAAATCTTGCCACATCTGTGGAAAAGAATATAAGAAAAATGAAACACCAGTAAGAGACCATTGTCATATAACTGGAAAATTTAGAGGAAGCGCTCATTCAGAGTGCAATATTAATTTTAGACTAACGCATAAAATTCCTGTTGTTTTTCATCATTTAAGAGGTTATGATTCCCACTTTATTATGCAACAAATAGGGAAATTCAAAAAAGAAATTAACGTCATTCCAAACAATATGGAAAAATACATGGCGTTTATGATTTCCAACTTAGTTTTCATTGACTCATTTCAATTTATGTCGCAGTCATTGGATAACTTAGTAAAAAACATCCCAGATTTTAAATATTTATCCCAAGAATTTCCTAAAAATAAACTTAATTTATTAAAAACAAAAGGTGTTTATCCATATGATTACATGGATTCATTCAAAAAATTCAAAGAAACTAAATTACCATCAAAAGAAGAATTTTATTCAGTGTTAAATGAAACTAATATTTCTGATAATGAATACGAACATGCTAAAAATATCTGGAAAAAATTTAAAATAAAAACAATGGGAGATTACCATGATCTCTACCTAAAAACTGACGTACTGCTTCTAGCAGACGTATTTGAAAATTTTAGAAGGTTGTGTTTATCATATTATAAATTAGACCCGTGCCATTATTTTAGTAGTCCTGGGTTAGCCTGGGATGCAATGCTTAAAATGACCGGAATTCAGTTAGATTTAATAACTGATATCGATATGTATTTATTTATTGAAAAGGGTCTTAGAGGTGGAATTAGCTATATTTCGAACAGATATAGCAAAGCAAATAATAAATATATGAAAGATTACAATCCAAAAGAAAAAAGTAAATACATTATGTACCTTGACGCCAATAACCTTTACGGTTGGGCCATGTCGCGACCTTTGCCCTCTGGGAACTTTAAATTTATATCCGAAAAACAATATAAGAAATTAATTATAAAAGGTAAAACTAATTTTATAATTGAATGCGATTTGGAATATCCAAAAGAATTACATTCTGCTCACAGCGATTATCCTTTAGCTCCAGAAAAAATTAAAATACCAGATGAATGGTTATCTAATTACAGTAAAAATATTAAAGAAAAATTTGAAATAGGAAATAGCAATGTTAAAAAACTAGTTCCAACTTTAATGAAAAAGGAAAAATATGTTGTTCATTTTAAAAATCTTGAACTGTATACACAACTCGGTTTAAAAGTAACCAAAATACATAGAGTATTAACTTTTGATGAAAGTCCCTTTTTAAAAGAATATATTGACTTTAATACACAGAAAAGATCTGAAGCAAAAAATTCATTTGAAAAGGACTTTTTTAAGTTGATGAACAACTCTGTATTCGGTAAGACGATGGAAAATCTGCGCAAGAGGGTTAATATTAAGCTGACCCATGATGAAAATATTTTATTGAAGTATATAGCAAAACCTTCATTTGTTAGTTCAACGATGTTTAACAAGAATTTATTTGGTATTCATAGAATAAAAGTAAGTTTATTATTAAATAGACCTTGTTACGTCGGAATGTGCATTCTAGACTTATCAAAATATTTAATGTATGATTTTCATTATAATTACATTAAAGAAAAGTATAAAAACTCAGCAAAGTTATTATTTACTGACACAGACTCATTGTGTTATGAAATTAAAACTAAAGATGCGTATAAGGACTTTTATAAAGATAAAGAATTATTTGATAATAGTGATTACGAAAGTAATTCAAAATTTTACTTCGGTAATAATAAAAAAGTAATAGGAAAATTTAAAGATGAAGCTGCCGGCATTCCAATAGTTGAGTTTGTTGGATTATGGAGTAAAATGTATTCATATTTATTAGAGAATTCATGTGAGCATAAAGCTCAGATTAATATTAAAAAATGTAAAGGAATTAAAAAGAGTGTTGTTAAGAAGACAATAGTTCATAAAGATTACAAAGATACTTTGTTTAACTCAACACAAAGTATGCATAAATTTAAAGTTATAAGATCGAAAAAACATAATGTTTCTAGTTATGTTATAAATAAAACATCATTATCATGTTATGATGAAAAAAGATATATCCTCGAAGACGGGGTTACTACCCTGGCTTATACATAAAAAAATAAAGATTTATACATCTTTCACACTTTAGAAAGAACATAGTTTCTTATTTTTAGGACATCTTTTACGATGTATTTTTTTCACACTTTAGAAAGAACATAGTTTCTTATTTTTAAGACATCTTTTACGATGTATTTTTTCGCACTTTAGAAAGAACATAGTTTCTTATTTTTAGGACATCTTTTACGATGTAATTTTTCTTTGGGACACCACTTCCTAATTTTTAGCTCCGGTCTAGAGAAACATAAGTTTCTTTTTTATGATTGTTTTAGGAGAAGCATAAGTTTCTACTTAAATAATAGAATCATAAATGGTTAATTGAATATTTTTAACATTTAAACCAGTAATAGAAATAACATGATTCGTTTTAAATTTATTAGCATAATTAATAGAAACAGATTCATTTTTTCTGTTATTTTTTACATCGTAACTTTGAAGAATTATATTTTCTTTGTTTTTTAGTTGTAATTTAGCTTCTCCTTTATCTAATTTAATTGCATCAATAAGAATAATTAAAATACAATTAAAATTAATTGTTACATTATTACCATTTTGAACTAAACCAGGACTAGCATTTACAGTTTTCCACTGAAATAATCCACTATCAGTATCTTCGGTATAACATGTTAGGAACAATGGAGGTTTTCTTATTATTTGTCTTTCTATTTTACTTACTTTTTCGTTTATATTATTGAATATTCCCATTATATGAATTATTCTAGTTAAATAAAAATACAGTAATTAATTAAAGTTTTTAATTCAAAAGTTTTCTTTCTTTATAATTTATATATTCCTCCAATATGGAGAATTTGACATGACTCTCCGCCATAAGATTAAATGATACTTCTGTAGATGATGAATTGTGATAAGGATGAATGTCAAACATTGTCCTTTCTGTTAAATAAATTTTAATTTTTTTTTGATATCTACATAAAATGTATAGGGGGGATTTCTTCCATCTATCTCGGGTGTTATATTTACACTCCCACCGGGAAATTTACCAGTAAAACCATCTTGCCACCACCTAAAAAGAAAATGTGATATTTTGCATTTTTCCATATCATCAAACGACGTTAAATAAACCCTAATATCTTTTATATAAATTCCAGCCTTTTTGGTTGAAAACACATTTTTTAATAGCACATCCGGTACAGCTAGTTTATATTCTTGGTTTGTGTTTATAAAATCTTTATAATCTACGACATTACCAGGTTTCAAATTAAATACACTAAAATAGTCCGCACCACTATTAATTATATTTTCATATAATGAATTTATCCAGACACTGTTGCGATCAAAATACTTTTTCATTTTTATATATGAATGTATTCTAAAGGAACCTGGTAGTTCTCCAGTATTATAACCACTGTTATATTCAAAAGGAAACACTTCACGCTTTTTTACTTTTTCCAGTTCAGATTTATATTCTGCAAATTTATTTTCATGTTCAAGAATTACTTCAGCTAAATCATCAACTCGTTTTGTTGTAGCAACTTCAGAAGCAGACAAATTGTCAAGAGTATTCTTTGTTCTAGCTAATTGTGTTTCTTGTTTTAAGAAAACATTTTTTACTTTTGTAATTTCTTCTGCATTGGTGGTAATTACTTGGGTATTAGCAGTAATTGATTCTCCTTGTTTAGCTGATATTTCAACTACAGAGTCCAGATCATTTATTATTTTTTTAATTTTATCATTAAATTCGTTGATATCTTCTTGTAATAAACCTGTAAGTGTACTTAATTCCGAATACTTTAAATTATGACGTGTGTCAACAGTACTAATCAAGATCTGGAGTTGTTTCTTTAAATTTTTTAGTTGATCATTAATTGTGTTAATTGCTTCTCCTTGTTTAACTGATTTTTCAACTACAAGGTCCAGTTCATTTTTATGTTCTTCAACTTTAGCATTAAATTCATTAATATCTTCTTGTAATTTTTTTGTAATATTACTTAAGTCTGCATACTTTAAATTATGACATGTGTCAACAGTACTAGTCCAAATTCGAATTTGTTTTTTAAAGTCATCTATTTTAGAATTAAGCTCTTTTTTAAGGTTATTTAATGTTGTGTCATGATCATCACCTCTTTGTGAAGCTGCCTTTTCCAATTCAGATTTATATTCTGCAAATTTATTTGAAAATGTATCGAGTAAATCTTGGTGTTTTTCTGTAAAGCCAGTATTTAGTTTATTTATTTCTGTTCTGATTTCTAACTGATACATATTTTGTAACTTTTTCTCAGCTTCAATAATCTTGTCTTTTAGTTCTTCATGTTTAATCATACTATCTTTTAATTCTTGAACTTGAGTGTATAACTTTTCAAAATTTGTTTTAAATACTTCTTTTATGTTTTCATCTGTCAAATTAGATTTCTCTTCAAGTTCTTTAATAGTATCAACCATAGCTTTCATTTCTTTTTCAATTTTGTCTTGTAATTGAACTATTAATAATGAATTATTTTTAAAATCTTTTGTTAATTCTTCAATATTCTTTACTTCCGTTTCTAGTGTCTGTTTTATACTTTTAATATCTTCAAGGTTATAGTCATCTATTACACCCTGAACTTTTTTAAACATAAACCGTCTTGAAACTGCATCGTTGGGTTTATCTGGATTTCCTAGGTTAATAAGGTTATTACCTCCCATATCCAATGCTCTGTTCATTGTGTTATCAAGTTCCCTATTTCTTTGAAGATATGATTCGGATTCTTTTTTAAGTTTTTTGAATTGTTTTTAGTAGCATAATCACTTAAATCAATATCAAATTTAACTTTACTTATACTGTCAGGTTGATTAATTTGTTTTACATCATTAAAAACTCCCATCTATATAATTCCTTTTCTAAAAAACTTCCTTGGTTTGTCAATATATAAGAAATCATATTTTTGATTTGTTGCATTAGCAAAAGAGTTAGGGTTAATATTTTGTTCATTACAAATCATATCATTTTCTCGTTTACTTGGACTTTCAAATAAAATATAATGTGAACAGTTAATCCGAATATCTTTTGGTGTTTTATAGTAAGACTGACTTAAATAAATAACACAACAGTTTTTGTGGCGTCCTTGAATGAAGTATTTTGTTATTTCATTCTGAACCTTTTTATCTTCACATACAAAATTATCAAATATTACTACTTTTTGTTTTTCTGATTCAAGATTCTCACAGGGTTCAATTTTGTTGGAATCAGCTGAATATTCAAGTATTTCATTTGGATCTACTTTAATTATTTTTGCAATTTGGCTTAAGTGGTTAATTAAATCTTGATAATTAGATTGTTCTAAGTTTTTAACATATAGGTATAATTTATCATAATATATAAGAGGTTTTCGAAGTATATGCATTAGTGTATTTGTTTTTCCAGATCCAGAAGATTCACATATTAACATTCTAAAACATGAATCCGGCATAAAGGGATAATGTTGTTTAAAGTTATTGGATTTATTACTTTTTGTATCATAATTTGGAATTTCCATTGTATAATAATATTACATAATCTTACATTATCTTACATTATCTTACATTATTTTACATTATCTTACATTATCTTATATTATTATATAAATGCAATCAAAACTTAATGAAATAAGAATAAGAAAAATCTTAGTCGGACAAAAGATGAGGGCTCTTAGAGAAGAAATAATGAAAGAAAAAATTAGAAAAGCTACAAATCGAGATATGTACACTGAAATTTATAAGCCAATTACTGAAGGAATAAAAAGTCAAAAAGAAGAATTGTCAAATCAGTTAAAAGCATTACCTGGAATTAAGGAACAATTAGCGTTACTTCCAAAAAGTATATCAGAAGATCTGACACAAGGTATTACTGAATTAACTTAAGGAATGCAAGAAGAATCTAAAAAACAACAAGCTTTAAAATCAACTCCTTATACACCGATAGATTGGGGAGATGAACCTGCTGAATGGGTTCCTCAAGATGAATTTGAGAAATTAGAAGATTATGGAAGAGAAAAGATGGGAATAACTAAAACAACTGACGATACATCCAAAGAATTAGAAGAAGAAGAATTAGGAGCAAGACCAAAAGAATTTTATGCGGAGGTATTAAATAAAAAAAATGATTTAGATCTTTTAGATGCAAAACAATTTTGGACACCGCAAGAAGTGTTTGAATTTTTTCACACTGAATCTGAAAATCCTGATGAAAAAATGACTAGGGAAGAAGTTGAAGATATCATAGAAAAGGTATCAAAGAAAATAAAAACAATGGGTAATAAATCTGCTGCAATAACTAGAATGAAAAACCCCACAAATCTCGATCTAAAACAAAAGGAAGCAATTATAACTAAGTCGGATAATTATAAAAAATATAGAGAAGTAATCAATGATATTCTAAAACAAGGAGAATATATGGGAAAAGGAATAAGATATAACCCATATAAAGTTTCACCAAAAGGACATTATGGTAATTTAATTATTAACTTAAATAAACTTTATAGTCAAAACAAATTAATTGCTAAGGATAGAATAACTGGAAAAGAAGTAATTAACACTAAAGTAGATAATGATTTGATTGATTTGATTAATAAAAGATATAACAACGATAAAAAACATTCAATTCATTCTAGAAAAATATTTAAAGAATTAACAGAAAAATCAGGATTACCTATCAATAAAAGATCTTTGAAATTTAAAAAAGTAATTAGGGGACAGGGTTATGACGTTTGTCCATGTAATCCAGAAGAATTGGTTAATGACTTGGAGTTAATTTGTGGTTCGATTGATGCTGGAAATAATAATGAAGAACTAAAAAATGAAGGTATTAGGGTAGTAGATCAATTATTAAAAATGGATAAATTATTACCAAAACAACATGAAATGTTATATAAAAAATATTTTTCTTGAATATATAAATGGAACAAAAAATAGTATTAAGTTCTGAAACAGTTAAAGATGATAATAAAAATACTCCGAGTGATTTTACAATCAGATTTGGTCGTTCTTTAATTTTAGATAAAAATAAAACTTATGTTGTTGGTTTGGATAGTATTAACACTATGACTTATTCTTGGCATAATATTAGTGATGAATATGATAATAAAAGAATTCGTTATAATAATGGTAAGGATTGGAAAGATATTATATTTACAAATGGTTCTTACAGTTACACTGATATTAATAATTACATAAGGGAAACATTAATAAGAATGATGATTATGAATTTGATAAATCAGACATTGCTCCAATAAGTTTGGAATTTGATTTAAGTAGTTTTAAGATTTTGATTTCAATTAAAGATAATTTTATGTTGGATTTAAGAATGTCAATTTTTCTGACATTGCTTGGATTTGAGAAAGAAGCATTGAGAAATACTGAATGGGGAACTACAGCACCAAATATAACTAACTCTGAGGATACAATTTATATTCATTGTGATCTTATTGATAATTCACTTGTTGATGGTAATTTTAGTGATATTATCTATGCTTTAAGTACTGCAGATTTAACAAGAGCTTATCCATTTACAAAAGAACCACAAAGAGTTGGATATTCTGAAATTAATAAAAATATTATAAATTCAATAAGAATATATATTACAGATATATTTGGTAGAATAATTAATTTTAATGAGGTTGAAACACGTTTTACATTGATATTAAAAAAATTAATTAAAATTTAGTTTTATATAATGTACAAGAAAGTTTATGATAAAAATAAAAGGAATATTTATTTATGTTGATGCTCACACGGGAAAAGAAATCATACACGGTATACCTGTGGTCTCCGAGGACGCAGTCCTTGGTACAGGTATCTTTGACACTTTAACGAAATTGTTTTCAAGTGGAGTTGCATCTTCAATTAGCACAGCTGGAAAAAAAGCTCTGGAAACAGCAGGAAAAAAGTGGAACAAAAATGGTTGGAACGGAAGTTGGAAATTTGGCTGCTAATAAAATTGTTGAAAAATTTAAAAAGAAACCTGCTCCGGCAGTTGGTGATTTAATTGTTAAGGAATTACAAGAAAAGAATAACAGTAAAAATAATAAGGAGGAGGATATCAATATGAGAATAAATAGAATATTGTCAGGATCGGGGACGCGTAAACGTATTAATAGATTAATTTATAAAAAAATAAAAAAATATATAATATATACATGTTTAGAACAAAACAATATTGTGAAAGATATGAACTAACTCCTATTCAATTAGATACAGCTTTAATCTCTGTCTTGGGAAATAATGTTAAGCAACAAAAAAACGGATATCACTTTACAATTAATGATAGAAGCTCATATTTTGTGGGTTTAATGGTTATTTTGAAGTAAGTTTTAAAGTAAATAAGTAATAGTTATAGTATGTGTGAGAGTGTGTTACCAGGATATATCAGAGCTAGGGGTACATCGAGGGTATTTTTCTCTGCACATATCGTCGAGGCCGGTAGGCCGAGACAGATATGTGAAGAGAAAAATAACGAGATGTACCCCTAGCCCTGATATAGCCTGGTAACACACGAGCACTACATATTATAACTGTTTTATCGCATAGTTTATCATTAAAATTTATATATTATTTTCATTTAAATTTGTTTATAATTATTTTTACTATTTTGATTCCCTTTCTGCGCCTCGCTGACTGAAACACTAAAACTTCTGTTTTAGAAAATGTGTTCCCCAGATAAAAGTACCCAACAAATTTCTGCATTGGTTTTAAATCTTTGCATTTCATTGGCCAGACATATTGTAAAACTTGTTGTTTTGTTTGTAAAAAAAATCAAAGAAAAAGAAACATTTGAGAAATCTCAGAATTTCATTTATTTCATGTATTTCTGAATTTGGCAATAACTATCAAGTTTTTTAAATATTCTAGTTTATTTATTCTTTTACTTTATAAATGTAGGTGTTTGTGACAATTCTTCCTCTATGAACTGTAAATTGGAGCTAAAATCATCTTTTCTTTGAAAGGAAAAAATTATACTCCCTTGATAGGACCTCAATAGAGAAAAAGTGTTCCGATATATATCGGAACAGTTTTACTGTGGTGATATATATCGGAACACTTTTTTTCTTATGAAACTGCATAGAGATTTCCGTGTTGATATATATCGCAACAGTTTTGTAAGATATCAGCACAGTTTTGTAGTAATAATGTGTGTTACTATGTATAACATGCTGCAAAGATCAAAGGAAAATTGCCGCACTATGCGATAAGCTTGTTGATGGTAATGGTTATGCTGATGGAGATCTAATTGCTTTAATTAATAATGCAGCTTCATTAATTGATCAGTTAGTAGTTAAACAAAATGGAAAAATTGTATATGATTGTAATAATTTATACAAAGTAATAAATGTTTAAGAGTTTGGTTGAATTGTCTAAAGATTATGCAGAAACAACTGGAACAAATGAATTTATTTATTTAGATACTACTGATACTACTGTTATTGCTGATAATAAAGGCTTTGCTTCTAGAAAGTTATTAATCCAGGATGGTAATGAGGTAAATGTTAAAATTCCACTAAATAATTATTCATTTTTTCAGGGTTTAGAAACTAAAATTATACCTCCAAGTCAAATTCAAATAACACTGCAGCTGACGGATGATGATGAATTAATTTTTAGAAATAATGATGCTGCTGCTGGTAGAGTAATTGTAACAAAATTAATTCTATGGGTTCCGCGTTTAATTTTCAATGAATTTGGACATAATCTAATTGTTGAAAGATTTAAAAAAGCAAGATGGTCATACCTTCGGGAAATGATAACACAATCAACTGATACACGACAAACGAACATAACTTTTAGTATAACAGCTGGTGTAACAAACCACAACATGTATTTATTTATTTACAACGACCTAATAAAAGCAATGCACAAAGAAAGAATCCGCATTTATTAGATACATTTAAAGTTAATGATGCAAATAGTGATTGTACATTGGAATCTTGCCGTCTTGAAGTTGGTAATGGTGTTTTTTATCCAGAAACAGAATACACAAGTATATCAAGAATATATGATGATGTAATTAATTATTATTATAAACAAAATAATAAGACTACTGGAAGTCTGCTAAATAGATCAAACTTTAATAATTTATTTGGATTTGTTCATTTTAACTTGGAATATAAAAAGGAAGTAACTACAGAAGATCCTAAACATATTACATTAACAGCTAAATTAAATGTTCGGCCGGCAGAAAATGTCCGTGTTTATGCAATTGTATTGTATGAAGAAACAGTTGAAATAAATACTATTGGAAATGAACTTATTATTGTTTAAATAAAATAAAATTAAAATAAAATAAAATTAAAATAAAAATAAAGTATATAATGTCATCAAATTATATTGAATATAAAGTAAATTTAACAGATGGGCAAAAGAAAAACTTAGCAAAAGCTTATAGTAATAAAACTCCATATAATTTTAGATTAAAATATGAACAACTGCATGGAAACTTTCCTTTACTTTTGACAAAGACACAGATTAATCAAATTAAAAAGTCTATTAGAAATAATAAGGGGTTAGAAATTACAATTTCAAAAAAACAAATGTCCAGTCAAGGCCAAAATGGTGGATTTTTAGGAGCTTTAGCTGGTTTGTTAGGAAAAACAATTCTTCCAATGGCAGCAAAAGTAGCTCCAAAAATATTAGCCCCTCCAGGTATCGGAGCCCTCTCTGGGCTGGCCAGTACCGGTGTTAGTAAGTTACTTGGGAATGGTATGATTTCGGTAGCTAATGATAAGAGAAATATGATATCGCCATATCTTACACCTAATCAAAGAAAGCAACTAGTAGGGTCTGGAGTAATTAAATTAACACAAAAACAGAGACAAAATGGCGGCTTTTTGGGTATGCTGGCTGCTAGTCTAGGAATACCTTTGATTACATCATTGTTAAGTGGGAAAGGATTACAGATTGGTTCCCAACGGAGGCCGTACAGACGAATTCCTATAGTAAAAAAAAATAAAATTTATAAACAAACCAATTTCTAACTTTGAAATTGAACAATGGGTTAAAAAATTAAAAAATAAAAATTTTAGGGGTGTATTTAGTAGAAATAATTTACCAAGAGTGAAACTCTCGGAGACCGCAGGTTTACCAAAATCAAAGTTGAATAATGAATGCGGAATTTTAAATTTGGACGACTCTGTTGGACCTGGAACACATTGGGTTTGTTACTTAAATACTTTGTATTTCGATCCATTTGGACTTCCTCCGCCGAAGGAGGTAACTGAATATATACCCGGAGTTAAGTATAACAACATACAATATCAAGACAAAACAAGTACACTTTGTGGTTATTATTGTTTATTTTTCATAAAGATGTTACAAAACAAAGTATCGCTGTACGACATATTGTATAAGGTTTTAAATATGAAGAATGTAAATCAAAACGAACAAACAATTACGAACTATTTTAATAAATAATATGAAAATGTACCTAAAACGACTCCTATACTACTTTCAAAATGTGTGGAAGTAGCGTAGTAACTAAATCTAAAAATAGACGTGAACATCGTACACGGAAGTGGTAATAATACATGGGAATTCTATTAATTCTAAAAATAGACGTGAACTTTGTACACGGAAGTGTGTAGTAACTAAATCTAAAAATAAACGTGAACATCGTACACGGAAGTGGTAATAATACATGGGAATTCTATTAATTCTAAAAATAGACGTGAACATTGTACACGGAAGTGGTAATAATACGTGGGAATTCTATTGATTCCAAAAATAGACGTGAACATTGTACACGGAAGTGCGTAGTAACTAAATCTAAAAATAGACGTGAACATCGTACACGGAAGTGGTAATAATACATGGGAATTCTATTAATTCTAAAAATAGACGTGAACATTGTACACGGAAGTGCGTAGTAACTAAATCTAAAAATAGAGTGACGTAGAAACTAAATATAAAAATAGACGTGAACATTGTACACGGAAGTGCGTAGTAAAACAACTATCAACCCAACTCAACACAAATTTCTCCAATCAATTTTCTCCTTTTCACCAATGTTCCGATATTTATGCAACATTTAAGTAAATTTTTATGTTTTTCTATTAAATCATGAACTAAAACAAGATGCCGACAATATGAATCTGAATATGGTATGTTATGATGGTGAAGATAATATCCAAGAGCACAATCCTTTGGGCTGTTTTGTTTCAATATTTTGATAATCATTCCAATGTTGAAAGTACAGTAAACAATTGATCTTTTGTTATTACGTATTTGCTGGTCTAGACTTTTAATACTTTGAATACATTTTTCTGGATTTGAAGTATCCACATTAGAACTCTGTACATTTTCACCCTGTCCAAACGATTTTACCAATTCGTCTTTCAATTCTTCTTTCAAATTGCGTGGGGGTCGTTGGGCGGTTGGTTTTATGGCGTCTGCCAGTTTGAAGTAATATTTTGTGTCGAACAGTTCAATCCATTTTGCGCATATTTCGTCTTGGCTGTATTTATCTCTTAAATGGGATGTTATCCGTATCATATCTCCCAGCAATTCCGTTGTTGTATCTTTATCCCTAAAATGAAAACAAAAAACTCATTACATATTCCACAACATATACAAACGTGGGTAAATAATTAAAGACACAAATATTGTTCTAAGACTTGCCAAAAAGATAACTTACATCTTAGTTGTTTAAATTATTCCTTTACTGTTCTATTATTGAATATATCTGTTATGAAAGCTGGTTAGTGTAAATGATTCATCGCTTCCGCTTTCGAGTGTTCTCGAGTGGCATAATCTTTTAAAAGGTAATAAAATATAACTTACATTTTATGTGTTTAAATTCCTTTATTCCTTTGTAATTATTTATAAGTATAATGTTGTTTGTTTATTTGTGTAAACGTTATTAATCCGTCTGATAAAATAACCGCCAATTGTTAAAATTCCTTGTGTGTTATGTCTAGACAAAATCAATCTCCTTGTTGAGGTTGATTGAATGCTGCGCAACTCTCTCTTTGTCTGGCGCCATGGCAACCAGACTGATATTTGCTACGGTAGTATAAATCTAATGCAATAAGGACACTACTATTGAAAATTGTTTCTTAGTGTTTTAAATAGGTTTAAACTTGTGGGTTTTTAATTGTCCAGCATTGGATTTTTTAAAAGAGGGGTAAGGGTCGGGTGGGGCCAAATAACGCCAAAACAAACAATTCTTATACTACTTCTATTAATATTGCCGGTGAAGATGTCAAACGTAAAACCACAATTAGATACCCAGGTTCATTTCCTGACGAAACCTCGAACTTTAAAGAATATGTAAATCGCAAATTCCGTACAACTATGTTGGATTACCTACGAATTAAGAATATCCGAAAATACTTAACAAAAGCAGCCACTAAAATTTTAGTTTAGTCTCTAGTTATTTCACATCTGCATTATTGCAATGCCATACTGTATGGTGTAGCTAACCGCGAGGTGCATAAGATGTAGCGTATTCAAAACATGTGCTCAAAACTTGTCCTTAACAGGAGGAAATTTGACAGTTCTAAACAAGCATTGTAACACTTATATTGGTTGCCGTGAAAGCAAGAATTAAGTTCAAGATACTTTCTTTCATGTATAGCTGTAACACTGACAGAGGACCTCTGTATTTAACATAATTGCTTACAGAATATATTCCTATCAGACTGTTTGAGATTATCTGAAAATTCTGAATGTCGTTATGCTGTTCCATACATATAAGTGCAAAACATTCAATGATAGAAGTTTCTGTACCTTTGGTCCAAAGCTTTCGAATGAACTGCCGTTAGAACTACGCAAAAGTAAATCACTTGACACATTCAAAAAAAAAAAAATCTTAAGACACTGTATTTCAGAGATTTTGCGGTATTCTTTTAAAGTTTTTGATAACTGTTTATTATGCGAAAACAGCGGGTGATAGTTCTTATGTTTTTGTAAAAGGTTTCACATTTCAACTTTTATATTTTCAAGGTTTGTTCAATAAACGCACTTGTGGGTAAGGCTTCATGGATAGGGGAGTGTGTGGTATTTCTTTCTTAAATAATATATGATGACACCGTTAACCGGGGGGTTTGAAGCTATCTATGCAGCTCGTCTGGGCGTATCAGATGCTTTAAGCACTGTTATTCGCAATAGGGGAAAAATGATCTCAAGGTAAGAGGTGCGGTCATAACTGTTCGTTATTAATATTGTTATAATAACTACCATTATTATTATGTACAACGCCATTGAATATATCATTGTATAAAATAGGCGTTTAATAATATCATTCAGTTTTAGTTTCAGTTTGCTGTATACCTGCTGAAATTAAATATTGTTTAAACCAAACGCGTTTAAACACCCAATTTCCTTTATACAGACTACTGACCGTTCCAAGGCGATGCCCTATTTTCAACTAGTTTTCTGTCTGTCCTGTATTGTCTGTTGCGTATGTTTTCTTGTTTGTTGTGAACATTTTGTCTTCCCTTCCTTCACTCCCCCTATGCCCCCCCCCCCCCCCCAATTTCATTTCCCTTTGCATTTGCGCTCCTTTTTGCATCACTTTCCCCCTTTACTTAGTTTTCGTGGCCCCCTTTATTTTTGCTGCCGGAATCCTAAGGCGATACAAGATTGTTTTCCTGCTTATAGGGGATCGTTTGTGTGCTTGTGAGACTAAAGTGGTGCCCTACTGTGTTCTTGAATCTTACTTGTATGTTTATCTATGTTAGTTAGATCAGTGTGGTTGTGTGTTTATCTTTGGTACGTAAGTGCAAACGCTATTGTGGTTTACGTTGTAGTGTAAATGTGATTATGTAACGTAACATTTCCCTTGTTTGTATATTCATCCATATTCTACTTTCCTCTTCAATTTCCTCACCCATTCCACCCAACTCCCCATTTTACCCCTTACCACAACCTTCCCCCCTCTTTCTATATTTTGCATAATTTTTTTTTTTGGGGGGGTTGGATTTAACGTCGCACCGACACATGATAGGTCATATGGCGACTTCCAGCTTTGATGGTGGAGGAAGACCCCAGGTGCCCCTCCGTGCATTATTTCATCACGAGCGGGCACCTGGGTAGAACCACCGACCTTCCGTAAGCCAGCTGGATGGCTTCCTCATGCATAAATTTATATGTACTTGTTAGACTTTTTAAGCTACCCGTCTGTAAAATTACATGATGTCACTGTGAATATATAGTTGTCTTGAATGCTCTTGTTTTCGACATATGAAAGGAAGACTCCTGGCATTAGATTTTATCATTTTATTTTTGCTTTTCATAAATATATACTAAGCTATGGTATGCCACATTTCATCAATTGCTCTCTTACATGTTTCTTAGTGGTGAAACAAACACTAAGAAATTAAATTTTATTAAAATCTTGATAACAATAATTAGAAGTTAGTGTCAGCTTTATAAGCATTTAATATGGTAAGTCAAGATTCACCTGCTGACTTACACTCTATTTAATATCAAAGACACATCTTACTCTTCAGATAAACAGAAATTGCAATTGTTCCTATTGTAAGGATCTAAAAGTAGGATGTCAACTCCTTCTGCTACAGTGGAAGGCGACTGTGATATGAACGCCCTACATGATATTAGGTATCAGTCAATCTACAGTCTGAATCTGGTAAACACATGTGATAGAAAAACGGTTCCTGTTATTGTTGAGCGGTAACAGATATAATTTATTTTATTCTGCTTTTTAGGACATATGTTCTTTATCGTTTTTCATTTATATTTTCGTTTTCACTACATTTCAGTTTAAAGCCAATGTCAGGTATTATCCTGTTTAAGATATTATCTATACGTCATTCAATGTCACAGTTTGTATTCAGCTAGGATGGTATGTGTAATTGCGTTTTATTTTTGCATTTTTTTATCTATACTCTGACATCTTGATTTTCAAAGATAAATTGTTTAACTTTAAGACCAATAGCTCTATATTGCTATTGGTGTATATTTATGTGAAAACCGATTTGAAATCTTATGTTGTTTGGTATTTTGTAGTTTAAAACGGTTTTTGAGTTGGGATTTTCCTGAATAACCTTAAAACCAACGTTTTCAGCATCTGCCTAACGCTACTTAAAACATTATCTATTTTCAGAAACAGAGACACTTTAATTTATTTCAGCAATATGTAATTCAAAAGATATTGGGCAGTTTACTCACCGTCCGCCACGTTATTAGCAGTTCATTTGATTCGTTTCGTAAAATACTGTCTTATAATTACCAACGCTGATCTGATTTTTACTGATATTTGGTTCTAGTTTATATGCACGGCGATGTGTATTCAGCCGAAACTACGAAACTAGATGGAAAGTCGTTAGACGACGCTATTTTGTATATAGAACAGGGATCTCGGTGGCCGAGTGGTTAAGGTCGCTGGCTTAAAATCACTTGCCCCTCACCAATGTTTCTTCAAGCCGCACTCAAGGCGTAGCATTTTTTATTTGAGGACGCTATTCAACCGGCATATGCTGGTGATTATATCAAGGTACTCGCAAGTGATGAAACAATGCATGAAGAGGCACCTAGTGTCTTTCTCCAACATCAAAGTTTGAAAATCACCATATGGCGTTATATTACCAGTGTGACGTTTAAACCAATAAAATAAATTGTATATGGAGGTAATCGGTGCGTACTCTATATGTAACGCTTTTTACAGCACAAAATTTCTAGACAAATTACAATATTAATTATTCAGATAAATTTCATAGTTAAAATGGTATGTACATGTTATTTGCAATCATGCTTTGTTGTTTTTATAACATTTTGAACGTTGATGACTCTGTCAAGACTGTCCTAGTTTGAGCCATCATATGTGTGAACAGGTTACTGATGGTTTAAGGTTTTCCAGATGTTTGCATAACAATTGCTTGTAAACTGGGTGTTTACATTATTGTCGGGTTTCGTGGTTTTCCAGAATACATTTTTTATACTAGTCGATACATACAAGTGCTAGAGTCTTCCATGGTGCTTAATTGGGAAGCTGTTTGAGGTCATATAAAACCTGAGAAAGATTTCATTGTAAAATGTTCCCGTTTTTCTAAGTTGCAAAATACTAAAAGTTTGAAGATTTAGAAATTGGTATATTTACATTAACAGTTTTGATTTTAAAACTTTCCTTTAAGTAGAAGATTTTTCTTTTGGATATGTTAAATTCAGTTTCAGTTCTGTGTAAGTTTTAGTAATTTAAAAGTTATAAGACTTAAATTTTACGTGGATATCATTTGGACTATTCTTGAATACTACAACTGGACCCTACAATAGCTACTTTTCAAAAAAAACTGTTATTGTTAAGCAGTACTGGTTTGATTTTTTTCTGTTACCTTTATTTTGTTAAGTAAGACGCAACTGTTAAATAAACGTTTCAAGTAGAATGACTGCATTTTTTTCTTAAGAAAAATATAATATATAAATCTAATCACTGTGTTTCGTCAGCGCAAACATGTTGTGAAAAACCTTCTATATTCGGTACATATGGTGTTTAACACTTGTTATATATTGGTAAAAACTAATTGAGTCTTTGCTGGATGAAGAACAGAATTAAAATTAATATTATAAAATCCTAAATACAATCTCTGCAAAAGATCAACACTTATGGTTCAAATGAGTTTATATCAATTTAAGAGTAAGAACTCATTTTTATGTGCGCATTATTTAAGAATGAATGGTAAAGGAGAATCGTCTTCATGAAAACAAACATGATTTGATTTTATTCGCAACCAGAAACAGCTGGTTAATGCGTATGCAAGTAATAAAGTGGGAATTAATGTGTCTTACCTCTTGTTTTGAGAATAATGACACAATAAATGTGCTTGGACAAATGCAATAACTGATACTATTGGTACATGAGAATATGTTCTATGTTCTAGGAAGAGACATTAAATAATAATAAATATGTGAAGTTGCTTTTTTGCTTCATGACTGAAACTATACGCATGATTTAGATATTTGGTAAGGGCTTTCGATAGCCTACATATATTATGATCTTGCCGTCAAGTGATATGCTTCTGTCAGACATTAAAACATGTTGTCCTTTAATTTGACTACGGCGCACATCAGAGTAATTTTAACTGGGTATGTATCACAGCTTTGTGTTCACAAATCTGAATATTTTTTTCTTTTCCTGGATATTTTAAATGTCTTATGGGGTTAGTGCAAGGCGAATTGGAACATATATGTTATTCATTTTCGGAAATATGCTGTTTTATGTTGAATAAAATTAACCAACATAAAGTTAAATATTTCCAAACACACAATCAAACTCTTATTTTCATATAATTGTCCGTCTTTAAATGCAAGACCGTGTAATGCAGCGTCATCTAGAGGAACGTAAACTATTAGACTTGACAACGCTACGTCTTTGCGTTCTAAGCGTTGACGGTAAACAGCTTAAATGCTAAGTTTTGCATTCAGTTTTTCGTCATATTTAAACAATAAAATATGCACTTTTAGTCCATAATTTGAGTGTATATAACTACTGTCTACTTTTGATATATTAAATTTTCTAATTTATCATTTTCCATCAAAACTAGAATGACCTCCTAGAAACAAAATAATACTTACTTACGTTGCTTAACATGTGCCCAAGATCTTGTCAGCATTTTACCGTATTCACATTTAACACTCAGATAAAAACTTTACCCGTTTTTATCAGTATGTGTTTTTATTTTATATTTTTATTTTTTTTTAATAACGTGAATGTGAATATTGTAACTGGATATAGGCGCTAAATTGTTCTCATGTTCAATTTTATCTTGAAACAAAACCGGGTGATATGAATGAACTAAAGTATAAAATATAAAAGACCAGTGCAGTTTCCAAACATTAACCCAAAAATTTGATGTAAGCAGATCAAAACATGAAACAAACTACAATATCGAAAAAAAGCATTAACTGACCTATTGAAGACACAGATAAAAGAACAGAAATTATCTTATGTTCTGAACTGACAGAATTAACCAGTATGAAATGCATCACGGCATGCAAACCGCCCCGGATGATCGGGTCAATCCCCACATAAGCGGCCCGGAGAACATCCACGATACATCCCACAGGATAAACACTGTCTATATTATTCTGTCACACTAGAGTTCCTGATTAGAATTGATTGGTTATAAATTAGGTTACTTCCCATAGAATTGTATGAAATAATGCGTCTTTAGCGCTTTTTTGAAACTTTGCAAGATCTTGCACTCTTGTATGCCTGATGGGAGGGGATTCCATAACCTCGCCACTGCTGTCTGAAAGCTCTTGTCACCAAATCGCACTGTCCGACATTTGGGCACCACTAGTTTTAATACATTATTCTGCGATCTCAGATTTCCTGATGGCGTATATATTTCCAACATGTTCACTACATACGCTGGTGATTGACCTTCGATTGCCTTAAATGTATGTGTTAGAATTTTGTATTCTACCATACGCTGCACAGGTAGCCAATGGAGATCACACAGCACAGGCTTTATATGGACGTATCTAGATGTTTTGGTGACGGTTAAGGGCTTGTAACAAGATTAAATAAATGTAGACGAAAACGGACGTAAAACCCCTAAACAAAAACTATTCCAGGCTAATTCTGAGTTTTAAGATGCTCGAAATATGCACAGTCAAAACGATGTGAAGTTAACCGCAGGTGTTAAAAATGTATGGACATGAAATAAATAAGTTATTGCACTTATGCATTTGATAATCATTGTGTTAAGTTAACACCATATCTCACTGACCTTCCAGTTACGTCACGGCGGTCTGCTTACACAACCTGTCTTTTTAGTTTCTTACCAGCGGGCGATCTCCGTAAGAATTTCAAACTTTCCCACTTCATGCAGTGCAGTTGCTAGTCGAGCTCGAACAAACATATCAAGATTTAGGGGAAACTTGTATGTAACTATATATAAAACAGCTGAAATGGGCTTCAACCGAAAAACGAACAATTATTTAAAGGTCCACTACTAAAACCCGAACGAATATTATATGAAAACCAGAGTTTGTAGCTGAGACTTCATATGTACTTAAAATATGACCCACTGCATCGGATCTGACCAAATAGTCGTCAATATGTTCAAGAATAACCAACAAATAAACAAAAACCTTTTGCCTATTTCAAACCGAAAGTATGTTTTCCGACTGCTTACGAACCTGTCGAGTCTCTTTTCGGATTTTTTCGGGAAAACGCTTCGAAACGAGACTTTAATTTATAAATAGATCCAGCGATAACGTGATGTTTACAAACATAACATAGGGAATTCAACATGTTTGTTACTCACAAAAACTTCATGAAAATCATTCTTATAATACTGGTTATATACAGCTATACTACAAGTTTTCGGGTGGACAATTTAGGACCTTCCTGAATAGATGTGTTTTCACAACTTGATCTGCAAACTTATTTAGTCAATCTCTTTTTAGAAAAAAAAAATAAAAATGTAGATGAATAGCTATCTCACACTTTAGAAACAAAATGTGATTGAAATTTACCTACATACATTGATTTACGTACATATTGCTTAATTAATTCAATAATTTTTTATACATTAAGCACATTGTCTTGGCCTAATATATGTCACTGTCAATTTAAAACTAAAAGCTTGTATATCTCATATTTTTCATACAAATCTTGTATAATTACTATCATGGAAATAAAAAAAAGTTATTTTGTGGCGCGTCTTTAAACGGACATTCGTTTGAATTAATTATAAAATCACGTGATCCCGAAGAATTTCCGATCGGTTACGGAAAAACCATAAACACGAAATTAGGACAAAATGACCACCCATGTCAGTCTAAGAAAATACAAAAGAAACATCATTCGTATCTCTGCACATGTTCTGACTTGAAGGGAATATTGCACGGCTATCGTAATGTTTATATGTATATTTCAAAATGTGAAGTCTTTTTTAAAGAATTATTCTTTTTTATTTGACTTTATTTGGTACCTTTAATAAATCCAGAAGCCGTTAAATAAAGGATGCAAATACATCCTACAAACAGACACTATGAAATAAAAAAAAAGTACGGGAATAAACTTTCTATTTTCATTGCACCAGAGCGTGAAAATGAACTGGGCAGTCCGGGACTTGGCAATAGAGATGTTGAAATAATTAATTACAACAGCTATATACAGATACACTAATAGAAATAAATACTTGGGAAAAATACTTTGCTTTCTCATCATTTTTCTTTCATATAAGATACGATTAGAACTCTAGGGTTAGGGTAACCGACATGACAGTATCAAATCTGTATTTTGCGGAAACTTTGTGCACATTATGTTTCAATAGCTACTTTGAAACTTCCGTGACCTCGTGACCTTGATAAAAATATGGGCTTGACCAAGGATAAAATGATAATGCAGCGTGTAATATCTGCTTCCGGAATAAAAGAGGATCTTCTGGTTTGTACCTCCTTTTGCCGCTATATGGTGTTTTTACCGGTAGCAAATATTGAAAAAATCGCTGACCACAGCAACAGAAAATCAAAATTTTAAAAAGAGGGCCAAGATGGCCCTAGGTCGCTCTCCTGAGAAACACACCGTAACAGTGTAAACATGTTTGACCTAGTGATTTCATGAAAACAAATATTCTGGCTAATTTTGATTTGGATAGGACCAAAAATGTGATCTCTTGAGTTTAAACAAGTATTTTATCTGATATGTCCTAGTGACCTACTTTGTGACCCCAGATGACCCATATTCAAACTTGACCTAGATTTGATCAAGGCAACCATTCTGACCATATTTCATTAAGATCAACTGAAAATAAATACAGCGTCTAATGCATACACAAATATTTTCTTTGGTTTGACTTAGTGACCTATTTTTTTCTTTATTTTTCCTAGTGACCTACATTTTATTCTGAGATGACACATATTCGAACTCGACCTAGACTTCATCAAGGCAATCATTTTGACTGAATTTCATGCAGATCAATTGAAAATACAGACTTTATCGCATACACAAAGTTTCTTTCATTTCACCAAGTGACCTAATTTTTGACTCCAGATGACCCATATTAAAACTCGACTTACATGTCATCAAGGATATCATTTTGGCTAAATTTCATAATGATCAAATGACACATATGGCCTCTATCGCATACACAAGGTTTTTCTTTGATTTAACCTAGTGACCTAGTTTTTGACCCTAGATAATCCATATTCAATCTCTATCTAGATTTTATCAAATCAGTCACTCGGACCATATACCATGAAGATCATTTGAACATAAACAACCTCTTACGCATACACAAGCTAAATGTTGACAGAGGTCAGACGGACGCTGGACATCCACAATCACAATAACTCCCCTGAGCATTACCTAGGTGAGCTAAAAAATGGTCATATTCTATTGTACATATTAATTGTTTATTATAATATTGACCATATTTTTCTTTACCCAATTTGATAACATTAGAATGACCTTTTTGTCACCAAAAATTGGGAAAAAAATAAGGGCCATTATATTGCCCTATATTGCTCATATGAGTTAAGTTGCTTCCTTAAACAAATTTCTTTGCTAAAACTTCAAAAACAAGAAAGTAGGTCAGTAGGTCATATTCATGGTCACTGAAAGTCAGTTTTAAGATTAGTGTGCAAAACTGTACATGTCATCCAAATATCACGACTGTATCTTGAAAAACAACAACAAGAAAGTAGCTCAGTAGGTCAAAGTCGCAGTCAGCTGACTCTTATTACTTGGGGTCATCAGGTAAATATAATTAAATAGTCTAGGAAATATGATCTGATATTTTTTAAGTATTTTTTTCCTATATATCAAAAACAGCTAGTTTATATCCCTGAAGTTATCACCCAGAAATGGTTTAAAACTGTTCAGGTGTTACAGTTACCTTTGATCTACTGACCTCATAATCAACAAGGGTCATATCTGTTGGTTATGACGAACCTTCCTATCAACTTTCGTGATCTTAGGTCAAAGCGTTCTCAAGTTATCAGCCAGAAACTCTCATTGTGACAATGACCTTTGATCTACAGACCTCAAAGTAAAATGTGACCTTTATTTTATGATGCTACACCTGTGTACCAAAATTTATGATTTAAGGCATAAGCATTCTCAAATTATCAACCGGAAACCATTTAACTGTTCCGGGTCATTGTGACCTTGACCTTTGATCTACTGACCTCAGTCGAACTTCATCTGAACTTTTTTATGTAACACCTGTGTACCAAACATTTTTTAAAATCTGACTTATTGTCTGGAAACCCTGAAAACCAACATACCAACCGACCGACAAGCTCACTACTATACCCCCTCCCCCTTATTTGCGTCAGTCAGAAAATATAATATGATTAATACTTATAGTTTTAAACACAATGTCAGAATAAACATAAGGAATTTTGAAAATTAAATAGATGCTTAAACTTTTGCACAGCTGAATCAGATTATCTAAAAGGAAATATAACAAGAGCTGTTACAGGAGATCCATTCATTCCAAATTTTCTTATCAGGTTTCATGAACTATCTTTTAAAAAGTTTATCATATTTTGTTGGATTCCTAGTCATGAAGGTATTCATGGAAACGAGGATGCTGATATTGCAGCAAAGAAATCCCTTTTATTATCACAATCTAATTTGAAATTACCACATACCGATTTTAGGCCCAATATAAAGAAATACAATTTATCTAAATGGCAGTCGTCATGGAACTGTGCTTTATTCAATAAACTTCATGATATCAAACCTACTCTAGGGGAATGGCACCAAGGGAACACATCTGTTCGCAGGGAGGAAGTTGTTCTTTCTCGCTGTCGAATAGGTCATACCCGTTTGACTCATTCGTATCTTTTGAATAAAGAAGATCAACCCGAATGTGTACCATGTCAAACACCGCTACCTATTATACATATTCTAATCGACTAATGGACTTTGCTACACAACGCAGTGCATATTATTACATTCAATCTTTGAAAGAGTTATTTGAAAAGGTTTCAGTCGGAGATATCTTATCGTTTTTAAAGCAAATAGGAATATATCAAAAAATCTAACATTTCATATTTTTGTTTACATCTTCCAATATCATTATGTTTGCAGCTGATATTTTAACAAACATGTATATACATTTTTACATAACTGATTTTAGATATGCTTTACATTTTTACATGGATGTTTTTAGATATGTTTTACATTATTCATAGTGTTCTTTACATTTTTACATGGATGTTTTTGGGTATGCTTTACATTTTTACATCAATGTTTATGCTTTACAGTTGGAGTTTGCAATATGACATCTTCTCGGCGATATATGACCATTTTGTGTCGATTCGCAGTAAAACACATCTCACTCACCCACTTATTCTCTCAGCCCGTTGATTTCAATTTGATTGTCAAAGTCTGCGTACACTATCACGTTCACGACGCTAGGAAGTTGTTGTGCAATCTGAAAATCTATCCTCAGGTTCCGCGTTTTTATAGGGTGAAGTTGACCTTCCTCGCAACCTTGATCTGCGGTGAGATCAAATCCCAAGAGAGTGTAGCCACTTTTATATTGTGTCATAGTCAATCCAATCGACCTGTTGAGCCCAAGAGCTCCTGTTGCCTGGTAGAGTGTCATGAAGGATCGCAAACATTCTCCAATTTCAAAATCTGGTTGGAAGGCTTTCTTGTGAATGGTTTTTCCGTTGATACAGACTTCTAGTTAAGACAAATGGAAATGTTTGAAATCAAATGGATTGGTGCCGGGATCCCCATTCATATCTGCATTTCTCACCATACCAATGATGAGTCGTTTTGGAAGTTCTCCAAGAAACAAGTGATCATCAATTTTAGATCTCTGTCCATCAGGGATCGTGAATGTTTTCACTACAGCGCGTCGTATCGGGTTCTTCATGTTATGCTGACTAATGGCCTGATTCAAATCAATGGCCGCCACAGGAAGTAATTCAACCGTTTTCACGTTGAATCCCACTTGCTGGATATCAACTTTTCCTTCGGCGGTGCCCATGACACAGAAGTTGGCGGAGGCTCTGTTCAACTTGAGGCGTATTTCAATTCCATTGGGGAGGTAATTGTCTTGTAGGAATAAATCCAGATGTAATCTTCCAATGACTTCACAGGATGTGCTTTCGGCAATACGAGTTCTGCGACGTTTCCATCCATCATTAGCTCCGTGTATTATCCTGCATATGAGTAGCTGTATCCTTATCCCAGAGTTCAAACGCCCGTAGTTGTGTATTTTTACATTCTTTGTTGTAGGACAGGATATTTTCACTGTAGGCTCTGTTAGGATAGGTGTGTGAGTTGCTCGAAATCAGTTTATTGTTCAAATACAGATCAATGCTACTGAACATACTTTGGAAAAAAATATTGACCACAGAAGTTTCATTGGCAGCCTCCATGTCTGTTCCATCAGCTTTGCGCACTTGGAATTTAATTTACAAATAGGACTTATTCAAATCAGTCCATTTTTCCGTTTGTGGATGAATAATGAATTCGATGGGCGCTGAATTATTCAAAGCCGGAATCGGGTAATGTTCCGTCTATTGTCATTCTTGCATGGCTGACATGGTTTGAGGTACAGCAGAAATATCAAGTTCTGTTTTGCTACACTCGCAAAAACCTGTTGCATCATATTTTTTCAGTCGAAAATATGACTTATTATTTTATTAATAAATAATAATATTTATTTTGACGCATTAAGCTTGGTGTGTATCCAAGGCTACCAAGTTTGGTATTTGGATACACTTGGCATTTTCCGTACCAGTAAGCATTAGCGTGTGACCACTGGTCATTCGATTGTCGGCACGTGTACAACCAACAGAAAATGTAATTTTGCTTCAAGTATAATGTTCAGCTTGGTCTGGCATTTGTACAAAATGCTTTAAATTATCGTGAAACTGGATATTGGAGGCGGAAACGAGGATTTCAAAGGTAATTTCAACCTCGCAAATTTGGTTTGTTCGTACTCGTAAAATCACAATTGAGATTATGAAAATGGCATGGCACCAAGAATTAACATCGTTAAGATGTTCGAAGCTGTATAAAACATACATTTGATGTAAAAGTTCAGTGTGACTGTTCGGTAAACTAATTAATGATGAACGTCGTTTCGTATTTGTCACGGGACTCATTTTCTCGGTGGTCGTAATACAATTTATTACATTGGTGACACAGTCATTCAGTAGAATCATTCTACATGCAACAATTTAGACAAACTGTATACTCTTAAATGTAAATGTCCGTGCCCGAGAAAATGTGCTAAGTTGTCGTTCAAGTCGAGTTGTCCGAATATGTCTATCCGAAAACGTGCAAGTCAGATAAACACGCGAAGTCTCGTTGGTAAATTCCTGTTGGAATAATGTAGATTATTGTTCTTAGGTGGGATAGGCATGGGTTATATCATTAGATAAGTATGTTAGGTGGTGCTATTATCTATCTAAAGTAAATGCTATATCGATTAAAAGTTGTTTTGGCTCAACAATTGTTGTTTACTGCAGTATATTACAATAACCACAGCAACAGGAAAGATAACTCGCACACGTTTGTTACAACTCAAGATATACCCTAAGTATTTTAACATGGTTTAATACACTAACAACAGTGTAATTGCCAGGCTAGTCGAACTAATCCGACGTATACAGTTTGCTTTATATTGTGACGGTCAAACTGTAAACAGAAGTCAGAAATTAAAAAAGCAGCCACTCAGCGACAGTAAGCTTGTCTAATTGCCAGGCAAAGTATGGATTTAAATTTCATTTAAGTAATTGTTAGTGGTATTCTCTTTCTAGAGACTCAAAGAATGTTAATATGGATATATATTAAAGTGACAAACAATTGTGATTGTTGATATAAATGTCGCCTATCACAGTACTCTGCCTAGGGTCAGAAGGTACAACAAATGTCAACATTGAAGTTTCTAATTTAATGTCTTGCATTTTAATTTATTAGATATCCTGCATATCCTAGACCTTTAGTAAAATCCATGTGATAGAGAATTTAACGGCTTATACAAATATAATTTCACATGAGCCATGTCATGCAAATAGGGACATTATAGTATTTTGATGATGCTTCTACATTATTGCATACTTGAATTTCTTTACATAAAATAGAAATTTCAGATTTCAACTTAAATCATGTTGTGGAGAACGAGATTTTAATGTAGCAGATTTCATCGATAGATCGCAATATCTTAAGGAATATAGAATGCGATGACGCTTTAATCGTTATTTGTTCCGTGACATAAACATGGAAAAGCAAGCATGCTGAAGGAGTGTTTAATAAAAAGCTTTTGAAAAGATTAGAGAAGATATAAAAAAAGGTTGAACGAAGTACTTGTCTGAAATGAGGCATCATTGCATGAATTCGCTCAAATTTGAAAAGGCGCACCGCCATGTTGAAACGTCCAAGTGACGTCATATAACTTTGACGTCATTATATAAACAACATCATTTATATTAGGGACATTTTAAGCTTGACGCAGCTTATATAATTTAATTTTGTGTATGTTATTTTAATGTAGTAGATAAATTGTTTTTGAGGTCAGTAACTGTACACTTAAATCATTGCAATCGGTCTTTAGGAAGTAGGGATGGTAATTGCATACAGGCAGTAATTTTGTCAGCAGTTATTAAGCCAATTCATTTAATTAATAAATATTTAGCATAATACTTGATTCTAATGTTTCTTTGGTAGATATTTTAGAACTACAGTGCATATAATATTATGAATGCCAAGTTGGATGGCATGGTTTAATGAAGTAGCTGCCTTGATTAGTTTTCATTTTTATAAATAAAAGCAGGAAGAAGCCGAAATGTTTTGCACAGTGAAGTGTAAAAAGGCATTCCTAATTGTTTGTCATGTTACCAATTAGCTTAATATAACTGCAAATCATGTAAACGGGATAATAAAGTATTAACAAATTTGCTTACTGAGGAAAAAAACTCTTCACTAACATTAATTATGGTTGCATATATTTCAGCTGAAATATTTTTTAAAAAAAATTTTCGTTCAGAAAGGTATGTTAAATTGGCAAACTATGTTTGGCTTTAAAACAGTTGCATTAAGGTAATAAACCCTATATGGGAATAAGTCGGTTCAATTTTATTACAGTGCAAAAATGCTCAACTGCTAAGGTATTACAACTGTATTTAACATGGTACCAATATTAAGTTATATCTTGGAAGATGGGTATTTTAACTTGCAAAATCAGTTTTAAGTGCCTTTCATGTGCACACTTTTTTAATCTGATTCATATTTAATGGGGATGATTGTACAAAGAACTGCTTCCTGTGGTCTCCTGCTTGCAGTTTAAATAATGATATATAATTTTTAAAAAAGGTAAGCTTAAAGGAATATGGAGGAAACCAGAACATTTATTAATCTACTGTTGCAAACATATGAAATCTTAATCAGTGTACCAATTAAAAATGTTCGAACTATGATAAAAATCATATTCTTGACGAGGGTAAATAGTCCCGAAACAGATTAGACCAGTAGTTCTGGTAACCAGTTTTAGCATTTAATATACATATTTGGCCGGCAATAACAAGCATTCTAGTCTACAAATAATAATGTTAGCAACTAAACAAGAGTAAGGCTCGAAATGCTAATGTTTTAAGTGTGGCAATCATGTGAATTTTCATGACAAATTCTGTAAATGTTTTCGATATTTTCAATTTGTCTTTTATGCTATGAGTCCATAATTTTATAATTACGAAAAATACAACAAAAAAACAACAGACCTTCCATATTTCAGTTGTGTTAGAAACATAAATAAATAAATCAGGGCAACGATTGTAAGCAGAGGTCATTAGAATTTTGGGGGAATAAATTTTTCAAATTTATTGTGGCGGAAAATTCTATGACTGGGCGAGCAGGCAGGCGCATGTTCTTATGGGATAAGTCAGATGTAATGTTACAATCTTTTGATGGTTGTATGTTGTTATAGTGATGTATTCCGCTAGGTCGGTTGACAGTATATCGAACCATTGGTTGCTTGTCTGTTGTTAAAGTGATGCTAACCGCTAGCTCTGTTAACACTTTAGTGTGTTAACCGCTAGGTCAGGTAAATTGTGTTAAAGTGCGTTAACCGCTAGGTCGGTTTAAAGTGTGTTAACCGCTAAGTCGGTTAAAGTGTGTTAACCGCTATGTCAATTTGCTTTTCCAACAGACTTTAGCGCCCTCGCTCCACGAGACTTTAACACCTGTTTTGGATTTCTTCCTAACATGATATTTTTGACTGCACCCAGGCCTTCATGTTTGAGGGCCCTAATTGCTGATTTAACCATGGGTTTCACAACAGGAGATGTTGTTTTGATAGCTGATTTAAATATGGACCCAAGTCCATGACCGTATTGGCGAGGAACACCACGATACACAGGATACATTGTGATCATAAGTTAAGTCGTGATTTCTTTCGTAAATGCAACTTCACCATAGACCAGCCACCAACAAACTGAATGGTTCGTCCAATGTCACCCCTTATATTTATACCTATTTAATCAAAACTGGATTTGGAGATGGTGACATAATGCAAATTGGCAAATTCTTCGTGAACATGATTTGAATCTCTCTTTCTCGGTTCAAATGGAACCACACGAAGCATTGGTGCCTCAATATCTCCCAGAAAATTAAAATTTGCCAGATCACAATAAATGAATAAATGATTAGTGCCAACAGTCACATCCACACCGTAAGGAAAAGGATTTTTATCCCCTGGAATAACATCTCTCAGACGTTGACTTATTCCCCCTAGCTTAAGGAATAAAATAGGATGGAAATGTATACCCACATGCTGTGTATTAGAATTGAATTTGATACGTCTCTTTGGTTGGGAATAACCTGTATGAAACACCATGGACAGTTTATGGAGAATGTCATCAAGATCTTTTTGAATGGCATTGTCGATTTCAGTAATGAGATGCTCCGGCGAAGAATATACCCCAGAGTTGATGCAGCAATGAAGGTGTACCGATCATTAATTTTCCTACACTGACTGGAAGGAAATTGACTAAATTCCTTGCCTAGTTTTGCATGGGTTGTAACAACTTGAAATTGAGATTCCTCCTCTGTCACATTGACAATTTGAGAAGGAATGACAAGTTCGACCAAAGCCATTTTATTATCATCTTTATTGACATGAATGGTTTTGGGTAATTTTGTCCTGAATTCACTCTGGGTATTGTTAGAAAACATGCCCATAGAGCTGTCACTGAGCACCGTTATGTAAAACGAATTCATCGCTGCTGACCAATAGATAGATTTTGCAACGTAGGTTGTTTTATGAATTTCAAACCTGGGGTAGGTAAAATGTAACCAAGTGTGCTACTGAGCAGAATTAACCAAATCCTATCTTCAGATTTCAGACAGAGTTGAATGATGGAATCCACCATCACAAAATAAATGGCAAAAATGTGTGACATGTAAGTGAGACGACTTTTTGCCTCTCGAATTTTACACAGCGTCGTAGTATTGTCTGTCACCTAACACTAGCCGAATCTGACAGAGACATCCTGTGAAAATGTAGAGTTTTTTATACCAAAAGACTTTCTGGAATCCAGCTGTCAAATTTCTTTGGATAATCTCTCAGTGAACTTTAATTTCTTTGATCTTTTTCCCACCCACTTTCCTTGTGCGACGAGCAAGGACTAATTCAATTTCGTAAATATCTTTGTCTTTTATAGTCTGAATTTCAGGCAAATAAAGGATCCTTCCTTTTTTCCCGAATCTTCTAACTGAACGGTTGGTGGCAAATAACTGCGAATGTGAATGACCATGAATAATTCTTTGGTCCAGTTTGGGAGACACGCTTTGTCAAAAGTTCGCTCTGTTTTGTTTTTGCGAACTAAATCACCAACTTTGACCGAGATGTGTTTTGAATTTGTTTTTTAACCCATACAAGTGTTGTGATACTTCAGGGTCTGCTTTTTTCAGTGACTGATGCGGGTGTTGCTTGAATACTCCGATGAAAATTATGATTGTAGGTATGGACCAAATCATTTAAAATATCAATGAAACGTCGCGTTTTTTCATGTGTGAAATACTTCCACATGAGACTTTTCAAACTTCTTTGAAATCGTTCAACAATACTGGCTTTAGTTTCAGGATTTTCTGTAGTGAAACAATGAATATGTTTGGACTTTAAAAACTTCTGAAAGTCTTTACTTTTGAATTCAGAACCTTTGTCAGTTTGCAAGGACTTTGGTGATCGACCTGAAGTTTTTAAAATAGACTCAAACGCTTGAATCAAAGTTTGACCTGTTTTATTATAAATTGGAACAACCCAAGCGTATTTTGAAAACACATCAATGATACACAACAAATAACAAAACTGATCATTGTCTTTTATTATCCTTTGTAAATCTGCTAAATCCGCTTGCCACTGATGATCAATACCTCCCACCTTTGTTTGACGTCTTTTAAATTTTTAACGAATAGGTTTATGCAACCTGTAGGTTTTCTGCTCCTGCAACCATGATCTGACTTGATCTAAAGATAAAGATTTGATCTGTTTTCGAGCTGACCGATACAGTTTTTGTACGCCCGAAATTCCTAAAGGATGTTTTCGATCGTAGTAAATTTTATGAAGCACTACCTCTCTTTTACTGTCCATGCTAATAAGCCTCCCACGACTGGGACGATGAAGCTCTGTTTTCACGTTTTATAGACTTAGATGGTGTAGGTGGTAAGTAGGAACTGGTCTCAAAGAATTCATAACCATCCTCGACATCCTCGGAACCATCTCTCTGCATCCATAACCAGCGCTGTCTGTTGCCAACATATTCCTGAGGGACATTAGATTCTCTCAGGCCTCGAAAAATACTTGCCATTCTCTGGGTTGGATCTTTTACGTAGTCTTAGGACATCATTGACTAAATCAATCATATTAGGCCCCTATGCCGGCGGGTGGGGGGGGGGGGTAGAAAATGCCGGCTGTATCTCCATGCAGAGGGGTACGACTCCCCCGAAATTGGAGCCGCCCGTTTGCCGTGGGTGGCGGCCCGTAAGCCGGAGAGGAGGGTCCTAGATGTTGAGGTGCCCCATGGCACCCCGGGGAGGTGATGCATGCTTGTTTACAGGGTGTGGGTGCCAACACACCTTTTTGGTCTAGACGTTTTTGGCTGTCGTATTGGCCCGATACGATCAATCGGCTGGTCATACCAAGCCCTCGGAAATTGCACTTTAATTACTCTTACATCTTCTAATTCGTCATATCAAAATGCATCTGTTTTTGTTTTTCCTTTTGACAATGCACAATTATCTACTTTTGGCAAATTAACGTCACACAAAATCAAATATACTTTCCTTCTCTCGTCACATTTTACTGCTTTCAGCAACTTTCATAGTACGTTCACACAAAAGTATTGATCTCGTCATGGCAATATGTATTACAATTTCTATTTCCTAGAAGGCGGTGGCTTAGGGTCAATTGGTTGGGTAAAGTAGCAATCCCTTGAATCCCCTTATTGCATTTTTGCAATACAGCTGGTGATATAAACAAGATTGCAAAATACCTGGCCAAGTATATCACTACAGTATCCCTAACATGTTTGAGCCGGATATCCGCTCTGCTTACATGTTCTCTTGTTGGACTCCGTGGCGGGTGGGGGCTGCGAGTGACGAATCTAAACAAATTCAACATGGAAAATCAAAATAAAAACAAACGACCGCATACCGAAACAGACTCAGATGGCACGGAAGGTGAGAATCCCTCTCACTGACCATACACACCCAACATGGCAATTCCAAGCTTTCTATTAATTCAGTCAACTGATGAAACTTTTAAAATGACAAGTTTTTCTCCATCCGTAATTGACAAAACACTTCAAAGTGTACCTGGTGTTCCGAAGTCCGTTAAAAAGTTACGCACAGGGGATCTGCTCGTTGAAGTAGAAAGAGCAGCACATGCTCAAAATTTACTTAAACTAGCATCCTTCTTCAACCGGCCATGTAAGTGCATTGCACACCGCACTCTGAATTCCTCAAGGGGGATCATCTGCTGTCCTGATCTTGCTGGAGTTTCGAAGTCGGAAATTGTGCACGGCCTTACTGATCAACATATCACGGCTGCTAGACGAATCAAAATTAAACGATTAGGAAAAGAAATAAACACAAACGCTATTATTCTTACTTTCGGCATACCTTTCCTTCCTTCAGTCATAAAAAGATACCTCATGACAAAAGTTACAACCTATATCCCTAATCCACCTCAATGCTACTGTTGCTTTAAGTTCGGACACAACGAGAGAAACTGCAAAAGTGATCACATTTGCCCAAAGTGCTGTCGAGATGGCCATTCCCATGACGAGGACAAGTGCAATTATACAGTGCGTTGTGTGAATTGCGGCGAGCCACATTCAGCCAGGTCTCGCGACTGCAAGACGTGGAAACTCGAGAAGGAAGTTCTTCATGTCAAGTTCACACAAGGCATTGGATTTCCAGGAGCCAGGCAAATTGCCAATGCTAGATTTACATCTCCATCACTCACACAAACTTATTCATCAATCACTAAATCTGTCGCTAACAAAACAACACAGTGTATTGATGCTTTTACTCAAACAGCTTCAGTGACCGTTTCTCAAAATCCAGCCCCAACTTCGGAACCCAGTAAACAACAATCAAATGTACAGAAAAATCCTCAAGGTAAAGCTCCAGCTGCAATACAAAACATCCCTAATCACAAACCACAACAACAACGAACAAGCAATGTATCCAAAAGTACTTCATCATCGGTAAAGGTGAATAAAACACCAAGACAAAGAATTGAACTAAATACCGGTGGAGTGGGGAAGGGATCTAATGATCCAGTTAACCACTACAACCGGTTTGAACATCTAACAGTAGATGAAGATATGGAGGACGAGGAGGATGGACGTTCGTCTAATCCTCCTGCCATACCTCCTAAACCTTTAACGGCGAAAAAGATTACTAGGATGTCTTCTCCTGAGAAGACTGAATAGTGTGAATACCATGTTTCCAGATAGAACATACTTATGTCGAATAAAATAATCCAGTGGAACTGTCGTGGACTTCAAGCTAATTATAATGAAATTCTCCTTCTTCAAAATATAATCCCTCTTTGCTGTGTTTAAGTGAAACCTTTTTGAAAGAAAGTGACACCATATCCTTTAAAAATTATTCAACGTGTAACTTTATCAATAAAAGTTCAGAAAAGGCTTCTGGTGGCGCATCAATTTTAATAAATAATGCACGTCCGCATAGAGAAATTGTTTTGCATACTACCATTCAGTCAGTTGCATTGCATGTAACTATGGATCGACCTATAACATTTTGTTCAATATATATACCTACTAAATTTAAACTTAATCTTGAAGATCTTGACAACCTGATCAATCAACTACCGCAACCGTTTATTCTGATGGGAGATTTCAATGGTCATCACGAGTTTTGGGGTTGTTCTGATAGCAATGCTAGAGGTCAAATTATTGAAACCTTTATTGAAAGAAATTCTCTCTGCTTACTGAATGATAAATAAAAAAAAAAACCCTACATCCTGCTACAGGACACTACTCTTCTCTTGATTTGTCAATTTGTCAACCAAGCCTTTTTCTTGACTTCGAATGGAGGGTGCTAGATGACTTACATGGGAGTGATCATTTCCCGATTATCTTATCAAGTAGTGTTCAGCAAACGTCAGCTGATTCCTCTTATTTTAAATTTAATAAAGCTGACTGGCAGCAATATCAGTCTTTATGCAAAAATGATTTGTCTTTAACAGGGAATTATCTGAAGTCAGAATATGCTTTTTAAATAAGAAAACGGGTGTTTTCATATATGCCTTTTTTCTCTGACGCTATGTATATATTTTATCTACGCTTGCCATAAAAAGGAAAAATATACCTACCATTGTATTTGTTTCCGTTTTCCTGCGAGACATTCTCACACAGTATGTTCTCATGTGTTTTCCATCAACAAGGTACATGATGAGCCATGCCTGCATGACTCACTTTCAGAGATGAGCCATGCCTGCATGACTCACTTTCAGACATGAACCATGCCTGCATGACTCACTTTCAGAGATGAGCCATGCCTGCATGACTCACTTTCAGAGATATACTCAGACATCTACGGATGACTCATTTCAAATGACTACTATGTAGATGAGACATCCATGAATGACTCACTTTCATAGTTGATCCATCCATGGATGGCTCACCTTAGTTCATCGTAATTTAACTGATCATCCACGGATGCCACTTCAAGATCCAACGATATGTAGCTGAGCCATCCACGGATGACTCACTTCCGAGGTCGACATTTGCAGGAAACTCAATCTATGCGACAAAAGCCTGTCTTTGTTGAATGGTGACTTATCTCAGCTTTATGATATTTGAAACTTTCAAACGCCACCAATTGATCCCTCCTTATTCTGACAATATATTGTAAAAAAAGTTTGTAATTTTACACCAATTCAATCACAAACATTATATTGAAATCAAATGGACCTTTAAACTTCGAATATGTAAAGTGGCACGAGAATAAAAAGAACCGCGTATAAAGTCTGCAATGTTACTTCTTGAATGTTTCCAATTCTGAAATAATTAATGCAACACTGAAATTATAGATCATGTGAAAAACGTTTTTCATCCTTTTTTCTCCATGTTATTATTGTACGCAATTCCGTGTCGAGACATTTCTCACTGGAAAACATTAAGTGTTCAGTCTCAAATGCGTGAAAAGATTGACGTTAGTAATGAAGTCCAACGATGACAATCCAACAAGCAGTTTTTTTAGCATTACAACAACCTGCACTGTTCTTCTGAATAGAATATTCATTTCCCAGTTAAATGATCGTTCAGATCCGTGAAAATGGTTACATCATTAGAATGACATGTTAAACAGCACCTATGGAATTCTTCAACGTTTTATTTATTTGACCGATGTTACTGCTGTCTTGGCATTCATCTTAATGGTGGTCTGTATAGTATTACCACGAGTCCTTTATTTCATTCTCTAGAAACTGTCCTTGAAAAATACCCAAGGCCACATTTTCCTGAAAAGACAAGATAAAATAATGTTTAATTCATTTTTGAAGAATGAAATAAGTGTATAAATGTACCAAGAATCAGCGAATCATTTCGACTACCTACTTGTTAAATTGCATTTATAAATGCACATAAGCACCGAATATATATATATATATATATATATATATATATATATATATATATATATATATATATATATATATATATATATCATTGAACCAAATCATTGCCGGGCTTTTAGAGCCGCATACAGCCTGTTGGAGTAGTTATTGTTGCTATAGCAACAAAATTGCCAGCATGTTCTGCATATTCTCCATATTGCCTTTTCAACTATAGAATCAAATAACAGGACCTCCGTCTTATTCCATGTACTTTAGCGATAAAATGTTTCAATCAATGTTTCTTTTCACCCAACCCTAATAACGCCATTACTTTTTGTGTTTCTTTCACGAGAAAAAAATATTTTACTACCCGTTCCCGTTTTTGACGCACTTTGAACAACTTCAAAAAAATATATACATATATATATCGCCGCATTATATACGTCGTCACTGTCATCAGCTGTCGTTTAACTCTTACAACGACAAGTGTGTTGGCCAATAAAAATTAGAACTGTGTGTGCTTTAATAATAATAATAATAATATTAATAATAATAATAATAATAATTAATAACATTTTTATTGATAGAAGGTAGCAAATGAAAATATAGATCAGTACAAAGTATAAAATTTAATGATACATCTTGATTTTAAATGTGGCCTTCTGAACAACAGAAACAACAACCAAATACAACTTACACTATCACATAACCTTATTAATATCACATTCATTCCTCACATACTATATCCTCTATATTGCCTTTAAGTACCCATTTATACAATTTCCATTTAGGCAATCAATTATTGACATAGTATATTATACATGCATAATAATATCATAATGGTATATTTACAATTCAGCCGATTTAAACAAGGAGATTATCTAAGCAGTCAACTGTAAGATATACTTGTTGATCATAACATTTTATATACTTAGTTTATGTGTTGGTTTCTTATTTAAGATAATCATTTTTTCAACATTTTTATTAACACGAATCTATAACATCGGGCGTCCTTCCGCGTTTATTCCCTGAGTAGTCGAGTCAGATCACGTAGTTCGAGTAAAACGCTCCTCTACCACCGGGAATTATTTCAGCAATAATATTAACACAACTTCTTATATTTATTTTGTTTTCCCCGCCTAGTTACTTTGTTATTTCTATTGGGAAGGGCCTTTAACTAATTTTGTAAGAAATTATGGCCCGACCCATTTGCTTATTTTCTTGGCTGTACATGTACATTTTTCTGATATTTGTTAATATAAGTGTAAATAGTTATAAGCAATAAAATATTATTAAACTAAACACCGGGAACCGGAAGTGGAGTTTTACACCCTTGTTTACGGCGCTTATTTACATTATCGACGGGGATAAACCAACGTTTCTACAAAAGTAGTGTAATTTCTTCATTCACGTGATATTATATTTGGTCATAATTTTATCGTATGTTTATTTCGCTACGAAGTTTCTTTGACATTGAAGTTGTACCTTATCATTCCGCCATATTGTTCTCGCATTGTTCGTGGTCCTCCCGGTTTCGAAGTGTTGTGAAATTTTGAATCATTCATGTCCTTCAGACGATTCTATCTTGGGCCGAACACAGAAGAACAAGAAGAACGAAGCGCCCAGGGACACCCATGATGCATGTATACACAGTCTTTCTAAGCCGCATCATGGAAAGCACGTGCAACTTTCCCGCCAAAATACATGTTACATTCAGAAAATGTGCAGATATTAATATTAACCAGCGGAATGCGGTTATTGTTGATAAAATATATAGCACTGATTCAACAAAATACAATTTTGGAAGTATTATTTTCAGTCAAAGGCATCTAGACATTAAAAAATAAATACATGTATGCTATATAACGCCGAACAGACTGACGATTCCTCGAACATTAGTCCCGATTTCGTCATTAAGGATATGGATATTGTGTGGTGCATGTCATGGCAAAACGTGTTTCAAAATATTCTTGCATAAAAACAACCTAACCCATGTACATAGTATAGTAACAAAAAACAAAGTCCTCTGACTCTGCAGAATATTTTTCTGAAAGAACCTCAGATTCACCATGCACAAGTAAGATTGGTACTGATCATTTGTGTGAAGTCTCATTAAATTGTGTGCAATGGTTTGGGAGATTAGGCGCGCACAAGATTACATAATTATGCAGACTACTTTATATTTAGGATGGTAACAAAATCAAAGTCCCATAATTGTGCAGAATTTTTTTTCTGAAAGAACCTCACATGCACCATGCACACTTGTGTGAAGTTTCATTCATTTGTGTCAAGGAGATGAGGAGAGTTGGTGCGCACAAGAATGCATATGCAAACTCAATGTACCGGTATATAGTATAGTAACAAAAAACCAAAGTCCCATAACTCTGCAGTTTTTTCCCTGAAAGAACCTAACATGCACCATGCACAACTACTGTTGTTTGTTAACTTGTTACTGATCATTTGTATGAAGTTTCAATAAATTCTGTCGAGGGATGAGTAGAGTTGGGTCGCACAAGATTGTGTCTTCGGACAGACGGACAACCTAAAACCAGTATACACCCCTTACAACTTTG
The DNA here is from genome assembly GCF_021730395.1 of Mercenaria mercenaria. NCBI lineage: Eukaryota > Metazoa > Mollusca > Bivalvia > Venerida > Veneridae > Mercenaria > Mercenaria mercenaria. Next base: position 120,674,720 of record NC_069361.1, on the reverse strand, counting down.
CTGTCGGTGGGGAAGGTGGGCTCAACTAAGCCAGTAATTTTCCGATATGTTTCATATTGATTTACTCAACTGGGATAGGATCACCGTTAAGTACATGTATAGGTTAATTAGTCAGCATTTATCAAATTAAATTGGTCTGGCGCGGTGGTACCCATATCAGCTATCGGTTTCAACTTAGTTTAGTGTTTGAAATTATTTTTGTTTACAAATTTAAGCTTCGCCTACAGTATGTGACTTACTGGGTTAGTAAACGACTGGAAGTAAATGTTGACTTACCAAAATAAATATTGCAAAAAGAAGGACAGAGTTATGTTTCTTGCTGTACATGGTCAGCTTATAATGGTGAACAAGTGTTGCAAGTTTTAAAGCAATAGCTTTGATAGTTTAGGAGAAAAGCTGACCTTAACATAAAACTTAACCTATAAAACTGATTTTGTAAGTCCAAAAGGGGCAATAATTCTTGCAAAAAGCAGGATGGAGTTATGTTTCTTGATGAACAGGGTCAACTTATGATGGTGAACAAGTGTTGCAAGTTTCAAAGCAATAGCTTTGATAGCTTAGGAGAAAAGTTGACCTAAACATAAAACTTAACCAAGAAATCTGATATTTTCTAAGTACAAAAGAGGCCATAAATCTTACAAAAAGCAGGAATGAGTTATGTTTTTTGCTGTACAGGGTCAGCTTATGATGAACAAGTGTTGCAAGTTTCAAAGCAATAGCTTTGATAGTTTAGGAGAAAAGCTGAGCTAAACATAAAACTTAGCCAGGCAACGCCGAGGCCGACGAATATACATAAACAGCTTGAAATCTTGACACTACGTTCGTACTCATCCATACTTCAAATGTATGAACCTGTACTCAAAATAACCCGAACGTAAAGTTATTATTCTTGAAACTGTGCTCCTGTTTACCAAATGTTAAAGTTATATGAACATTTTTTGGTAATTTCATGTTTGTAATAACGAGAGACAAAAAATTGTTTAAAAATCTTCAGTATGTGCTTTTAGTAATATTTTTGATTTCTGGGCCCTGGTTATGGATATTTAATACCTGTTTACCGTTTCCAAGAACAATAGAATGGTAATTAAAATGTACCGGAATCGTAATTTATCACATATGAACCAAGCGGGGCAATAAACACCCGAAGGTTTACATCAGAGGATGGGAGAAAAATTTAAAGAACTTGACTGTTGAAACCAAAAGGACAGGAACAATAAAGGTTTTTCCCTACGGCCAATAATAAAAAAAATCAAAATAAGCTATTTATAGTAACATAAAAAGGAAGTTATTCATTTTTTTATTTTAAGTGAACAAAAAAAGAGGTCTGCCAAATAAAAACAAGAGCAAGAGCAATATACACAAAGCAAAGTCATATATGACCTTTGACCCCTAAGTGTGACCTTTACCTTGAAGTGAGTCATCCAAAACGTGCGCTCTGCACGTCGTTTCGGTGTGGTAAATAGTTTTGCCAAATTTCGTTGAAATCCTTTAAGCAGTTCAAGAGTTTCTTTGAAATCATTCAAGCAGTTAAAGAGTTACAGAGCGGACACGAAACAAACTGATATAACTTTTGACCCCTAAGTGTGACCTTGACCTTAAAGCGAGACATCCAAAACATGCACTCTGCACGTCGTCTTGGTGTGGTGAACATTTGTGTCAAGTTTCTTTGTAATCCTTCAAGAGGTTCAAGAGTTACAGAGCAACTCTGACATGTTAAGCAAACTAAAAAGCAGTTTCAGATGCAAACTGGCCTTGGCGACGGGACAATCCCCAGTTCACAACTGTTACAGTTTTAATATGTATCAAATTTCAAATGTGCGTAACGTCTTTTAAAAGAAAATATGTGACGTGTAAAATTGCAGACAATGAGTCAGGAATATATTTATATTTGAACCAACGCACTACCACATTCAGAAATTTTAGTCAAGTTTTGCTTGCAATCAGGTTTCTTATAAACTATTAAACCCAATAGAACCTTTCAAACATCACAACTGTCTTCAGTATCATTACAGTGTCAGTTTTATCTTTAGTTTAATTCAGTTTCTATATATTTCTGAATATCTTCTGAATATTTCTGAACTGAGATGTCTGAATATTTATGATAAAAAATGTTCGCACTAAATTGCGCCCATTACAGCAAGTAGACAAAAGCGAGCAAAGAAGGGTTTCTCAGACAAATTCAAAAAATATTTAGCAGTTAGGGTAATTCGCCCATGAGTCGGACAGTTTAACTGTTTGGTTTCTCACAATGTCGTCGCCGTCATATGTATAATATTATGGTAAGCGCGTTTCGTTGTATCTTTAACCAGTCGTATCAAAGTACTAGAAATATCAACACACTCGTTTTTGCCCTTAAGCCGGACACATTCGCCCTTGAGTCGTACATGTCAGATCCGCTAACTTTATTGTCAAGTCATACACGCTACTTAAGTTATATATTAGGCTTTTTTATGTACAAAATACATTACCTTCAGAAATAACCTGGAAAGACCTTTATTTATTATTATCAACCCTGATCTACATTTAAAATGTGTTAGAACACTTCAGTTGAAAACAAATGATAATATGATAATAATTATAGCACATTGCTCGTTAACTGAAATTTAACTAGAGCTATCTCTGAAGAGATAAATGTAATCCCCCCACCCCACTGACACAGTACATTGCAATTTCAAGCCCACAACGTAATTATGCCGAAGTAGACTCTATGTACATAGTATAGTAACAAAAAACAAAGTCCTCTGACTCTGCAGAATATTTTTCTGAAAGAACCTCAGATTCACCATGCACAAGTAAGATTGGTACTGATCATTTGTGTGAAGTCTCATTAAATTGTGTGCAATGGTTTGGGAGATTAGGCGCGCACAAGATTACATAATTATGCAGACTACTTTATATTTAGGATGGTAACAAAATCAAAGTCCCATAATTGTGCAGAATTTTTTTTCTGAAAGAACCTCACATGCACCATGCACACTTGTGTGAAGTTTCATTCATTTGTGTCAAGGAGATGAGGAGAGTTGGTGCGCACAAGAATGCATATGCAAACTCAATGTACCGGTATATAGTATAGTAACAAAAAACCAAAGTCCCATAACTCTGCAGTTTTTTCCCTGAAAGAACCTAACATGCACCATGCACAACTACTGTTGTTTGTTAACTTGTTACTGATCATTTGTATGAAGTTTCAATAAATTCTGTCGAGGGGATGAGTAGAGTTGGGTCGCACAAGATTGTGTCTTCGGACAGACGGACAACCTAAAACCAGTATACACCCCTTACAACTTTGCTGTCGGTGGGGAAGGTGGGCTCAACTAAGCCAGTAATTTTCCGATATGTTTCATATTGATTTACTCAACTGGGATAGGATCACCGTTAAGTACATGTATAGGTTAATTAGTCAGCATTTATCAAATTAAATTGGTCTGGCGCGGTGGTACCCATATCAGCTATCGGTTTCAACTTAGTTTAGTGTTTGAAATTATTTTTGTTTACAAATTTAAGCTTCGCCTACAGTATGTGACTTACTGGGTTAGTAAACGACTGGAAGTAAATGTTGACTTACCAAAATAAATATTGCAAAAAGAAGGACAGAGTTATGTTTCTTGCTGTACATGGTCAGCTTATAATGGTGAACAAGTGTTGCAAGTTTTAAAGCAATAGCTTTGATAGTTTAGGAGAAAAGCTGACCTTAACATAAAACTTAACCTATAAAACTGATTTTGTAAGTCCAAAAGGGGCAATAATTCTTGCAAAAAGCAGGATGGAGTTATGTTTCTTGATGAACAGGGTCAACTTATGATGGTGAACAAGTGTTGCAAGTTTCAAAGCAATAGCTTTGATAGCTTAGGAGAAAAGTTGACCTAAACATAAAACTTAACCAAGAAATCTGATATTTTCTAAGTACAAAAGAGGCCATAAATCTTACAAAAAGCAGGAATGAGTTATGTTTTTTGCTGTACAGGGTCAGCTTATGATGAACAAGTGTTGCAAGTTTCAAAGCAATAGCTTTGATAGTTTAGGAGAAAAGCTGAGCTAAACATAAAACTTAGCCAGGCAACGCCGACGCCGACACCGATCAAATGATCACAATAACTCATCATTTTTTTTCAAAAAATCAGATGAGCTAATAATAATGATGGTAAACAAGTATGCAAAATATGAAAGCAATATATCAATAGACTAAATATTTGAGGAGGTATGCAAACTTTAACATTTATTCTAAGTCGAAAAGGGGCCATAATAAAGTCAAAATGCTTGATAGAGTTGCCTCCTTCTTTTTACAGACTGGGGGTATGATGGTTAACAAGTATGCAAAATATGAAAGAAATATCTCAGTGGACTTTGAGCATAAAAACCCTGAGAGCAGACACGAAATGGCCCGGAAGTCTCAAACCTTTGACCTTGAGTTGTGACCGACATGGCTGACTCATGGGTTCTGCACATCGTTTTGATCCTAGTTTCATGAATATCCTTCAAGGGGTTTAGGAGATACAGGGCGGACACAAAATGACTTAGTCATTCCGCTCGCAAACAATAATTTCCTAGAAAGATTTTGGCATGATTTTTGCATAGAGTAAGCATTCCTTCGGCGAATAGTCGGAGTGCATATTTGAACATTACATGACCGTATATGCCATATTGATTTTAGCTCACCTGAGCAATGCTCAGGGTAAGCTATTGTGATCACGCTGTGACCGTCGTGCGTCCGTCCGTGCGTCCGTCGTTAACAATTGTGTTTAAAAGACATCTTCTCCATAAGCATTGAATGGATTTTGATGAAACTTGGCTTGGATGGTCCTCTACCAAAGTTATTCAAACGGTTCCGCTTGGTTGCACACAGGGGCCACCAGAGCTAAAAACAGAAAAATCTTCAAACGACATCTCTTAAACCGATGGTCCGATTTTTAAATAATTTCACACAAATGGTCCTTATGTCACCCTATACCAAGATTGTTCAAACTATATTGATTCGTCAAAAAACATGGCCGCCAGGGCTAAAAATAGAAAAAAATTCAAACGACATCTCCTCCTTAACCGATGGTCCGATTTTGAAATAATTTCACACAAATAGTCCTTATGTTACCCTCTACCAAGAGTGTTCAAGTTATATTGATTCGTCAAAAAACATGGCCGCCAGAGGCGTGGTTACTTTTCCCTATATGGATATAGTGGAAATTTAAAAAATCTTCTTGTGTGAAACTACTTGCCCGATTTTAGAATAACTTTACACAAATGGTCCTTATGTCACCGTCTACCAAGATAGTTCAAATTATTCTGATTCGTCAAAAACATGGCCGCCAAAGGGCGTGGTCACTTTTCCCTATCTGTATATAGTGGAAAATTTAAAAATCTTCTTGTGTGAAACTACTAGTCCGATTTTAGAATAATTTTACACAAATAGTCCTTGTGTGACCCTCTACCAAGATTGTCCAAATTATTTTGATTTGTAAAGAAAAACATGGCCGCCAGAGGGCGTGGTCACTTTTCCCTATATATATATAGTGGAAAATTGAAAAATCTTCTTGTGTGAAACTACTAGCCCGATTTTAGAATAATTTTACACAAATAGTCCTTGTGTGACCCTCTACCAAGATTGTCCAAATTATTTTGATTTGTAAAAAAAAAACATGGCCGCCAGACGGCGTGGTCACTTTTCCCTATATTTATATAGTGGAAAATTTAAAAATCTTCTTGTATGAAAATACTAGCCAGATATCAGAATAATTTTGCACAAATAGTCCTTGTGTGACCCTCTACCAAGATTGTTCAAATTATTTTGATTCGTAAAAAGAAAAACATGGCCGCCAGAGGGCGTGGTCACTTTTCCCTATATGTATATATTTGAAACTTAAAAATTCTTCTGGTGTCAAACTTCTAGCCCGATTTTAAAATAATTTAGCACAAAGGCTTCTTGTGTGACCCTCTACCAAGATTATTCAAATTATTCCGATTTCTCAAAAACATGGCTGCCAGGGGGCGTGGTCACTTTTCCCTTTATGTATACCATACTTGTCCAAATTATTGCCCTAAGGTCAAAAGATGGCCACACCCCTGTGTCTGACATAAACTTACTGCAGGCTTTTATATTAGAAAGTTTGAAAATCTTCTTCTCTATATCAGTAATAGCTAGAGCCTTGATATTTAGCATGTGATATCAGATTTGTAATGTCTATCGTAATTTTTCAAATTATTGCCCTAGGTTCAAAAGTGTGTGTGACATGTATGTAATATAGGTTAAAATAGAAGAAACCTAACTCTGTACTTATATAAGCACACTTGAAGCCTTGTACACAGGTGAGCGCTTTAGGGTCAATGACCCTCGTGTTTTATGTTGTTGTTGTTTTGTTTTTTTTCGGTTGAGCACCCTCGAAATAATTTATACTCATCCTTTTGCAAAGACGCTGAATACACAAAAAACCTTTAAATTTTGGAAATATGCACCGGGCACTACCTGAAAACGTTGGCTTGTCCGAAACAGGATTTACTTGTCCTGGTCTTCGGGCAACCCACTCAAGACGACGACTGTAATTATAATGCGTCAAAGAAAATGTACATGAGATATTTTATGAAGCTAATAGCATACGACAAGTAGACGGAATATTGTGAAGTTATATGCCGTTCGTTCGTATATCCATCTGTCTGTATGTCGGTTCCGAAAAAACTTTTATAAATTAGTATAGATTTTTTTCACGAAACCTGGTAGATATTATTATAGAATTCGAATAACTGAGTTCGTGTTTCGTTTCCTTGCTTGTTCTTGGGTCTGTCTGTTAGTCAGTGTCTGCACGGCCTTCAGTCGTCACAAAAAGTTGGTTCTGCTGTAAATTTTAAAGGAGCATGAGATTTATCTCATAGAATGCTACTTGAGAAATTTGAATACCCAGGTCCTTTTATTATGCTGCATTTTTTTTAACAAATGCAATATGGAGAATATACATGTACAGGCAATTTAGTTTTGCTACACCTAAAATTGTAGATGATATGTACACTTTTCAATAATATTTTTATTATGCTTTGTGCTTAGTATACTTCAGGTTTAAAGGGATGACTCGTTTTTAAACATGAAATTGAAAATAACGCTCGGAAATTAAAAGATGGCTGTTGCCACTTTGATACGCTGATTTCATTGTAATATTACTGATTTTATAATTTCAGGAAAAGTTACCAATAACCAGGCGCAACAGGATTGTTCAAGGATACAGAAAATTACTTACTGTATTACTACCCCCACTTAGATGATTGCCGACATCTGTCAAAAAATGAAACATTTCAGGAGCTCTAAAGAATTGTGAATTTAACTTAATCATAATGCATCTGAATGGACATATATTTGATATTTGTTCAGTGGTATTCAGATGCAGATGACGGTTCAGAATACTGTGACTGTAATGCTAAGAACTGCTTCATGAGTAGTTGATTCATGAGATTATTCCGAATACATTTACAGACATATGTCATTTAGTGCAAACATTTTGTAGTGAGTTACACAGGATTATGTCTTCCATGATTTATTTGCATTAATATGCAGGAAAAAAAATCAGTGATCATAAGATGCATAGTTTTATTCAAAATCAGAGACATTTTCTTACTGTCACCAAGTTGTTACACTTGAAATTATTTTCATGTTATTTTTTTTTTTGAAAGCGTCGTTTATAGCCATATCTTTAGTACTTTAAAAGACAATGACTTGAAATTAAAAATATTTCTTTATAATCATCATCTGCGTGTGTGGTTACAATCCCAATAATTCTAATTGTATTTCTGACAGAGTTATGCCGCTTTCATACTTAAAACCAAAATTAAGAATAAAGAATGTCAGTACTCCTTCTTTACTTGACCTTTAACCCCTCTGTGTAGTAGGGGCTTTTCATATATTGGTGTATCTTGCTTTTAAAGTAGAGGTCTCTTATTGAGACATTAATTTTATTTATTTTACTGTCAAATTGCCGAATAGTGGAGCGTGCTGTCTTACCGACAGCTCTTGTTATTTTCACCCTTTTACATTATTCACGATGCTGACAGGCACAATGCCTGTGAAGTTTCCCTGAAGTTATGGCCATTGCATTTCTCAAATTTGCTAAAGTTGACCAGACTTGAGCAGTTCTTATCCTTTGTTCACCTAACTTGACTATTATGCTTACAGGCATAATATCTCAGAACAGTTCTATAACTAGCTGGATATTCCCAGTTACGGCAATTCAGTTACTACGAAAAATGACAGTACCTTAGTCAAAATTTTTGTCAGCTCATTATCTGGATATTCCCAGCTATGGCCCTTCAGTTACTACGAAAAATGACAGAACCTTAGTCAACATTTTTGTCAGCTCATTATCTTTGCTAGTCTAAACATCACTCTAAATCTCTTGCCCTTGAATTAATCAAAATTTTAAAAATATTACATCTGTTTGAACGCTTTATCTCCTGCTTCAGAATAGGATGGAAAAGGGAAACTTGTGGCAAATGGAAATTATTATTTATAAATAAATCGTGTAACAATATTATTTCCGCGATGATAATTTGCTATGATTTCTTTCATAGTCAGAAACATCAATGTTTAGATACAGCTTGGATACCAGTAATGAATACTTACCCAATATGAAGGAATCAAATGCGTTGTAATAAGAAAGGACACGCTTAATCAATATCATACTGAAAAGTTGATTCTAATACGCTTGTTGCTGTTAAAACACGCTTACGCTAAATGACGTCATGTGTACATGCGATGACGTTAATATTTTTGTTGCAACCAAGAAAGAGCGCTATTACATTTTATCTACTGACTCAGATTAAGGGCATATTACACTCGAAACAATATATAGCAAAATCGTGTTTTACTAAAATTAATACACACATAATCACTTATACGTCGCGAGAATAATTCACTTGGGTTACGACCTCGTGAAATAATTCCGCGGACGTATAACCTCTTTTCGTGCATTAATAACATTAAAACAAGGTTTTCTATACATTATTTTTTATAATTAATAAATAGGACAGTAAATCAATCTGATATTACTTAAATACCCTATAAGGGTTTAAAACAAACGTATAGCTATCAAAACAGTTTTAACTTTGTTTTATGTCTTTCAGTTTTAAGTCTACGATACATTTACAACATTGCAACATTATAGCGTGAATTAACTGTTGCAGCCTCGTTATTTCTATATCGCTAAGACCGGAAATCCTTTTTCAGCTTCTAGTACAACTTCAAAGTGATGGAGGGAGAGTCAAGTTTGAATGTATAGCCCATTTATGACTTGAACTTTGTTTTTCCTTTATAATTGTTCCAGATTCATGCAATACCTGACTGACATGTACTGGATGGAGAGAGCATTACTCAGTACACTTTCTGCCTAGATTGTCACACGGTCACCGTAAGATTGCGGTAGTAAGTCATATAAACCATTTATATTGTAAAAATATGCATGGCATGCAGAAACAAACTTTAGACAAACACAATTTTAAAGATAATATATCAAATGAGAGGCTATAACCAATCTAATTGCTCAAATAAACAGATACTTGAAAAGAAACTGTATAAGAAGGTCAAAATTAATTACGCCAAATATGTTAAACCCAGTTATTAAAAAACAATCCAAAACTAAAGCAATCCCCGTACGCCAACCAAGTATTGAAATATACCTCCTATTGAAAATTAGCTGTTCAGGAATGTCTAACACAGTTCCTGACATTAGCCGTTCGAGAATATATCTGATCCAGAACCGGAGGTTATTTGCTTGAGAATGTCTATCCCAAACAGTCTGGTTAGTCAATGCAGATCATGCGTGTTAGTCATTTTGGAACGTCTAACCCAGTCAGGTGGGTTAGTCATCCCAGAACGTCTAACTCAAACAGAAGGATTAGTCATTCCAGATTGTCTAATTCAGACAGGCGGGTTAGTCATTCCTGAACGTCTATCTTAGTCATTCCTGAACGTCTAACTCAGACAGGCGGGTTAGTCATTCCAGAACGTCTAACTCAGACAGGCGGGTTAGTCATTCCAGAACGTCTAACTTAGACAGGCGAGCTAGTCATTCCGGAACGTCTAACTTAGTCATTCCTGAACGTCTAACTCAAAACAGAAGAATTAGTCATTCCAGAACGTCTAACTTAGTCATTCCTGAACGTCTAACAGCATGCAACGACGGATGCCCCATTAGCGATGCTCACTCCTGTGATTAAGACCGACAGAGTTATCTAAATTACCAGATGCGGAGAAGCGGTAAGTAAAGGACGACTTGGTATATCCTTAGAGCAATACTGATTCCTGAAATTGAACTGTAAACACTAAGCAGTTGGTTTTGTTTCCAGCCAGCCCTCGACACTATAGGCAATAGGAAAGCAATTTTACCACGGGATCATTGTTAGTTATTACGGAAGATAGGGAGGCATTTCTGTTCTCTTAATTAGTGTAATTATATAAGAAATACCACTTATAGGCTGTTAAAAACACAAAACGCATGAAGTCTAGATTTAATAATAACTCCAGACTTAAATAATATACTGTTTAAACATGATATTTTACTGAGATAGATCTAGGACAAATAGGCACAACTACATAAATGGACACGTATAACATGCAGAAAAGTGTCAAATGTACAGGTGAAAAGGGCAAAATTACGTCAAAAATCAAGACATTTATTTGTAAACATTGCACCCGAGAGCAAAACCTTGCATAAAAACATTTTTGTCTTTATACTTATCCGACCGTAAAGACCATATAGCTAAAGAAAAGGCTTTTTTTGCCACAGCACTGGCATATTTACTTCATGAAATGTCAAGGAAAACCCCACTTACGTGTCAAAATTTGTTTGAAAAGTGTATTTTCTGTTCAGATATCCGCCATTTTTGTTACAGCTATACTTTTCGCTCACTTAATCCTTACAGCATACCACCATACGTCCTCCCCCTGTTTCATACTCACAGTTGCAATCAAATTCAAACGGAACTTAATACATAACATTGCCATGAAGTAATTATAGTCGATAAGTCTAACATAAATAGGTGTATATGGTGATGATTAAACTGACAAGTAATGTTTGCAAAAAGTTGACTGATCACACTCATTACAGTAAAGTTCACTCGACCAACTCACGAAACTGACGAATAACATTTCAAATTGATTTGCAATCCAATAATCCATGATATTTTCTGAAATAAGCATGTATAATCCATAACTGTATTTAAATAAGATGTTGCATATCTATTCGGTAAAAAACATTCACTGTATGCCGGCTTTCAAGTTTTGATATTTGATCTGAACTCCTATTTGCGACTGACACTGTACGCGATTACAGAAGTCGATTTGTGTCCTTTGGGGCCGTAAATAAAATATAATAAAAAATATATACCAAATTGTCTCTACTGATCAGTCGTCATAATGCCATTTAATGTCGAATCCCCGTGCAATACATGTACTAATCAATTGGGTGTGTCTGTGTTCATGTGTGTTGGAGGGTGGGGGGTAGTGGAAGGGGGGGGGGGGTGAGTCTGTGACTCGCTATCCTAGCTAATTATATAATAAACTGAATGCTTCAAAATCGTTTACATGCAAGTATTCCGTGTTGGTTTTACAGACATATACTAACACGAAATACAGAATACGAAACTGAAAGTATGAACAGGGTCCCTGCTATGTCATGAAAGAAATTAACCGTCTGGCGATTTTCTATGGAAGTCACGCAAAATAATGCTGCTTGAAGACTTCAAAATGTCACATGAGACAGGAGGGGACTATAGGTTGGCCCCCGTCCGTGTGTCTGTCCGTCTGCCAACAAAATGATTTTCCAATTTAAAAAAAAAAATATTGCACCCACAAGTACGCTGCGGCTGGACATACCGGGGTGTATACTACCTCGTGATTTGACCATTATTTCTCATGTTTGAGATAATTTAAATTTGACAGTGATCACGCTTGCTCAGGCCGGGAATGTGTGCTTGCGGATTTAGTCGTTTTCACTGCTAAGCCTGTCTCAATACACTTCCGTTGGTCTAAAAATGACGAGTTCTACCTCGTCTTTGTTTTGATATCATTGGTAAATTCAGAATAGTTTAAAGAAACATTTAAATCGAAAGTTGTGTGCTATCTGGTACTTATAAATATGTCAAATCGCAGCGGGTAGTCAACAAGGCTGTTGTATATCCATTTGCCCCCTCCCAACTGTTGGGCTGCTTGTTACTCTCCTACTGGTTGAAAACCAGTTTCGGGGATTAAAGAAATGCGCTTTTCCGTCCCCTGCAATCCGCCTAAAATCATATCCTAAATCATCGTATGGCAAGAAGATTGTGCACATTAGTCAGATTGTATCACAGACCCGTTAAAATACCCATGAATTACAGTAAACGCATTAATAATGGCACAAAGATTTCAGGAAATGGGCCCCTTTAGGTTATAATGTAGTAATTCATCGTAATTACCTCCGTTGAAAGAAGTACCTTGAAAACCCTAAATTGTTCTTCTTTTTTGCATTTCTGCATATAAAGTGAGACTTATGACATTCGCAGAATGAATTTCCAGTAAAATAAGACAAGTTTCACGTTAAATTTCGTTTATTTAAGGCAAAGACAAAACTAAAATAGAGGTTTTTACTGTGCGACGCTGTCAAGAGCGACCAACACAGTGTTACTGGATTCAGTCTGAGGCCGTTTCACTACAAATCATCCCATTTACAGTTCATAATGTGACAGTTTATCAATTGTAGTTTGCCATGATAAATCGGTTTCAATAGTTTGAAATTATACAAAGTATACACTTGTGCACGACACATCGTCTCATGATGGTGAACATTTGTGCCAAGTTATTTCAGAATCCCTTAATGCATGAAGAAGTTATGGCACGGACACGAAAAATAGACGCTGTTTTACATTTGTTTGTCACATTAAACAGTAAAGGAAAACAATAAGACGGACATTTACTACATATTGCCGATGTTTGTGTGTAAAGTTTGAGAGAGGTAGGTGTAATAGTACTCAAGTAATTGCACGACTAAATTTATGAGGTCTCACATACAAACAGACCGAACAGAGAGACCTGATGGTGACTCCTATATACCAACCTCCTTCAAACTTCCTTTGCGGGTTATAATTATGAAAAAAATACTACAAGAATATAGGAGAAGCCAATATTATATAAATTAGTTAGTTGCAAACAGGCATGCAGTCTCTTTGACGAAAATCGCAAACCTTCGTAAAGTACTCAAGCAAACATGGTTACAGTTAGGAAATCAAACCGAATCTTCTTTCGTTGGCGGTAATAAACACATTCTAGATTTTAGCAATGATTTTATTTGATTTTACCATACTAGTTCGTTTCTTCATCCATGAAATAGTAGGATTTACATGCAGATCATTCTTCAAGCAAGAAAATATGTACTTCTGACGCCGACAATGTACAATGTCTGGACAAAATCATTGATCAATCGAATATTTGATATAATTTTATCTGTAATTAGACTAAATGCCATGAAAGCATATCAGTCACTTTAAAATGGTCTTTTTCAACTTTTAGCTGTCAGTTTATTGTTTTGATTGGTCGCAACAGGAAGAGTAGGAATACAGTCGTTTATAGGGTGTGGCTATTCTTAGCGCACACCACATAATACAGACTATTGACTATGCCACTCTATTTTATTCTTTGCAGTAATTAAAGTTTGCTCGATCGATATAAGAATTTTATCGGCTAGATTTTTGTATGATTTTTGAATTTTGGTATAATTCAGTATTTCTTTGTTCTTTCTACAGAATGTTGTAAAATGTTCACTTTTCGGCAAGATATTAGCTAGTTTGTCAGGCTAATTTATTACAATTTTCTGACTTTATTATTATTTATCGAAAGAAAATTCAAAAGTGTTTCTTTTGTTGAAATTGTGAAACTTGAAAATTAGCATGTAATTTTTGTCATAAAAACTATTTGTCAATCTGTTTGTGTAAATTATGGAATGCCGGTACTGCACTGTATTGTATTGCATGCTATACTATAAATGTATGGTTTTCCCAGTATAGTACGTATATTAAACTGCGGAGGTAAGTTGTACCTAAAGGAGCAGTTGTGTGCTTTTATTTGTATTTATTTTGGTGCTTACCATATGTTATATATTTTAGCTTCCTCCACCAGACGACATTTCCCTAGTGATGTCACGACCGGAAATGAAATACCCGTTTGCTTAACTCGTCTGGATAACCGTACCAATGACATTCTATAAGTAGTCTGAGAATGGAACATCTTATCTATAAAACATCAGCTATTGAGCTGAGTTTGTTCTTTTCTTCTACTTTTTTTTCTTATTTATTTATCTTATTTTTTCTGTAAATAAATTCGTTAGTATTGTATTTAGTGTTAAATTGTTCGTACAGTGTTTCTCCCCGGTTTGACTATCCTGTCACAACAATGTCTAAAAGGTGTCCTTTCAAATGCTTGTCCAAAGGATCACTGATCCCTGGAGCACTGGTCGACAAAAACTGAACTGTTGATAGATCATACAAAAATTCATATCTTGAGACACAAATTGAGATAGACATAGAAAAAGAATAAGTATTATAGAGAAAGAAATGTGCATCATGCATGAAGAACCTGTCCAACTTTTTTGAAATCTCAATTTTGTTTTTCATTTTCTGAGCATAATGTTATATACCTAAAACATGTAACATGGCTATAAGGATTTATACATAATTATATTATTCCAAATACAAATTTGGAGAAGTAGAACAAAAAAATGTGAATTAGGAAAAATGAAATACACTTCATACATGAAGAACCGGCTTTAGATCATGAAATTTGTTACTTCGTTACTGTGACAGGATGAACGAACCAAGGACAATAACTACCAGAACAACTTAACAACCATTACACTATTTATAAGTTTATTTACAGAAAATGATTATTTAAAATGAACGAAGCAAAAAATCTTATTATAAGAAAAGAACGAACAAAAAATAAAAAAAAATAATCTGAGCTCAGTATCTATTTTTAAAAGGTCCTGAAAAATACAGTTCCTTTCTATTTTGACGTATCACAGGTGTTTCCTTTTACTTCAAACTTAAAGTAGCACTTACTAAGAACTAAACGTAAAATAATGTCCCACTAAACCATGAAACGGTGACTCCTTTTTGGCTTCCTATGTTAGTAGGTGTTTATATCCCTGAGCTGTCTCAGTTGACTACAAAAAATCATCGTCTTAGCGGTTAAGGCACAGCCTTGGGACGAAAGCTCTGCGCTGGGAAATCACATTCAGGCGAGTACACTAAAGCGAAACGCGGGTATCGAACTTCCCGGTTTTGACATCAACACCAGGTAAAAAGTCGTCTAGTGGAAAAAGCTAAAATATATAACATATGGTAAGCACCATAACAACAAACAAATAAGGGCATAAATCTGCTCTTTTGGGTACACCATACCTCCGTAGTCTCCCGTAAATAATACGTCGTACTGATACAAAATATATGTGCTACTAAGTTCATACGTCATGTGATTACAATACGTCACTTATTACTTCCATTATGTCTCAAAAAAATTACTTACAAGTCTAAAGTTAAAGTATGAAAACAGATATGAAAAGTTTATGAAAAATTAAAGATAAGGAAATGATAAACTTCAGCTATTATTTACAACCACTAAATTAACACAATGCAATGCAAATTAAACGTTGTACAATAGCTGGTATGAATATAACATCAACATACAACAAACAACAAAACGGACAATGTATTTATAAGCTATAGACTGGCACACAATAATCTCAAATTATAATTACATATTAAATACACGGTACTATCCTTGCCAACATATACATTTATACATAACAATGTAATGCAGTACCGGCGTTCCATAGTTTACAATGAAAAGATTGACATATACGATTTATGACAAAGATAATCTTCTAATAATCATGTTCCACACATTTCAATATAAATTGTACATATTATGCTTAAGAAATATTTCAGAATCCTCTTTCGAATAAATGATTTAGAAAAGTCTGAAAAATTTAATAAATTAGCCTGACATATCGAAACTAGCTAATCTCTTGCACATAAGTAAACGTTTTACAAAACCCTGTAAAGGTAGAGTGATAAAATTTTCCACATTGTAATACATATAAAATTATTTAACTAAAATTATTTAACTCTTGGTTTCATATTTACGTATATCTGCACATAAGCACATCGGAAGCTACTTATTTCGTTCAGTGTATTTCATGATTTATTTTGTTTTAAGTTCATAGTTTTACGCTTCATACACTTTTATACCCAGTCTTTATACTGATTTGATACTGATTATACTATAAATCGGTATTTCAAGCACAAAACTTGTTCCACATTTCTATTAGTTTGTCGACTTTTTTTGGTATTTCTGTTTAATGTGTTGGTGGATCTTGTTAGTTTTATGTTACAAAAGCTTCTAGTTATTCTACTTGACGCATTGTATTTCATGGTCTATCAAACATTTTATATAAGCAATACTTTAGCTTTAAACGCCTTTTTTTAAAAAAGTATCTCTGCACTTAGATTCAGTGTTACTTTTTCAGGTCCTTTGGGACCACGGAGTCCATTCATTTAACTTTAATAGAATTCCGCTTAAGGGCATGAGAGGTGTTGCACATGAACAGACTCAAACAAACAAGTTTTGCTATTAATTTGATTGTTTCCGTTCTATGCTTCCGAAGAAGCTTCCTGCCGATTTTATTTATTTCATGACGTATTTACTACTTAGAGTTATCACGTAAAACCGACAAATAAGCTGAAATACTAAAAAATCTGGCATCTCAGTGAATGATCAAAGAGAAAATGTCACCAATATCCAACGGCCGCTGATTACGTGTATTTGATGGCAAGTAACTTTAAGACACTTGCTCTCAAAATTAAAACGATTGATAGATAGACAGATATATAGATTTATTTGCATATATGATATCATATGTTATCCCTACATTTCAAACATATCAAATAACATATCACATAGAATATATCACACAAATACTATAACCAGTTAATTGACAGATACCTATGGCTACATAAAACCGAGCCAATTTTAGTCTGTCTTGGAAAGAAAAAAAGAAGTGTACTGAGGAAGATGTATATATGCATTTAGTCCATGGAAGTCCAAGACCTATTTACAATTGGTTCCTCTTAAATTTATTATTATAGAATTGTTCTAAAAAATTTAAAAATATTATGAAAAAGTTGTTTATCATCAATTATCGGTCATAAAATTTGACCGTAAATAGAATACGAGAGTTTTTCATACAATTCTGTGTGGTACTTAGAAGCTTGTACATTTTTCGACGGCTTATTTATAAAAAAAGTAAAAAGAAATCAACTCTTATTTATTTCTATCTTTAATGTGCCCGGGTAGAGAATTTTAGGGCATTTGTGCTACAATGCATGTTACTGACAACATTTACTAAATAAAAATCATAATTCAAAAATTATACCAAAAATTTAATGATGAAATTTTTTACCACGATCGACCAAATTTTCTACTTAAAAAAATCAAAGAGATATAAATTCGTCGGTCTCTCAAAAAATGTTGTGCCCTATAGATATTTAGTCCAGTCTAATTTTAGGGTTTTGTCCCGCCAAATATTAGATTCACGGGACTCAACGACATAATCGTGAACTCTGACTATATACATTTCCACGGGAATCCCGTTATAGCCTGGAAATCCGACTTCTTTGGCGCGGATATGAATTTGACAATTTAAAGCCCGTGATAGTGGTTTTGGGGTTAAAAACATAAATTACTGAGGTTTACAAAATATCAACTTTCTTATTACTGAACCGAATTTAATAAATTTACATTGGAATTTAAGTTATAAAATACAGAAAAAAAAACATGAGAGGTATTTTATGCGTAAAATCTGATATTCACCTAAATAACTAAAAAATTTACAAAAAGATGATGCAATACCTGCATTTAAACTACAGATACATTGAGGCCAGTATTTCAGTTTGTGACACACGTCCCCCTTTGAAAGAAAATTTATAATTTTATTATATGAAAACAAAATGACATACTGTTAAGAACAAAAATATCACTGTCACTGTCTGTACACCATATAATATATGTCTACACTCTACTCAAATAATCTGCACCCACATTTTCACTACCAGGAATTGCACTTATTCTGATCCCATATGGCAATGCCAATGCCCATCTCATCGACCTGGAATTGCTAAGTTTAGCTTTATTCAAATAAGTGAGCGGCTGATGATCTGTTTCTAAGACAAAGGTCTTACCGAACAAATACCGGTGAAACATAGCCAATGCCTATACTATCGCTAAACATTTTTCTCTATCACTGAGTACTTTTGTTCTCTAGGTACCAATTTCCTACTAGCATATACTACAGGTAATTTCTCTCCGTCACGTTCCTGAAGCAATACAGAGTCCAAACCTACATCTGAAGCATCTACTCTTAGTATAAAAGTCTAATCTAAATCTGGCAACTTCAAGATTGGCGGATCAATTAGCTAGTTTTCAAAGTCTAGAAAGCCTTTTCATGACTTTCAACCCACTCTACAATATTTGGCTGACCCTTTTTCGTCAAATCTGTGAGTGTAACTGCAATGGCGGCAAAATTTGGGATAAACTTTCTATAAAATCCAACTACACCTAAGAACGAACGTATTGCCTTCTTAGTTTTTGGTCTCTCGGCATTCTGTATGACATGTACCTTATTTGAAACTGGTTCAAGGGTCTGGACATCTCTTATTATATGCCCTAAACATTCTAACTTCTGAAACCCTATAAAACACTTAGTCGGTTTTGCAGTTAACTTAGCCTCTATTAGTCTGTGTAACAACTCAGTAAGCGCAACAAGGTCCTTTAAAACCTTCCACATCAGTCTGCAAAACGTTGCAGGTGCGTAAACTATGGCATCATACGGATTTGGAACAAACCTTTCGGGGTTTCAAAAGCAGCCATGTTTTTTTCCCTTTTCAGACAAAGGAACATGCCAATAACCTTGGCTCAAGTCCCGCCACTTGCCGGCGGGTGGTGGGGGGATAGTAAATGCCGGCTGTATCTCCATTCAAAGGAGTATGACTCCCCCAAAAATGGAGCCACCCGTTTGCCGTGGGTGGCGTCCCGTAAGCCGGAGAGGAGGGTCCTGGATGTTGAGGTGCCCCATAGCACCCCGGGGAGGTGATGCATGCTCATTAATGTGTGCATCCTCTTTTCGGGGTGTGGGTACCAACACACATTTTTGGCCTCTAATTCGGTCTAGACGTTTTTGGCGGTCGTATTGGCCCGATACGATCAATCGGCTGGTCATGGCAAGCTCTAGGAAATTTCACTTTAATTACCCTTACATCTTCTTATTCGTCATATCAAATTGCATCTGTTTTTGTTTTTCCTTTTGACAATGCACAGTTATCCATCTTTTTGGGGGGAGCAAATTAACGTCACACACAATCAAATGCACTTTCCTTCAATCGTCATATTTTACTGCGTTAAGCAAATTTCATAGTACGTTCACACAAAATTATTGAACACGTCATTGCAATATGTATTATAATTTCTATTTCCTAGAAGGCGGTGGCTTAGGGTCAATTGGTTGGGTAAAGTAGCAATCCCTTGAATCCCCTTATTGCATTTCTGCAATACAGCTGATAAAAACAAGATTGTAAAATACCTGGCCGAGTTTATCACTACAGTATCCCTAACATGTTTGAGCTTGATATCCGTTCTGCTTACATGTTCCCTTGTGTGACTCCGCGGTGGGTGGGGCTGCGAATGACGAATCTTAACAATTACTTCATGGGAAATCAAAATAAAAACAAATGACCAAATACCGAAACAGACTCAGACGGCACGGAAGGTACGAATCCCTCTCACCGACCAAACAAATCCAACATGTCATTCCCAAGATTTCTCTTAATCCAGTCAACTGATGAAACTTTTAAAATGACAAGTCTTTCTCCATTCGTAACTGAAAAAAAAAACACTTCAAAGTATAGCTGGTGTACCGAAGTCCGTTGAAGTAGAAAAAGCAGCACATGCTCACAATTTACTTAAATGAACATCCTTCTTCAACCAACCATGTAAGTGCATTGCACGCCGCACTCTGAATTCCTCAAAGGGTGGGGGTGTCATCCGCTGTCCAGATCTTGCTTGAGTTTCAGAGTCGGAAATTGTGCACGGCCTTACTGATCAACATGTCATGGCTGCTAGACTATTCAAAATTAAACGAATAGGAAAAGAAATTAACACAAACACTATCATTCTTACTTTCGGCATACATTTCCTTCCTTCAATCATAAAAGTTGGATACCTCATGACAAAAGTTACAACCTATATTCCTAATCCACTTCAATGCTACTGCATTGGACACAACGAGAGAAACTGCAAAAAGGATCACATTTGCCCAAAGTGCTGTCGAGATGGCCATTCCCATGACAAGGACAAGTGCAGTTATCCAGTGCGTTGTGTGAATTGCAGCGAGCCACATTCAGCCAGGTCTCGCGATTGCAAGACATGGAAACTCGAGAAGGAGGTTCTTCATGTCAAATTCACATAAGGCATTGGATTTCTTTTCAGAAGCCAGGAAAATTGCCAATGCTAGATTTACATCTCCATCACTCGCACAAACTTATTCATCAATAACTAAATCTGTCGCTAACAAAACAGCACAGTGTATTGATGCTTTTACTCAAAAAGATTCAGTGACCGTTTCTCAAAATCCAGTCTCAAAATCCAGTAAACAACAATCAAATGTACAGAAAATTTTCAAGTTAAAGCTCCAGCCGCAATACAAAACATCCCTAATTACAAGCCGCAACAAAAACGAACAAGCAATTATATCTAACATTTCAACAAGTAATTCATCATCAGCAAAGGTGAATAAAACACCTAGTCAAAGAATTAAACAAAATACCAGTGGAGTGGGGAAGGGATCTAATGATCCCATTAACCACTACAACCGGTTTCAACATCTAGCGGTAGATGAAGATATGGAGGATGACGTTCGTCTAAGCCTCCTGTCATTTCTCCTAAATCTTTGACGGAGAAACATATTACTAAAATCCCTTCTCCTGAAAAGACTGAATATTGCGAATACCATGTTTCCAGACAGAACATACTTATGTCGAATAAAATAATCCAGTGGAATTGTCGTGTACTTAAAGCTAATTATAATGAAATTCTCCTTCTTCTGTCAAAATATAATTCCTCTTTGATATGTCTATGTGAAACGTTTTTGAAAGAAAGTGATAACATATCCTTTAAAAATTATTCAACGTATAACTTTATAAATAAAAGTTCAGAAAAGGATTCTGGTGGCGCATCAATTTTAATAAATAATGCATGTCCGCATAGAGAACTTGTTTTGAATACTACTATTCAGTCAGTTGCATTACATGTAACTATGGATCGACCTATTAGATTTAGTTCAATGTATATACCTCCTAAATATACACTTAATCTTGAAGACCTTGACAACCTAACTATTCAGCTACCGTAACATTTTATTCTGTTGGGAGATTTTAATGGTCATCACAAGTTTTGGGGCTGTTCTGGCAGCGATACTAGAAGTAAAATTATTGAAACCTTTATTGAAAGAAACTCTCTCTGCTTACTGAATGATAAATCCAGAACATATCTACGTCCTGCTACAGGACACTACTCTTCTCTTGATTTGTCAATGTGCCAACCAAGCCTTTTTCTTGACTTCGAATGGAGGGTGTTAGATGACCTACATGGGAGTGATCATTTCTCGATTATCTTATCAAGTATTAAATTTAATAAAGTTGACTGGCAGAAATATCAGTCTTTATGCAAAAGTGATCTTTCTTTGGATAATTTCACCATTTTTTTTATCCTATTCGGCCGACAAAAGACAATCTACAATCAGTTAAGATTCTTAGAGCAAAAGCTCACAGAACTATAAAACAAGTAAAGAAAAGGTCCTGGCATTCATACGTTTCTAAACTTAATTCTAGGTCATTGGTTAAAAATGTCTGGGAAATGATTCGTAAAATAAGTGGAAAAGAAAAACATTGCAAATGTTTCTCATCTTAAACAATCAGACCAGTCTATTGCATCTACCAAAGAGGACATTGCTAATACTCTTGGTGAAGCTCTTTTAAAAAAAAATCCTCATCACATAATTATGACCAAAGTTTCCAAAACATTAAATTAACTAAAGAAAGAAAATCTCTGAATTTTGATTCAAATAATGAGGAAGATTATAATAAACCTTTTTTGATCACAGAGTTACTTGACTCTCTAGACAAATGCCATGATACTGCAGCTGGTCCAGACCAAACACATTACCAACTTTTAAATCACTTACCACAAGAATCATTAGACCTTCTCTTTGAAATCTACAATATTACATTGAAAACTGGTATTTTTCCAGACTCCTTGAGAGAAGCTATTGTTATTCCCATACAAAAACCAGGAAAAGATAGCACGAACCCAAATAATTATAGACCGATAGCCCTTACTAGTTGTTTATGTAAAATTCTAGAACGTATGATCAATTCTAGACTAGTTTGGTATCTCGAATCGCAAGGATTAATTACAAACTTTAAAAGCGGCCTTCGCAAACAACGCAGCACAACTGATCATCTTGTTCGACTGGAACAGTTTATTCGTGATGCATTTATTAAATAAGAGCATCTGACAATACATGGAAATATGGTATTATGAGTGATCTTAACGGCATAGGTTTAAAAGGTCGTCTGCCAACATTTATATCACAATTTTTATCTGATCGAAGTTTTAAAGTACGTGTTGGTGATACCCTTTCTGACTCTTTTGAGCAAGAACAGGGAGTTCCGCAAGGTTCTATTTTATCTGTCACACTTTTTAGCATCAAAATTGTTAATATTGTGACATGTTTATTACCAGGGACAGACTGTTCATTATATGTTGACGATTTTTTGATATGTTATCGTTCAAAAAATATGTGTACGATTGAACGCCAATTACAATAGTGTTTGAATAAAGTTCAAACTTGGGCCATGGAAAATGTGTTTAAAATTTCCCAATCGAAAACCCAGTGTGTTCACTTTTGTCAATTACTGAAACATCATTGTGACCCTGAGCTTTTTCTAAATGGTGCAAAAATACCCTTTGTCGACGAAGCAAAATTTCTTAGTGTTATCTTTGATAAAAAGCTTTCCTTTGTGCCGCATATAAAATACTTGAAAGCCAAATGTCTGAAGTCATTGAATCTTTTAAAGATAATTTCAAATACTGATTGGGGAGCCGATCGCAAGGTTTTATTAAGACTTTATAGGGTTTTAATTAGATCTAAGCTAGATTACGGTTGTGTTGATTATGGTTCAGCAAGAAAATCTTATTTACAAATGTTTAATACCATCCATAATCAAGGTCTTCGAATTGCTCTTGGTGCATTCCAAACATCGCCAGTTGAAAGCTGATATGCTGAAGCAAACGAACCCTCTATTTACACACGCCGAGAAAAACTTTCAGTTAAGAGTGACTGCCAACAGATCTAATCCTGCTCATAAAATTATATTTAAACCAAAGCACACCGATTCATATGAGAAAAAAAACAAACAAATCAAACCGTTTGGCTTTCGCATAAAATCGTCTATGAATGAAACTGACTTTGAATTCGACGGTATTAAAGAAAATTCAATTCTAGATACACCACCATGGACCCTTCATGCCCCTACAGTTCTTTTCGATTTGAAAACTGCCTTTAGAAAGTCTGAAACAAACCCTGAAATATTCAAGTCCAAATATCATATAATCAAGTCAACTTTCAAGGACTGTTTTGCAATTTACACAGACGGTTCAAAAGATTAATCAAAGGTTGCCTGTGCTGCTGTCAGCCTCCTTCATCAGTCAAAATTACGTTTGCTAAATAATGCAACAATATTTTCAGCCGAAGCCAAAGCTATTGATTTAGATCTAAATTTTATATAAAAAATAGTGAAGATAAATTTATTATTTTTTCCAACTCGCTTTCTGTTTTACAGTCAATTCATAACCGAAATATGGAAAATCCATTCATTCAAAATATTCTTCTCAGGGTTCATGAACTATCTGTAAAAAGTCTATCATATATCGTTGGATTCCCAATTATGTTGGTGTTCCTGGAAACGAGGATGCTGATATTGCAGCAAAGAAATCCCTTTCATTTTCACAATCCAATTTGAAATTACCACATACCGATTTTTGGCCTAATATAAACATTTTATCTAAATGGCAATTGTCATGAAACAATGCTTCATTCAATAAACTTCATGATATCAAACCTACTTTAGGGGAATGGCACCAAAGGAACAGATTTGTTCGCAGGCAGGAATTTGTTCTTTCTCGCTGTCGAATAGGTCATATATGTTTGACTCATTCTTATCTTTTGAATAAAGAAGATCAGCCCGAATGTGTACCAGGTCAAATACCGCTAACTAGTAAACATATTTTAATCGACTGTGTGGACTTTGCTACACAACGCAGTACATATTATGACGTTCAATCAATGAAAGAGTTATTTGTAAACGTTTCAGTCGGAAATATTTTATCGTTTTTACAGCAGATAGGAATTTATCAAAAAATCTAACATTTCATTTTTTATTTACTTATTTTGCAATATTATTATGTATGCATCTGATATTTTAACACATACGTATATACATTTTACATAACTGCTTTTAGATATGCTTTACATTTGTACGTGGATGATTTTAGATATGCTTTACATTATGCAACGTGCTTTATATTTTTATATGGATGTTTTGGGTACGTTTTACATGTTTACATAAATGTTTATGCTTTACAGTTGGCGTTCCCAATATGGCTTCTTCTCGGCGATATATGACCATTTTGTGTCGATTCGCCGTAAAACTCAACTCACTCACTCACTTTGCTCAAGTCTAGTTTAGAAAAATATCTATATTTAGATAATTTGGAAAAAATCTCCTCCATGTTTAGATAGGTTCAGCTTCGAAAACTGTCAGTTTGTTGACCTGGTGAAAATCAATGTTGACCTGGCGAAAATCAATACAGAACCTGATACTGTTATCTTTTTTTCCTAATGAGGACAATTGGGGAGGAATATGGAGCATTTGATGGTTCGATTACTCCCAACTCCAACATTTTATCTACTTCCTCTTTTACTACTGGTTGCGAATGAAAAGGAATAGGATAACCCTTTACTCTTATCGGATCTTTAAATGACAACTGAATATCATGTTAACTCATTAATACCTGCAGCCATATCGCCGCTTAATTACTGGCATCAATTTTCCGATACATTCCTGAGACATTTATCAATTTATCTGCTTTGTATGCCTGTGAATTTTCACTGATAATCATGCAATAAACGATAAGATCTGGGCATCCTTTGATCGATATTAGGAACACACATCTGTTTATAACAGATGAATAAAACTGAAATTTTTACATCTGATACTACAAATTATGACCTATTCAATAATTTAAAATTTACTATTATTTTAATCTGCAAAATTGTTTCACTGGCATACTGAAGTAACACGAATATGGAAAACTGCAATATTCAAGAAAGATTTGACATAGAAAAACAGCCATTATTTGATTATTTGATATTTATTCAGATATCATTTATTGCTAAACTTTAAAGCAAATGACATTATAAAAGAACAGAATTATGCTTTAGTAAATAAAATTAAAAATACTGAATCAAAAAGAAAGAGTCTGCAGTATAATAGAATGAGAAGATAAAACAGGCAATACATAGAAATAACTTTCTAGTTTCGATATTTAGTGATAAGTATATTGAAAATACATGCTTAAATAATAAATATTTTTATTGTTTCGATCGCTTCCGGGTTTTATAAATCTTTAGTGTAAAATATTTCATTGGTTGACTTTGACAGCAGTCCAATCGTTAGTACTCTTACAAAGGTATCAGGCAGATAGCGCATTTATGCGATCCTCAGCATACACGCCTGTTATCTTTTGACGGATAAATACGACATGCGGTACTCGATAAGAGTTAAAATGAACGCATAACTGCGGTCTGCGTCCTTAATGAGTAAAGCTTAGTTGGTGTTTCCAGGAATATCTGAGAATGTTTCTAACAAATCTACTATTTCCTGCTTACATTCTAACGGTAACTCTGGATTTATCTCTACTTCTTTGTACGTTTCTGTACCCTGTTTTATAGGATATAAAACTATATCCTTTTCTACTCTACCCGAAAACTCATCAATACTTTCATTCGGATCTAATCTCTCGTAATCTCTTTGATCCTCGTCTACAATAGCTGTTCCAACCTTGCCTAATATACCCTTATCTGGTATAGACTTACTATCATCCTTCCGTTCACAGTACTTTTTCAGCATGTTTGCGTGAAAAGTTCTCAACTTTCCGTCTACATCTATGCTGTGATCTAGTCTATTCACTATCTCTACTACTACGAAGTAATGACCTTTCCAATGTAACAACAACTTATTATGTTTCGTAGGTAACAATACAAATACCTCACTACTGCCTTAAACCTCCTATTTCTAGCCTTCTATTGTAATACTTCTTGTACCTAGCACTACTTTTCACTAACTGTTGCTGAGCTATCTTACACGTATCCTCCAACTTTTCTTGCAAATTCATAACATACTCATAGGTGGTTTTCACCTCATCATTCTCCGTCTTACCAGCTCATAACTCTTTTTGAACAGTTATCGGTCCACGGATTGTTCTGCCGTTAAGTAAGACAAAGGGAGAAAAATCCCAAACTTTCTTGCGGAACTTTACGGTAAGCAAACAACATAGCATTCAAATACCTATCCCAATCTCTAGGTCTAACACATATGCTTCAACGTTTGCTTCAAACTACCGTTAAATTTCTCTACTAACCCGTTTCACATAGGGTGATACGGTGTTGTAGTTAACTGCCTTAATGACAATAACCTAATAGCTTCTGCCATAAGGTCTAAAGTAAACTGCAATCCACAGTCGGTAAGCATTTCCTCTGGCACTCCTATTTTACTATACATATCTAATAATGCTTCTGCTACACTCTCAGTTTTAATACTAGGTAGTGCTATGGCTTCCGGATATCCAGTAGCATAATCTACCATAGTCAAAATATATCTGTTTTTCCTATCAGTCAGAGGTTCGATCGGACCAACTATGTCGACAGCAACTCTCTTAAACGGAGTATCAATCAAAGGCATTTTTTCTGAAGGAACTTTGCTTACTCTACCCCTAGCTATAGTACGTTGACATATACTACATGTCTGATAATATCTCCTAACCTCTGCCATTACTCCTGGCCAGTAAAAATCACCTAATTACCTATCACTAGTTTTCCTTACAGTGACGAATCATGTGCAAGTTTCAGCACAGTTTCTCTAAGACATTTAGGTACAACCAACTGTGTACTTTTCTCTACATTTTGGGCATTATACTCTACATAACAACTTATTCATAACCTCAAATTTCACTGAACCTTTACCTCTACACTGCATACACGTACCTTCCTCGGCCTTCTTTCTACATAAATCTAAAATGCTATCTTTCTGTTGTTTTGTCCGAACATTCCTCTCTAGATATATCTAAAATCTGAGACGGAACTTTAAGCCGAACTTGCTTCTTAACTTTGGCTTGCTCTAGCTACATCTAACCTGTGTTCACTCCCATCTATGTACTTACATCTACAGGTTTTCTCTACAAACTGACTTGTTTCAACTAAGTCCCGTTTCACTATCACACATGTACAACCTGTATCTCGCATAGCGATTATATCCCTACCATTACAAGATTCGGCTTTTGTAGGACATGAACTTAAACTAAGCATACCTAACTCCTTAACATCACTGAGTTCTGTAATACAATTTCCACTCTCCGACCTATTAGACTACTCCTATCTCTACCTCTATTTCTATTTTCCTTACTATCTCTATTCTCCGCTTTACTACTCTCCTGTTCCTGCTCTACCTCTACTCTGCCGCTGCATTAGCACTATCTCCGAACAGTCCGCTTCACAGTAACATGAGCTATGCCCTAAACGATCACAATTAGTACACTTTAGTACACTAAAGGGTGGATAACCTCTACCTCTATTCACACAATTACTACTACCTCTATTAGCAGTGCCTGCATTTCTATTACTAGGAAAATGTCTCTGAGGCATTTCATACGGTTTATTTCCTCGGTGCTTATTGGTTCGATTTACGACATACCAGGGACCTTCACGAGTCTTCGCAAACAAATCTGCATCTTCTGCTACATCCCTAGCTTTAGCTAATCTCTTACTACTCAAATTCTGATACAGTTCTTTGTTACATACATCTAAGAATTGTCCACTAAGCATAAAATCTAACAACCCTTCGTACGTTTTGTCTACCTTACTTAACCTAATCCAACCATCTAAATACCTAATTATTCTAGCTAAAACATCAGAAACGTCTCATTATCACGGGGCCTTTCAGTTCTAAACTTTTTCTTATAGCCATCGTCAGTGTGTTCGAACTGACGAAACACAGCGGTTTTCAGTCTATCATTGTCCTTTCGATCTTTTAACGGAAGCCTATCAAAGACCTTTCTCGCCGTACCCTTAAAAGGAACGGTAATTTAAGAGGCCATATCTCTTTATCCCAATCCTGCAGAACAGCGTTCGTTTCGTACACATTCAAGTACGCATCCATGGAATCAATTTTCTCATCAAAATGAGACATCTACTATAGACTTGCACACAATAATTTCAAATTGCACTTACATATAATTAATCGGCACTATACTTGCCAACATATACATTTATGCATAAAAATGAATTGCAGTACCGGCGTTCCGTAGTTTACAATGACAATGAAAAGATTGACATATACGATTAATGACACAGATAATTTTTCGATAATCATGTTCCTCAAATTTCAATATAATTTGTACAAAATTAATTATACTAACGAAATATTTCAGATTCCTCCTTCGAAATAAATAATTTAAAAAAGTCTGAAAAATTTAATAAATTAGCCTTACATACCGAAAGTAGCTACTCTCTTGCCGAAAAGTAAA
Organism: Mercenaria mercenaria; assembly: GCF_021730395.1. Classification (NCBI taxonomy): domain Eukaryota; kingdom Metazoa; phylum Mollusca; class Bivalvia; order Venerida; family Veneridae; genus Mercenaria; species Mercenaria mercenaria. The sequence goes on along the minus strand of NC_069361.1, from coordinate 120,645,751 downwards.
CGTTTTTCAAAACTCTGTAGAATGAACAAAAATTTACTAAATAAAAATCGTAATTTAAAAATTATACCAAATATCTAACAATTAAATTTCTTACCTCGATCGAGCAAATTTTCTACTTAAAAAAAATCAAAGTGATATAAATTCGTCTGTCTCTCAAAAACTGCTGTGCCCTAAAGATATTTAGTCCAGTCTAAATGTAGGGTTATGTCCCGCCAAATATTAGATTCACGGGACCCAACGACCTAGGCGTGAACTCTGACTATTTACATTTCTACGGGAATCCAGTTATAGACGGGAAATCCAACTGCTTTGGCGCGGATATGAATTTGACAATTTGAGGCCCGTTATAGTGGTTTTGGGGATAAAAACATAAATTACTGACGTTTACAAAATATCAACTTTCTTATTGCTGAACCGACTTTTATAAAATGTGTATGGAAATTTAAGTTATAAAATATAGAAGAACATGAGAAGTATTTTATACGTAAAATCTGACATTCACCTCAATATCTCAAACATTTACAAAAAAGATGATGCAATATCTGCATTTAAACTACAGATACATTGAGGCCCATATGTCAGTTTGTGACAGTTACCTCAATGTAATAACCTAGTAGGTATGAGAGCCTTTTCTTCGGAATATACGTTTGCGGTTTGTCTGTCTTTATGTTTGCGGCTTATCAGTTGTGCCAGACAAAAAAATTGTATTAAACTAGGAAACACATATATCGTTTATTGGACAGTTTTTATCATTCTGTATCTGTATAATTATTACATATTTACGTTTTAAAAATACAGTAAATACTCCGAAAACCGGATCCACCAAAAACCGGAATCCTCTGAAAATCGGACGATTTTCAAAGTCCAAAGTTTTTCTCTTACAAGTTCAATTAAAAAAACACTCTGAATACCGGAAACGCTGAATTCTGAAAACCGGACGGTTTTTCATGGCAACACAGGAATATTATATAAAAAATCCTCTGAAAACCGGACAGTAAGTGTCAAAACATCTGCGTATTATCACCTCGAACTGATTTAAAAAACATAATTTCAAGCAGGTGACAATGTATTTACCAAAAAGCAGTCACAAACTAAGTAGGTGTGAAAATTTTTTATATGTGTGTTTTGTTTAATAAGTATAAAATATAAGCCTATAAACAGCAAAACATTTTAATCTTATAAGGAGAAGTTATATCGCCACAATAAGCAAAACATTCTTATATCATTTTAAGAAATGATTCTCTGTTAGAAATAATTGAGTTTTAATATTATAACAGAGAAATTCAATGCAAATTTTGGAAAAGAAAAAAATCTCATATAACATTGAAAATGATACAGTCAAATGAAATAAATAAGAATATACATACATAAATCCTCGCAGAAATTTGTGCAAAATCCTCTGAAAACCGGAATCCTCTGAAAACTGGACTTTTGACTTGGTACGGACAGGATCCGGTTTTCGGAGTTTCTACTGTAGTAGTATCTAAAATATCTTCTTTTAAAACTGTCCATGATATTTTCAATGAACTATTGCTTTTAGCATGTACTTATGACTAGAAGTAACCATAGTGGTTGGAAATGTGATTAAAATAAATTTGTTCTCATCGTCAACTTTTCCATAATTGAATGGTTTCAAATTACTTGGTACAGTAAATGAACATTACTAAATATATTGCTCAGATTTTTTTATTTTATAAACAAACATGTACTTTTCAGCGAAACATATGTAGTTTTGATATTCTGAATTCAAGACTTTTAAATGTTTGATTTCTAACGTATATATCATCTAAGGAAAATGAATATTCACAGAAAGTGACTACATCAAAACATGTGTAAGCTTAGTTTAAAAAATCTTCCTTTTTGCTAAAACTTTTGACTTTACACCACCGTCAAAAGTTAGCTGTACAGCCAGTGAAATTAACTAATTCTGGACGCAATCTAAGCTCTGCAAGCATCGGTTTGATATGTTTGCTCTCGCCAGATTCAACTTCGGCATTTCCAGTTTGGCTTGGAGTTTGATTTTCCTTTCGTCACGTTAATAACACTTCGACTGCACTAAGTAGTTTCCATATCGATTCATGTTGCCAGGTTTATATCATATCATATATTTTCATACATCTCTGACATGTGATGTGATGTCACCATACATCTGACATGTGATGTGATGTCACCATACATCTATGACATGTGATGAGAAAAATGTAATAGAATTAATAGGAATAATATAAATATATTATCAATTTTACTTTTCAATTTTTCGTTGGGTGCTTTTATTTACGCTTCGTTTCTTTGTAAATAAATATGTTATTTTTAACGACAATTCAATAAAATATCTAAATTGAAAACGATGGATACATCTTCCAAACATATATACTTTATCCTAATGCGTAATTTTCAAAATTCATGTTTTAAGCTGTACGATTTACTTTCTTCTGAAATGCACGTTATAACATTTGGATAAGTTTGTGCCGTAAGTTTGAAAAATTTTCCATTGATTTGTCAATTTTCATTTTATCAAGATTACCTTAGAAATTTCGTGCGTGGTAATTGTTAGACACATGCATTGGAAACATCGATTTGATATTATTTAAACACTAAAACTACACAGAATTTTTATTTTCACTGTGTCAAATTTTGATAATTTTGAAAACTACTAATTTTTAATCCGAGTAGGAAGCGGTTGCATTTCATCAGTTCGTCATTTGCCCTATAGCTCCGTCTTCAGCATTATCTTTCACTGATAGCAAGATGCGTACAGATTGATACAGGTAAGCATAGAATAACAGTGTGTTTCCCTAACTGACAAGCCTTTGACAGATATTTTCTATGATTGTAGTTGTGGCTACCATACCTTAACTGGCTCCATTTCTATTTTCTGATGGTCGCGTCATTGATCCGTTATAGCATATTAACATCTCTCTGAAGCTGAGATTTTTTAACTAATACGATTAAAGCAAAATTGATATTAGGAATCAGCGACTATTAAGGAACTATTCAGTTGACAGAATATCAAAACGTAAAATCTAGGTGACTTGTTTTGATCCAAGTTTGCCTACAACATTTTTAAATACAAATTTACAGACCTACCTGGCTTACGATAATGTTTGATGTATTTGTTCGTCAGAGGCATTTGCCTTAGTCCCAAATCATTTTATTATTTTCAGTTATTTTTCATCCCCGAATGTAGTTTAATATAATATGAGAAGCAGCGAAACAATATTCAAAAAGGAGGAAGATATTTAAACCTCCTTCTGTCCCTGTCAATAACTCACTATATTTGGCTTTTCTGTGTGAAATTTAGGTCTAAAAATACCACAATGAGTTTTATATATATATATAACTATATTTTCTACATACATTAGCGTTACATGAGTTAAAAAAAAAGAGCGTTTGTAATAAAGTTAAGTGATTCCTTATAGTCTTCGCTGACATGTGCTACCGATATAAATATAAAAACAGACGAGAGTGACAATAATAAAATGAGATTGGCATTAGGGGCCTCCGTGGCCGAGTTGTTAAGGTCGATGACTTCAAATCACTTGCCCCTCATCGATGTGGGTTCGAGCCGCACTTGGGGCGTTGGATTCTTTATGTGAGGAAGCCATCCAGCTGCCTTACGGAAGGTCGGTGGTTCAACCCAGGTGCCCGCTCGTGATGAAATAATGTACGGAGGGGCACCTGGGTTCTTCCTCCACCATCAAAGCTGGAAAGTCGCCACATGACCTATAAATGTGTCGGTGTGACGTAAAATCAAACAAAAAATGAGACTGGCATTTTTATCAAGAATGGAGAAATGTAAAATTAGTCCTCCTGATACAAAAAATCAACAACTATACTTATGACTGTTTCCTGACATTTATTATATATGTTAAGGTTTTGAATGTTTTTTGTATGTCAGTAATTGGTTCTTACCATTTAGCCAAAAAGGAACTTCGCTATAATAAAGCAATAATGGTCTCTTCTGTCATTAAATATGATTTTAATATGATGTGATATTCACAAGAAAGAAAGCCAATACTGACTGAGACGATGAAGGTATGTTATTTTATGTTATGAAATTTCTCCGCACGTTTCTGTCCTTATGTTGTGGCCGATCCCGTAAGTGTAAAAAGGGGTATTGTTAATTAACAAACAAAACTCTTAACACAGCTTGAGCAAATATTTCTAAAAACATTGTATGTTCAGGGTATCATGTACATATACTACAAATACAAGCATCGGGCGCTAACTAGCCTGAAACGTGAAGCTTGAAACTGTTTTATTTGATTAAACGCCTATTTTTTTACGTAAAACATGTTCAATGACGTTTTACAAACACATAAAAAACGTCCAATAATTAAGACATTTTAAAGATGTATGAAAGAAATGAGCATAAATATCATTGTGAGTAAACTATTAAGTAAGTATTAAACTAAATATCAGGCATCAGATAAGATTAATAAAATATTAGAATCTTAGGATACAGTAAGATTGGAGTTTTGTTGGTGAGTACGTTAAAGTGAGATATTGTTATATGTCCATAATTTATTACAAACAGCTGTATTTTATTTGTGATAAAATTGTTCATATTTGAATGTTTTTACACAGTAAAAATCATCCAGTTCATGTTACTATAATATCTTAGAAATCACAGTAACAGTCTGTAAAAGAGTGCAAAGTAATCTCCAAAAGTAGTTTAGAAAATACCGAAATTAGCGCGGTTTGACCTCATTTGACCTCTAACCCTTGGCCCAAACTGACCAACGCTGCCCAATTCAAAAACCCACAGGTTTTAACAAACTACTGTAAAAAACCTTTGGTTTGATAGACATGAGTTTCTGGAAGCTGGAAGCTCACACAATGTTAAAAACCACAGATTTTTTAACGAGAGCTTTATGCCCGGACTAAAAACAATTTACAAAATAGTTTAAGCCTCCAGTTTAAAACCAATATTGACTTTACTAGGTAGTTTTGTAATCATATCAGCAAGCGTGAACAAATATCGGTTTTTCCAGCATTTAAATATCGGTTTTCCAGCATTTAGATATAGCATTTACGAGAAGGATTTAAATATAGATTACTACACCGGGTTTCCCTGTATTTCATAAGAACTTATCTCTTTAGTTGATTAACAGCGTCGGAACATTGCTTGCATTAATAAACTACGGCTACTTTGTACGACGGGAAGAAGAAGAATTTAAACAACCTAAATGTAAGTTTTATTTTTGGTTCTTTTCACTAACTTCAGAAATATTATTTTGTGTTTTTAGAGATAAATTTTACTTTATCCTGCTTATGCTAATGCAATTGTTTTTTTTTTTTTTTTTTTTTTTTTTTTTTTTCAGGTATAACATTACAACAACAGAACTTTTAGGAGATTTGATAAATTTGACCGCCCATCTCGGGGATAATTACCAACAAGATCAAGCATATACAAAATGGACTGAAACATTTTAAACAAAATATTACTGCAAACTAGCGGATGCAATTCAACCTTGACCTAAGCGTGAAAGACAAGGGGAAGGTATAAAACAAATTTAATGTAGATACTTTAAACAAGGAGAAATGTGTCAAAAGTATTCAAAATTTAGATCAACAAATATGCAGGAAAAAATGACATATAGCTTTTTGTACATATAACATTGGATTCATAATTAAAGCAATAAAATTAACATGCCCAAATGATTGTGCTATAGGAGTTTCTGGAAGCTGGAAGCTCACACAATGTTAAAAACCACAGATTTTTTAACGAGAGCTTTATGCCCGGACTAAAAACAATTTACAGAATAGTTTAAGCCTCCAGTTTAAAACCAATATTGACTTTACTAGGTAGTTTTGTAATCATATCAGCAAGCGTGAACAAATATCGGTTTTTCCAGCATTTAAATATCGGTTTTCCAGCATTTAGATATAGCATTTACGAGAAGGATTTAAATATAGATTACTACACCGGGTTTCCCTGTATTTCATAAGAACTTATCTCTTTAGTTGATTAACAGCGTCGGAACATTGCTTGCATTAATAAACTACGGCTACTTTGTACGACGGGAAGAAGAAGAATTTAAACAACCTAAATGTAAGTTTTATTTTTGGTTCTTTTCACTAACTTCAGAAATATTATTTTGTGTTTTTAGAGATAAATTTTACTTTTACCTGCTTATGCTAATGCAATTGTTTTTTGTTTTTTTGTTTTTCTTTCAGGTTTAACATTACAACAACAGAACTTTTAGGAGATTTGATAAATTTGACCGCCCATCTCGGGGATAATTACCAACAAGATCAAGCATATACAAAATGGACTGAAACATTTTAAACAAAATATTACTCCAAACTAGCGGATGCAATTCAACCTTGACCTAAGCGTGAAAGACAAGGGGAAGGTATAAAACAAATTTAATGTAGATACTTTAAACAAGGAGAAATGTGTCAAAAGTATTCAAAATTTAGATCAACAAATATGCAGGAAAAAATGACATATAGCTTTTTGTACATATAACATTGGATTCATAATTAAAGCAATAAAATTAACATGCCCAAATGATTGTACTATAGGACTTTATCTTTATGACAAAGGTATACCTTACACAGATTTATATTGTCGGCACCTTGTTCTAGTTTATGATTTAATTGGAAAAACATCAAAACTTACTAAAATGTAATATAAATATTGGAGCTTTAATCAAAACAAGGAACCTGACTGAAGAAATATGTACAGAGTTGAATTGGTAACAAAATCAGATTTTAACAGTAGGAATTTGTATAAGGATTCCATGTACTACGTTTACGTTTATTCTTAGTAACGTTTACAGTGTAAACGCTTATTTTTAGATTTTAAATTCCATGTACTACGTTTACGTTTATTTTTAAAATTAATGGAATTTTTATGTATTCGTCACTTCCATGTACAATGTTCACTTTTATTTATAGTAACGTTTACAGTGTAAACGCTTATTTTTAGATTACTTGTTGTATTGAGATGTGAAATAGGAAATAATTGTTTGTTCATTTGCCTTTTGATTGTTCACTCTCAGTATTTTATACAATAAATTATAAATGTTTATACCATCTTGTAACATTTTTATGACAAATAAACAATAATAACCACACAATACACTTGTTTTGTCTTGATATTGTATGCTGTTATACTTTACTCCAGGTATATATTTGATTACGTCTTTCGGCGGAGGAAGTCCAAATGGGTCAAGGTATATTTTATTTACATAACATACCCAGTGTGTTCCGGATCCGACAGAGTTATCTAAATTGATAATTCCGCATTCAACCGAAGACTTTGTCTTTGATCCTTTTGTTTTTGGTAAATTATTTCTACTAAATACACCCCTAAAGTTTTTAATTTTTAATTGTTTTACCCATTGTTCAATTTCAAAGTTAGAAATTGGTTTGTTTATAAATTGTACTTTTTTTTACAATAGGAATTCGTCTGTAAGGTCTTTTTTAAGAGTCAATTTGTATGCCCTGGCCTTGTCGGTTGCTTGCAACACCCTTACCACTTAACAAAGATGTAATCAAAGGTATCCCGAGACTAACAAGAAGACTCAAGAATCCGCCGTCTTGTTTTCGTTTTTGTGTTGATTTCATTACACCAGTTCCCCTTAATTGTTTTCTTTGATCAGGTGTAAGATATGGTGATATCATATTTCTTTTATCATTAGCTACCGAAATCATACCATTTCCAAGTAACTTACTGACACCAGTACTGGCAAGACCAAACAGAGCTCCGAAGCCTTATATTTTTGGAGCTATTTTTGCAGCTATCGGAAGTACTGTCCGACCTAACAGACCAGCCAAAGCTCCTAAAAATCCGCCATTTTGACCTTGACTGACCATTTGTTTTGTTTTATGAAACTGTAATTTCTAATCCCTTCTTATTCCTAATAGACTTTTCAATTTGATTAATCTGTGTTTTTGTTAAAAGTAAAGGAAAGTTTCCACGCAATTGTTCATATTTTAATCTAAAAGTATGTGGAATTTTATTATTATAGGCTTGTGCCAAATTTTTGTTTCTGTCCATCTGTTAAATTTACTTTATATTCAATATAATTTGATGTCATTATATATTTTATATATATTTTATTTACACAATAACAAGTTCATTTCCAATAGTATTTTTTTCAACTGTTTCTTCATACAATACAAGTGCGTAAAAACGGATATTAGATGCTGGCGGAATATTTAATTGAGCTGTTAATGTAATATGCTTAGGATCTTCTGTTATTCCTTCCTTTTTAAATTCTAAGTTAAACTGAACAAATCCAAACAAGTTTTTAAAATTCGATAAATTTAAGAGACTTCCAGTGGTTTTGTTAATTTGTTTATGCAAATGATTAAGAGCATCATCATAAATTCTTGATATTCTCTTGTATATTCCGTTTCGGGATAAAAAAACACCATTACCAACTTCAAAACGGCAAGATTCCAGCCTTCAATTATCATTTGCTGCATTAATTTTAACTGTATCTAATAAATGTTGATTATGTTCTTGCGAATTACTTTTATCAGGTCGTTGTAAATAAACAAACACATGTTCGGTTTTTTTTTTACACCGGCTGTTATTCTAAAAGTTATGTTAGTCTGTTGTGTATCTGTTGATTGTGTTATCATTTCTCGAAGGTATTTCCAACTTGTTTCTTTCATATAGATTTCAGAAATTAAATTAATTCCATATATATTAAAAATTAAACGTGGAACCCACAAAATTAATTTAGTTACAATTACCCTACCTGCATCAGCAGCATTAGCTCTGTAAATTAATTCATCATCATTTGTTAATTGAAGCGTTATTTGGACTTGACTTGTTGGTAACATGTTTTGTTCCAAACCCTGAAAAAATGAATAATTATTTAACGGAATTTTAGCATTTACCTCATTACAACCCTGGATTAATAGCTTTCTAGGAGCAAAATCTTTATTATATCCAGCTTGGCCATCCCTGCTTTCAGCACGAGCGGTATCATCTACATAAATAAATTCATTTGTTCCAGTTGATTCTGCATAATCCTTAGACAGTTCAACTAAATGTTTTACATTTATTACCTTATATAAATTATTACAATCATACACAATTTTTCCATTTTGTTTAATTATTAGCTGATCAGTTAATGAAGCCGCATTATTAATTAAAGCAATGTGATCTACATCAGCATAATTATTGCTATTAGCAAGTTTATTAACTTTAAAACTTACTTGAAAATAACCATTAAACCAATCAAAATATGAACTTCTATCATTAATTGTAAAGTGATACCCACCTTTTTGCTTTTTAACATTATTTCCCAAGACAGAAATTAAAGGTGTATGTAATTGAATAGGAGTTAGTTCGTATCTTTCACTATACTGTTTTGTTCTAAACATGTATGTTATATATATATATATATATTTCTTATAAATTAATCTGTTAATACGTTTACGCCGAGCTGAAGTCTCAGATCCTGACAATAATTTATTTATTCTAATATCAATATCCTCCTCATTATTTTTACTATTATTTGTTTTTTGTAATTCCTTAGCAATTAAATTACCAACAGCAGGTGTTACAGGTTTTTTAAAACTTTTATTTTTTTTTCTTTAATTTTATCAGCAGCTAAATTTCCGACTTCCGTTCCAGTCTTTTTTGTACCATTTTCAAGTGCAGATTTTCCTGCAGTTTCCAGGGCTTTTTTTCCCAGCACTATCAATTGAAGATGCAACAGAAGATGAAAAATATTTTGTTAAAGTGTCAAAGATACCTGAACCTTGTATAATTTCTTCTCCGTTCCAAAGATTAACATAAATAAATATTCCTTTATTTTTGTCATAAACTTTTTTGTACATTATATATATATATATATATATATATATATATATATATATATATATATATATATATATATATATATATATTTTAATTAGTGTAAAACTTGTTTCAACTCCATTAAAATTAAATATTCTACCAAATACATCTGTATTCTGATTGAATTTATAATATTTTTTATTAATTTCAGAATATCCGACTCTGTTTGGCTCTTTTGTAAATTGATAAGCATAGATTATATCACTAAAATTACCATCAACAAGTGAATTATCAATTTGATCACAATGAATGTAAATTGTATCCACAGAGTTAGTTATATTTGGTGTTGTAGTTCCCTATTCAGTATTTTTCAAAGCTTTTTTCTCAAATCCAAGCAATATATGAAAATTTGACATTCTCAAATCCAACATAAAATATCATGAATTGAAATTAGGATTTTTAAACTACTTAAATCCAATTCCAAACTTGTTGGAACAATGTCTGATTTATCAAATTCAAAATCACCATTACTTATTAATGTTTCTCTGATATAATTATTGATGTCCGTATAACTGTAAGAACCATTTGTAAATATAAAATGTTTCCAATCTTCTGTACCATTATTATAACGAATTCTTTTATTATCGTATTCATCACTAATATTATGCCAAGAGTAAGTCATAGTGTTAATACTATCCAAACCGACAGCATACGTTTTATTTTTATCTAAAATTAAGGAACGGCTGAATTTGACTGTAAAATCGCTTGGAGTATTTTTATTATCGTTTTTAACTGCTTCAGAACATAAAACTATTTTTTGTTCCATTTATATATTCAAGAAAAATAATTTTTATATAACTTTTCATGTTGTTCTGGTAAAAATTTATTTATTTTTAATAGTTCATAAATTATTCTAATACCTTCATTTTTCAGTTCTTCATTATTATTTAAAGCATCAATTGAACCACAAATAAGCTCTAAGTTATTAACCAGTTCTTCTGAATTACACGGACAAACGTCATAAACTTGACCCCTGATAACTTTTTAAAATTTCATAGATCTTTTATTGATAGGTAATCCTGATTTTTCTGTTAACTCTTTAAATATTTTTCTAGAAAGTATTGAATGTGTTTTATTATTGTTATATCTTTTATTAATTAAATCAATTAAATCATTATCTACCTTAACGTTAATAACTTCTTTTCCAGTTCTTTGACCCTTAGCAATCAATTTGTTTTGACCATAAAGTTTATTAAGATCAATCAATAAATTACCATATTATCCATTTCGTGAAACTTTATATGTATTGTGTTGTCGTATTCCTTTTCCCTTTTTCTTATACTTTTTTATTTTAGTACTAATATCACTGAGCGAATCTTTATAACTCGACATATTATCTGCTTTATTTCTTAAATCTTTTATTTCTTCTAGATCAGCTTTTGTTAAGATTTTTCTTATTTTGTTTTCCAGTAGCTTTAGCGTTTAGATTTTTTTTTGTCTTCTTCTGCTTTTTCTATAATGTCTTTTATACCTTTCTCAGTTATTTCTTCTCTGCGAAATAAGTCAAAAACTTCTTGCGGCGTGAGATATTTTTTATCTAATAAGTTCAAATTAACACCTCCATCTGGGTCCAACTCATATACCCCCAGTTCTTCAGGACATTTTTAGCTTCTTCATACTCATCCCAATTAAGCTTACTTTCTAATTCATCTATTCATGTATTAACAATTGCTTTTTTTATCATCTTTTTCTTTATAATATGCTTCTTCTATTTTTATTTTATTTTTTTTTTTTGAATTTTTTTATGTATTTCTTCTTTTTCTTTTTCAGTTAATTTTCTTGTTGGTGGCTATAACGGTTCTTCGGCATATTCATCTCCCCAATCTTCCGAATGGAAATAGGGAGCCGGTTTTAAAGCTTGTTGCTTTTTATATTCATCCTGCATTCCTTTAGTTAATTCAGTAATACCTTGTGTCAGATCTTCTGATTTACTTTTCGGAATTAACGCTTATTGTTATTTGATTCCAGGTAATGCTTTTAACTGACTTGACAATTCTTCTTTTTGACTTTCTATTCCTTCTGTAATTGGTTTATAAATTTCACTATACATTTCTTGACCAGTGGCTTTTCTTATTTTTTCTCTCATTATTTCTTCTCTTTTAGCTCTTACTTTTTGTCCAACTAGGTTGTTTATTTCTCTCATTTCTTAAAGTTTTGCTAGCATTTAAATAATAATGTAAGATAATGTAAGATCTTGTAAGATAATGTAAGATATTGTAATATTATTATATAATGGAAATTCCTAATTATGATACTAAAAGTGATATATCTAATAACTTTAAGCAACATTATTCTTTTATGCCAGATTCATGTTTTAAAATGTTAATATGTGGATCTTCCGGATCAGGAAAAACAAATACATTAATGCATATGCTTCGAAAACCTCTTATATATTATGATAAATTATACCTGTATTCTAAAAATCTAGAACAATCAAATTATCAGGATTTAATAAACCACTTAAATGAAATTGCAAAAAGAATTAAAGTAGATCCAAATGAAATACTTGAATATTCTAATAATGAAATTGAACCTTGTAAGAATCTTTAATCAGAAAAACAAAAAGTAGTAATATTTGATGATTTTATATGTGAAGAAAAAAAGATTCAAAATGAAATAACAAAGAAACTTTATTCAAGGACGTCACAAAAACTGTTCTGTTATTTATTTAAGTCAGTCTTACTATAAAACACCAAAAGATATCCGAATTAATTGTTCACACTATATTTTATTTGAAAGTCCAGGTAAATAGGAAAATGATATGATTTGTAATGAACAAAATATCAATCGTGATTCTTTTGCTAATGCAACAAAACAAAAATATGATTTCTTACATGTTGACAAACCAAGGAAGTGTTTAAGGAAAAACTTTATATAATAATTGTATAATGGGAGTTTTTAATGATGTAAAACAAATAAGTGAACCCGACAGTATAAGTAAAGTTAGTATGATTAAACATGAAGAATTAAAAGACAAGATTATTAAAGCTGAGAAAAAGTTACAAAATATGTATCAGATAGAAGTCAGAACAGAAATAAACTAAACACTGACTTTACCAAAAGGTATCAAGATTTGTTGGATACATTTTCAAATAAATTTGCAAAATATAAATCTGAACTCAAAAAAGGCAGCTTCACAAAGAGGTGATTATCATGACACAGTATTAGATAAACTTAGAAAAGAGTTTAATTCTGACTTAAATTCGAACTAAGAAATTTTGAAGAAACAACTTCAAAACTTGATAAGTAATGTCGACGTACGTCACAATTTAAAGTACGCGGACTTAAGTACACTTACAGAAATATTACAAAAAGATATTAACGAATTTAATGCTAAAATTGAAAAAAATAAAAATGATCTGGACTTTGTAGTTGAAAAGTCAGTTAAACAAGGAGAATTAATTACCTCTAATGCTGAAGCAATTACCACTAATGCAGAAGAAATTACAAAAGTAAGAAATGCTTTTTTAAAACAAGAAACACGATTAGCTAAAACAAAAAATACTGTTGACAATTTGTCTGCTTCTGAAGTTGCTACAACAAAACGAGTTGATGATTTGGCTGAAGTAATTCTTGAACATGAAAATAAATATAAAGCAATAGAAGAAGAACTAGAAAAAGTAAAACGTGAAGTATTTCTTTTTGAATATTACAATAGCAGGCAACTACATGTAACGGCTTCTAGTGTATTATTATTTGATATTGAAGATAAACAGTTCCAACAAAAGGCATTAGGGGTTGAAAACTTGTTTGCATTATTTGGAATTCGGGTTAATAAGATTATAGATTATAAAAGTTCTATTAAAAAAGAAAAACATGGTGAATTTATAATTCAACAAGATGGGGATTATATAATTGAAATAAATATTATCATTGAACACTCTGCAAGAGAATTAGTTCGTTTTACTTTTTGGTGGGAGGGCGATCACACAAACGGACATGAGTATATAATACCTGAGGTTAAAAGTACAACAATGGGTTTTAAGACAAAAAATGAAATCAATTTAAGCAAAGGAGTGGCGTGTAGAATTTATCCAGTATTTAAACAAGGTGCTAAATTTACTATAGAACCAGGAAGTCCTGTTAGATTTTATCTGTTTAATCTAGTCAATTGATTTATTTCCATTTATTTCCATTTTATGTAATGGGAATATTCAATAATATAAATGAAAAAGTAAATAAAATAGAAAGACAAATAGTAAGAAAACCTCCTTTGTTTTTAACATCTGCAACAGAAGATGTTGCTGGATTATTTCAATGGAATGTTGATAATGCTAGTCCTGGTTTAGTTCAAGATGGTAATAATGTAACAATCAAACAAAATTGCATTTTAATTATTCTTATAGATGCAATTAAATTAGATAAAGGAGAAGCTAAATTGGAATTAAAAAACAATGCAATAAATAACAGAAAAAATGAATCTATTTCTATTAATTATGCTAATCAATTTCAAGCAAATTCAGTTATTTATATAGATGGTTTAAACGTTATAAATATTCAATTAACAACTTATCGTCCTGTAACTGGGCTGTAAGCTAATGTATTAATACCATTACCAAGAATATATCTTTTATCGTCATAACATGATAAAGATATTTTATTAATAACATAACTAGAAAGATTGTGCTTATCAGAACGAATAACTTTAAAGGTGTGATTACTTTGGGTTGAATTAGGTGTCTTTGTAATTTTCAAGAACTATTGTTTTCTTTACAACATGCTTTTTAATTCCTTTATGTTTTTAAATGTTAACTTCATTTTCTAATAAATATGAATACATTTTACTTCTCAATCCAGCAAATTCATCAATAGGAGTACCGGCAGCCTCATCTTTGAATTTTCCAGTTACCTTTATGTTGTAATCAAAATAAAATTCTGAATTACTATCATAATCACTATTATCAAACAGTTCTGAATCTTCATAAAAATCCTCATATGCATCTTCAGTATTTATTTCATAACATAATGAATCATTGTCAGTGAATAGTAATTTACAATTACCCTCATACTTTCCTTAATGTAATTATAATGAAAATCATACATTAAATATTTTGATAAATCTAGCATGCACATTCCGACATAACAAGGTCTGTTTAATAAAAAACTTTCTTTTATTCTGTGAATGCCAAACAAATTCTTATCAAACATTGTTGAACTAAGAAATGAAGGTTTTGCTATACTTCAATAAAAGATTTTCATCATGTGTTAATTTAATATTGACTCTTTTGCGAAAATTCTCCATCGTCTTACCGAATACAGAGTTCTTCATGAGTTTAAGTAAAAGTCTTTTTCAAATGAATTCTTTGCTTTAGATCTTTTCTTGAGTATTAAAATCAATATACATTTTTTAACCAAGGACTTTCGTCAAAAGTTAATATTCTGTGTATTTTTGTTATTTTTAATCCTAATTGTGTATAAAGTTCAAGATTTTTAAAATGGACAACATAGTTTTGTTTTTTCATTAAAGTTGGAACTATTCTTTTACATTACTTTTTCCTATTTCAAATTCTTTTTTAATATTTTTACTATAATTTGAAAGCCATTGATCTTGAATGAATATCTTTTCAGGAGTTAAGGGAAAATCATTGTGAATATCATGTAATTCTTTTGGATACTCAAGATCACATTCAATTAAAAAGTTAGTTTTACCTTTTGCAATTAATTTCTTATATGGTTTTAAAGTGACCCATTTCCAGAGGGT
Organism: Mercenaria mercenaria; assembly: GCF_021730395.1. Lineage (NCBI taxonomy): Eukaryota > Metazoa > Mollusca > Bivalvia > Venerida > Veneridae > Mercenaria > Mercenaria mercenaria. The sequence goes on along the minus strand of NC_069361.1, from coordinate 120,630,221 downwards.
AAAGGTCGGCACATGGACCAGCCGTTAAGATTATTGGCGTCGAGGTACATAACATATTTAGATTTAAATTTTGGACCATAATCTTTCATATATTTATTGTTTGCTTTACTGTAACGACTAGCTATATAACTTATTCCTCCTCTCAGTCCCTTTTCAATAAAAAACATATCAATATCAGTTATTAAATCCAGATTTATTCTAGTCATATTTTACATTGCATCCTAAGCTAAACCAGGACTACTAAAGTTATGGCAAGGGTCAAGTTTATAATATTCCATACATAGTCTTCTAAAATTTTCAAAAACATCAGCTAAACGTCAGTTTTTAAATATAGATCATGAAATTCTCCCATTGTTTTAATTTTAAATTTATTCCAAACATTTTAGCATGCTCATATTCATTTTCAGATATATGCGTTTCGTTTAAAATTGAATCAAACTCTTCTTTAGGAGGTAATTCTGTTTCTTTGAATTTTTCAAATGTATCCATGTAATCATAAGGACAAATACCTTTTGTTTTTAATTAATCATGTTTTTTGTGAGCTTCCAGCTCCCAGGGATTTACGTACAGCTTTTTAATTTTTAAATTCTTGAGATGTGTACTTAAATTCTGGAATATTTTTACAAAGTTATCTAATGATTGAGACATAAATTGAAAACTATCTATAAAACTCAAATCACTTACCATAAATGCCATATATCTTTCCATATTATTAGGAATAACATCAATTTCCTTTTTAAATTTTCCAATTTGTTGCATAATAAAATGACCATCATAACCTCTTAAATTATGAAAAATTACAGGACTTTTGTATGTTAGTCTAAAATTAATATTACAGTCTTGATGAGCACTTCCTCTAAATTTTCCTGTTATATGACAGTGATCTCGAACCTTTGGTCCTTTCGAAAAACTTTGTTTTTCCATCTCTTACTTTGGTTTCATTTTTCTTATATTCTTTTCCACAAATATGACAAGAGGTTTGTTTTTGAAATAAAGCTTAATCTTTTTTAGACATTTTCAAGTCTTTGTTAAAGTTTTCATTAAATATTTCCTTACAATACTCTACTTCCTCAAGCAATTTTTCAATAAACTTATAAACTACATTAGGACCTCTGTAAACTTTTGTTGGTTTAGTATATTTATCATCATAACAACAAACAACTTTATAACTGTAACCACAATCTATATGTTTTTGATAAGGTTCAGTAATTGAAAATTCAGGTGACGGTAAAGCAGTTGATACTTTCTTAGTTATTGATTCAAAATCAGCATAAATTACAAAAGGTACTGCTAAGCCTTTATGATAATTTTTAAAATGTATTTTACTTCCCTCTTTTGGCATTTTCACAGCTTGAACGCCATTAATATGTAAACAATTTGGAATATGGTCATTTAATAATCTTTCTTGAGATAAATTTTGTAAACATGATTTGCCAAAAAGTTTTTATGTTGATCTTTGGTTTTGTTACACATTAATCGATTAAAGACTTTTATCCCAACATAATGGTTTATCTTATCTTTATTAATTAGCAATATGTCACAGTGTTCTTCATATTGATATTTTGAAATGTACAATGGATAAACATTATTATCTTCATTACCAAATATATTACATGAAATATCATTCTGAGTTTCTATTTCAGGTATTTGATTTATTGTAACAGGAAATTTTTTTCCTTTATAATTGAGTTCTTCTGTATGCATTTTATATTTTGTTACTCTTTGAGGGTCTTTTTAATAGAAAATTTGTAAGCTAAATGACACCATCTAAAACATTCATTATCATGCTCATTCTTTATATTTATTAATCCTTTCATTGGATGTTTTAATTGCTTTGGTAATTCTAAATAACTAGAAGCAGCTAATGGGTTATATTTATATCTATTTATATAATGAGCATCAACTGACTCTATTCTCCAGCCACTTTCTTCTGAAATCCTACTACCAATCCTATTTATTATTTCATCAAAAGCTTGACGTAAAGTGTTTTTTATTTCGTTTGTGTTAATAAAAATTAAAGCATTTGATTGAAAATAAGCTAATTTATATATTGCATCTGTTTTTCTAATTTTTGCAAAAGTAATTTTTAAATCAACATTTATTTTTATACCTTTTAAAGTTTTAAGTTCATATTTAAGAATATCAAATGAGTCTTCTATATTTAAATATAATTGATTTTTTGGATCTTGTCTATATGTAATTTTAATTTCAAATTTCTTAATATATTGATTTAAAGACCTCTCAATTTCTCTTACAGCCATCTATATATTATATTAAGAAAAAAAATAATCTTTAAGCAAACCAATTAAAAAATAAGTTTATGAAGAAATAAAATATCTAAATTGATATCTTTTTCCATTGGTTTTTGATATTCCACTTTTTAACTCTATTTTTCCCTTCACAGCATATTTTTATTAACCCAGAATTAATATCAAGGTCTTTAGATGCTGCGTAAATACTTTTATATGTTTTTTCATCATTAGTGTCACAATCGGTGGCAATTATCTTTTTATGATTGTTTCGATGATTATTCGTCTTCGTCTGGGGCAATCGCATAATATTTCATTATTTTGCTTTTCTGTTAATAAACAACCACAATCCCATTCAAATCTTTATTCTTTTCAAAAAGATAAGGATCTATAACATTTTCCAATCTATCAATTACATTATTTTTAAACTTTTCACTGGTTAATTGATTAAGCTTTGATTAAATAACGTTTCTATTTTTCCTTATTTTTAAAATTTTCACTGGTTAATTGATTAAGTTTTGATTTAATAACGTTTCTATTTTTCCTAACATTTTTATATAATTTTTTTCTTGTATTATTCCTTCATTCCATATTCTTCCTAAAGTACAAGCTAGTTTTATTGAAATATTATTATCTATATTTCTATTAGCCATTTATATAATATACTCATAGAAAAAAAATCTTTAAAAAAAACACGAATAAATAAATTCAGCAATGTAAACTTAAATCAACTCTTCTTCTTTTTTATTTTTATATCCGTTAAGTTTAAATTCCTTCATATACATTTCAAGAGGCGTTGAATAGTTTCTTTCTTTCTGCATTTCTAACATTATTGTAAAAATATCTTGAATACCTTTTTCTCAACTTCTTTATTTACCTTTCCTATTCATGCTTTTGTTATTAGTTGTTTTAATTTTTATGATGTAATTTTAAAATAACCTTTTTGTCTTCAACATTGAAACCTTTAATAAATATTGTAATTACTGATGGAACAGCGCCAGCAAATGCCACAAATATAGTTATAGCAGGAACAACCAAAGATACCTGCTGTAATTTGTAATCCTGTATGTACTCTTCCACAAAACTTGTAACTTTTTCTGTAAGCAGCAGCAAGTTTAGTCAAGTGATCTATTAATTGATCTATTGTTTCTATTCCGTTAGAAACTAAATTTGTATTACTCATTTATATAATATTTTTTTTTTAATTTAATTTAATATATTAAATTTCTTCCAATTCACTAAATGGTATCCAACTATTAAATTGTTCACTTTACAAAAGCTTGTTTTTTCTTATAGTCTCGTCTAAGAACTTTTTCTATTCTAAAAACCTCTTGTTTAGTAGGTAAAAGTTCTTGCTCATAAAATGAACCCTAAATTATTTCATTATTCAAATCTTTTATAGTGTATGTTCTGGGATTTGTGTTATTGATTCCATAAGTTATAAATATTTCCTCTGTCCAGTTTGGTGTATATCCTTTTTCAAACTGCCGTTTAAGTTTGCTTAAGCGAACTCCATCACCAATTTTAAACTTTGGTTTACTCTTTGGTATCTTTGAATTACCATATAAATTAAAGTAAACAGTACTTTTATTTTTACTGGCTTCTGTTGGTGTCAGTTTTATACTAGAATGTTTTGTTTTGTTATATTTATCAACCATTTCCTGTAAATTATTTAAATAAGTGTAAGTATTATTTGCTGTAAAGTATTTCCACATTATTCTTTTTAAACTTCTATTAAATCTTTCAATTACTACAGTTTTTCCATCGTTAAATGAATGATATATGTTAATCTCATTTTTATTCAAAAATGATTCAAACTTTTTATTATAAAATTATTTCCCTTCATCTACCCATAAATTTGTAGGTGTTCTACCTTTAGGCCGAGCGTGAAGCTCATCAGGAGCTGAAGCTCCAAAAAAGTATTTTTTCAAATGCTTCAGTAACAGATTCTCCAGTTTTATTCTTTAATGGAATAACCCAAGCATAATTATTTGCTAAACACGTCAATAACGGTTAACAAGTACTTTACACCTTTTATTATATTTTGAAAAAGCTTGCATATCAACTAAATCAGCAGACCAAGTATCATCAATATCACTAACTATCAGTCTTCGTTTCAAACATTTTCGTTTAATTGGTTTATGTAATTCTGCTAATTCTTCACTCCATGTTATTTTGGGGGCCTTTTTGAGTGAGCTTGTATTTACCCCCTTTTTCCGTTTTTTGAGTTTTTTCCAAGTGAGCTTCTAGCTCCCGAGGACCTACGTGCAAGTCCAAGTTTGCATTTCGTTTTAATTGCTGGTTTTACAACTAAATGTTTTGTAATCTTTTCTCCAAATGTTTTTGATTGAGTGTTATTTAAGTTGGAAAGCATTTTGCTTGTCACATATACCTTTTTGTACACCACTGTCGTAGCAAAAGTCATGGTCCATGTATACTGCGTCCAGTTCATTAACAGGAGGTCCATAATCTAAAGGATTTCCTGGTCAACAACAGTTATATCCTGGGAGTGTTAAACCTTTCTTAGGTAATAAAGGTAACATTGCTTTATGAATATCTAAATTACCTTCTGTACTTTTAACAAACTTTGATATCATTCTTCCACAAGATGAACAGGTAGCCATTATCATTTTTCTCCCGTTTTTTTGCTGTAATATAATGAGGCTTTATATTATCAGTAAATTTTCTTTCTTGCAAACAATATATTTTATTCTGTAAACTCATTTATATTATATGTATTTAAACCTTTTTATTTTTTTCACTGGGTTCAAAACCTGTGGGTTTTTGAATTGTGTAAGCTTCCAGTTCTCGGGGACTTACGTCCATCAAACCGGAGGTTTTTTTAATTCGTCAGCATTTGTCAGTTTTGGGCCAAGGGTTAGAGGTCAAATGAGTTCAAACCGCGCTAATTTCGGTCATTTCTAAACTACTTCCAAAATAATGAGTTTTCAACTTCCAAAGTCAAACTTTATCTGTATCTTATAATGTTACACCCATGTACCAAAACAAAAAAATCTGTCACTGGAGTGTTTTATGACTCCAATGGTGTATGAATATTGCACGATACCTTGAGTCTGCGTCAAAAAATATCAAATAATAAGAGACGTAGAGATAAAGTGTATCTAAACACAACCCCTAAGTATAATTCTAAGCAAAAAGGGGACATAATTCAGGGAATATTGGTGAGAGACTTTTTCATCTTGTGTCGTTTGATGTAAGTGATGATGTGGAACATCTACTTCAAGATTTAAACAAATGCATTTCGTAATAACTGAGATATAGTGTAAATACATCAAAATTAACTTTAAGTTCTAAGTAAAAGAACAATTGGTGTCAAAAGTATGCACCTTGTGTCACATGATGTGGTTAATAAGGCTGAACATATATATTTAGTCTGAATCAAATCATTTTGTAAATTGAGATATAGATTTCGGGACGCGACGGGAAACGACGGAACATGACGTGACAAAACTGACTCCTTTGTAGCCCCAGGGCACCCACCCGCCCCCACTCCCATTCCCAAAAGATTTGGTAGGGTGTATCAATTTTGCATTAAATGGAAAATTGATATACTAGTTACATCTTTTTCTTAACATTAAGTTGGTAATAAAATTCTGATAAGAAAATACCAGTTTAACCTGCAATTTTCACGAAATGCGAGTTTTTATGCATAGGTTAGAATGTGTCTGCTACTATTTTTATGGTTTAACGATAATGAATAGCATTTTCCTGTCAGAATTTTCGGCCTTTCACTTCTTGCGAGATTCATTCTCTTGAAGTTCTCTCCGTAAACCATAAATAAATAACAAAAATAATATTTGGTTTCCCATAATGAAAACAAAGAAAAATATCCAACAGGGAATGCCACGCACCAAAAGCGCAGCCTCCTCAAAACGAACCCCCCAGCACGCAAACGCGTGCACCACACACACAAAGCTTACACATCAGGACAAAACGAACAACACACACTCAAAGCCAACACATAAGGACAAGACGAACAATAAGCATACACACACGCGTGCACACAAAGTCAACACACAAGGACAAAACGAACAAACAAAGGAACACAGTGGGGCACCGCCTTGGAACGGTCAGTGGCAAAAACACCACTGGGGAGCTTAAACCGGTTTATGGTGCGCACCCAACCTCACTCTTACCCCCACCATGTTCCAAAGACATGGGAAAGTGTAAATAAAAGTAATCCCCTCCAGGTGAATCTCTAACACACGTAATTGAAACAAAAAGGCATGGCATGTAAAAACCATGCCCACGTCACTAATATACATGATAAAAACTATATAAACAGTACGTAGGAAGACATAAGCAGGAACCTACATTCACTTTTATTCTACCCAGCAGTTCTACACAAACTTGGAACAATAAAACGTTACGTAGCTTTTAATCATCCTTACAATAAAGTATCAATGCAACTTATATCTGGCTACCGAAGGGGAAAATTGAACTTTATACTAATATGGGCTACCTTTGGTGTGACCACATAGGTATAACCGGTGAATTACTACCTTCGTTTATTATTTGAATATTTCCTCAAAAATCTCCACTCTTTTCTTTAGTGCAGTGAATTGTTTCGTTGTAACAAAGACGTCAAACTCGCTTTGACGCTTTGCCTCATTTCATTTGTACGTCTTTTTGGTTATCATCTGCGTGTTTCTTTTTATTTATTTTTTCAAAAATATTGTTCAATATTTGCAAATGATTACGTGCAAAGTAGCAATGAATACAATTTGTCACGGTCCAGATGTTTTTTCCAAAAGCTCAAACATATTTTATGAGAAAAATGGCAATGGAAGTTTCATCTGAAAAGTTTCAGAAATTTCTATTTATGCCAACCTTAACATTTTATCAACTTTTATGTACAATGCTAGTTGGCACGGCTTCAACTTGTTTACAAAACATGTCAATGTTTAAATGTTTTACATGCAGAATTGCTCAATAAAGTTCGACACAAACAAATATTTGTATCGCGGCGGCATTTAAAAGACAATAAAATGTACAAACTATTGTTAACCTTAGCAAAAATAAAATGTTCTGACAAGTACTATTAATATCTCCACTGGTAAAGTTTCGTCAAAGTCGGCCTTATTTTGTTTATCCAAGAATCATACAAAATAATAACTCTTCTAATAGTGCACAGTCTTACGGCCTATTACCTACACTAAAAGTAGGGTTCAGGAAATAGGCAGACGATGTACACATTTCATTTGTCAGCAATCAGTGCCCAAGATTTTTATTTCAATGATTACTAAAATATATGATTATTTGTCAAGTTCGTTCTCAAAATAATCAGATCCAGACTTGCCTGGGTGAGAAAATGTGAAATGAGTAATATAATCATAATAGCCGGTAACCAAACGTTTTTTGACGTAAAAATTTGAACAATTTGGCAAGCATTTCGTATTTTCTGATTACAAATAAACTGTCTTCCAGATAATTTTCTTACTTATATATGTGTGTATTTAATTGCACGAGCATATCATATATACATTTTGTACATCCGGGGGACGAGAAAGTCGAAATATTATAACTGGATCTTGTTCAAATGCAGTTACCTATCCGTATGGGAAAATCAATTATGTAAATAAAATGACGAAAAGGTTATAAGAAAACAAAATCTAGGGAAATAAAGTCCATTATTTATTCTTTTGTGGTTGTGTTTAACAACATACGTCACTCCTTCTTTAGATTTAAAACAAAAATTGTGTTTGTTGGATTCTTATATGTGTATGAATGACAACTCAATTGTGTTTTGAATATAAGATTTACTGATAAAAGTTTTATGGGATGTTAAACAACCTAGATAATGAAATTTCGACATAAAATATTTTCTTCGGGTTTTAGTGCAGTGTCAGCAACTAGCTGCATTATTTCTGCTTCATGTGTTTTATTCATTTTTGTTACACTTATTTATCTATAACAAAGGAAGATTTCCCTGATTACTTTAGACAGATTACGAAGTCATTTAAGATATGAATAAATAAAAATGAAAATTTGCGAGTATTTCAATACTTTATTAACACATTTTTCAAAGGTTAACAAGTTTCTCCCCTGTGGTTACTTAGACTGTCAGTTTAAAGACAGTTTTTGGCATAAAAACTCTGACTGGCGCAGGTGAGAACTGTTTAGTGGTGATGGAATAGTCTTTCACAATATTACCTATGTCGCGGCATAAAAAATCACAGACACTGCAACAGTATTACAGAAACTTAAAATTGTCATTACTGTAAGTATTCCTGAACACGAAGTAATTAATGAACTTAAGATAAAACATTTGGTAGTGACTCGCACCCTTAATATTCCGACATCCGAAATCTGACAGGTTCTGCTTTAAGCTTAGTTAAATAATATTTTATTGTATTTGTTATCAAGACATATATTCAATTTATACCAATAGGTTGGGTCAAGAGTTATATCAATATCAACAAACGGCCCGTGAATTAACGGATATGTAAACAAAGTGACAGCTCATATGTCAATGAATAACCTATGAATGAGAGTACATGAATGGTTTTTAAAAGTTCATAATTCATGATCGGAAAAGGGTAAATAGAGAGAAAGATAAAAATAGTTTTGAATTGAGATTAGATACACACCATCAGTTCATTAAAAGCGAGAAAGCCAGTATTTTTATCCCCCGACGAAAGTCGGAGGGATATAGTTTTGGCGTTGTCCGTCCGTCCGTCCGTCCTTCCGTGCCCGCGAAATGATGGTTAAGTGACTGCATAACGGTACTTTCTCTTTGATGTCATTCATTCCGTTCTGTTTATGTGACTATTTTTCTTTTTATGTGACTGTTAGAACAATAGAGAGAACAATGGGGGAGTCACATAAAGACCGTTTCGTTAGAACTTCCGTCCGTCCGTCCGTGCCCGCGAAATGATGGTTAAGTGACTGCATAACTGTACTTTCTCTTTGATGTCATTCATTCCGTTCTGTTTATGTGACCTTTTTCTTTTTATGTGACTGTTAGAACAATAGAGAGAACAATGGGGGTGTCACATAAATACCGTTTCGTTAGAACTTCCGTCCTTCCGTCCGTCCGTCCGTCCGTCCGGAGCCATATCTAGGAAATGGTTGGGAATATTTATTTAAAACTTCATATACATGTTCACCACTATGAGTTCTTGTGGCCCGTCAAGTTTCAGTCAGATTGCCCAAGTAACACCAGAGTTATGGCCCTTAGAAGTTTCTAGTGTTAACTATATAGGGTACTATAAATATGGCAATTTCAGCATCATAACTTTTGATATATTTGATATAGAACTATGAGACTTAAACAGAATTTAGATCACCATAATGTGGTTGTGTACACACAATTTCGTTTGGATTTATTTGTAAATTAAGAGTTATTGCCCTTTAATTGTATAAAAATCCACATATTTGTACATAAACTTACCATTTGGTAGAATTTCATTAAATTTCTTTCATTTTTTTCCATGAACATTTATTGTAAACATGTGAAGTTGTGTACCAACACTGGTCACCCCCTTACCTTGATCGCACCCCTCCCCCTCCCGATCCCCCGACGCCCCCACCCCCCGGCCGCCCGGCCCCCCGGCCCCCAAAAATATAAATATTTTAAAAAAAAATTCATTCCTTATTTTAGATTTTTTTCAAACGAACTTCATATACATGTTCATCAATATGAGGTTATGGGGCCCATCAAGTTTCAGACAGATTGCCCAAGTAACACCAGAGTTATGGCCCTCAGATGTTTCTAGTGTTATCTATTTAGGGTACTGTAGATATGGCAATTTCTGCATCATAACTTTTGATAAATTTGACCTTGATCTATGAAACTTTAACAGAATTTAGAGCACTATAATGTGGTTGTGCACACACAATTTCGTATGGATTTCTTTTGTAACTTCAGAGTTATTGCCCTTTAATTGTCTAAAAATCCACATATTTGTACATAACAAACTTACCATTTTGCAGAATTTCATTAAATTTCTTTCATTCTTTTCTGTGAACATTTATTATAAACATGTGAAGTTGCGCTCCCACACCTGGTCACCCACTTGCCATGGTCACACCCCCCCCCCTCCCAACCCACTTCCCCGCCCAACCCCCCCCCCCCCCCCCCCCCCAAAAAAAAAAAAAAAAAACATAATTCATTTCTTATTTTAGATTTTTTTCAAACCTTCCATGATTATTTATCAACATACAAGTTGTACCATTCCCCCACCTCACTCCTCCACCAAGTCATGCCCCCACCCCCTAAAAAAATAAATATATATACATATAAATATTTCCAATCGTTTTTTTTTTTTTTTTTAAATGTTCAAACCTTCAACATGTTAAGTTGTGACTGCACAAACCTTGCCCTCAGTCATGTTTAAGATATCTTACCTGTGTTCTCTTAAGGACATCTGTTCTTTTAAGTTCAAATGTACATGTTAAACAGCAACACCTGGTGCCAAACCACTCAAAGACAATATTTCGTTCCAGTTAAACTTCAAGCTCATATTTCAATTAACTGCATTTAATTTTAAAAGCTAAGCTTATTACAGTAAGCATATCTCATTCAAAATAAATTCTGTAGTCAGGATCAAAGTATCATACATTTATTATGTACTCTTTAATTAAACATTTGTTTTCTGTTAAATTGATTTTGACTAATGAAATTATTTGCTTCTTATTAACATCCTTAACTTTTTGCCGGATATATTTTTTGCCATTCCTCACCACAAAACCTTTCGGCGGGGGATACCAATTCATCGAATTTGCTTGGGTTTTTTTTTCTTTTTTTTTTCGTTTTTTTTTTATTTGACCGCCAGCACCTTCATCAACGCACACACGTCATAAGCGATCATCATCTACATTGACTATAACATAAGAAACGGACGGAAGTCGTTAAAAAATTTAAAGTAGTAGAACGGTTTAGTATTCTTTTTAAAGTTTTGAAGTTTTGTTAATAGTGCAACATCTTATTCATTCGTACATTTACTTATTCCAAATAGTTAACGCGATTTAGCTCTGAAGCTAATTTGTGCCTATAAACTCTATAGCATATATTCAACGTATAGTAATAGATATTATACAGAAAAGCCTGACACTGAATTTCTTTTCGAGCTGTTGTGAAACTCGATGTATTTCCATAATTAGTTGATTTTAAAATTTTAGTGATCAGTGTATTGCATGCCGCACCAGATTATCTTGTTTTCATATCAGCTTGTCTTCGAAAAGTCGACAAAGTAACAACTTATTCAAATGCCGTCAAAATATAAAGCACGATTTCATAATTTTAGATAACAAGGGCTGGATGACACTGTTTTATTTGCCAAAATTTTTAGAGGAAACATCGGCAGATAAAGGGTATTCTTAAAAGTAGAATTTAATAAAGAAAATTTAATAAAGCTTTCCGAGGCGAGGATTCTTTACTTTTAAAAAATGTTTCTTAACCTTGTAAAAAACGACAAATATCCCTTACATAACATTGCTTTGCTTCTTTGGATGGAGACACTCAAGTGTTACGATTGTTCTTCGTTACATGATATAAGGGGGTTTGGAAGATGACTAAGGATATTTAGAGTGCAAATTACTGTTTGATTCAATGTAAATTCTTATGTTTAATGAACGGGCCTTGTGGCTTATGTACGTTTTTATCAAACAACACAAGGCGTAGTAAACTTGATCCAATGTCATCTGAAATTAATTTTGCTATTCCGTCTAGAAATAATTTTTGTCGAAAACAAACAATCAGAAAAACCCTGAATAATCCTCCAAGCTATCTAATCGATTGGTAAGGGTACATTAACCAAAGTAAATATGATGTGTTAGACGGGAAAAAATTCACCGCTGATATTGACAATGAATATGGTGATGTTGACATGTTTAGCCTAGAAGAGTCTCCAACATTGTCCGAACAGGAAGAAAGGCTGTATAAAGAGAAAACACTTATAAAGGACCTCTATTAAGAAGCCAATAAAGAAGTTGATCAAAATGACTAAGCTTACAAAAAGAATGATTTTTTATATGTTAAAGGCGCTGCTTTTTATTTTAATTGTAGGACTCAGAAAATCTAGAACTTTGAAATGGAATCAAGAATATGGACTTGATAAATTATAGGAAAGAGCTGGGTCTGTATGGAAAACTTCAAGATATATCTTTCCTATAAGTAGTATTCAGGCATTTTTATACAGAGTAAAACAGTTCATTTCACGCACTCTGTCAAATATAGATAGATATGGGATTGAAATACAAAAACATACATAAGGGGTTGGAAGTTTCATCGACCGATTGCGCATTTGAAAATGGGAATTGGAAAAGGAGAAAATGATTAACTTGTTATGTGAATTATTCCGAAACGGTACAACTGTATCTCTTTAATTGAGGATGATGAGGATACCCAGGGAAATGGGAGAAAAAGTGTAAGGCAGTAAATCTGTTCCTGAACAGGTATTAGATATTGCATATGGCAATATATATATCCTGTGAGGTTAAAACAGTGGCAGTCTAAAATTCCTTTCGCACCATGCTGTAACTTGAAGATTGACAATTACGACTTTCAAATTGAATGATATTCATTTCTGGAATTTAACCGAGCTACAAATGATCTATTGTGCAAGAACCTTGACTCACATCATTAACTCACAAACTTAGAAACAGAACAAGCACAACTGGGCTTTGAAATATATCTGCAAACACTTGGAAAAAATCTCGCTTCGTCATTTACCACTTATCATGCTCCTGCAATGGTAGGCAATCGACAGATATACAGAGCAAAGCATTTGCAAGAACACACTTTTCAAAAGAAGACGAGGATTAAATGATGAAAAATGAGAATATAAATGAAGCAGAATTATGTAGTTTGATTCACCGCTGGTATGAAATAGAAGATGAACCAGCTTTATCTGCAAGTGAAAGAGTCGTCAGGTGGCTTGTCTTACGGGAATACATATTGAAAGATGTTGATTTCGCAGTTTTCCCACCTGCTTCTTTATAAATTAAAGAATATTCTCTGATCGGATTTGAGTATTCTTTAGTTGGAGTTGGTACCAAGATGCAATTATTTCATATGTGTGGTTCTTTTTTGTGTCAGAACTGTGAGCAGCCTAACAGCAGAAACTGCTGTTGGAGGGATACAGGATATGAACTTCAACAAATCTATGTCGGTGAAAGCTAAAGATATTCCTAAACTTGTGTCTGCTTTGACAGAAGTCAAGGTCAAAGTTAAAAACTCAATCAATGAATTACGTGACTTTTTATACAGCATAATCATCCACGTGAAATTGTTGATAGAGCTGTTGAAAAAGTATCTAAGTTAAGCCAAAAAGAGGCACTAAATACTTCTGAAAATCTTATAAACTCTTTGATACCATTTGTTATTGAATACAACCCATCTTCACATGATATAGGAGCCATATTACACAAGTCCTTGGACTTGTTATGCCTAACAAAAACGGAAAGTGTCACATTTTTACATTCTTTCAAACCAGTTCTAGCATATAAATGTGCAAAAAATGTTTGAGACTTTCTAGTACGTTCTGCTTTCAGATCTTAAGAAGACAGTGATGAAAATTCCGCACAGACGTATAACAGGCGGAGGTGTACACACTGTAAAAATATTGTTACTGATAGCCAGTTTCATAGTGTTAATACAAACGAGTCATTTCCTCTAAAATGCTCAACAGATTGTACTAAGTGTACTACGAAAGAGGTTATGTATATATTATAACTTGTTAAAAAATGTCACAAACAGTATGTGCGACAATCAGCCCTCAGTTTTCAAAACGTAAGAATAGCCACGGTCATGACTTTAGAAGTTATTATGATTAATCTATTTCAAGCTATTTTCCATTGTCGCTGTTCACTTAAATGAAAATGATCATTGTCTTGAGAAATTTTCATTTTTGCCGGTTGATGTTATTCATGATGGTATAAAGAGACTATGCAAGGACGCGTTCTGGATACATAAACTTAAAACATTATATCCAGATGGTATGAATGCAAAAGTGATTTATCATGCTTAACTACTATTATGTAACAATATTATCGTTAGTCTCTATTTATCAGTTTTAGATCAATTTTATAGAAACATTTCGTATCTTGCTGACCCGATAGCCTGATATTACAACTGTACCTTTTGTTGTATTTTTCTTAAATGCGTTTTGCCGCTTATGTATGTAATGTTGTTAAGCGCGTTTGCGCTATTTTACACGCTGACGTTTCGTCAGTTCAGCTATTTATATATTGCCTTGATAAAACCTTTCGGCGAAACGTCGGTATATTACAATTGTAAAAGGTTTTCGTGTTTGGTGGAATTTTTCTACTGTATTGACAGAAGTCATGACATAAAAATGTAATCAAAACAGGTAAGTTTTTACTTCTTCATTACTTCAGTTTCTCATTATCAGCCACGTGCTCAAAATCCATCGGTACTTATCAGTCAAGTCTATAAGTAGATTCTACGAATCCGTAAAAAGGATTTTTTCATTGTGGATTTATTTTGCAGATCCAGATACAATAATACAATATTCTACATCCTTGTTTTTTTTTTCTTTTTTTTTTCAAAGAAAACAATTTAGTTTTCTCTATGTGCATTTACAAATTATAATATCATTTTAGAAAATTTACACAGAAATGTTGCTCTTACGCTGAATAAAATATCCTTAACGTTTTGATATTGCGGACAGTGTAGATCGTGATCAGACTACACTTCCATGCAGTCTGATCAAGATCTGCACTGTTTGCCATTCATTCAGTATCTTTTTTGTATGTAACCCCTTTTAACAGTTAATGGTACTGTCCAAATTGGAAGATGGACAATTGCATACTAGAAATTTGGCAAGGCAAGGGTTAAAAAGGTTCTAATTTCTTCATTCGAATGCTAATTATAATAAAAGAAAGAAGAAGAAGAACAACAACAACAATATTAACTATAATGATAATGTGAAGCTGATATATATAAACAAGTAACTAAAGTATGTGAAAATATTTACATGTATACAAGTACTCTTGGGAATTTATATTGATTGATGTTCATTATCACTGAGAATTTTCCGTGAAAACAGCTCGGTCCTCTGTATACCATGTAGTGGTTGGTAACAGCCCTGGTAATCTTCACGACAACTCAGATAATTTGGATAAACCAACGAAACAACTGGTACTCACAGCATCTACGTCACATGAAGATGAGGTGTTAAGAACAACAGATCCAAAGTGAGTATGACCTACATATAACTACAATCAATTCGGCTGTAGATCTATATAATAGCAGGTAAGCAAACAGTATGCGACTATTGGAGCAAAACTCTTCAATTTCAGTCTATCAAACGTTTCCGTAACAGTATACAAGCTATCGCGAGCATTTTGTTTTACACGCTTCTGTTATTGACTACATAAGCAACATGATTATATACCGAAACTATACTATACAAACTGTTAATAAACGGGTTTCCTTTATTTTTATCAGAGAATGAAACACACAAGTAGACATTCAAAATTAGTCAACCATTTTACATGGGAGAAAAACTCACATAAATCCGTGGTATCAACACCGACAAAAACATGTCGGATTACAGGAAAAATATCAAAAAATAAACGTAACAGACGAAATTATTTCATGATGCAATCAACAGGAAGTTGCCACGCACGAACATTTAGTATTCGATTAACCAAGACCATCGCCAGTACTCCAAAACTCCGTACGAAAAGCGCCAGATCACGATGAAAAAGCACGAAAATCAAGACCGCAAATCGCAAGATACTGGACCCATCCTGATCGCCAAATAATATCGCGTTCTCTATCGTGATCTCGTGACACATCATCTCGCGTGTCGCGAACTGTACAGACGAACACCATAGACTTGAAATGTCATCGTGAACGCGTTGAAATTGGCGTAGATAAGGAACATAGCGGAATTGTTCACATTAAATGGTTATAAATTATTATGATAATATTAGGAACAGTTTATTACCGCTCCTCAGTTCTGCGGCGAATAAGTCTCAGCATTGATTTAAGACACAGTATACGCATGTGGTTTTCTGTTCACACTGATGATTGAAAAATATTTGATGATAACAGATTCTGAACTAGCAACCCGACACAGTTCTATAACTAGCGCGCATAAAAACTCAATGTTTATCTATATTAAACTGGAACTAAGGGAAGGTTTTATGTCCGCTATTTACAGAAATGTGTCAGGCCAAGTATATTATTGAAAGTAGTCCGGCGGCATACACATCGGAAGGTACGATACGGAATTCAAAAGGTGCAATACGTTTTTGTTTTGTCAGTTCATATCCAATTGTGAAATACAAGCAGCATAATTTTACAAAATTAATATAGGTATGTAATAAAATACAGCATTCCAAATTTAGCTATTGTTATATTAACTCTATTATATGGTCCAGAATAGCACAAATTCGTGAAGAAAAATTATTATACGAAAATATATATTACATTTCTTTTTGAGTTATGTCCGTTCATCTGCATTTATTTTTTTTGTAATACATTTCTGGTCAAAATCTTATTCTCTGGAGTAGAAAGTACAATGCAGCAACCCGCTTGTTAATTGTATTTTCTTACATAACGGACAATATGGCGATTTTCATCTCTACGTTTGGTATATTGCTAATTCAAAGTCGGTCCTTGATATATATATTATGTTGAACAACAAAATAAATTGATACAGTGTGTCTTGTATTTAATATTACAATAAAACAAACGAAACTTTGAATTGAATAACTTCCCGTCATTTTTACTTTAGGCGTAAAAATGTTACCGGTATACCGACCTGCACTAAATATTTGGCCTGACCCTGAATGTTTTTTGGCCTTGGAGAATATTTGTTTCAACTTTTTTACAAAAAAAAAGCTGCAAAACTGCACTTTTATGCTTTAAACACTAATGTTTAAAATCAACTTAAGGATGCTTTAAAAGCATAACCTCCTCATTAGTATTCATTTTTGACACAAAAATATTTTCCAAAAATTCTCACTTAATAAAAAGAATAAAAAATAATTTCTACCTACCCTATTTTTTTTGCATGTTACCGGAAACAAAGAAATTTATAGACCTTATGAGAAATAATGATGCATTTCTGCTATTGCCAATTTAGAAAACAGGCATCAATATTTAAATCAGTAGAAACACAAACTGATCCGATATTGTCGATTTTAAAAGACAATGACAATGACAAATTTCATTTGCTCTAAGGCCAGCCCATGCAAAAGACGCTGTTGTGTACATGTATATGTGATCGTTCTGCACGCTTAACACACCGGAAGAGATGGCGTAAAGTAGAATAAAACCTTGATTCGGCTGAGGGAAATGAAAATAATTTTATGAATTTATGGCAAGCGGTGAGTTAATGTGTTACAACGGCAACACTATTATCTTTCTAGGTAATAATATTATATTAAAAGGTATAGCATGTTAAATAATTCAAAAATGCGTCTTAAATTCGGCTTGAGATGCGCGGATAAATTTAATCATAGGCAAATATCTCAGAAGATAGCTAGTATAGCGCACGGACCTAGTCTTTGAAAGGTTTCATTGAAATCTACACTCTATGGATTTTGCTCTCTGAACGGGAAACAAGTAACTACATCTACAAACACTATTCCCGTTTTGGAAATAGGACACGGTTAAATGATTTCTCAATTGACAGTTTCAACTGTAGCAAACGTTTCTCATTAAAAATATATGTTTGTAAAATTTAGTATTATTTTTTAATAAACTTTCTAATAGTACATGAAGATTAGTTATTTTGTTTGACAATATGATAATTTTCTTCGTTATAAGGTCTGAGAGATGAAAATTAAAGTGCTTTTTTCCTAAAAAGAGTACATACGAGAAAAAAATGGCGACTAACATATATTTATGTAAACACAGCATGTGTAACTTTGGTCAGCAGGTTATTTAAGTCCACCAATCAGTACTACAATTATAGAAGTCAAAGCCAAAGGGTAGATAGAACTAATGAAATCGCCTTTTCGCCATCTTGCGGCATGATTAAATCGTCAGTGCAGCGTTTCTTGTGGTAGTGCAGTGAAGCCCTTGGGCTGTATTTGTTTCCACATTTCTGACATTCCTACTAATTCGGGTTGTTGCGCACACATCTAATATGCTGCGCCTTTGCTTGAACTTTTTCCAGCATATGTCACATGTAAAGTAACTGGAATCATTCTAAAATTTTCTGACGTGATGTCTAGGTGAAAGAATGACTTTTTACATGTTTGACACTCCCTCTTTTCCTCGTGTGTTCTTGAATGTTTCCTTTGATGGTAATACCTTATGTTGCATGCATTGCATTCGTGCATTTTCTCAGGTTGGTGAGAATTTTGTATCGATCTAGGATCTAGGACTTACCCCTATGAAGATATAGCTGACATACAGCAATTAGAAAACATATGTAGCAACAACAGCCTACAGCTTGATTAGGAGTTTTTAATGTTGCTTCCAGTATGTTAAGACTTTATACTTGCTTTATCTAGACCTTTTATCAGACATAGGTGACTCAAAAAAATGTCATTGTCTTAAAGGAAGCATCCATAAAAAAGCAATTAGAGGATTTGAGTATTGGCATTGTGTCTCTCCTTTAACATCCACAACCCAGTTACTCTTGGTTACCTTGTGTAGTAATATTATTGCACTTTTTTCTGCGCAAATATTTTTTGTATTGATTACAGGAGTTAAAAACTTATCCCCAGTATGACATTATTTCTAACTGCGATTTGATAAATATTTGCCAGATTTCTCCATAATTCTCTCATATACTCTGCGTATAAAGTGAAGTGGAGGATTTCAAGCATATTGTCTTAACTTCTGTTGGCTATTTTTTCCTGATTGTTGGTAATAACAGTAGTTTGCAATTATTTTAAACAAGATCATAAGCAACTTGCATTCATAACTGATTTACTACTTCTATAAGAAAGAAAAAATGTATATAAAATAGATTTATAAGCTGAACGTGTTCTTGTTGTAGTATCCATCGTGCAGTATGTTATAATGTAATATATCTAAGCTTTGTCCGGTCCAGTCAGTCTATACAGATATCCTTTCGAAACTACTGGTAGAACCTTGCCTCAACTGAGTTTAACATCTGGACGTACAATTTTGGTACAGGGAATCAAAAGGTTATTCTGGGAAATTATTTCAAAATCGGGAGAGCAGTGTCAGAAAAGACTTTTTTAAATCAACCATAAGTATAATAAATTATGTCTTTAGACAAATAAAAACTTAATTTTGCAGGTCAAACAAAAGACTTTGCTACACAAATAGGGCAAGCAATTATTCTGTAGAAAATTTTCAAAACTCAAGAAACACTTGTGAACTTGAAGATTTTCCTGTTTAAGCTTGTCTTACATTTCTTAAAGACACAACCTGACAAAATTTTATGAAGATAAGCAAAGGATGTGGCCTAGAGATAGTTAAGATTCCTTTTTTAAACTAGTATTTAGAACTAATATTGGCCACTTGTAACCCAGTTCCGAATTTTACCTACAGTTCACAGATGAAAATTCTGACAAAAATGTATAATGATGTAATAAAAAATGCGGCCTCTAAATGTAAACAAGAGCTTTCTATGATTTGACTAAGTGTCTTGACCCCTATATCACGAAGAAACTAGAGTACTTGCTTAGCAAAAGCTGATGGTTTTGTCCTTTATAAGTCTTGAATGTTAACTTTTTCATCTACATCAGAACCTTGTATCATTATTTACCTGCAGTGTCATTATAACTGTTAATTTCTATCTGTTACATTTTTCAACTGAGGAAGAGGCGTGGCTATGAACAATAAAATGATTGATAAATAACACAAACATATTGTTCAGAGGCACTGGAGCCCGGATGGGTTAAAAAGAATTGCATCAGAATTGTTGAGCGTCCACATGCCTGACATAATATTTGGGCAACTGGAAAGACATGATAATTATGAGCTACAGTAACAGTGCAAAGTGTTCATATACTACCTAGACCGGGACCAAACTCTGCAAATATTTAGTTATTACAATAGTGCAGACATCTGGAATTTCGGAGTCAGAAGTGCCTGATCATCGATTTATCCTGATGAAAACCAGATGTATTTTTCGTGGTCTTAAACAAAATTAAAAGCTAAATTATTTGACTTTGGGCTATATCAAATTTTTGATGATTTCCAACACATTTCCTGTAAACTTTCAATTGTCAACACTATGTGCAATCATAAATTGTTTTACCTGCAGGGTTCGAATAAAGCACGGATACGCAAGGAACGAGTAAGTTACCGTTACCTAAACTCACATAAATTTGCGAATTCATACTCAGATGGAAGTGACGGCTAGTTTTCATGCATTTTGACATAGTGTGCGGACTGGCTACACGATAACGGTTTGTTCGCGTCTACAGGCGTATTGTGGAGTAAGTATGAAGTGTTTCTACAGTGGTAGTGTGGAGTAAGTTTGAAGTACGACTACAATTTTTTATGAAGTATGTATTTATTAAGTGTGTCTGCAGTTGTATGTTGTATGCTGTAGTAAGAATAAAGGAGATCTGCGTTTGCGTCTTAGAATCAATCAGAATGAAGGGCTTTGTCATATAGTAAGTATGAAGTGTGTTCATATTTTTGTCATGGAAAATGTATCAAGTATGAACACACTTGTATCATGGAATAAGTTTGAAGCATTTTATCATTGAGTAAGTATGAAATGTGTCTACAGGTGTTTGTTGAGATAAGTATGAAGTTTGACTATAGTTATATAGCATAGTATTTATAAAGTATTACAGCAAGTGTGAGGTATGTCTCAAGTTGTGTCTTAGAGTATGTGTGAAATATATCGCCGAGTAAGTATACAGTATCTGAACAGTGGCTTTAAAGTACGTATGAAGGAAATCCACAGTTTTGTCGCGGAATATCAAGTACGTCAACAGTCAAGTCAAGGAGTAAGTGAGAAGTAAGTCCACAGTTGAGTCATTGAGTAAGTTTAGAAAGAGCCTATAGTTGTGTTGCTGAGTAAGTATCCACAATTTGATTGTTGAGTAAGTATAAAATGTGTTGAAAAGTGGTATCATGAATGTTTTATACTCGCAAAAATTTGAAAGTACAAAAAAAACCCCCTTAAATTCTATCCACGACATGCACATTTGTATTAAGCTGTGGCATTTTAGTTTGTTGTGTCTGTGTTTGCAGAGCTGGTTTATTTCAGAAGACCTGTATCTGGATAGTGTGAAACACTTAAAATAATGTGTTAATTAATCGTACCTGTAGGATATAATTCCCCACACATATTTTTAATAAAGTTACATTTCAGTTTTTATCATTACATATGGTTACAGGTTTACGAGTCTTTGAATGTTACGATACAGTTACTGTTGTTTATGTTTCTAATACACACTCATATTTGACTTTTGTTTCAGACAAACATCTATGGATATTGGAACCATCAATTTGATTTACTATGTTTGAAAGGATATATCGTTGAAATCTCTTATTGATTTTTATCATTTACCACTTATCATGCTCCTGCAATGGTAGACAATCGGCAGATATACAGAGCAATGCATTTGCAAGAACACACTTTTCAAAAGAAGACGAGGATAAAATGATGAAAAATGAGGATATAAAGGAAGCAGAATTATGTAGTTTGATTCACCGCTGGTATGAAGCAGAAGATGAACCAGCTTTATCTGCAAGTGAAAGAGTCGTCAGGTGACTTGACTTACGGGAATACCTATTGAAAGATGTTGATTTCGCAGTTTTCCCACCTGCTTCTCTAGAAATTAAAGATCGATATTGGAACCATCAATTTGATTTATTATGTTTGAAAGGATATATCGTTGAAATCTCTTATTGATTTTTATCATACATAACTTGATTGGCCAGAAAGTGCTATTAGCATGACTTAACCAGGTTTTGTACAATTTCGTATCCCGAATACCAATATAGAGGTTTATGAGTGCTACAACAACGAAAGGAAAGCCAATTTTGGTTTAATGAGTCGTCTGTTATAAACCTTAACACAATATCAATTACTCTCTTGTTTGAATCAGTTAATCCTATAGAATGTCAACGTTATTGAAAGTTTTATGGACATGACACAGTTAGCTTAAATATCATGCTTCTGTTTATTTGACATGGGCTACAGGATTCCGTGTTATTCAGTTTATTCACTATTTAAAGTAACGTGTAAAGTGTGTTTAATACTCCCATATATCTTATATTTACTTGCATCGGGGATATCCATTAGTCCACTCCATATCTTAAACTAAAGGGCAAGGAATACCTGACAATCAGTTAATATGATAGCCATTCTCGAGGCTTTAATAACGCTGAAAGACTTTTTTTAAATCGGACAAGTGCTGAAAAGGATATGGTTACATGATTTTTTTTTTTAAAAATGCTGATCATGGAGGCAGCTATGTTAGTGTGTTTAGTGACGTCATTTACTCACTTCTGAATTCTTTATTTAGCAAATAACCTTTTAAATAGATTAGTCATATGTTTCAAATTCTTGAGTGTAAGATGTAAAACATGGCAACTTTATTTCATAATAGCTGGAACATACAAGAAACTCTTTTTCAGTGACAAGTAAATACAGTTCAAAAATGTATCCGCGCAATATGCTCTTGCTTTTTCATTTTCAAGCCGATTTTGAAAAAAATATCTTTCACTTCTTTAAGTTAGAACGTAGGCTAAGAAAAAAATAAGTAAGAAATGGAAAAGCAGATGTTATTGATAGCTGGGGAGTTAGAAAAAAACAGAAAGAAGAAGCAGATTGTAAGAAGTAAGAGATAGAATATAAGTTTAAGAGAGACATAGAAACAAAACAATGTGTAAGAAAAAAGGTAAAGGTTAAGATGCCCGCCCCACTCCACTTGAAAAGATTGATTCCATGGATGCGTACTTGAATGTGTACGAAACTTACGCTGTTAAGCAGGATTCGGAAAAAGATATATGGTCTTTGACAGTACCGTTCCTCCTGAAAGGTACGACGAGAGAGGTCTTTGATAGGCTTTCGTTAGAAAATCAGAATAGCTACGATAAATAAAAAGCTTGCCGTAAATCGATCCGACAAGGACAGGGGCAATAAACCATACGAAATCCCTCAGAGGCATTTTCCTAAAAGTCGAAATGCAGACACTTCTAATAGAGGTAGTGGTTATGATGTGAATAAAGGTAGAGGTTATTAACCTTTTTGTGTACTGAAATGTACAAATAAGAGTCGGAGAGTTGAAATAGTATAATAGAACTCAGTAATACTGAGGAGCTGGATATGCTTAGTGTAGTTTCATGTCCTACAAAAGCCGGTACTTGTAATATTAGGAATACAATCGCTATGAGACATACAGGTTGTACATGTGTGATAGTGAAACGGGATTTAGTAGAAACAAATCATATTTTAGAGAAAATCCGTAGATGTAAGTACATTTATAGGAGTGAACACAGGCTAAATGTAGCTTGAATAAATATTGACTGTCCGTATTTCAAGTGTACAGCTGAGGCGTTGGTTTTAGATAATTCTACTAATGATGCTATAATTTGCAATGTAGAGGGAACTGTATAGCCTCAATGTAGTAGCTTAGCATCAGCAGTAGAAACTAGGCCGCATGAAAAAAGTTTAGACGCAAGTTAAACTCACAAATTCTAGATAATTCTAGAGAGGAATTTCTGGAAAAGCAACAGAAAGATAGTTTTTTAGATTTGGATAGAAAGATGGCTGATGAAGGTACGAGTAAGCAATGAAGAGGTTAGGGTTTAGTACAGTTTGAGGTTAGAAATAAGCTGTTGAGAATACAGCGTCCAAAATGCAAAGAAAATAAAAAATAAACATTTGTTTGCACCTAACTGTCTTAAAGAAATTGTGCTGAAAGTTTCGCATGGTAGGTTACTGTCAGGTTTAGAAGTAAGAAAGACTAGTGATAGAATAAATCGTGAATTTTATTGGCCAGGCGTAATGGCGTAATGGCAGAGGTAAGGAGATATTGTCAGTCATGTAATATATGTCAACGTACCATAGCTATCGGAATAATAAGCAAAATTCCTTTAGGCAAGATGTCAATGGTTGATACTCCGTTTAAGAGAGTCGTCTTTGTTGGCCCGATCGAACCTATGACTGATAGGAAAAACATATATATTTTGACAATCTAACGGTAGTTTGAAGCAAATGTTGAGGTGTATGTGTAGTGAGAGACCTAGAGATTGGGATAGGTATTTGAATGCTATGCTGTTTGCCTGTCGTGAACTTCCGCAAGAGTGTTTGGGTTTTCTCCCTTTGAGTTGCTTTACGGCAGAACAATTCGTGGACCGATAACTGTTCTAAGAGACCATCCTGTCACAATTATGTAAATTAAAAGAATACTCCGCCTGTTGGTCATTTGAAAAAGGTAAACATAGCATTATCTACTTATAGAACCTATACACTTTATTCCAGTAGAGTGACGCTGTATAGATGTAAAAATTACCACATCATAAATCCATGCACACTTTCGAAATGACAAATGACAGTTTATGTAATAGTATTGTAAAATTACACTAAATTTGTTAAGTCTTAGGTGTTATTTTACAATAAACACATCAAATAGAACTGAAAGGGCAACGGTATTAAGACAATTTTGTTTTCTATAAACTCTTACTAAAACAATATGTCATTTTAAAAAAAGAAGCAATTGCTTTTGTAAATAAACATAAATTTGAAATATAATGGCGACCACAATGACGACCATCTTTAAAAATGATTCTGTCCGCTTTGGCAACTACGACATTGATGTCCTGGAAGTTCATATCATTGACTATTAAATAAAAGTTTTTTTAAAAATGTTTACTTTTGCTCTAAAAAGTATATCAAATTGCCCTATCCCTTGCAGAAGAATTTTTGTAGGGATTAATATTATGCTAAAATATGGTTTTTAAAGGGGCTATACAAGTTTTTCTTTCTACTATTGTACTTCACACTGACATACTTATAAATCACTCTCCTGCTTTTCATGTAGAAAAATGACCACAGGTGCCTCTCCGTGCATTTTGTATCACTGGCGTGTACCTGGATAAAGCCACCAGCCTCCTCTCCTGTTAAATTCAACGCTCCGAGGCTCGAATACACATCGGTGAAGGGAAAGTTATTCGAAATCTACGATCTTAGTCACTCGGTCAGAGAGACCTCTTTTTATACTGTAGAAAGCTCTTTTTATACAGTAGAAAAAGACGAGAACGGTTCTTGTAAATGTAGTATTTTAGATACTGAATATGATATAAACTATGGTTTAATTCCCGCTTCATTTCTACAATGTTCCCTCAGTTACCTTTGCCTTAGATTAGGTTCCCAGACTGTTGATTATCAAAATTATAAAAAGCACACTTACAAAATGTTGCAAGTATATTTAACCACATTTGAGTAACTATCATGCTGATTAAATCCAATTGATTTGTAGCTGAAAGTGTTTCTTATTACTAACAACTTTGGCATCGCTGATAGAGTGTCATAGCGCATATGCGAATATGCATTTGATTTTTGTTAATTTCGATCGTGTTATCCTTTTTTATTTTACATCAAAGTTCAAAGTTAAAATATCTCTCATGGTATAGGTTTATTATACACTCAATGTTCAACCGTGATAAACAGAAGTCAGTTTAGAACTGAACTATGGAAACAATTACCCCGAAAGAATATCTTATTTGAAAAAAAGAAATCATTGGTCGTATCCTAGCTTTGTATCCCATTTTATGCTGGCCATTTGCGATCAATTTCGACGATAGATAAAGCTTACATATAGAGTTCCCCTTCATAATTTTTATATTTACTACAAACACTCAGCAAAGAAAGTACTAGATCACATCATGTTTACTTTTTGTTAACATCATAAACAAATGAAAATACTTTCCACATTTAAATTCTTAAAGTGGTAGACACTTTTTGGACTTGTTCTGTAATTGTGTTAATATTTGACAGTGCTTTGACAGATTCATAGCGTACTTTGGAAAATGTGCCACATGTTGCCTTAATGGTTTCAATCTTCCCATTTTTGTATTTTTTTATTGGTGAACTGCTGTTCCACTGTGGTCTACATGTTCGGAAATGATGGAGCAATATTTTATCCGGATCAATGAATTCTCTACAAATTAGAAAAAAATAAGTAATACATAAATGAAATAACTGAGGAAACAAGTACGTAAAACAATGAGCCGATGATTAGTCCAAATCTATTGTGATCGTAACTTGGTTAATTTGTAGATTAAATTATAATAACTTCCATTGAAAACTTCATATGTCTACATAACGACAAATTACCTAGCTATAAACATATCGATACATGTGACTATGTAACAATATAAATGAAAGGTATGTTATTATTTGATATAAGAATGAGAGTTTCTAAATGACAGGTTATGCCTTTGTGAAATACCACAAAAATAACACACACACACTACTTTCCTTCGTTTTGTTAAAAAGCTTCTAATCGTTAATCAAAATACTGAACATATATGGGAACATATTTAATAAAACCATCGCAGACATTCGGACACTAACGTTTTTTTAAATTTTTGGACATCATGGTTAATGTCCATTTTAATTTACTAAACACGCTTCGATGTTAGGAAGTATACCCTATTTTGATATCTCAGAACATATGCTAGCAATTTGAAGAACGGAAACAAATATTATACAGCATACAGCACGTACTTTTGTAAACATCTCTTTTCTGATAAAACGTTTAATAAATCTACCAAAAACCAACTTGAAAAATGCTATGACCCAAAACTTTGCAAAGTTTGTAAATTAAATTACTAATTAATAATATAAGTATTTACGCAATATACGGGGCCCTGCTGCAGCGTCTTATTTGCATTTTATTTATAACGTTAATTGAAATCCTTAACACGACTACATATCGTTGGAAACCGATCTTTTTAGAAATATATATCCCATAGGATGATGCCTGATATCCCAGTCTAAGCTGGGAAATTCACAATATAAAATTCTTGTCATATGTCGTGTATGATATTATTATAGATAGAGAAATGCAAATCTAAATATAAATTGTTTTATCGAATCGAATTTTATTTAACTTTAGTTCCTGGGGATAAATTGTATCGACCAACAGAACAAAAAGCGTATTATTTGTTTTATGTTATCACCCAGATAGCATGATGTATTATTAAATTTAGTTATAATGTACTCTGCTTTTCTGGTGAAAATCTCAAAATAGAATCTCTTTCTAAGCAATATTGAACGAATCTGCCAAAAGGGATATACAATTTGTTTAAATGTGAACACCACTTACTTTAAGGAAAATTTGCATTTAAAAACCTGACGTAAATATTTATTTTTTTCATTATAAACGAAAGAGCTTTACAAACTTTGTTATATGTCCAAATAATCTTGTTTACAAAATGCAACAATTGAAAAGCAAATTTATCAAAATTGCAAACGAGAAATGTAGCTTACTTCCTGGCAATAGGGCAATTATGCGGTGTATAGAAGAAAAGACGAATGCAATGACTGTGAAGACATGTAATCATTAATTTCAAACATATCCAGATATTTACCAGAAAATATTACTGACCATAATAAGTGTTTACCGGGGTTCCTTACAATTTATTTCTGTATATTTTCACGTGCACTTTTACAGCAGTAAGACATGGTATAAATGGTCGAAATACTAGTAGTGGTAAAAGAGCTTGAATCGGCGATGAAGCGATCCTTAAATGGTTGTTAGTACAATTTAGGAATCCAATGCAAAGTTGGAAGTTTAATTTGCTGATCATCTATGCTAACTTTCAAATTTGAAAGAGCAGTGATTTGATCAGTGATAAAAAAATTTCCACAGAAGATCTCAATATATAAGTACAATCTAATTTGTTGCATAAACAGTTAATATAATGTATCGTCAAATCAGGTGTTTGATTTGTTGGCCGCCTTCTATGCCGGAACTTACTTTGAAATTCTTGGATTTAGTTTTTTAAGATGTCTTAAATTAAATTTCGATTTAGGCGGAAATAGGTGTTCATTTGTTCCAAAAAATGTGATACGAGAAGCAAAAATGTTTTAAAAAAAAGAGTTAATAAAATTTTTAGGTTTCCTAGACGTTAACGCATGAAGATAAGAATTCTCACGACAGCATCATTTAACTCGAAATGTTTCAAATAAAACAACATTTTGTCCCTTATGTTCAGGATAAGCTACATCAATTATTTCATTAATCGAATTTTCAATCATGTCAACAAAGTCTACTTTGATAGAATTTGCAAATTTTATTTAAATGATATATTAAGTTCTGATATTGAGGTTGTTCTAAATTTTAGCATAGATGTATACTTTATCATATGTAACACATGTATCAGATTATCTGTTAACAATCTTAGACACGAATCTGGCATTGAATCATATTACCTATATTTTTGCATATCATTAGGTTTATTGTTTTCTGTATGAATATCTCTATTCGTGGCCGAGAGGTTAAGGTCACTGACTTCAAATCAAGCTGGCCTACGGAAGTTCAGTGGTTCTAACCAGATGACCGCTCGTGATGAAATAATGCACGGAGGGGCACCTGTGGTCTTCCTCCCCCGTCAAAGCTGAAAAGTCGCATTATGACCTAAAATCTCATTCGGTATATCCCATGTTCCCGTAGAGGGATCAAACCCGATTTTCATCGCTACGCATGGGATCGATTCCCTATCAAATTAATGGTAGATTTTGGAATAAAAACAACACTTCCCATACTGTATTGCATTTTATGTTATTTCTACCTCTTGGATAGGAGGTATATTTATTTATGTGAACTGCGCTCATAGGTGATTCTATTTATAAGTGCACACTACGTATATACTGCATTTATATCATATATCTATATTCATACTAATGCGCAAGACGTTGCTATTGGAACATATTATGCGGACGCTTATTCGGCTCAAGGAAAAGGCGTACTTTTCAAAAATATCCGAAGTCAGACGATTTTTGCACATGCCGGAAGTACACATTTTCTTTTCATTTGATAGTATATATCTCATTAGGTATATTGCGTGTTACCGTAGAGGAATCGATCGACGCGACAAAAATCGGTAAGATCTATTCCCTATAATAGTGTCAATGCGACGTTAACCCAACAAAAATTTATGTTTATACAGTTGTCTTAACTTAAATTACGAAATGTCATTATTAAGGTAGAATACATTAGCTGATATATATAAAATGGCTGCAAAATTGATAATTTCAAAATCAGCACGAAGACACTGGAACGACAAACAGAATAATTATAAAAAAGCATTACCTGAGATAAAAGAACAACTAAACGTACTACCTAAGCGAAAAGAACAACTGAAGTTGCATTCAGAAAGTATTTGAACAAATGATTCCACGGAGTATTTCTGATTTGACCACAGGTTGGCAAGACACAGAGTTCGAGCAGATAACATTAGCAAAGAAACTTAGTCACGCATGCAGTAATGCTTGATTATGGCGTTGGCAGTGATGATGAATCTATTCCTAGATCCTAACGCCTTTTTTATGTTATGAATAATAATAATTTACCAGTAAAGAACGTAATATTTACAAAATGTCTCGGACTTAGACATAGAGCTGTTGCAGAACTTGTAGCCAAGTTGTTAACGTCGCGGAATTCAAATTACTTTCGATCAATGACTTTGGCTCGGATTTCACTCAGGTCATAGAATTCTTCATGTTAGGACCCATCTAGCTGGCTTCGGGAAGTTGGGCGATCTAACAAGGTGCCTGTCTATGATAACAAAATGCACGAAGGGGAACCTGGGGTCATCCTTTTCGATCAAAACTGAAAATCCACCATATGACCTTAAATTGTGTAGATGCGACTTTGAACCGAGCAAAACAAACAAACGCTTGTTATTGTAATGTTTCTTATCACTGTTATCGACAGGCCGGTCACATAATTACGGATAGTTTAAAAACAGTTAATGATAAATAAAATCTAAAGGTACAAAAGATAGAATTCCTTTGTGATCCAAAGAGATCCCAAGTTCTCACTTCGAAACCTACACAAAACTATGTCTAAGTTTCAAACGAATTTTGTCTTAACTCCTGCAGACATAGCTTCAAATACAATTATCATTATATGACGCTTTAACTGCAAAGAGAATATATAAGGGTAGATTTTTGGAAGCACATAGCACTAAAAACACAGCACAGAGCCACTCATTTGCAAAGTAGACCCACAACAAAAGTAAGCTGTAACTGAAAATATTATAGACTGGTTGCTTCAAAGATCTAAAAAGTACATACAAATTACGCAAAATATAGATAGAGGGGTGAGGGGGAGGGGGGGGGGGGTGTGGTAAGGGATAAAAAGGGGGAGGAGGTAGAAGGGGAAAGTATAACTAGGATGAATATGCAAAGGGAATGCTACGTTCCTTAATACCAGTTACACTACAACGTAAACCAAAAATAGCGTAGACATGAATGTACCAAAGATAAACGTACCACCATATTCAACTATCTAACATAGAAAAGCAGACAAGTAAGCAGCCAAAATAAAGGGGTGGGGGCAAGAAAACTAACTCATAGTAAAGGAAAAATAAACAGGGAAGCGCAAATGCAAGGGAAAAGGAGTGGGCGATAGGGGAAGTAGAAAAAAGAAAACGCTTACAACATACAAGAGAATATACGCAACAGAAAATAAGAAAAGACATAAAAAATGGAAATCAATTAATATATATGAAAACGTATAGCCACAAGATGAGAAAAAATGTAAAATGTCACGTAGATCAATATATAAATTTTTAGGTCAGACCTGATAACAATCAGTTGAAGCTCCCCATTTTGTTATTGGATCCCTATTTTACATAAAACCCTATATATAGCTCGATTTATTGCAGATAAACCTTATGCACTATAGATATATATCTACTGACATCTTGTCTGACCAAGTACAGATGTACTGCTCTAAGAAACATGAGTCGGGCGTTGATTTGTTTTGTTTCATCAAGAAATAAAGAATCAAAAGCCATAAAACAAACACTACATATGTTCGACTATTAGTACTCATAACTTTTGCAATATCTATAGTAGTTTTAACACTAAATCTCATAAAAGAAAGACTAGTAGCTTTACTTGGGGGAAACATTTGCAGGAGAAAACAAAAGTTAATTATTTTGCATGTAAGCATACTACAGCAATTTTTATAGTATTTTCACAAATACACCCTGTGGAATGCTGTGTTTTTGAAGCGGTAAGATTTGTTTAGATAACATATTTATTCAATTTGGCAATAAAGCTTATAGACAAGTAATTGGTATTCCTAGGTTGACTTACTGCGAACCTTTTCTTTACATTTTTACATGGATGTTTTTAGGTATGCTTTACATTTTTACATCAATGGTTAAGCTTTACAGTTGCCGTTTGCAATATGACTTCTTCTCGGCGATATATGACCATTTTGTGTCGATTCGCCGTAAAACCCAACTCACTCACTCACTCCTTGCTGATTTACTCTAAAAGTATTATAAATGCCACTTCCTGCTCACTTTGTCCCCTGAGACGCTGTGCTCTAGAGTTATATCTTAAGGAGTTAATATGCACGTTAGTATTACGTGACGTCTTTAAAGTAACATCTATGTATATAAATGTCAACGTCATATTTGTTTGCATGTTTTGATTTATATATAATTAAATCTCAGAAGCGTTAGTAGCTCTTGTTTTGAGTCTTAACACTTGCGACGAGGACATACGGCAATAAGATGACGAAAGAACATATAAATAAGATGTAAACATAGAGATATACTTGATAATCACCAGAGTACAGTTTATTATCAAGAAAGAAAGATATTGCAAAAGAATACCGAGGACACAGATTCCCGTAGAGAAGATTCCAGATTATTGTCCATGATTATTGTCGGCAAGATACTGGATTATTGTCGACTATTGATTCAAGAAACAGAAGAATAGACGATCGAATTAAAATTGCGACGGAAAACAGAAATTTGAGAACATTGCAGTTCATTCCTGACAGCGATCAACTTTCAACGTAAAAACAGCGGGTAGAATGGCTAGAAAGAAATGAAAGATAATTCAGTTTCTTTCTAGATTACGGAGCCACACAGGACAGCATAGACGCTTTGATTATTTACGGAGGAAAAAAATGAAAGGAAATCCTGATGACGGCGAAAAACATCAACTGAATGAATACCAAAAAATACGAAAAACTGAAAGAGAAGTTGAGTAATCATTATGCACCAAAGAAGAATAAACATTATTCAAGATGAATATTTCTGAAAGTGAGACCGATACACGAAGACACAACAACCGCTTATGCCGCCAAACTGCGTGACGGATGTGAATTTCCGAATGAAGACGACAGAATATTGGAACATATTATCTAAACAACGGACATTCAATCGCTTATTAAGAAAACAATCATCCAAACATAGTCTCCCCAGTGGTGGTTTTGCCACTGACCGTTCCAAGGCGGTGCCCCACCGTGTTCCTGTATTTGTTTGTTTTGTCCTTGTGTGCGAGTGTTGTTCGTGTGTGTCTTGTGGTGGGGGGGGGGGGGGGGGGGGGGGGCGGCTGCGTTTTTTAGAGCGTGGCTTTCCCTGTTGGATGTTCTTTCTTGTTTTTGTGTGTGTGCGCGCGCGTGTGTGTGTGTGTTTGTGGTGTGCACGTCTGCGTGCTGTGGGTTTCGTTTTTTTTTTTTTGTTGTTTTTTGGGTGGGAGGGGGTGTGGGGGGCGCTGTCGTGCGTGGCATTCCCTGTTTGTTATTTGTCTTTGTTTTTTAAGTGATATATTACAAAACGTACACCAGTTAGAAGATGCTTCAATACAAGTAAATGCTATTGCGAAAATCAACCGACGTTTAGACCAATGGAGAAAGTAAAGATCAAAACAAATAGACATCTTTCAAAATAGAAGTGAAAATAAGAAATTCTGCACATATTGCAGAAATTTTCATTCGAGCCG
Source organism: Mercenaria mercenaria (assembly GCF_021730395.1). Lineage (NCBI taxonomy): Eukaryota > Metazoa > Mollusca > Bivalvia > Venerida > Veneridae > Mercenaria > Mercenaria mercenaria. The sequence goes on along the minus strand of NC_069361.1, from coordinate 120,597,100 downwards.
ACGCCGTGAAGAGTGTCCAATCCGACATAATACTCTCTCACCGGTCATCAACTGTTGTTTCTCATAAAATGTAAAGAGCTCGAACTTCTTCTTTGTTTAACTGGCATTCAAATCTAGCCATATAAGAATATGGATTTAACGTCGATTTTCTTCAGTATCTCAGTTGCGAAACGGTGTGCAGCTTACCTTACCAATTTTTCTTGATTCCATACCAGTTGAAACTTGTTCTCCGCAAGTAACTGTTACGATCCCCCACTTTAATCAAGTAATTTAGAAACAAATATGAACAAAAAAGAGACGATTTTAAATTTGAAATTGTCAATCAAAAGGCGTCTTTATTTCAAAGCTCATTTGCTCAAAGTTATATGTATATAATAGTTAGGAAATGGAATAAAAAAACTGAAACGGAATGCCTTTCAAACACACTTGATCCTAGAAGAAAGCAATAACTTAAAAAAAAACAATGTATCCGAAAATATATGTTCAAAGAGTGTCCAATGTTAAATTATAAACCCGAGCGCTTTCGGATTTTGAAAAGTCCTTTTAAAGGGTAGCATCAATCTAAACAATAATGACGTATGATCTACCTTTATAGTTTGATATACAAATGCTAACTGAATATATCGATCGACAAAAGATCGAGTTAATTGATAACAGATTTCAGGCATCAGTTTCTGTCCTTGATAGTAGTTATTTAAAAATAGTACTCCTCTGATTTGTTTACGCATCTTCTACCAGAAGAGCAACGTGTGGTATGTTTAGAAATAAAAAAAAACACATCCTAGGGAAAAGTGAAAATATGTTTTGATGCTAAATGAGTTGTCAAAGTACAAATACTTTGTTCAATGGATGAGTTAAATTCAAATGAGGATTAATATATCTTTCTAAATAAGAATTATGTCAGAGCCGTTGGAGAATGTATAATTAAAACAATATCATTTATTCTCGAGTTGATGAAAATGCCGGTGCTTACTTAAAAATGCATTTGATGAAAGGATTCCGATACAAATAACAAAATGCCGACTGTAATTCAAGAAAAAAAAGCTACATAAAATTTCGTTTATGTACAAAGTAAACTGTCCTACATTTTGTGGAGTGTATAAGTTATAAAATGCCAATGTCAAAACAATGTACATAACACACATCAGATAAAAATATCAATTGATTTTTTTTCAGTTATGTTATTACTACTAATTTGGTTTGCATTAGGACTTTAACGGTGCTTTTTAGTAATCATAGGATTATACATATACCAATTCATTTATAAACTATTGAAAATGCGAGTTTCAACTTGAAAATATCGCACAGTGGCTTTAAAAGGGAGAAAAGAAGTAACAAATAAAAATGTTTGATGTGATAAATAATATTACAGCTTCTGTTAGGGTCTCGAAACTTGTTTTGTATTAAAAATATGTATTTTCTTACATCTATTCACTTAGGAGTAAGTATTCAATTAAGTAACAGGTTTCTTTGAAAAAAGTTTATATTGTGAATTGATGTATTCACTAAGTAACAAGAACATGCATATTAATGATTGTAAAGCTAAAACATTTACATTTTCTAGGGGTCTATGGCTGGCGCTGTCAAGCATAAAGTGAGTATGTAAAGATGCTAAACTTTGATTGCTTTGCTTCAGCTGAGAAATAGTGTTGCTTTGAGTAAATGAAGAAGTTTATAGGGAACCGGCAATAAAAAACCACTACCTCGAGGAAAGTTCGTAACATTTCCCGCCACATAAATCACATTTTAAACTTAGACAAAGAACTTGCATTTTCTCTAAATATCCTATAATAACTTAGTCAGATTTCATGAAAAATATTTCTTGTAGTTTGAAAGGATTTACCTTCTATTACTGATTGAAGTACAGACTTACGAAGCAGTGGATCAAATAGAATATGTATATTATATATAATGCTTTCTATCTTTTTCTAGGGTTTCATGTCTTATACTTTAAAGGTTATAACAAAGTACATTATGACTGACAAAATAAACAGACAACTAAACGAGAGGACGGACAAACAAAGAAAATAAATAGACACCGAGTTTTATTTTTTTACATTACCTTCTACCAAATCACTAAAAGATAAAATGTAAGGGTAGACTTTTCGGAAGTACAGAGCACTAAAAACACAATCCCAGGACCACGCATGTGCAAAGTAGGCCCACAAGAAAAAGAAGCTGTAATTTTAAAAATATTTCAAGTTGCTTCAAACATTCAACAGGAAAATATTAATTCATGCTAAATATAGGAGGGTAAGGGGCAAAATGGGGTCGGGGTTGGGGGTGGAGGGAGGAACTCGAAGATGAGAGTTGAGCAAGGACGCATAAGCAAGGGGAAAGCCACGTTCCTTAATGACAGTCATACTGCAACGTACACCACAATAGCGCAAACACATATACCAAAAATAAACACACAACCACACCCAACTAAAAAACATAGAAAACCGAAAAAACAACACATAAGAAAATAGTAGGGCACCGTTTTTTACTCACAAACATACAAACGCACCCACACAAGTAGGAATAAAAAAACGAAAGTGTACCATCTTAGGATTCCGGCAGCAAAAACAAAGGGGAGCCACGAAAACTTACATAAAGGGGGAGGGGAGGCAAAAAAATCGCGTAATTGCAACGGGAAGGAGGGGGCAAAAGGGGGATTGAGGAGGGAAAAATGCTTACAACAAACAAGAAAACATACGCAACAGACACTACAAGACAGACAAAAAAAAAACAAACAAGTCGAAAATAGGGACACCGCCTTGTAACGGTCGGTAACCTATATGAAGGAAACTGGCGGTTTTAAACGCGTTTGGGGCATGCCAACCTCGCACTTACCCACTTATTCCCAGGGCAGGTTAGACAAGGCAATGTTAATAAATTGCCAACAACAAACAAACTACATACGCAACACAAAATACGAGATGGACAGTTAATAAAATGGCAACAACAAACAAGACTACACACGCAATATTAAATACTAGAACCGAAAACAAATTGAAAATAGGGGCACCGCCTTGGAACGGTCAGTAACCTATATAAAGGAAACTTGGGGTTTAAACGCGTCTATGGCATGCCATTCACGCACTTACCTCAGTTTAAGCTAGTAAGTAAGGGCATGTCAACCTCGCACTTACCCCATTTTCAACAAGTAAGAAACCACGTTTCATGAAAACAGTTTGCTTTTTAAAAATATTGGTATATTTGATATTTCCTGTTTCCATAGTAACCATATTTGTTGCCAAAAATAAAAGGACATGCACATTTTCCATTTTCGGATCTAACTATGTATCTTTTTTTTTAGAATGATCCTACTCTGCAGTTTTTGTTTCTTCATTCATTGGGATTTTTTATGCATTTCAAATGAATGTCCATCAATCCAAGTTTCATGAAAAACCTCTTTTCCTTTTAAAGTTATCACATAATCCCACTTTGTGTTACTGGCTGACGGGTGGACTTAGTAAATGACACGCGAAGGACAAATCATAAGACACTTCCGACGACACACTGGAAATTGTTTAATTATACGTTTCTGTTATGTGTATGTAACATACATATGAATCCTAACAAACCAAATGTAATTTGAATTTCTCCTAACGAGTTCGATTCAATTTAACGATTTAAGTATTCGGCATAGAAAAGAGCAGATGATACAAAAGCCCTTTTCACCAATTTTGAGTCGATAATGTACTGATTCGTTATTTCCGCAGCTAAAATGATGGTAAGCTAAAAATACATATTCATATCAAATATATAAAACAAATTCAGGACATATTGAATTTAATATGATTTAGTGTTCATTGAAATCAGTACACTTTTATAGGGCTGATGTTTAAAACATTTTGATGTCAAAATGCTATTGTAAAATGCCGAAAAATTGTTACAGTTAAATGCAATATATTTCAATTTGCATGTGAGATTACTAATTAGTTATTTTTCTTTTCTTTTTTTTTTCTTTGTATTAACAGAATGAGTAATAACTCCAACAAAAATATCTGAGCATATATTTAATTATTGCAGACTTATTGTTTAATAGAAAAAAATGAAATTCATATTCTGAAATAAATATTTTCCATTTAAACCTTGAGAATTTAAAATTTCAAGTGTCAGTTGATATCTGAAATACTTTTTTCGGTGTTCATGCGAAATGAACGACAAAATATGGTCGGCAAATCCATGAATCGATTCATAGGTTCGTTAATTTCGCATGAACACCGAAAAAAAAGTTTCATTTCTTATATTTACATTATATTTCCTTTCCATTTGTAAAGTAAATAATAATTATGAATTGCATATAATTTGTAGCATTTAGCATTAAAAACCGCTTCCCGGACATTATGTTTGCCAGACGGAACAACTGCGGCGTCATCTAAGGAACGTTCCTCGTACCTATACGCGGACGTCTCCAAGCAGCGAAGACATACCTTTCGCGCCTTTCCTTTTGCTGTTTATACGAAATGAACGCTAAAAGTTTCAATCGAAAAACACAGGGCAGTTGTAAATATATCTTCTTTAGCCTTTTATTTGTTGATCGATTAAGCTACTTAGACTTTTAAGCACAAAAGCTGCAAAATATGTAACGTAATATAAGTGCACGTTTGCCAGAAAAACAGCTAAAATATAAAACAGCGTTATCATACAGATCTTAATCGGCAATGTTATATTCGGCGTGCGTATATTTTGTTTAATTTAAACATACATGTTGAACTGTAGAATGGTTTTATACTTGCCTAGTAAAACCTTCTTTGGGAAAGGTGTCATGTATATATCCTCTTTGAAGATAAACCCTTGATGGCATATAGACATTCTTTATCCTGTCAATAAGTGGATGTGTTGCATCTTCATACTGTCCAAGTAACATCGGATGAGTTGTATTTGTTGGTTTCCAGGACGTTATATGAACACTCACATATAACGATAATACACCCACTTTTTTCTGCTTGAACGCCTCCATCTTTTTAAAATTAAAGGTGCAGTGTAATTTTGAGGCCCAACAAAATACAAATATATAGACTATACAATGAGTCAATGGTGAACAATGAACGTGGTTGCTATAATTAAACCTTTCACTTTCTACGTAAAAACGCTTCAATAGCAAAAGTGACAAATATGTATTATTCAAAATATTATTATCTACTTTTTGGCGTGTTGACGTGCATAAGGATATATTCTATCAACTTTTATGCTAATAACTGTCTGAAATCAAACATATAAGTAAGTAATGCTTTCAGGTAGAGTACGTAGAGAATGTAATGTATAATTTCCATATGCATATTAATATAATGATTCAAAGTCCTAGTAATAGTCTTCCGTGTCATGAATGGTACAGCTCCAGTATATCTGAGGGAAATGTTTGTACCTACTCGACAACGGTACAGACTACGCTCACAAAGTGACACTAACTTTAACATCCCTAGATCGCGAACAAAATTAGCAGACAGATCTATGGCCGTCGTTTGTCCTAAATGGTGGAACGATCTACCTAGCTATCTGAAAGACATTCAGTCGGAAGCCAGCTTTACATCAAAACTGAAAACACATTTGTTTAGTCAGTTTCATGAACAATGACTGTACTCTTGTTAAAATACTAAATATCAGGTTTAAAATAGTATTTAAACATGTCTAAATCTCTAAATCGAAGTTCTGGAATCCTGTTCATATTTTGAATGTATATACTAGTATTCTAAATCTGCGTTATGTAATTGTAAAGCGTAATGGAATATTTTGTATTTTTTGCTCAATATAAATTGCAACAAGTTTCATATTTGTATTTATGCAATGCAACATGTTCCCGAACAACCCTTAGGTTTATTCAATTAATAAAAATATCTATAATGAAGAATAAAATGAATTTATAGTTTTATGTATTATTGCCGCCAGTTTCTTTTTGTCAAGCCATCAATTGGTAAATTCAGCCAATACTCAACGGTCATTCCGAATCCAATTTGATCGTTTTCGTTTTTACTTTAACCAAAATTGAACAGATTTGAATGAAATTTGGATGCGTTGTTTAATGATGAGTTCAGATGAATAATGAACATTACAACGACAGCCATTGAAAGTAGGTTCATAGAGCCGTTAGAGTTGCAATCATGTACTCAAGAAAAAATCTCTCACAAAAAGTGCACTTTGTACTGGTCGCTATGCAGCAATAGCGTCATCTACAGTATAAAATAATTTAACGGCCAACTCTCTTCTAGGGATAATGTACGCTCTTATCTTTGCATTGGATACTTGTTAGTAAGCATGCATTTCTAGACTAAGATTTTCAAACTTGTTTCCAGAAATATTCATTGCTCTGCAGTGGAGATTTTCGCGACATTAGCGGCGCAGTATCAATAGCAAGAAAGCGAGTGCATATTTCTCGATGCCAAGCCCATCATCGTTTTGATGAATATTTTTCTTTCAGTTAAAAATATAATACACATTTTGCTCGTTCGAGTGAGTAAACCTGACTGATGTTGGCGTAAATGTACTTTATGACGTCAAGCCATCAATTATTGAGGTGTCAAAATACAGACGGACGATCCATGTCGATCAAATGTAGCTGTAATAGCATTATACAATAATTTATATTTCATTAGCTCGATATATTCAAAGATTTTATTTACAGGTTAGTCGTTAGCAAAACCACTAAAATAACTTTATAGCTCTATTTTCTTAGTTTGTGTCTAGGTAACAACTATTAGATAGCTATGTTTCTAAGAATCGTTTTAATGATTTCATTATTTATCACAACAGGATCATTTAAGTGCCGTACGACGGTCATGAAATGTCTTCACGTATATGAATTCAATGTTAGAGTATTTCTGGTCCTTAAGGATCATGGTGTCCATTTAATATATGTTGCACCCTAAATTTACGGCTTAAAGGGGGATGTTCATTTCCCAGGGAAACATATTTGCACTTCAGCATGTCAATAATTAATAGTCATCTGCAAATTGGATACTCATTTAGTGGTCAGCCAGATATATTTATTTAACATATTAATTACCATCACATGTGTTTTATGGTTTGGCTAGGTGTTATCAGTATTTTCTTTTTTCAAGATAAAAAAGAGATTGAGAAAACGATGCTTGTTGCTGCTGTAGTATTAATTTTTTTGCAATGCCAGTCTCGCTATCAATTCTTTGAGGTCGTGTAGTCACAGTCAATTCGTCAAACGTATATAATTACTGAAACGAAATGCACGCACGCATTATTATGGATGCATTTCATAAAAATAGCATGATGTAATCAATGATTAATTATATTAATTAATTATGAGATTACTGTATGTATACGCTGGTCAATATCAAATCGTAAATGGTATGTGCACTGTCTGAAAATGTTCCGTATATACGACTTTTTAAGTTAAATTAAATTTCGTACTAGATCGTAAGTTGACATACACTTTTGAGGATGAGACGGGGCAGTTCAACCTTTGAACTGGAATCACGCCGATTGGTAGACATTTGATTCTGTGTCCATGTTAATAATTCAACATTACTTGGTATTCCCTTTTATGATATTATGACGGCACGTTTTGTATCTTTATAATCAAGTGAGTTCTTATGAATCTTATTTTAGAATAAATTTGCAGTATAAAATCCTCACAATATAATACATAGAATGATTTCAATACATTGTACACTCAAAATGAAAACCATGCAATGTGCTGGTATAAAACTTGAAAAAAAAGTGGCCCGGAATTATAACAAATACTTTCATTCAACACTCAAATTTCAAATATACAAAATGCGCTATTATTTGTCTAAGATTGCAAATGTTGATAAGAAAGACCTATGGAAATGTTGTAAGTGTATTGAAAATAAAATTTGGTACCTTTTTTGGCCTGGTTTACTAGTAATGATGTATCTAGATGTAATTATTTAAACTGAGAGCCACATTCCACACTCAGAGTCTGGTAAATTAGTTATACTATATAATTAAAATGTACTGAACTATACTTGAAAATGTAAAAGACTAATGTAACAATCACATATTCTTTCTCACAAAATGGTGTCATTATGCACCTCAAAAGAGGAAATTTCACATTTTATTCTTGTAGCTGTATTAATTACAGGATTACATGTACTTGATTATTAATGACAACCCTGCCGGTCAATTTTGAATTATATTTTCAAAACATGGTAATTGAAAAAAAAAATGAATAAACCATCAAATAAACAATAATGAGAACAACTATTTCTGATAAAAACCTAACGATTCGTCTCTGTAGAAATTGTTCTTGAAATGCATAAAATAAATATCTGGCATATTAGTGAACAGTGTGGTCCTTGATCACATGCGTTCTGGCTGAATACATACCGGCTACTTTGACCAGTTAGTATATCAATGTACTTTTGTTTTTCATTGCAAATATATAGTATACATGTATAATACATATTTCTGACTGATAGATAATCACAGCAGGTCAGATGGTCAAGCTGAAAATGGATTATCATGTTTGCTTCCAGTAGTCACTGGGTAATAAAACATATGAACCGATGATTCATAATAACCTGATAATAAGCCACATGCTATGACCACCAACCGCTAGCAACATCCCCCTTTAAGGGTCGTTGCAGCCTACATAAGCATTCATGGACAGACTTAATCAAATGATGTGATTTTCATCAGTAGAAAACATTAATTGCCGCGGCAACAGAAAGGATCCGAATACTGACTTATTCTAGTGAATAATAGTCAAAGTCACATTTCAGACTTGATAGTAGGAAACAAAATTTGACAAACCAAAAAACTAAAACTAAAACACATAACATATTTAAAACAAATGTATCTGACAACTGTCGTACGTAGATAATTTTTAAACACAGAAAAGTTGGCAAATAAAACATGTAGCATTAAAGAGATACAATTTCAGTGTTTATGCAAATTACCTCCTGTGTGATTCTTTGGAATACACTTCATTCTACTTAGTAATATTATTTTATTTTGTTAAAACAACATGGTGTACATTGAAAAAAGAAAAGCTGAGCTTAATTTTAGCGAACATTAAGGACACTTGAACGTTAGCTGCAGGTAAAACACAGTCACACTGGGAACCAATCAGCGTTCTACATACTAGAAAAGTCGTTATGCTACTTTCAGACCTTATATTCAATAGCGGGAAACTAAAAAGCAATGAATAAAATGTCTAATGTTTGCTACAGGTAGCAGTATTGACCAACAGGAAGAGACTTATTTTGACAAAATATTATTAGACACCTTATATTGTTTTAATGTCATATATACCCAGAAAAGCAAAGTACACTGCAACATTCAATATTGACCTGACCTTTCAGAATAAGTCCACATACTAAAGAAAGATGAATTAAGGATAAACTATGTGTTCATGCCTATTTTTATGTCCTAAAGAAAAGCAACGATGAAAATCCAATAAGGAAGCCGCGTTTCAGAAAACGCAGTATCCATAAACCGAACGTAGGCAGACTTTCACCCAGGCAGCACACATTTTGTAAGAGTAAAACACATTGCTGTCTCTAAAATGGTATCATTTATAAGTATTAGCTGTCGTTTAGTCATAACGTAAGTGTCATGTTTCTACATCTCGACTTCTTACAATGACAGAACTCTCCTACTGTCTATTACGTTATGACTGTCATAAACAAAACATAACAAAGACAAAGGCCGAACTGGGCAAATCACAGTCTATGATATGAACAGAAAGTTGCTGTAGGATGCATTTTATTTATAATAGCAATTTCTTAAACGACTAAAATAATAGAGTATAGAGGGGTTTTATTTCCAATATGTAAAATACACTGGGGTGGGGGGAAAGCTTTGAATTTTGTGCAGTTAGGTACGGTCATCAAGAATTATAACAGAATTTAATGCCAATACAGACAGAAGAAAGCAAAGCATAACTGCTAAATCAACAGGTCTTTATACCCTTATCAAGTAATTTTGATTTGATACTAAGATAGACAACTTTAAAATGGCCGGCAAAAATTGTTAATGAGTTATCAGCAGATCAAGCTTCCGAATAATATATGGTTTTGCCGAGACCTGACATTAAGTTCGAGCGAAAGGTTGTTTCAAATTATCCTTGATTGAGAAAATGAAGTTCGACAGTTTTTATAATTGGATGAGTAGTATAAATTCTGAGATAGTCAAAAATATTGCATTGTATATTATAAAATGTGACAAAACTTCTTTTAAACACACTGGATCCGGAAGGATACAAGAACATTAAGATAGAATCATAGATTATGAGAAAATATATGTGCAAACAGTGTCAATTAAACTTTTGACACTGAACATTCTCCCTCTCTCTATAGAGAGAGAGAGAGAGAAAGAGAGAGAAATATGAATATTTAAAATAACACTAATATGATTATAACGATGACTTGATGATACAATGTATTGTATAAATTAATGTTACGAGCAACATTTGCAACTTGCGGTAATATGAATATCAAAGTTTGCGTTACGGACTGGATAAGCCATTGGCATTCATACAGCTGAAGTACCTTTTTTTCGTAAGAAAAGATGAACACATTCAGTGTACAAGTGATGTGGTTCCGGTAACCCTTTAAATAACGGGCCTCCTGTTTATGAACTAGACACAGTATGCATTAGTCACGATCTTAGTTATGATAGTGATGCATAAAAAAGTAAGTGTGACAAGAAAATGTTATCTCATTTGAAAAAAAAAAAAAAAACATAAAACATTCAATCTAAATGAAACCGAAAAAAAAGCAAAATAAACCTAGCTATTAAACCACAACATAAATTATGAATTTGGGCTTGGACATAAGTCTTCGGGAGTTGAAGTTCAAGAGCTACGTGTTAAAAAAACAAAAACTATAAAACAAACAAAAAAAAGCACAAACGGAAAAAGGAAGAAACCTTCAAAATAAAATTTATAGCTAAATCCCTCAAAATAAACTAAAGTGATAAATAAGCAGAAAAAATATATTATTCAATTAAAATGAAAATTCCGAAACGCAGAGTTATAGTATGAAATATTTACAAAATTTTGTCAGTTGACCAAGTTTACATGCAAACGTTTTTTAAGGACAATAAAGGTATAAAGTACTTATTAGATATATGTTTTAGCAAATACCCTTGGGTTATTCCATTAAAGAATTTAACTGGACAATATGTTACATTTCACAAAGTAGTCTAAAAAGAAAGAATTCGGCAACGTTTATGGGTGAATGAAGGAAAATAGTTTTATAATCAAACTTTTAAAGCATATTTAAAGAAAAATGAAATTAATATGTATCACATATTTAATGAAGGAAAGGCGGTGGTTATGAAAAAAAAGAAGAGGACGCTTTTAAAGAACTATGAGGAACTACTTTACAGCAAATAATACTTACATTTACTAAAATATTTAAGAGGAAATGGTAAATATATACGACAGGACAAAGCATATTTGTAAAAAAAGAATGACACCGACTGAAGTCAATAAACATTCCAAAAAGGTACTGTTTCTTTAATTTGATTTAAAATAGTAGACGGAGTTTGTTTGAACAAAATCAAGAGCTATTTTAAAAAAAAGGTTACACATCTAACTGGACAGAGGAAATATTTGTAATTAATTGAATTCGCAACACAAACTTACTCTATAAGAGATTGAAATAATGAATCAAATATAGGTGCAATTTTATGTAGAAAAACGTTTACATACTAAATATGAAGTATTTAGAATAGAAATAAGTTATAAAAAAGACTTTAAGAAACAAAAGCCTGAGTAAATTATAAATGTTACCCTGACAAATTAAACATCAGTGTTTCGTATAGTAACCTCAAACAACTATAATGAATTTTTAAAAGATATTATATGAAGAAGTATAAAAGTTCTCGACATTATTCGATTAGAAACGACAGAACAATCAATTGTACACTAAGTCTTAACAAAACTTGCAGCTGCTTACAGAAAAACATTCTGTGGAAGAACAAATACAGCTTGCAGCTTGTATTATAGGGTGACACCTTGTATTATTGGGTGATCGGGTGCTTTAGCACTAAATCCTGATAATCCTGTATTTGCCAGGCCATTTAAATAAGTTCTGAAAACTATTTTAATATAGCATTTCAACAAAATAGAAATAACAAAATGTAAAAAAAACAACAGGTCGCCTAAACGATATGAACGAAAATGTTGCAGCCTCGCAGCAGCCTATTCATGGACGGTAGTAAAAATGTAAGCTACCGTCCACGCCCTCTAGCGCCGGGTTGAGCTGAACTCAAAACAGCATATTATTTAAGTCTGGATTTATCATTAAATCTAGACTTCAGACGTTTTGTGTTTTGAACAGGCTATAAGTGGTATTTCTTATATAATTACACAAATAAAGAGAACAGAAATGTCTCCCCAATCTTCCGTAATAACTAACAATGATTCCGTGGTAAAACTGCTTTCCTACTGCCTATAGTGTCGAGTGCTGACTGGAAACAAAACCAACTGCTTAGTGTTTACAGTTCAATTTCATGAATCAATATTGCTCTGGTAATTTAGATAACTCTGTCAGTCTTAATCACAGGAGTGAGCATCGCTAATGGGGCATCCGTCGTTGCATGTTGTTAGACGTTCAGGAATGACTAAGATGACTAATCCTTCTGTTTTGAGTTAGACGTTCAGAAATGACTAAGTTAGACGTTCCGTTAATAGGCCCCTTCCCCTCAGAAAAACTATATCAAATCATGCAGTTTCCCAAAATATTGACGTCAGGTTTTTTATACCCCTTTGCCCAAATACCGAGCTATATTTTTTTCTCAAATCACAGCCCTGGGCCCCTTCCCCCAATTGTAGCCAAACCATGCTGTGAGTTATCGTTATACTTAATACTCTGATATCCTAGCACTCGACCTTTTGGATTCTACCATGCTAGCAATAAATGTTAAACGGGACATATTCGCTACAGACACTTAGGCGGGGATGTCGAAAGAAACCAGTTTAAATCTAATGAATACAGTCTCCTGTGGCATGGTTTATTCAGACTTGGGAAAGGTAAGTACAATAAATTTTATCAAGATTTTTATTCAATCTTTTTTATCATGCTTTCCTGTAAGCAACGTAAATAAGTAGTGTTACCGATGAGGAGGTATTAGTTTTTTTGGAATTATAATGTCACCTCAGCGCAAAATGTGGGCTTATTGAAGTAAAGAAGCACATGTATACTCGCATACAGTTTTTGCGTCGAGATGACGATTTTTACCTTAATATATCTAATGTTGTATATATTTACTGGTGCTATCAGAGAATCTAAAAGTCCGTTTTCATCTAATGTTGTTCTTGTTCGAAAAAAGGACGGATCTTTGAGATTCTGCATAGATAATCACCGCTTGAATTTTCTGACGATTAAGGACGCCTATGACCTTCTCAGGATTGAGGAGACCATTGACAGCTTAGCTGGTACCAAGTATTTCTTCAAACTCGACTTGAGATCAGGATACCGGCAAGTTGCCATGAAGGAAGCTGACAAGTACAATACAGCATTCTCGGTCGGGCCTCTTGGATTCTTTGAGTGCAATCGCATGGGATTCGGACTTACCAACGCCCCCACCACGTTTCAGCGTGCTATGGGAGATCTGAACCTTACCGAATGTCTCATTTATCTGGACGATGTGATTGTATTTTCAAAGTCCAAAGAGGAACACTGCCAGCGTCTTACATCAGTTTGTCAGCGGTTGGAAAAGGCTGGCCTCAAACTCAAAGGATCCAAGTGCGAATTTTTCTGTACCAGTGTCAAGTATTTAGGCCATATTATCAGTGAAAGGGGAGTAGAGACGAACCCAGAGAAGATAGGTTTTTTGAAGAATTGGCCTGTTTCGAAATCCATCAAGGATTTAAGGAGCTTCTTAGGATTTTCAGTGTATTACAGGAGGTATGTCGAGGGATTTTCTCAACTAGCCAAGCCTTTGAATGACTTGTTAGTTGGTCATCCTACGAATACAGCCAGTACGTCCAAGAAGAAACCAACATCTTGGAGTTGGGGTCCTGAGCAGCAGTCAGCCTTCGATTCTCTTCTTGAACGCCTTAGTACTCTTCCCATCCTAGTTTATGCTAATTTTAGCAAGCCATTTTTGCTCAATGTTGATGCCGGTGGTGTTGGCTTAGGTGCTGTATTATACCAGGTTCAGGAAGGCAAGGAGAGAGTTATTGCTTTCGCCAGTCGTGGGTTAAGACCTAATAAACGGAATTATCCCGCCCACAAGCTTGAGTTCTTAGCACTCAAATGGGCTGTCACAGATAAATTCAAGGATTATCTTTACGGCAACTCTTTCAAAGTCCGTACTGATAACAACCCATTGATCTATGTTCTGTCCTCTGCAAAATTAGATGCTACCTCTCATCGTTGGTTAGCTTCTTTAGCTAATTTTGATTTTGAAATTAGCTATAGGAATTTTAAATCCAATGTTTTTGCTGATACTCTTTTACTGTTGCCATCTTCTGCTGAATCTCCTACTGTCATATTTTCTGATGTTGTTAAGGAACTTTGCCTCGGGACTTTAGTTTCCCCTCAGGAATATCCTCTTTTTGAATGTAATTCCTTTTCTCGGAGAGTATCTGAGCATACTGATGCAGTAGGAGATGAACCGTTTGACACACATTTCAGCCACATCGACTGGGCTTAAGAGCAGAGTAAAGACACCACCTTAGCACGTGTGATTGTGTTGGTTCAGACAGGTTGCAAACCCTCACTTCAAAAACACTTTTCTATAGAGGATCCTCTTGTCAGACAGTTTTTCAGAGAATTGCCAAATCTGTTTGTTAGGGATCACATTCTTTATCGCAAAGGTGTAGTTTCTGGTCATTCAGTTAACAAACTTGTACTTCTGGAGGTTTTCCATGAAGTAGCTTTCACAGGCCTACATGATGACGCTGGTCATCAGGGTCAAGAGAGAACTTGTAGCCTTTACAAATCTAGGTTCTTTTGGCCAGGTTTGGAACAGTTTGTTGAAATACGTGTTAGAAATTGTCCTCGTTGTATTTGTCGGAAGACACCATGTAAATTTTCTGCTGGTTTAGTTCCTGTGGAATCTTCTTATCCACTCGAACTCGTTTGTATGGATTTTCTGTCTTAAGAAATTTCTGCGGGGGGGGGGGGGGTATGACAATGTACTGGTTATCACTGTCCATTTCACCCGTTTCGCTCAAGCCATACCCACGAGGAATCAGACTGCCCGTACTACAGCCAAAGTCCTTTTTGAGCATTTTATCTGCCATTATGGCTTTCCAGCACGTTTGCATAGCGACCAGGGTCGGAATTTTGAAGGAGCAGTGATAGAGGAGCTGTGTAAGATTGCCAACATTGACAAGTCTCGCACAAATCCTTATCATCCACAAGGAAATGGTATGGCTAAACGTTTCAACCAGACGTTTATGAATATGCTAGGGTCCCTGGAAGCAGACCAGAAGAAGAACTGGAAATCTCAAAGTCCCACTTTAGTCCATGCCTATAATTCAACTAGACATGAAACAACAGTACTTACTCCTCATTTCTTAATGTTTGGGAGACACCCTAGGCTTCCTAGAATTGAGCCCGATTCTTCTCCATCCAATAAAAGCCATTCAGAGTATGTTTCCAATCTCAAGAAGTGGCTCAACTTCGCTTACAAGGTTGCCAACAGAGAGGCTAGACGTCAGTCCAAGCATCACAAACGGCGATATGATTTGAGGGTTAGGGACGCCAAGATACAGTCAGGAGATAGAGTTTTAATTAGGAATGTTGGGCTTAAGGGTAAGCATAAGTTGGCTGACAGGTGGAATAAAGATGTTCGTATTGTGATCGCTCACCGTCCGGCGTCCGTCCGTCTGTCCGTCCGTTTACGTCCGTCCGTCGTCCGTCCAAACTTTCCTTTTAACAACGTCTCCTCATAAACCGCTAAGCCAATTTCATCCAAACTTCACAGGAATGTTCCTTGGGTGAAGCTCTACAAAACTTGTTCAATGAATTGTATTCCATGCAGAACTTTGGTTGCCATGGCAACCGACAGGAAAATATTTAAAAATCTTCTTCTCAAAAACCAGAAGCCATAGAGCTTAGATATTTGGTGTGAAGCATTGCTTAGTGAACCTCTACCAGGTTTGTACAAATCATGATCCGGGGTCAAAATTGACCCCGCCCGAGGGGTCATATGATTTTACATAGGAAAATCTTAAAAAATCTTTTTCTCAAAAACAGAAGCCCTAGAGCTTAGATATTTGACATGTAGCATTGCCTAGTGGACCTCTACTAAAGTTGTTCAAATCATTACTCCGGAATCAAAGTTGACCCCGCCCCAGGGGTCACTTGATTTTACAATGATTTCTATAGGAAAATCTTCAAAAAAATTTAAACATCAGGGTCATGATGACCCTGGATCGCTCACCAGAGTAATATGAGCTACATGTTTCAAATGTCAAACTGATGATTTTTAGAATTTTTTTGGAAAATTTTCCGATGTACAATCAAGTAACCCCTGGGGCGGGGCCAATTTTACCCCGGGGTTCATGATTTGAACAAAGTTTGGAGAAGTCTACTAGGCAATGTTACATATCGAATATCTAAGATCTAGGCCTTCTGGTTTTTTTTAAGCAAATGTTTGAAGATTTTCCTATGTACAATCAAGTAAACCCTGGGGCTGGGTCAGTTTGAACCTGGGGTCAAGATTTGAACAAATTTTGTAGAGGTCCACTAGGCAATGCTACATGTCAAATATCTAAGCTCTAGGCCATCTGGTTTATTTTTAGAAAATTTTGAAGATTTTTCTATGTACAATTAAGTAACCCCATGGGGCGGGGCGAATTTGACTCCGGGGGTCATGATTTGAAGAAATTTTGTAGAAGTCTACTAGGCAATGCTACACGTCAAATATCTAAGATCTAGGCTAAGATTTTCCTATGTAAAATCAAGTGACCCCTGGGGCGGGGTCAATTTTGAACCAGGAGTCATGATTTGAACAAACTTGGTAGAGGTCTACTAGGCAATGCTTCACACCAAATATCTAAGCTCTAGGGCTTCTGGTTTTTGAGAAGAAGGTTTTCAAAATTTTTCATTTCGGTTGCCATGGCAACAAGAATTCTGTAAGGAATTCAATTCTTTGAATAATTTTTAAAGAAGACCATCCAAGAAACATCCCTGTGTAGTTTCATCAAAATTGGCCTGTTGGTTTAGGAGAAGACGTTGTTTAAAGGAAAGTGTGGACGGACGACGGACGGACGTAAACGGACGGACAGACGGACGGACGCCGGACGGCAAGCGATCACAATACGAGCTAAAAAAAACAGAAGGCCTAGAGCTTAGATATTTGACATGTAGCATTGCCTAGTGGACCTCTACAAAATTTGTTCAAATTATGACCCAGCCCCAGGAATCACTTGATTGTACATAGGAAAATCTTCAAAAGTTTTCTAAAAATAAACCAGAAGGCCTAGATCTTAGATATTTGACATGTAGCATGGCCTAGTAGACTTCTACAAAATTTGTTCAAATCATGAACCCCGGGGTCAAATTGACCCCGCCCCATGGGGTTACTTGATTGTACATAGAAAAATCTTCAAATTTTTCTTAAAAAAAACCCAGAAGGCATAGAGCTTAAATATTTTATATGTAGCATTGCCTAGTAGACTTCTACAACATTGGTTCAAATCTTGACCCTCAGGGTCAAATTAACCCAGCCCCAGGGGTTACTTGTTTGTACATATGGAAATATTGATAAATTTGCTGAAAATAAACCAGAAGGCCTAGACCTTAGATATTTGTAACATTGCCTAGTAGATTTCTACAAATTTTGTTCAAATCATGATCCCCGGTATAAAATTGACCCCGCCCCAGCGGTAACTTATATGTACATCGGAAAATCTTTAAAAAAAATATAAAAATAAACCAGAAGGCCTAGAGCTTAGATATTTGACAGGTAGCATTGTAGATTCGCTTTCATTTGAGGACAAGGCAGTGACAGTGTTTTCCCCACGTGCAGATAACAGAAAACACGACATCTTTAAATTTGTTGGTTAGCCATTTTTTGTTGAATGGTTTACTGAATAAAGAGATGTAGAGGTCTATCTGATAACTAAATCTAGAACGCGGGCTACCTTACTACTTCGTACATACGGTTGAACCGGTTAAATTACTTATAATGTTGGGTACGAAAATTTGCGTTGCCGTAGTTTCAGCCAGTAGTTAAGTTAATCAATGATGCGTTCCGAATTACGTTGAGGGTCATTTTGAGCTATAACGCACAAAATTGTACGTCAAGGAAAACCGTGCAAACAATATTGATGTTCTAGCATGATTTTTTAGGATATTTTAACATTTTTAATTGAAAGTCTAAATTTGCAAGTAGATTTTCAGATTTAGCAACAAGAAAAAAAAGCTACATGCTAAAATTTGCAATTGGTCAAAAAAGATAAATCTGAGCTCTGCAAATGCAAACTGAAGCCGCTCACATTACTTGTTGAAAGACTGTTCCGATGCATTCAATTCCTGTTCTCTTAGGAATCCCCAATCGAGCATGTCCTAAACAATATGATGAATTTCTTGAAGTATTTTGAGGGTATGAAACCGGTTGTTTTAATTATGGTGCAAAATTAAGATATTTTATGGTGCTTAAGTTTAGGCATGTGAAATTGGTGTCAGAAACTTTTCTATCTGGTTGCCAGAACGGGTTAGTTGAAATCTGAATTTTGTACACTGCACGCATACTCAGATACCTTTAAAGTTATACGTTTATGAATCATGGCGATCAGATACCAATAAACAATTGTAGCATTTTGTCGGCTCCTATGTTCATACTAAACTGAGAAAGGCAGAACAAATTCTTCTAGCTGCTTTACCAGTCTGTTTTTGCCTTTTAATGATATTGAGCAAACTGAAGGTCATAGACCACCAAGTCAAAAAAGTACATGGAATTCACTGGGATAAAGTAATGTTTGGCCGTTCTGGCTGCGGTCAGTCGTGTAAACAAACCCACCCATACAGTGATTTTTTTTTTCAAAACTGAATTTTTTTACCGCATTTACATTGTTTCATTATAGTTAATTTTGACAAAATTTGCTACTGTTTTATTTTCATTGGAAAAAAAAATATTTAACGAATTTCTCCCACCAAACAGTTGGTTGTCCATGTTTTCGTAATTTGCTCGTTTTTCACAATTTTCAGGCATCTCGGTCACAGAATGCTTTTTCCCTAAAATGAATACTGGGGTTATAGATATGGTCTATTATGCAGAGTATTGTTGTACTGCTCCAGTGTGCTTGTTGACAGACTGAAACCACTTGCTTGCAGTTCATAAGGTATTTATTTCTATCTTTCTTTTTCTTTATAGTTGCAGTTGTGGGAAGCAGTTTCAATCATTCAAAAAGCATGGTATACTGTAAAATCATTAGTATTTGTGTGGATAGATTTTTGTGGTTGAGTCAGTTTACACTCCATTTCATTTTCTTGAGGTGAACATCCATGATATGATATCTGAATGAAAAAGCATTTCTGGACAAAACCATAAAATTTTATACATGTATGCAAATTTAAACAATTATTACCTCACCTGTCACAGGGTGACAAGGTGAGCTTTTTTGACTTCTTGATGTCCGTCGTGTGTCAACAATTTGTAAAACAATCTTCTTCTTCAGAACCACTGGGCAGATTTACACCAAACTTCACAGGAATGATCATTGGGTGGTCCTCTTTCAAAATTGCCCAAAGAATTGAATTCCATATAGAACTCTGGTTGCCATGGCAACTGAAAAGAATATCTTCGAAAATGATTTTTTGTCAGAAATTGTTAGCCGGCAGGGCGTTTCATCCTTATATGACAAAGGCCGATATTCGGCCACTTCCCAATCCAAAAATATTGCATTTTTTCCCAACTGTGGCAGAGAAACTTCCCGAAATGCAAGGTAACTTTTCCCAAAAATCACATCAACAAATGGTTTAATTTTGTTTACATTTTAGTATTACCGGAGGAAGCGGTTCTTGGGTATCGATTTTTTGTCTTACTATAGCGCACAGTACTGCGTGTTACGCATTACCAGATTAATCCGTTATGTTCCGTGTCCTGGAATTTAGATTTTAGTCCGTGCTTCAGGGGAGATAAATTTAATTTGTCTTTCGGTGTTTACTTCTGGTTGATTATTTTCCTCACAAAATGTCATATAACGGGAAATATTAACTCATTCTGCCCGCGCGACGCATTAATGCGTCGACCAATTGTTATCTGAATACCGCGTGCCGCTTCTAGGCGGTGTTGTTATCTACATCTGGAAACCGCACGCCGCGTACATGCGGCTTTACAGTAATAGCATGACGCATTCAGTCGTCACATTTCACTGGTCTTAAATAAAATCTTTTAGTTCTTTCTAACAAGTTGGACCAATCAATTCTTTTGTTGCGTAACATTTTTAAAACATAAATAAAACCGGATGTTGTGAAAAAATAAATGCTTTCGTTGAAAAAAGCTGTAAAAGCGATCGTCGTTCGAGTTATAATTTGTGATTTCTCGAAGTCTGAAAATTACGGATGATTCTTTATATGATCGAAACAAAAAGAAAAAATGAATAAATAGATAAATAGATACCAACAAATATTCATTGAGAAATGACAATCGAAATAATGCAACCCAAAAGTATATACTTTTTCGCTTGTCGCTATGCGGCAAATAATGCCATCTGCGGGATCAAACAATTTTACGGCAAATTGAGTTTATTCTCATTATTATCATTCTTACGTTTTATTAAAATAAAATTATCATTAAACATTGTGCCAGAATTTCATTTAAATCTGTCAATATTTAACAGAGATAGATATAAAAACATAGCTATGGAGCTATAAAGGGCGTTGAGTATATTCTTTATAAGTACGGTTCTAAACATTTGAGAGCGGAAAAAAAAGAATTATAAATGATCGGGTACTGTTATAAAAAATACACTTCAGTAAAGACAGACGTACATAATTACCGCACAAAAATAACGTGTAAGTATCATACCGAAATGCAAAACAAAAATTTCATAGAATTATTTTACACTTTCATACCGCGTTAACATTGTCCCATCTTTGTGTCGTGACCGTGAACGCACACAACACTGCCTGAACAAAACTGGTAGAATTGTGGATTATATCATTGAAAAGAAAAGAACTAAAATATTTTCTTTTACATGTAAGATTAAATTATCTTCAACTCATGCACACCAGATCTTTAATTCTTACCTATGCGATAGAACAATGCTCATGTGTGTATAAAAAAGTAAAAACATCTTCGTTGGTATCTATCTATTTATTTATTTATTCATCTATTTATTTTGTTGTTAAACTTCGAGACTATCTCTTGATCTATAGAATAAAGTGTTAATAATAACTCAATTATTTCGACAGCTTGTTTGTGATACTTTAGAAACTCCACAAAATTGTTTCAAAATTCAAATTTTAATAAAGTACATGTTTTCTTAAAATTAGGCCAAAATAATCTCATTTTCAGCACAATAATTTCTGTCTAAAATAGCTAAAATATTCATTTTATTACATCTTCATACTAAACACATACGCTATTTTTTATGAGAAATAACTTTATTTTGATGCGTTTTGATTGCCTGGATGCGTATAAATGAGTAAAACCAGTGTTAGAAAATGACAATAATATGTATTTATTAAATTATTTTTAAGAATTGTTCATATTTATTGTTTAAATATGTGCATGATAAAATTTAGCATTTTATAAATGTTGTTTAGCCAAAACAATATCTGATGAGAGAACACGGTCATTTGTTTTGTGTCTTTAATTCAACAGTCTGTTAAAATGATTGTACTACAAAGCTGCATGAAATTAATTTTGTTGCATAGCTACTTCAATTTACTTACAAAGAGTGCAAATTCCATACCTATTAGCACATATCTGATGTCATATGTCACTAATTAACTACAATATCCGAAGCAAAAAAAATTACGAAATCCATGTTATCTCTCAAAACATCTCTCGGTATTCAGGGTAGATTGGCTTATCAGCCTCCTAGGTGGCTGAAAGATAGATATCAGCAGAGTAGAAGTGGAGATAACGGTTTAGGGCAGAATGAGTTAATGCAAATCAGTATCAAACACGTGGCAGTATCAAAAGAAATCAGAGGTCATCTTTCGACCGTGGGGTAAACAGGCGTAAATTTGAGGGTACGGATAATAATACCACCAAAGAAACGGCCTGTGATTAGATTTGAGAAACTTGAAGTCTGAAAAATGCTGTAGTCTAGTCTATTACAGTAAAAATTAAATTTGAGTTGAAAATATTTATTACTCTTCAAATTTATACACTAACACCGTCTTTTCATGAATAGCATTTCTTTCCAAACCGGACAGTTGTCGCGCAAAAATTTCTAAATTTTAAAGGCCTGGGCCTCTATCCAATTTGCTGGTGAAAAGCCCTGGCCGGATTTCAAAAATATTTTATGGAAATGGTCTCTAGGTGACCCTCTACCAAAATTGCCTTAGCCATTCTGTGTCGGTTAAAAGCAAGTTCCTCTACCAAGTTAGTTCAGATTATCCCCCTTGGGTCAAATATGGCACTGCCCTTTGGTCGTATGGTTTACATAGACTAGTTTAGGAAAAACTTTGGCCAACTCTGTATTGAAACAGCTGAAAATATTTGCCTGCTTTCTGAAAGCTTTGAGTATGAAAACATGTTTTTTTTGTTGGGGTCTCTTTTTATCAATTTACAATGTTTGATTTGTGTTTTACAGAGCAGGCAGCTACAAAATGGAAGGTCAACAAAACCAGTATACTTGAAAAGGAAGAAAGAAACACCAGAAAATATGAAAAGACAGAAGAACAAAGGAACTAGAATAAAAAAAAAAACTTTTAAAGGTAGGAATTCAGGATTTACTGGGAAACTAAATTTATATTAAGAACAGCAGTGATTGATTAAGCTCTGTTACTTTAAGAGATAAAATACTATTATCATATTGATTTTGTTATGCTAATAAAACATACTAAAGTTTCATTAATCTTATTTTAGATAATTGTTTTCTGGTTTATTTTGAAAAGGTTGTCTACTAATTAAGGCATCGCCACAGTCACAACTCCGTATCAGTTCATATTTTCAGGCCGAGTATTTTTCTCTTGAAAATTGCACTAAAGCCTAAACAGCTGGTCAAATTATCATCAACATAAGAAGCATATGATGATTTATAGTTAATTTGCTGCTTGTAAAATGTTTGAGTCTCATTTAGACCGAAAGTTTACCCCAAAATATTGAAATTTTATGTGCAGTCAAACTCCAATATAAAAAATATTACAAACACAAAATTTAGTTAATTTCATAGTACAAAATGTATACTGCAAACACTTATGGATTTTTGTCGAAATTGTTCCTGGTTATTGCATTAGACACAAAAAGACAACTCCATGTAAATTTAATTTCAAATGTTGTTTGTACATGCATCACTGACCACAGGTAACCAGGTAAACCTATACATAATCCTATAATATCACCTGTTTATATACATGTAAATTATGTGTGAACAGAAATTGGATAAATTGATGGTGTTGGGATTTTTGTGTATAATTCAGTAATCAAGTAAAATTTCAAAAAAAATTCTGAAGACTTTATTCTTCACAGTCTGCTTTACAATTGGCTGTAATTATCTTTGAAATGTATTGAATATATATTGAGTTTGACAGCACGTAAAATTCCAAAATTTTATCATAGAAAAATATCGAATAAAGGCATAATACAGGTATGTAGTAGTGAAATGCACATCCTTTTACTTGCATATGTTCACATAGTTATTTAAAACATAATTATGACAAATTTATTGACTTTATTGTTACCACTTAGTCATCTTTTATTTTTATGAAAATTTGCATGTAAAATTTTGAATCAAATATGGCTGCCACTGTTGGCGATGCCTTAACATAGTTATATTTAAGTAATATTTTCCATGAAATTTTAAAGAGAATGTTTTGTTATACCCCCATGTAGTAAGCTTGTCTTTTTTGGAACACAGGTGTAATATCAGAAAATACAGGTCAAGTTCGACTTTGGGGTCAGTAGGTCAAAGGTCAAGGTCACAGTGACCCTGAACAGTTAAATGGTTTCCGGATGATAACTTGAGAACGCTTTGGCCTAGGATCATAGCTTTTGTAACACATGTGTAACATCATAAAATACAGGTCGTTTGAATTTGTGGTCAGTAGATCAAAGGTCAAGGTCACAGTGACCCTGAATAGTTGAAATGTTTCCGGATAACTTGAGACCTTGAGCCTAGGATGATAAAGTTTGGTACACAGGTGTAACATCATAAAATACAGGTCAAGTTTTACTTTGAGGTCAGTAGGTCAAAGGTCAAGGTCACAATAAGGCAAAACAGTAAAACGTTTTTCAGATTAGAACTTGAGAATGCTTGAGCCTAGGATCATGAAAATTGTAAGGGAGATTGATTATGATCAGCAGGTGACCCCTTATGATGTTGAGATCAGTAGGTCACAGGTCAAGGTCACACTGACCCGGTTCTTTAAAACGGTTTTCGGACAATAACTTCAGAATGCTTGGGACGAGGATCACAAAATTTAGTACAAGGTTGGTCTTGACCAGCAGATGACCCGTTTGATTTTGAGTTCCAAAAGACAGGATGACCCGGAACATTTAAACCTTTTCCATACAACAACTTGAGAACACTTAGGCGGAGGATCATGAAACTTCATATTGAGATTGATCTGGACCAGCAGATGATCTGTATTGAATTTGAGGTCATTAGGTCAAAGCTGAAGAAAGTGCTGCTTTGACATTGGCTTAGTTATGTGATAAGGCCATATTGTGGGGGTATAATTCGTCACTCCTGTGACAACTCTAGTTTTTCATTTGTTTTTGTTGCAAGAGAAATGGTACATTGTAGAATACACATTACAGCAAGTCACATTTTCTTTATTTTGATAACACTTATTTCAAGCCTGACAAAAGCATCCTGTACTGTATGTAAAAGTTGTTATTCACAGTTCAGCTTTATTTCATGTATGGATAAAACAAATTATGTGATCTGTGATCATTATAAATGTGTATATGGATAAAACTTAAACATGTGGACAGTTTATTCAAAAAATAAAGTGTGATGCAAGTCTTTGTTATGTGTATATAAAAGCGAAATTAGGATTTGTTTTACCAAGCATGGTACTAAGAGCGAGTAATTTCAGAATTACAATTAACACAAATAGAAAAAAAATCAAGCCTGCACAAGAAGGCTAACATGTCTCCCTAGTCTGAGCTTTTAACCTGCCGTGATGCAAATAGATTTGTACATGTGTGTCTGTCTGTTACAATCTTGTTAACATTGAGTTGCAATCTAGTAACTTTTCAGTTTGTATGATATTTAGCTCACCTGAGCACAATGTGAGCTGATGTGATCACCCTAAGTCTGTTATTGTGCTTCTCAACAATATGCCTGTTAACACCCTAGTAGACAGTTTTTTTTTAATGTTATAGGGACGAGTTGAAGTCTGATCGATTTCCGATTGAGGCAGTGCCTTATGTCATATTATTTTACCAAGAGAGACAAAGATTTCAAGTCTTCACTTCAAAATCTACTCTGGCTGTGCGCATTCATTTCATGACAATTCAACAATTACAACAAAATGAATCAAATGATGAATGAGAAAATGAGGAATGATCATATTTCAACACAACATGTAAACAGTTTACCTGAAAGACACACGCAGACAGCAAATGTAATATTTTACCAAGAGAGACAAAGATTTCAAGTCTTCACTTCAAAATCTTTTCTGGCTGTGCGCATGCGTGACGAAAATTGGCGGTGATATCAATACATTCAAATTGAGACCCGTCACCGTGGTTAAATTACATGTTAGTTAATGTTATCAGAAAATGATATTTATGTGAATGAATAATGAATATGAAATGGAATTATAGGAATGAAATATAGGAGAAATGAGAAAAAAGCTTGATAGTAATTTATATAGGATATATACAGACAAATGACCCTGCGACATGATTAAAACATGTTAAACCGACTCAAGTTTTTATAGCCCTCGTGCAGTTTATCAATTCATCAAAGTATAGAGTCAGGGTTAGGGTTAGTGGAAACGTATGGTAGAAAAAAGAACAATTAAACAAACTTCTTGTCATATTTGTGGTGAAAAATTCGAAACGAGAGACACGAGCTGAAGTAAATGTAGGCGATCATTGTTATATAACAGGGGGGTTTAGAATAACAATACATTATATTCAAAGGATAGCACAAAAAAGAGACATGGAATCTTGTCAGGATTTGATGGTGGCCGGTGCGAGGCGTTACCAACGGTTAGGGAGGTAGTGTGCACCGCATGACTATAGCTAATCTTTACCTTGGAAACTAGCACTTAATTGTTTCCCTATATATTTTCGTGTGTATTTTTTTGTAGTTTTTCTGTATATTTTTCACTGTATATACATTATATACTTAAGCATGGTGACGTACTATTTACACCTAGATCAAACACACACAACAAACATTCTGTCTACAAGTATAACTAAATTTGCACCGCTTTTCGTCAAACTTTATCACATGTACGCAGGTATATATGATATGCAAAATATCGCAAGTATTACAATACTTATGCTCGGCCAGCACAAGCTTCAACCAACAACAATTCAAAACCAAACAATTAAACTGCAAAACTCAGAGCAAAATATATATTCGAACGATACCCCACAAACTTCAGAAAATCAATTTATACACCTCTAAAACTCAAAAGAACCCATCAACACACAAATTCAAACAGCCAACCAAATCATAAACTTCAAATTCGCAAAAGAACCAACAATTCCAACCGTCGACAACCAAGTATCAACTTCAAAACAAAACCGCAATTGAACAACCAAACAACCAAAATATTCGCCGAGCAAATCAACAATTATGTACAATAAAATGTACGCCACCAATCTCCAACAAATAAATCAAGAAACAAATCTTTCCTTCAAAAAATCGAGCCACCAATTGACTCTAAACAACATTAAAATACTGCATGTATAACATGCGTCTTTCTCTCGCTAAAGCGCGACCAAAACTGATAAACTCTCATAAAATTGTGTAAATTCCATGTACCTGTCAACACCTAATTATTTTGCCCACTCTCTCTCTCTATACTGCAGTGATTATTTTATCAACTAGGTTTAACAAGCCGTACAATATAGCGTATAGATAAACTTTTTTTAAGCTGCTGTTTAAGCTAGCATACAGTATAAATTTACAACTTATGGTTTAACGCCGTTTGCTACAAGCAACAAAGAATTATTCTGACAGCCCCCCACTCAAGAAAACACTCAACTGTTTTCCAAATACAAAGAATAATTCCCAACTAACCCCTCAGGTATTCAGTCTACTCAGGTAATCTGCACAGACGTTGTCTGTTCCTTTGACAGCCTCGATTCGGAACTTGTAGTTCTGCAAGAACAAGGCCCATCTCATAATTCGACCGCTTTCAACTTTACATTTTTGAATGTAGGTCAAAGGTGCGTGATAAGTTTGCAGTTCAAACTGTTGTCCGTACAAGTACTTGTGGAATTCCAAAAAACATAGCTAGGCATTCCCTCTCTATTACTAGACGCCTACGTTGATGAAATACAGTGTGCCCCAGGGATCAGTGCTTGGTCCAAAGAACTATATCATGTACACTAAACCCGTGGGTGCCATATGCAGACGTCATGGACTTCTCATCATTTTCTACGTGGTGACTCTCAATATACCAATCTTTTAAGCCGATAGAGGCTGTGGCCAGAAGTGAAGCTTTGCGCCGCATGAGAGCTGTCTGACTGAAATTGTCTCGTGGATGAATTCCAACATGCTGAAGCTCAATGCTGACAAACTGAGGTAATGCTATGACATCAAAGCGTAACTCCAAGTACATTGATGACGTTTCTGTGAAGGTCGGTGATTCTGTGATAAAATCCACGAAATGTGTTAGGAATCTTGGAGCATATTTGACAGCGGTATGGATATGGAACAACAAGTCAACTCGGTGTGCCGGCTGGATATGCACAACTTCGCAGAATAGGTCACATCAGACGGTATCTTACCAGTGATGCCACAAAAACCCTTATAAACAGCCTGGTTACTTCACGGTTAGACTACTGTAATGCCTTGTTAAGTGGTATACCAAACAGCACACTTAACAAGTTGCAACATGTCCAGAACACTGCAGCTCGCGTAATCACTAAGACGCCCGTCGCAATCATATAACACCGTTCTGAAGGAGCTTCACTGGTTGCCAGTGAAATAAGGTGCAGTACAAGGTTCTGACCCACACCTTTAAGGCGTTACACAATCAGTCCCCTGCCTATATTAGGGATATGCTAGAAGTGTATAAACCGGTCAGGACCCTAAGATCGCAAGACACGCTGTCACTGGTTATGCCAAAATCTAATACCATGATGTATGGCAATCGCAGCTTTCGTGCACTGCTCCAAAGCTTTGGAACTCTCATTCCTGTCAAAATCGAGGAAGCTGACACGCTAGCTGCTTTCAAAAGCCTGCTCAAACCCACTTTTTTGTACAATATTTTGTTAACTGACGATACATTTATTTTTTTTTATCTTGTTTTTTTTTAAATTATACTTGTTTTCATTCATGATTTTTGTTAATGTGGAATGCATTATCTTTGTATACGTATTTGTTTGTATTTTTGCAATTTATTCTGTAAAGCACTTTTGAACGTGTACAAGTGCATGAAAAGAGTGCTATATAAATGTGGTATAATAATAATAATAATATTACTGAGTAGTTCTTCTCCCGTTTCAAAAGCTTCTTGCTTGCATATGCAATAGGAAACAATCCGTCATCAAACCTTTGTAGAAGGGCTGCTCCAACCCCAGTACCCGAAGCATCACACTGCAAGACAAACGGTTTGGAGAAGTCTGGCAAACGTAATATCGGCGCACGAGTCAATAATTGCTTCAGTGTCCTGAAGGCGGTTTCATGGTCTGGCCTCCAGATGTTTTTGTTTGGTTGACCTTTCTTAGTAAGGTCTGTCAAAGGGGCGGCGATCTCTGCGAAGGACCCGATGAATTTCCTATAGTATCCCGCAAAACCAAGGAATGACCTAAGTTGCTTCTTAGTTTCTGGTCTCTCAGCACTACGTATCTTGTCCAACTTATCGTCCTCCATTTGCATCATGCCATCACCTACAACGTGGCCGGTAAACGAAATACTACCAAATCAAATCATACATTTTGATTGCTTTACTGTCAGTCTTGCTTCCTGTATTCTGGTGAATACATTTCTCTACATCATTACGTGTCTCTCCCAGGTTATAGTGTGTCCAAGGACATCGTCCACATAATTATCTGCATCTTTGATGCCAGCCAACAACTTTCTCATCATTCGATTGGATGTTGTCCCAGAATTTACCATTCCGAACGGCATTTTTTTCTGAACTGGTAACTGCCTTCTGGAGTAGTGAATGCTGTCAAATGCCTCGACTTTTCTTCTATTGGTATCTGCCAATAACCTTTGGTCAGGTCAATCTTTGTGAAGTAGTTGTCTTCTTTCAACTTCGCCATAATATCCTCTACGTTACCCATAGGTTCCGTGTCGAACCTCGTGAAAGAATTAATGCGTCTGAAGTCTATACAAAAGCGGTTTGTATTGTCTTTCTTCTTCACAAGAACAACCGGGGAGTTGTAATCTGAATTTGCTGATTCTAGGACTCCAGCTTCTAACATATTCTTAACTTCGTCTTCAACGTCTTTTCTCTTTGCGTAAGGTATTGTGTACTGTCTAACACCTATCGGTGTCTCATCAGTCAAATCAATCTTATGTTCTTCAAGGTCAGTTGTCCCTGGTACATCAGTGAATATATCTTTAAATTCTTCAAGCAGAGCATACACTTCAGCTTTCTGCTCTCTAGACAACTGCTCATTTACACAAACATCTCTGTACGTCTCTGTAACACTTGTGTTTACTAAGTTCAGTAAACTCTCATCATCAACTACCCCAGTTTCACGTTCATTCTCTGCTTCTATAACTGCTACACTTGCACAGACCTTATCTTCTCTCTCCTCAAATTTCTTCAAAAGGTTTATGTGGTAAACATCTACTCTGTCGCCTATCTTCACTTTATAATCAAATTTGTTTACAACTTCAGCTACTTCAAATGGACCCTTCCACTGCAACATGAGTTTGTTGTGAGATGTAGGCAGGAGGACTAAAACTTTGTCTCCTTGCTCGAGACTTCGTGCTCTTGCCTCTTTGTCATAATGATGTTTGTATTCTACTTGTGCATTGCTGAGGCTCTCCCTTGCAATTCTGCACGTTTCTTCTAGTCTGTTCCGTAGATCTAGCACGTATTCATACGTGTTCCTTGTTTCTGGAACTTCGATTTCTGTCCAACGTTCCTTAAGTGCCTGCATTGGACCTCTCACTGTTCTAACAATTCGAATGGCGAAAATCCTGTACTGGCTTGCGGGACTTCCCTGTATGCAAACAATACAGCAGATATATATCGATCCCAGTCTTTTGGTCTCTCTTGGCACATTTTCTTTAGCATACTTTTGAGAATTCCATTCATTCTCTCACAAAGGCCATTACATTTCGGGTTGTAAGGTGTCGTAAACAACTGTTTAAGGGACACGAGTCTGCATACTTCTTCCATAAGTTGCGATGTAAACTGGCTACCTCTGTCGCTTAAAATTTCAGAAGGAAAACCTACTCTCGAGAATATGTCTAACAATGCTTCTGCAACATTTTCTGTCTCTATTCTTGGTAAAGCAACTGCTTCTGCATAACGTGTAGCATAATCAACTACTGTCGAGATGTAACGGTTTCCTTTTTCTGAAACAGGCGAAATTGGCCCAATGAAATCAACTGCAACTCGTTGAAATGGAGCATCCATGATTGGCATTTCACCAAGAGGTACCTTCTGAACTTTTCGGTACTGTTTTCTGGCAAATATCGCATGAACGACAAAACCTTGTGTCGTCGATTGATATTCCTGGCCAATGAAAGCTTGACTATATTCTGTCTACAGTCTTGCGAACAGAAAGATGTCCACCAACTATAGATTCATGTGCTAAGGACATTACACGCTTCTGGTATATCTTCGGGACCACTATCTGCTTGGTTTCTACTTTCTTATCGCCCTTCACTGTCTCAAAGATCCTGTACAATACGTCTTTGCTTATCTCGCATCTGTACTTATTGCCACCTTTTGTCGACTTTATCTTTTTCTCTTTGGCGTATCTCCATAGTCTGTTCAATGACTTATCCCCTGACTGTGCTTTCTTAAGCAACTCAACCGTTATTTCATCTTCTTTAATTACAGGTACCTTAAGTGGCTTCATAGGCTTCTTCTCCTTCTCTGCTTGTGCCCTTGTGACTACAGCAGCTACATTTGTGCCATTTGCTTCTGTCTTACTGGCATCACGGCCAACCCATTTTTCATCTGGATTATTTAGCACGCCACTGATGTTGCCTAAAACCAAATCACAAATTACGGTTTCTAAAACCAAAGTGGTCCTTTAAATACTTTAGATAATCACAATAATACTAAAATGTTAAATCTATCTATAAATTAAAAACATGACAAGAAAATGGGACCTAGTTCATTACACATGAAAAATTTCATAAAAATTTCTTGTCATATTTTACTCCGGTCTCTGTGTTTATCTGTCTGTCTGTCTGTCACAAATATTGTCCGACTCTAAGTATAATATTTCTCATCCGATCTTCACCAAACTTGAACAAACTGTGTTTACAAAAAATTCTTCGCCGAATATCGATAACCAGCCAAATTCGCCCAGGCACTTCGGAATTTTGGCCCTTGGATTACCGTTAAACGATCAGGTCCTGGGACCTAAAAGGATCGTTATACTACGAGTCATAATATTAGGGCCCTTTACGTGCGCACTAAGTCCAATCTTCACCAAACTTGAACAATGATGTTTGTCCGTCAGTCCTCGGCCGAATTCGTTAATTAACTAAATCGTCCTAGGTTTTATGATCCTTGAAATACCGAAAATCGGCTTTTTTACTTTTCTTCGCACTCTAAGTCAAACATTTCTCATCCGATCTTCACCAACTTTAACAAAATGTGTTTGACTATAATTATTCTTCCATGTTTGATAATTAGCCAATATCATCAAGATTAGAAGCATTTCAACCGTCGACAGTAATATTTGTTTTTGGACTGGTAATGCAGTTTCTTGTTTTAAAAATGCAAAACTAATTACACTGATTGCTTCTCTATAGCTGCAAAGTCCATATTATTCCCTTATTTAATTATCATAGTACTATATTTACTGATATAATTTTAAAATTTATCTGTTAGCTTAAGTAAGATAGCGTCCGTTAACAATATTTACCAAGTCTTGAAGTTGTTTCCTAAGATGTATTGATTTTATCATTTAAGTCTTCAATGAGGTTACTGAATGCCCGAACTGCTTTGTTTATTTCAACGTCTTTCATGTCAGAGTTTTCAGATTCCTCAAGTGAATAGGACAAAGCTTTCATTTCTTTTTTTTCAGTTTTACATTGTAACTCAACTTTAACATTTTTTCATAGTGAATTCTTCAAAAGTTTTTATTTCTGTTTCAGGTGTTTGTAGAATACTTTTAATCTTCTAGTTTGTACTATTTTAGAATACTTTCTAAAACTTTCTATAAATAATTGTCTTGAAACTGCATTACAAGGCTCATCTGGATTTCCAAGATCAGTTATTTCATTACTACCTATGTCTGACGGTCTGTTCAATTTGTTTTCCAGTTGTTCGTTTTTCTTTCTGAGGATATGATTCCATTTCTCTTTTTATCTTGCCGCTTAGTAGCATATCCGCATAAGTCAATGTCAAATTTAACTTTAGGAACAAAGTCGTCAGTTCTTAAGCTTTTAATACTTTTGAAAATCCCAAGCTATATATTTAAATGCTTTAGAACAAATTAATTTGAAAACATAATAATTTTCGCTAAAATTTCTAGCAGTCGTATTGTACTTTTGATGCTTCTTTGAATTTTCCGTTATTAATATTTTGTTCTCCTGGTATTATATAATTTTCGTTTTTTTTTTTTGTTTTTTTTTTGTGTGTGGCATTCAAGTACAATATAAAGAAAAAAGCATAATATTTATCTTCTAGAGCTTTGTAATATGACTGAGTAAGATACATAATTGAACACACCTGATGTCAATCTCAAATGCAATACTTTATAATATTGTTTTGACTGGCTTCACAGACACTATCATCAAGAATAACTACTTTTTGAGTATCACCATTTTCGATATCACCGAAGTTAATTATTGAATAATTTTCAGATCGGTCTCGTGACGGATATAGCCGCCCTGTAGATCGGCCTCACGCTGCAGCCACAAATTCGAATTTGCCATTTGCGGATGCTAACTGCAATGATTTGCAACCCAAAATGACGATGAACTTGCACAACCAGAGCAGACTAACAACGAGCAGAAGCAAAGACAGAACTAAGAAGTCACTCTCTAAACTCATGAGGGAAAATCATACTACATGTGTATATATAACTTTATTGTATAAATTAAATTAACTTGAGAACAAATCCTTTTTTTATACTTGATAGTAGTATGTCAATATTACTTTGAGACAACCCCTATATTTACTCCGTACTCCGATGTCCGCTTTCCCTCCTCCGACCTTCGTCACACATGTCTAGTAGCATTACTAAACGGAGCCAAGAAATGCCTGAATAGGAATCAGCGGAAGGTGAATCAGCAGCTGAAGTAAGTCCAAAAGTGGTATTCAATAAAGATACTGATTTGGATATTTTGGTGGGCAAATACAACACACTGATACAAGTGTTTATTTTTTTCACACCAAATCAAAGATTCTGATGAAAAAGTGACTAGGGAAGAAGTAGAAAATATCTAACAGATGATATTAACTTTTTTAAAGGAAGATACAAATGTAAAGAAGAGAAGAAATTAACAGAAGATAAAAATGAAATTTACATGCAAAACTAAACTATGAAAGAGTCAACCTCAATAAATACATAAATGTAAACAAAGACATTGTTAAACATGGAGAATAAACGGGAAAATGAGTGAAATTCCACAATCAATACGAACTTACTACACATTGAAGATATGGTATTTCATTGACTGTTCTTAAGAAACTTTGTCGCAAAATGAACTAATTGCCAAGAATGAAGTCACTAAAGAAGAAATAATGGTTTTAAAGGCGCTTCATGCGCATGCACTTAGACAGTTTGCATGTGTATTCATTAACACTTCCATGTGGTGAATGACGGCTGCGTCAGAATGTGACTCTTCATGTTTGATTTTTTTTGTTTAAGATAAAAATTAAGAAAATTCTGAAGCATCTTAAGACTTTATATGCATTCTTTTTAAGGATTTCTACGCTACACGATGCTTTATACCACACATTACTTACAGCTTAGGCTTGACGCATCTAAAATTGTATGTTTGATACATAGGTAATAATAAAAAACCAGGATTATCAACATACAAAGACATTAGACTTCTTTTTGGGTAAAATCATCTCTAACACAATAACTTTTCTATCAAAACACGGGGACTATTCATGTAATAACTTTACTTTGCGTAACAGAAGGAATTTGGGCTGTTAGACCTTTACAAAGGACACGTGCAATATAGATGTATTATTTACTACGGATAACCTCTGGGGGGGGGTTTAAACTTGAAAATTGAAACACATTATCACAGGGGTTCGTTTTATTCTTAAAATATTAAATTCAAATGTTTTCGTCTAATTATTAAGGCACAGCAAATCTTTATAACTCTTGGTCGTGCTATCTTCTGCTGCTGCTTTACTGGTCCAATAGCTTTGTAGCATTTCAGTTCAGATATTAAATATTCAGCTGTTTATTTTTATCATTATTATTTTTTTTTTTATTTTTTTTTTTTTTTATCTTTTTTTTTTTTTTTTGATTTAGCACGCGTGCTGCGCTCTCGGTAACTTTGATCGTCTTGTGTGGATGTGAAT
This sequence comes from Mercenaria mercenaria, assembly GCF_021730395.1. Lineage (NCBI taxonomy): Eukaryota > Metazoa > Mollusca > Bivalvia > Venerida > Veneridae > Mercenaria > Mercenaria mercenaria. Next base: position 120,562,211 of record NC_069361.1, on the reverse strand, counting down.
GGCGTCACAAGCTGGTGTTTGTTAGAATAAATCTTGTCCCCAAAGAAAATATTGACGAAAACTTATATCTACATCTTGTGAAAATAAAATACTATGTTCAGTATAATAAAACGTTGCATACTTTTAGTTTTAATATTTGTCTTCTAACTGATTAATTTATATGTTTTGGTTTTGTAAATTATGAGAATTATTTTGCCAGTTTATCAACAAGCAACGCAGTAAAAGCAAATTTTCAACAGTTGATGTTTATTTTAGTGACCGAAAATGCTTTTCTTAAATAGGTCCTGATATACGCTAGCCATCCACCAAGTTTTGCGACAATGTGTCTTAATCTGAGCTAAATTCTTTTTCCGTTTATTGAAAGACGTTTCCAATTTCAGTTGTTGCAGAAAGAATTATTTCTTAACTATTTAGCGCCACCTTGAAAGTGTTGTAAGACACGCAACTTTACGGGGTTTAACCTTTATCCGTGTACATATTTAAAAATACCTTTCATTCATACTTAAACACTCAACAAAATTCCTAATTGGTCAGTTTATATTGTTTTACTATTTTGTTAATAATGCATGTATTTACAAGAAATTTCACATACCGACATTTGAATAAGTACTGCAGCTAATTAATGATTTATTTTTGGCCGATTCACGGCCAGCGTAACCGCATTAGGCGTTTAGACCAATATTGCATATTTTGCACGTGCAGGCATGCGCACCAATACGCACTTGTTAGTAAACACTTTTGGCATTACTTACGAAAGTCCTACTAGAAAAACACATACTGTGAAATCATTTAATTTCGTGAGCACGAAATGTCGTGGTTTTGGTCAAAACGGCAATTTCGTGGGGATATGAATTCGTGGATTTCAACTTTTGAACATAAAATGAATGGGAATTTTACTTGTCCGTTGGGATTAAATTTCGTGGATTGACTCAACCATGAAATCCACGAAAATTAGTCCCCCACGAATATTAATGATTTCACAGTATCATTGTGAAATTGACACAAGAGCAACGCGCACGGGCTGTAGGAATTTTACAACAAAACTCAAAATCGGTCACTTTAATGAATTGTCCTCGGGTTAAATTTTGCCAAAAGAGCCCGGATGGTAGATAACCAACGACTGAAGGTTCTTGTAAACAGAAATAAGGTTAAAAATGGAAATAACCATCAAAGTAACAGCTACAAACAAATTATATCAACATTCTTTTGAAACTGTAAAAATAATTGCACACATGTCTAAATGTGTCCCGGCTAGCAACATTCCGACAGCTCGATCGCGTTGCTCTTGTGTCAATTTCACCATGATGTTTGTGTTTCTAGTAGGACTTTCGTCAGTAATGCCAAAAGTGTAAACGAACACGTGCATGTTAGTGCACATGCCTGCACGTGCAAAATATGTAATGTTAGTCAAAACGCCCAATGCGGTTACTTTGGCTGTGAGTTGCCAAAAATTAATCAATAATTAGCTGCAGTACCTATTCAAATGTCGGTTTGTGAAATTTCGTGTGAATACATGCATTATAAACAAAATAGTAATACAATATAAACTGACCAATTAGGAATTTTGTTGAGTGTATATAATTAGATATATTCACAATTACAACAAGCTACCACGCTTCCTAAATCCCCACTCCGCGAAAATTTTCCAAAGTACAGGGTACGTTTACATTTCCATGTTCATGTCTGTGTCCGTTATAAAGGTCTATTGATAGATGGAAGAAAACCTGGACGGTATGCTCCGAAATACACCTATGCTCCTCGTATCGTAATTGAAAATGAATTAAGCGATGCAGAAAAATAACTCTTAAACACTACATGTTTACAACACGGATAAACAATCAAGCAGTATCATTCAGTATCGTTAGATCACGTTAATGTTTGTTAATTACGTTTTTCGCATATTTATGCTTATGTTTTTACGTAATCATTTACTCATAATATTCCGATCTGAACATATAAATAGTAACAGGTAAAACAAAATAATAAAAAGAAATGAAAAGATTGACTTTCTTACGACAATTTTGTCATACACTAGCCTATTAAATACAGCGCGGGAATTTAATTTCCGTACTAAGAATATGCGCCATGATGTTGCAAAAGAAATGCGAAGTAATAGCTCCTGATATGTGTTTTCGTAACATAGCGTTTTCGACTCGAGAAATATATAAAAAAGGAACAAGGAGGCACTATTAAGGTATATAATGAGTTTTCTTCTGTTTTACACAAAATGTAGTTATTGCATCATGTATCTACTGCACCGATGTAGATCACCATATCTCTTTTGCAGCACGGGAGTTACCTGACACCCTGGTTCTGATGTGATTCCTTATAAGTACTTCTACAAAAAAAAGTGTAATTCATTAAACTTATAAATCAAAATCTTACCAAAAAGAGTTTTAGTTCCTTTTCCCGGATAACATTTGGTACTAGGAATTCGTCTCGGTCTATATCAATCGCAAACTTGAAATGTCGGTGTCTTTCTTTGCAGTCGAGAAGTGCAAGGTGTTCGTCGTTGAAAAGATGTAACTTTTTTCTTCCTTCTGAAGTAAAATCGGAATATTTACCAAACTATCTAATTCTGGTAGTGGTGTGTATCTTTGACTATGACTATGACATGTTCTGTGAAAGATACAGCTTATGTTGTGGAGAGAGAGAGAGAGAGAGAGAGAGAGAGAGAGAGAGAGCAAAGACATAAAGGCAAACTGAAAAAAAGGAAACACAATTGGGTGATGCCTTTTCCCCACGATGACATTTGGGGTTAAAATGAGGAGTTTCCTCATTTGTGAACGACTTGAAGAGGAAAAACGTACTTACAAAGTACGTATTTTATCCTCTCCATGCTTTGTCATATCGATTCTACATCAAAGAGTTGAAAATGTACCGCCCTTTTAATCAAGCCGTTATTTGTTATCTTTGAAGGTCGAGGGGGAAATTAAACTGCCAAAACAGATATTTGACAATTATTTTCAAAGGTATAATTAATTATAGCAAATTTGAAGATAAGCAAATATTTTGGCATATATAGGGTTTAAAAATATGACTTAAATTTATTTCGACTGTTTTGCCCGTTATCTTTTCCAAAATAGTTCGGACTGTGAATGTTTTATAATTCAGAATAAACTAAGTCTATCAAGAAGCAAGAATGTGTAACTCCTGTGCCCGACGAAAAACAACAGAAAGTCTCAGTGTTTATTGACATAGTTTAAAGCCCGGTCAATATATACTACTGTTTGCAGATCAAATTGCCCTTTCGCCTTTTTTAAATCGATAGACTTTACCTTTACGTCACAAAAGCAGCGATGCTGAAGCTATTTTTGGATCTCGTCTACAGGTAACTCCGCCTTTCCGATACGAGTAAAAATACACTGAACGAACTTGTTTACATTGGCTGCATGACCGAGATATGCTGATTTAAATACTGTTGGAACGGGTGTTTAACTGGAATGTGACAGATGTACTAGATCTAATCTTCATTAAAATTTAAATGAATCTTGCCATAATGCACACTACATTTAGGTAGCGTGGACATTAAAGGCCTTTTTCTGCCTAAATTTCAGTACCTTTTGCTGCACACTTTTCTTTTAAATAATGTATCTCGTGTTTAGTTTTCACTATAATTATAAAACGCGACTGACTCGAGTTGTTGGATTCGCTCATCATTGATTGAACGGCATAACTTCGATTCTGGGATCCCGGAACCGACCATGCCTCTTTAGTTGAAAAATAGTCGACAATTTCTTACGGAATAATTATGTGAGTCTTAGTCTAACTAATTTGACGCGATCCAAGGAAACAGTTACGAGTTATTTTCTCCACTCGAAAGAAATTGCCATCGCTAGATTCGGGTTTAAATGCTGATTTTGTTGTGAATATGAGATAAATTCAAATAAAACTTATATGTATCAAAAGGTAGTCCAAATAATTGTACTCAAAAGTTGAATATCGTTATATTTTTTGACTGGTCTATATCCCCTTTAGGAAGACAACGTAAAATATCAAAATGTAAAATCGGGCTACCCGAGGTCTCATTATTTAGACTAATCAAAAGGGGGATTAAATTCCTCATTAATTTATGTAAAATTATCATAATTCCCCTTAACACGATTAACGTTACACATATGTGCAAACGATAAAACCAATAACTTTACATGACGGTGTACTGTGATTAATCCTCAATTATTTTACACGTAAACCCACCAAAAAATAAAATTAAAAAACTATGTCTATTATGGAGTTAGATTTGCGATAGTTAAGCTACGGAAGACTCTGAAAAAGTTTGAATATCAAATAAATCGGTTTTTATGGATATGATAATTAGATCTACAGGTGTTGCGTATCTTGAAGGTACAATGATAGAGTACCGATACTCTACCTTTCTATAAAACTTTGCATACCTTTCGTGGTTGGAAATTTCGTCTCTAATATCACATTATTGCACTTTACAATGTATGCAAGTACGGCGATACTTCAAAGATAGAGTCAAGATAAAGAAAAAAGTTTCACGACAAAGTGAATGAATAATTTATTGCAGATGAGGCGGTGTTAACCTGTCAGGATTACTCCAAAAAATAGCTTTTGCTTCACCGTTTTTGTGACGTAAACGTGCAACTCTATCGATTTAAAAAAAGTTGAAGGGGCAATTTGATCTGCAAATAGTAGTATATAGTCATATAATCATCTTTCACTGGTTGCGGGTAAAAATTTGAATATCCGGCACGAGGGTAACTGTTTAGGCGGTAACGAGGCTCCTGCCGAGTTACCAACTAAACAGTTACTCTAATAAATAAAAGGGTTTGTTAAATTTTGATATTGAAATAATTTCTGACTTCGTGAATTAAATTTAGAAATAAAGTTATGTAAAATGCACTAAATTAAGCATAATGTATAATTAGATGTACTTTAAAATAACACCCGCTAAAAAGCCAATTGTTAATTATGATACTGAATACTTTCTGACTTTGCAATTTAAATAAGAAATAGATTATGTCAAATGGACTAAATTTAAGGATTTTGTAAAACTAAACACACTTTCAAATAACTGGCGTATAAGTTTTATAAGTAGTCAAAACTACAAAAAACTTTTTCAAAACAAGTCACTTTATTTTTAATCAACGTTTCGGCTACATTAGCCTTCTTCAGAAACAATAGTGATTTGTTAAATATCATATTGAAATAGTTTCTGACAGTTCAAATTAGATTCAGAAACACATTTTTGTAAATTGAACTAAATTAAAAACTTTATAAAACTAGGTAAACTTTAACATAATGGCCGTTAATGAATAGTGATCTTTTATTGAAACTTATACTTAGGTGGATTGACTAATTTTCATTATGAAAATGGTCTTTCATTTATTCATTTGGAAGGAATTATAAAAAGGGAAAATAATTGCTGCCGTATCCACTCAAAAAGTCATAAAATGTTATAAGTGAACAGAAATATCTGGTTAATTTTAATGTAACATAGAAAGATACTATTATAATTATTCATAAATTACTTTCTTCGCGTATCACTACGTTAAATATAATTATCTTTCTCCTTGTAATCTGAAATCTGTCCTTGAAGGTACTCGAAGACCCAATTAAATGTGTATACTAGGTAATTATTTATTTGTCTCGGAGTCAATCGAAGGAATTCCGTCAAGTGACCCGGGAACAAGGGAACCAATACAGGTGTGTATTCCGCTTATTGGATTTCATCTCGAGTCACTCCAAGGATTTTCTTCGAGTGACTTAGCGTAAATTTTCGGAGTCAGATAGCGAAATTCCTTGACGGAAACTGGCTGACTTGATGTAACTTCGAGTCAGAGACTTGGTACCCGTTCTGGTCATCCTCCGAGTATCGAGTAGAATGGGTTTTCCGCGTGAGCTGATCCGTATATCATGTATGTATTTCATAAGGAAATTGTTACTGTGCTTGAGTTATTATTCAGCTTAGTTGCATGATGTAATTGATCAATGTTTGCCTTGTAGCTAGATCTAGTATTCTTGAAAGCCTGTGTTTTCTTCTTGACAATTATACGTTCCTTCGATTGATAGATTTTTAGTATTCCTGCATTCATATAGCTTTAACAAAAATACACTTTTATATTAAAAGATTTTGAACAGTCCTGAATTTTGCAACCTTATCCCAGTAACAAAGTGCGACTGTTTTTGTATTTTTGTTTAGCGGTTTGAGTTGTGTAAGAATTTCCAGGAATAGTATGAACTGAAAGTGTGAATCTTGAAACAGAAGGAGTTAATGTGTTCTTCTGATCATCCAGTAGTAGCTAAGCCTAAGGAATAAAGTACATGTGTGAAAAGACATTTTTACTTGAACTTAGCAAAAATAGCTAATATTTGTTGCAAAAAGTTGTGTGTTTTCATGAAAGCATGAATTGGACTGGTTTTTTTTTTTTCGCGTATGTAGACAGCATGATTCTTGTTTACATTCTGCAAAATCAAAGAAGGTACCTGTAATATGCAATATTTGCATGTTAACTCACAAATCTTTCTTGAATGGCAGTTATGTCATAAAATTATTAGTTTCACAATGTCAAATTATGTAAAATTAATTGATACTTAAACATGATCATTTTAAATCGTCGCTTTTTTTGCTGTTTTTTTTTTCTTGTTTTTGTTACAAAAACAAATCTGTATTGAAAAATACTTTGATTTTTTAGACATTGTTTTCAAGAAAATTTACAAAAAAATATATATACTTCTTTAAGGAAGAAGTGCACTGGTAACATTAATTTGATTTTAAATCATTTTGCCTTCATGACAACACCTTTCTTGTTTATATGCGATATCTGATATACTGTATTGCATAAGTCGTATTTTCATATGTAATAATTGCATCAACATTACACTATGTTACATCACAAATCTACCTAAAAATTATAGGAGTTGTAACTGAGACTGGCGTATCAACAAATCATATATATCATAGTTTAGTCATATGTTATTGCGTACATAAATTGGTTTGGACAGAAGTTATAATGATATTATAGGGACCTTCCCCTAAACTGCGGAAAATATGTTATTTACAAATACTGTTGTAATGTGATATATGAGGACAATGGCATATCCTCTTAAGAATGGTAAAATTGGATTTAAGAAGAAAGGCACAAGAAAAATCTACAATGACAGAATAAAATACGATGAAAATAAGTACTTTTGCCGTTGATATATGACAAACGCCACTCCCCTTTTTAATAATAGTTCAGGATATCAATACCAACATGTTTTTTATAATTAAATTCATCCTTTTATTGCTATAATAATGATCGGCGTCTATTTTCAGAGCGGCACACTCACATGCGTAGTTTGGAATTGTTATTGTTATACAAATTTGAATTAAGGTTGCTTTAGTTGTTTCTAATGCGTACTTGATGTATTGATAGTGAACGTCCACTACTTATAAATTATGGGGGGGGGGTGGAAAATAACTGTGATAAGTACAACTGCGATAGATGATGATTGCTTTGCAAACTAAAATTGATACCGTATAATGATTTTTGAATAGATACTAATATTGTTAAACCTGTAACAACAATATCAACTTTGTATAGATTCTTTCTTATAATTTGCACGATAATCCCATAACAACGAAGCATATTTTCAAGTCAAGTCAAGTAAATTTTATTTAAAACATGGGTGCAAATGTAACAAATGAATTAACCTCTAATGAGCTTTTAAAACCGACTTAAACAAAAATGAACTGTTATGCAAGACATACCTTATCAAAATACATCAATACGAACAAACTATAATATAAGAGATCATCAAGTATTAAAAATCCTTATCAGTTAAATAAATAAAATACTGGCTCTTAAAAATTAAGGTTAAGAAAATCCTAATTATCATAATATTATCCATTCTATCTAATATCACAGAGAGTGCCATCACATTACACATAATGAGCATCACTAACATGTCACATACTTATCACAGAACATTATTTTCTGGTAGTGATACTGATATACAGGGGATAGCAGAGTTTGCAAGTTACAATTTGGCACAATAAGCTGAAATACATATAATGTGAGCACCTGTACATAAATCAGACAAACATGACTACTTATCTCCCTCCAGAACTGCACGAACAACCAAAACCATCCCAGCCAGACATTAAACAATGGAACTGAGTAAAACTTGGTGTATCTCTGAACTCTTGAGGTAGAGAATTTCATAACTTACTAGCACCAAATCTGAATGATTTCCTACCATAACGTTCTGTTTGGTGTGCTGTTGTAGTCATGGAGAAATACCCTTCTATTTTGGGTTTTTGAAGTGATGTTATATGTTTTTGCATAAAAATGTATGAAGAGTGTTTGAACTTTAAACGAGCTATTTCATAGATTGAGAATTATTATGAATTTGAGAAAAAATGTCCAACCTCACATGTGTAAACACTTCACTTTTCGCAGCTGGAACATGTGTTTCCATAAAACGAGTTACTTATGGATTTTCAGTCGTCCTTGTTAAATGCTGTGATCCAAAGTAACGGGATAGACTGGAAGTAAGGTTACAGGATCATAGCCATAATCTGATTTAAATAGTCATATTACTGAAGTAAGGTGTTGCAGAGGCCTAATCATTTAGTTAACTGTCTTAATATAACAATGGACATGAAACCCGCAATAATTGGATCTTCTTGTCTGGATACAGGTCTACATATAAGCTGCATTTCCATGTGTTCATCTCAGTTTTATATTAACCACAGTGTATGCCATGCATACCCTGTATCTACTACGAAACGGTATGCTATGCATACCATGATTCTTCTTCGAAAAAGTACCCTGCTTATACTAGGAAAAGGATACCATGTATCTGCCACAAAAATGTATGCTATGCATATCCTGTTTATACTACTAAAAGGTATGCAATGCATACCATGTATCTACCACAAAAAGGTATGCTATGCATACCCTTCATATACTACTAAAAGGTATGCAATGCATACCATTTATCTACCAAAAAGTATGCTATGCATATACTGCTTACACTACGAAAAGGTATGCAATGCATACCATGTATCTACCACAAAAAGGTATGCTATGCATACCCTTCATATACTACTAAAAGGTATGCAATGCATACCATTTATCTACCAAAAAGTATGCTATGCATATACTGCTTACACTACGAAAAGGTATGCAATGCATACCATGTATCTACAACAAAAAGGTATGCTATGCATACCTGCTTATACAAGAAAAAGGTACCTCAACCTACAGTGTATGCCGTGCATACCATGTACCTACGATAACAGTGTATGCTGAGTATACTACTAAAACAGCGTATATAGTACTAATTCCTCCCAAAACAATATTTCGCCATTTTATTTGAACGCTAGAACTTAACATTTGTCAAAGACATCACTCACTGACCTATCTTAGACATTGTCTAAATACATAATAACTTTTATAAACAATTAAAACAGAATACAATGCCTTGGAATATACATTTTTTTATTAGTTTTGATTTATACATAACATGTCACACAATTTACAATTTATTGACATTATAACGAAAATGGGGGCAAGGGACAGTAGATATGAAAATTCCACAAATCTGCATCGATACCAATGAGAAAACAAATCATACACAAGAAGGCAAAGATGGCCTTAGGTCGCTCGCCTGAGAAACACACCATAACAGTGTAAACATCCATTTCAAATTCGTCCGATTTTTTCATGAAATAAACATTCTGCCCAAATTTCATGAACATTGGAGCACAAATGTATACTTTAGTGTAACAACAAGATTTGGCCTAGTGACCTAGGTTTTGACCCACAAGACCCAAATTACAAGTCGTCCAAGTTTTCATAGAGACAAATATTCTAACAAAGATTTTTAAAGATTGGAGCAAAATAATGGCATCTACAGTGTAAACAAGCCTTTCCTTTGATTTGACCTAGTACAGTGGCACCTGTGTGTTTGTTCCCCGAGTTTGCGTATAACGCGAGCAACTCGCGTGTTGAAGGCGAAACGTGAAACGTGTTGCACGGTTAGAAACGCGTGCATAAACGAGAAATAGTTATTGCGCATGCTCAGCGTGCAGCGTGCGCTGCCGCGCAAATAAATGTTCTCCTGCGCATACCCAGCGTGCCAAACCGAGAAGGTTAAATGCGCTTGCCCAGCTTGCAAAACCGAGCAAGTTAAATGCGTAAACGGTATACCGGAAAGTAGTGTAGACAGAATCTAGTAGACGTCAATGTTGTCTACGTCATAAAAAGACGGCAGTTCCACTGCATATCAAAGCGGCGACACTGAAATTCTATATCGCCAAGAATTGGATTCGCCTTCCATCAGTAAGTGTTGAAATGTTACTATAGTTACGCTTGATTTTATTGAGCACTATGTACAGTATGATAAACACAAATGTAAAATATACTTCAGTGTATCTCTAATAATTTCGCGAAAGATTTTTAATACAAGCGCGCAAATGTAATTTCAATCAAACTGACTAACCGTGGTGACTTCCCTTTAATAATTTTAATAATTTTACACCATTTGCTGTCAACGAAGGTTGTCATCAGCACAGGCACTTGGTTGCACTGATAGTATTTTTCTTATATTGGCCTGTACCTACTGTTTGTTGGTTTTAATACGTGCACCAGTGCGCCCTGTATTCAAAAACATGATTTACTGTAAGTGAATCCCTTTTATTAAAAAAGTTAAAACTTTAGGTTTTGGTATATTATTACATATAAGGTATGCCTGACGAGGCAACGGAAGTGTATGACCGGTGTATGACGGGTAATGAAAAGGTTTTGAACCACTAAATTATTTCCGGCTTTTGAGCGTTGATCATGACTGTTGTCTTTTTTTAAACTATGTAATAAAAATAAATTGGTTACACAAGGTCAAAAACAAGCTCACAACATTAAATTATAGAAAAAGAACTTATTCACAATGTACATGTCAGATATTTAATTTATAAAAATTGAAAATGTATTTCTGTATGAAAGGTATGTATATACTTCATAAGTGGCTGCAGGCAGGTATTAAAAATCTCTCTCTCTCTCCCTTCACCCCCCGCCCCCCTCTCTCTCTCTCATAATGTCAAGTCATCTCTCGACTGATAGAGACATGGGGTACACGTCGACTTGCTAGTTATGTTGAAAAAGAGTTCTAAAAGACTGATGGGTCCGACATCAGCTAAAATGAAAAGACTAAAAGAATGTTAGCATGGTAAGTGTGATTAAAAAGAACAAGCATTAAAAGATAAAAAAAACCCATAACACTCTGGTCTAGTACATGTACTTTATGGTTGCTACAACCACTTTGAAAGCTTCAAGGTCAGGGTGGTCAAGATTATTCCACAGAACATCTGAAACTTTGTAGTCAGGTTATTCTACAAGGTCAAGGTTATTCCATAGTATTACTTGGGTGCAAGATGGTATATGCATATTCTAGCTGTGGACGGACAAGTATTTGTATGCTTATGTTTTGACGTTTTCGTTTGTTGTTGCGATGATTATGAAATTAAGCGTTTATTAGCATTTAAAGATATATAAGTGATATTTTACATCTGTCACACTATTTTGCACTGACAATTAACCATAAAATATAGCCATGGAGTAAATATTTGGTTTTGATGACAGCTTTGATTTTTGTGACATGTAGTGCCTAATTTAGAAGGATTAAACTCCATGTCCCACTTATTTTCCCATTGTTCTATCTTGTTAAGATTTTCCTGGAGGATTTTGTTTCCATCCACAGAATTGATATCATAATAAGGTACATTATCGTCGGCAAAGTGTCGGATTTGAGACTTGATTGAAAATGGGAGATCGCTAATATAAAATAGAAAATACTGAGGTCTCAGGATGGACCCTTGTGGAAACCCAGATGCCATTGGTACTTCTTTGGAATTTCGCCCTCAAAAACTACAAATTGACTTTCTATCAAGTAGAAATGCATAATACCACTTGATGACTTGTGGACAGACACCATGATCTTAACAAAAGTCTTACTGAAGTCGAGTACAACTAAGTCAGTTTGTTTACGACTGGAAATGCTGTTAATCAGCTCACCTATTAACTCAATTGGTTGAGTTTTACAATATCTCCTTCAGAAACGCCATGTTGGAGGTCATAAAGAATGTTACGTTTAGAAAGGTGGACAGAGACATCGGAGGCATAGATGTGTTCTAGGGCAGTGTTGCTCTTTCCATTACTGCCCATGAACAGACTCAATCAAACCGAGTCTGCAATTTTCACTATTTGCTTTGTTCTAGGTGCTTCCGAGGGATCTACTTTCCAGATTTTATTTACTTCACAACAGCTGGTGTTAAGTGCTGTGTGGCGGCCGTAAAAAGTCGCCCCGACTTCATCTCAGTGTTGTTATATTTTCTGGTCCTTCGGGATCATTGATTTCAACTCATTTAGATTTGAAGATTGAATACTGCTTAAGCCGGTGCTAGGGGGCGTGGGCAGTATTGCTCTTTTCATTACTGCCCATGAACAGACTCAATCAAACCAAGTCTGCAATTTTCACTTTTTGCTTTGTTCTCGGTGCTTCCGGGGGATCTACTTTCCAGATTTTATTTACACAGTGAATGATATAACAGATAATTTGCCAAGTCATGCGGGTCCCCCTTCTTGAATAGAGGGCAAACAAAATCTTATCTCCATTTTGTGGGAACAGTGCCTGAGGAGAAAGATTATTGAAGATTACCAGTAGAACATCAACAATTTCATCATTAAGTTCCTGGAGGACAACTGGACAAAAATGGTCTGGTCCTGCAGCTTTGTCTGGTTTTAGGTTAGCTAGCAATTTGAGAATATCCATTCTATCGATGGAAATTTCAGATATTATGGAGGCAATGTTCAGAAGGCTATAGAATTTTAAGTTTTTGAAGTCAGTTTTGTCTAAGATAAAGTGGTGATTTGTTTAAATACGGATTGATAACTTTAAATTTGAAAATGAAATAGATTATTATAGTGTTTGTGGTCTTAAACCAGTAAAATGTCAAAAAGGTTATTCCATAACCCTACATAGTGCTGGTAAGTAAATATTTACACAGACTATCATCATAACTGAGGAGTTACATTTACATGCTCTTCACCAGTGTGGACTATACGTCCTGCTTTGGTGTAGAAATCTTTCGCTTGAAGAATTTATCCTGGTACATGGAAGGTTGGTGGTTCTAACCAGGTGTCTAATGAAGTTATACCTGCAGGCACACCTTATGTATTCCTCCAACAACATCAGATGTTTGAAAAATACCATGTCAAGAGACAAGAAAAAATAACTGTACAGCAATAGACCAAATCAGTTATTACCATTCATAATTTAATCATGTCCAAAACATTACGCAATGATACTTATTTCCACTTTGGTGATTATTACATTTCACTCGGACTTTATCGTAGACCCCTTTGTAAAATCTCAAACTTTAAACTAAAATAAAGGTATTAAATCCATATAATATTTGAACAAAACTTCAAAGTTTTGTTGTTTGTAGCATCATCTGAAGCATGTGCAGTGAAAAATCTTAATTTGATATCTAAAATAGTGTGATATTTATTTCTAGTCACTTTATTTTCATTGTAAATATACTTCGTTATACCCAAGTGGAAACTGGCAGGTACTCGAAAATGCAGCTCTCTGACTGGCCAGTTAGAACCCCTAACGTACGGTGATGTCATGTTAAAATTATAAATTTCTGGAGGTCCATCATGAATTCTGTGAAAAATTGTAATGATAATTCTTGTACAATCTTTGTCGACGTGTCTGTGTTATGGTTCTGGCTCTGTAGGCAAAAAGCGACATGTACTCCAGTTCGTTTTACAGTCTGTTCCATTGATCTGTTTTAGTAATACAGAGTTAATATATAATATTAACGCATGAAATAAGTTAGGTAGTTCTAGTTACCACGCCACGATAAATTAGTGGCTTACTACCGTCTGCAAAACCAGTCGACCGTAGTTCCGTTGCCGATAATGGCCGATAATGGCGGAGTGCAATTCCTTCTCTTTATATCTATCCTCAGACCAAATATTTAAGATTCTTTAAAAAGCGAATTTTCGACATACCGTCAGTGCAACCAAGTGCCTGTGGTCATCAGTTGTTGAAAATATGAAATATTCATGTTGGTTTTACTAGTTCTACGGTAGGTACTGTACCTCATTTTACTTTTTCAATGTATGTATTCCATTTTTCATGATGCTAAGCCTCCTAATAGTAATACCAGTGCTAACAGGGGCGTAGATATTACTCTAAAGTGTCAAGGGAAGCTGTTTTACAGAACTTCACCCAGTAGAGCACACACAGTAATTAACAGATCATATATAAATCAGTATATCGCCTGTAAATTTATATATCTACACATCTTTTAATCAATATTTCGGTAAGTAAGATTATTTACAGGGCTCCAGATAAGATGTGTATTAGCGTAAATTACGCTTTGAAATAATTCATATACTCATGTCTGATAATTTTTAAGCATATAAAAACGTAGATCTATATGAAATAACAGAAACGCACGCAATGACTTTTTATTGGCGTAAACAATATCTGAATCGTCCCGATGCTTTATGTAACACTGAGCACAGTCAGCATTAATTCGCCCACATTGAACATACACACGCATTGAATGGTACTCTATAAACCTAGGTTAAACTATTTTTACACTCAATGTCTGTGTATATCAAATAGTTGGGAATTTATATTGATGGTACGGTAGTGTATTTTAAAGCGGTGTCGATTTAAAATATCAACTTCCGGTGCGGAATAAACAAAAATGTCTCTTTCTAAGAATGTATAAGTGAACAAACACTACGCATTCTTTAAACCAACAAAACTGATCCCCAAAACATAGCTAAGGTATATTGAATATTCTATTTTATTCGGTAGCGAGTGTGAAGCCAAAGCAATTTAAGCCAAGGGAAAAAAAAGAAGCAAAAACTTAAATGATGAATTGAAAATAAACTGCAAACAAATGCATGGGTGTTACACCCAATAAATATGTTATAAAACTGATTTCTGTTTTTTTCACATTTATAAATTTTCAAGAGTAAAATTACTTGTAGCCAATTTCAGATTTTACCATTTTACCCATTCACAAAAATATGTTGAGTAAATACTCATTGGCCAAAAAAAATATCTGGAGCCCTGGTTTAGAAAAAAAATCACAGTCAAATCCGCACCTTTAAACGCACATCTGGGGTTTATTTTTTATTACACCAGCACATAAATTTGTAAAGTTTCAACTTCGAACGCTGCGAATTTTGCCTTTGGGGACATATTCTCAAAGAACTATACAAGTGACATACTTTAGTGTTATAATATACCCCAAAAATAAGTTGACAATTCGTTTCTCTGCCTTTCTGTCAATTCACCGGAATCATTTTGATGTTGACCGGTACTTTTCCATCATTTATTTTAACAAGCTGCTCATGAAATTGAATGACCATGTTATAAACCAGTCAAACATGACCTTCACCTCGGAAAAGAAAGGTGAAGAATTTCGACATTATTAGTTGAATAAGTTATATTTTGATATAGTTCTAGCATTTGAAACTGTTAAACATGCGTATGTGGTTTAATACAGATATGCTAATGCAGTTTATTTTACAAACACATCATGGGGATATTGCCCATATCCTTTCCACAGCCTTAACGTAATAAAACATATTAGCGTATGATGACCCTTTCACGCTTCCATAGAATCAACATTTATTAAACAAAATTAATTTTGAAAATATTTCTGAAATGTATAGGTCTGCAGTTCTCAAATATGGTTATATCTTACATCCAAGGCATATACTGACACTCTCAGACAACATCAAAAACAACCTTTTGAGCGATTTGATGAAGTTCCAAAATTATCAGTGTACCCCTGGTCCGTGACGGAACCATTTGGGATTTGTGGTTATTTGAGCTCAAATATCTTTTTGTAGATGAAAAGCTGACATGCAGTACTAAAGCCCAGGTAATTTCAGTTTCAATTTGTTAGAAAGTGCTGAAAATTGACACTTCAATAGCAAAAAAACAAAACAAAAAAAATAACAACAGAAGTCCATGAGCGTCCAGACGGGGTGACCCCTGCGCGTGACCCCTGACTATCTACGAATCAAATATGGCCTTCGTTTTCAAGTTTAGCATTTCTACTTTCATTTTCTTTCCTTCCGGAAATAGCTGAAGGTCGAGTGACATCATTTTCTGTGTTGTCAAAAACATATATATGCCTGGCGAGATTGCATAAATATGTGCTGGCCGTCCTAAGGTTATAAAAAAATATCTAAATATTTCCTTGGATCACATCAAATTGGACTAGCCCTGATCTCTACTCTAGACCGAATTCCGGTATTGTATGTCATGGTATAGGACTTGAATATTAAAACAGGGAGAAATTATGTAGACGGCCGTGTAGCTCAGTCAGTAGAGCATCAGAACGGTATTACGAGGCCCCCGGGTTTGAGTCCCTGTCTGGCTGCACATTTTTCTCACCCTTTGACATTTAGCGCCCAGCTTTGGACGGTGATGGTATTACACTGGCTAGTCTCCTACGCCTGTAATTGCTTATATATACTTAAGTACCTATAACTGAAAAAAATTCAAGGACAAATTTCAAAATGGTGGGGAAATATGTCACGGTATAGGACTTGAATATTAAAACGGGGAGAAAGTGTGTAGGCGGCCGGGTAGCTCAGTTGGTAGAGCATCTGAAGGGTATTCATAGGCTCTGGGTTCGAATCCCGGTCTGACTGCACTTATTTCTAACCCTGTGACGTGTATTAATAACCATTGTTTAAAGTAATTGCTTTACTAGTAATAGTTATGACTAGTTTTCATAGAATTGTCATTACGGGTTGTTTTTGTAAATATTTCATCTATAACATTAGCTCTCACTCAGGTTTAAAGTATACTTAAATAAGTAATTTTATCTGAAGAAAAGTCTAATTGAATAAAGAGAAAAAAGTCCCTCAGTGAAAAGGAATGAAAAATTCTTTTTTAAAGCCTTACTTTATTACAGACTGATAGATAAAATCTATAACTCAGTGTAAGTTCTGTAACTACCATTTATTGTCATGAATACAGTAGATTTGTTTTGACTGAATATTAACATTTTGGTATTGACTAAAAAGGTTGTTATCAGCTTAGTAGGTTAAATGTATATTTGATGCATTTTTTTTTTGTTACAGATGTGTGTGCCATTCCACATCTGAGCACTGTAAAGTCTGGCAGCAAAATAAAGATATATTCAAATGGATCTTGTGCTGTGTCTCCCATCTGACATCATACTAGAAAAGGGTATAATCATATCTTTGTTACTATTGCTTATCATGCTTATATCTTACTGTAACTTCACATAAACATTGTCCAGAATACAAGCAAAGTAAAGTATGTGCAGGGGCAGGGACCATTATACATAAGGACAAGGTCACCAAGGTGTTATATTTATGTTATTTTTAAGGCTAAAGTTTTTCGACAATCTTTGTTTTCCTGTCATATCTTTGTTACTATTGCTTATATCTTACTGTAACTTCACATAAACAGTGTCCAGCATACAAGCAAAGTATGTGCAGGGGCTGGGCCGGTATACATAAGGACAAGGTCACCAAGGTGTTATACTTAGGTTTTTTGTAACGTTAAAGTTTTTCGGCAACCTTTGTTTTTCTGTCATATCTTTGTAACTATTGCTTATATCTTACTGTAACTTCACATAATCATTGTCCAGCATACAAGCAAAGTATGTGCAGGGGTTGGGCCCATTATACGTAAGGTCAAGGTCACCAAGGTGTTATACTTAGATTATTTTTAAGGTTAAAGGTTTTCGGCAAATTTTGTATTTTCTGTCATATCTTTGTTAATGTTACTTATATCTTACTCTAATTTCACATTAACATTGTCCAGCATACAAACAAAGACTGTGCAGGGGCTGGTCTAATGTCAAGGTCAAAAAGTTGTTATACATGGAATTATTTTCATGTTATGTTTTTCAAAAGCTTCGTTTATAGACATATCTTTAGTAGCTTGAAATTAAAAATATTTCTTTATTATTATCATCTGCATGTGTAGTTACATTCCTCATAGCTCTGATTGTATGTCTTACAGAATTATGCCCCTTTCATACTTAAAGTTTTTGGCAATCTCCGCTCTGTGGATATAACGTTACTGCAACATAAGATAAAGATTTGAAACTTAAGATGTATCTTTATCATCATCATCTGCATGTGTGGCAACAATCCCCATAACTCTGATTTGTATTTTTGACCAAATTATGCCCCTTTCATACTTTAATGTTTTGACAAATTTTGTTTTCTGGGCATATTAAACTTTGGTACTTTATAAGATAATGACTTGAAACTCAAAATACATCTTTACCATCGTCATCTGCATGTCTGGTAACAATCCAAATAAGTCTTATTTGTGTTCTTGACAGAATTATGCCCCTTAGTGTATCTTCCTTTTAAAGTAGAGGTCTCTTATTGAGATATATATTCATTTTACTGTCAAACCGCCGAAGAGTGGAGCGCGCTGTCTTACGGACAGCTCTTGTTTAAAATTCTATTTTAAATGTAATACTTTGTCACAAGCAAGATCTAATTAGGTCAAATTTTGCTTCAGTTGAGCGACTAAGGCCCACTTGGGCCTCTTGTTTTCTGAAGTCTTGTTATAAAACTTACTGAATGATTTTCCAGTCAATAGTCTAAACTGTGATCTTTCAGTGCAGACCTCGGGCAAAACTTTTGACTGTATAACCTGCAAGATATGCAATAAGTGTATATTATCAGGACTCCTTATAATAGTTAATGCTGTCTGCTGTGTTAATAGTTGTGCACAACTCAAATAAGTCATTAACTTAAAAAAATAATAGAGTAACTGACAGCCATATATTCAGAGTTGAAATCGTTTGGAACTGAGGATTTGTTATTCGGACATTTAACCAACACTAAAGCAAATATACGTGAATGATGCAGTTCGGAATTTCCGTTTTGGAAATAGTCAACTCATTAAAACAACTAAGCAAATGTGACTGAGGCCATTTAGGTTTCGGGATTACAGACAATTAGAACAATAACTATCGGTAATTTCATTACGTCAGTCACCCAATGGATATCTCAAAAAATGGCATATAGCAAATTGTACTTTCATTTTCTTTAAATGTGCTGGTTTTCCTGTGTTCTAAATATAGTTTTAACCTTTACCCTGCTAAATTTCTAAAATGGACTAGTCTGTCATAAAGTTTGGGCAGTGTCATTTATTATTAGAAGGGGTGTTCACTCAAAATTTACTGACCGAATAGCAAACAATGCAGGCCAAGATCGGCCCGCACATCTTGGCCTGCACTGGTCGCAAAGGCAGAATAACTTGCCGCCAAAAAGTACATCATTTTGCTAAGGCGTAGCCAGGGGTTGTTCGACTGGTACGACCGCGTTGAACTTTTTTCCGGCTAAGTTTTTACTGATAAGATAAAGATACGTTTTCATGCCAATTGTACATTTTCGTGTAATTACAATTTGCCACTTTTTATTTATATGTAATATGTCAGACAGTCGGTACACGTTTCGGAAAGAAATCCAAAATATCTTAAGATTTCTATAAGTTTACGAAGATGTAACTCGAACTCCAAAATGACAAGTGTGCGTTATTAGCTCCGCTATTCAAATAATAGGTATATAACTTATATAGGGACAAAAAAAAATTTTGTCTGAAAGTTCAAGGCTTACACCTTTGATATTTGGTATGTAATATTGCCTAGGGGATTTCTAACAAGATTGTTCAAATTATGCCCCTGGGGTGAAAAGAGGACACACTTGTTATATGAGTTATATAGGAATAGATACTTCAAAAATTATCAGATCATATTTCCTACACTGTTTAATTATATTTACCTGATGACCCCGAGCTATAAGTGGTCACTTGACTATGACCTTGACTTACTGACCTACTTTCTTGTTTTTTAAGATGCAGCCTTGAAATTTGGATGACATGTACAGTTTTGCACGCTGATCTTAAAACTGACTTTCGGTGACCATGAATGTGACTTACTGACCTACTTTCTAATTCTTTAGCATCAGTTTGCCATTTTAAACATGTGGCTCATATTACTTAGGTGAGCGATTCAGGGTCATATGACCATGTTGTTTTGTAAAAAGATATTTTAATAATTCGTCCTATAACTGATTCTATTTTCTCGTGTAAGTTTGTATTCTACTTTATTTATTTTTCTATTACTCATTACCAGGGGCAGGTCATACAAATACAATGTTTACGACATTATTGTTCTTTTTACAGGTCATGTAAACGTAACAAAAAGTCATGCGAATGGACATCAAAATGTTGACACAGATCGGTATTTGAGACTTAAATCTTCAGGATATAACTTCATAAAACTGGCGGATAAATCAAACTGCGAAGTTCTTTCGAATGGCGAGTAAAACAGTTGTGTCTCTTCGTAGGAACGATGATACAATATTTACGTATGCATTCAAATGATGCTGTTCAAGGTAACAAGAAGAAGTTAACATTTGGCAGTGTGAGAAAGGAAATTTTCTTCTGCATGACGGGAAAATGATGTTTGCATGCATATTTTATCGGAGGCAGCTGCAAAACCACCAATAGGAAACTCTTTTTGAAATTATGTTGTGATAGACTGTTTGACTGTTTTCGGCCCGCTTTGGCGAGACGATATAACGATAGTTTTATACGAAAATCTGCGATAAAGTCCGGAAATCTCGCTTGTGGAGAGAAGAAACTTGATTATGATGTTCCCGCTAAGGAAACAAAATCTTGCGTCGAACCAGCAGCTGTGTGAATACATCCTCGAGAAGAAAGGTACAGAGTGATAGCCCCTGAAAGAGCCAGAATTAGCTTTTTTGACCTTTTCTGCACAATAGCAGCTTCATTTATGATTTGAATTAAATCAAGCTTGCACACAACTTGTGTCACCATAAGATCTCGGTTTCTTTCTTGAACTGGCCAGATCCCATCTTGGGTTCGAGAGTTATGGCCCTTGAAAGGGCCAAAATTAGCTATTTTGACCTGTCTGCACAATAGCAGCTTCATTTATGATTTGACTTTAACTAAACTTGCGCACAACTTGTATCACCACAAGATCTTGGTTCCTTTCTTGAACTGGCCAGATTCCATCATGGGTTCTAGAGTCATTGCCCCTGAAAGGGCCAAAAATTAGCTATTTTGACCTTGTCTGCACAATAGCAGCTTCATTTATGATTTGACTTTAACTAAACTTGCGCACAACTTGTATCACCACAAGATCTTCCTTCCTTTCTTGAACTGGGCAGATTCCATCATGGGTTCTAGAGTTATGGCCCCTCAAAGGTCCAAAATTGGCTATTTTGGCCTTTGCAACCATATAGAGATTTCTTTTATGGTTTGACTTGATACGAACTTCCAAAATATCTTCAACAACAATAAATCTTGGATTCCATGATTTATCATAATTATATCTATTGACCTCCCCTGATTGTAATAAAAATGGATTTATATCAGTAAGTACTTATAGGACTTATTTGAAATTTCATTATTGTCATTAGTTGGACTGAGACAATCAGGGTAGGTAACTATGGACTGATTTCAAATTACCTCCCTTTATTTGAAATTAAAATGGGTATATATCCGTAACTAATGAAGATACTGATCTGAAATTGCATTTATGTCAACAGATGGACTTGGACAATCAGTGAAGATACATATTGACTAAATTTATGACAAATTACCTCCCTCTTTTTTTATCTAAATGAATACACCTTAGCAGCTTCAAATGAGATTTGTTTGAAACGTTATTTATGTCTTTCATGGTAAGAAATAGTCGTATTAGGTAACTCTTGATAGAACATTTATCGATATGAATACTTTACTAATATATTGCTGTATAGGCTTGTACTCTGTATCTTCTTCATGCATATACCAATGCATGATTACCTCCCCTGATTTTAATAAAAATGGATTTATCTCAGTAAATGTTGATAGAACTCATTTGGAATTTCATTATTGTTTTTAGTTTGACTGAGGCAATCAGGGTAGATAGTATGGACTGATTTTATGTCAAAGTACCTTCCTTTGTTTCAAATTAAAATGGTTGTATCTCAGTAACCAATGAAGATACTGATTTGAAATGTCATTTGTGCCATCAGATGGACTCGGACAATCAGGGTAGATAACTTTTGACTGAATTTATGACAAATTACCTCCCTTTATTTTATGTAAACGAATATATAAGTACGTAAGGAATATCATGTTAGTACAAAAATGCAGCATTTGAGCCTAGGACCCTCTATGTCAAAACTTGATCATATCATTTTGAGCAATGGTACTGCGGTGAGCGATACAGGGCCATCATGGCCCTCTTGTTTATTTTTGTAATTGAAAAACGCACCACGTAGAGGTTGCTCATTACGAAAATGATATTTTTGTTTAAAAACTTAATTACTTTAAAATATTTTGTGTTTTTAGGATAGATGATACATCGGTTTTTATCACATGACGTGTTTAAAACATGTAAAGGTAGCTGTTCATGTTTTTTTTGCTTCTTACTGTATTTTCTTTCGATATAATAATATTTTATAGTATCAATAAAGTTGATTTATTTCATGTTGAGATTTTAAATATTTTCATTGCTTTGTTTGTCTGTTCGACCTTTACTCACATTTTGCTACTAATGCATTACCAACTTTTAGAAACATCTCTAAACCGATAAAGCGGGACAGCTCTATCTATCACGAAATCAAAAATCTAATATCGTCAGCGCTACCAGATGCATTCGTCGATTTCCGTATTAATTGTTGTTGTTGTAGTAACACGGGGATGGGGGTCGATAATTAACAGCTTTGGTCATTTTCTGATGCATTTTCTGGCGGGCGGTTTGCCAAACGATATACTTGAATGAAGTTTTAATAACATTAAAGTGTCGAAAATTTATATTATACTTTATCAGTTGTCAAATAAAAGTGGTATTTAGGAATACGAATATGTTATCTAAAATATTTAGAAATCGTTACATTTTATTCATCAAACACATAAATTTACGTTCTTTTCAATACACGAAACATCATGTTAAACATATATCTATGTACAAAAAAGAAATATTTACGCACAAGAAACTGTCTGTAAATAAAATAAATATTCAAGAATATGAATAGGCCATCTAAAATATTTTAAAAGCGTAACATTTTTTTAAAAAAAAATCTAACACATAAATTTACGATCAGTGTAGATGATGATCAGCCTGCACATCCGTGCAGACTGATCATGATCTGCACTGTTTGCCATTCAGCCAGTAACTTTTTGGTATGCACCCCTTTTCATAATTTATAGTACTGTCCAAATTGAAAGATAGACAAGTTCAAAATAGAAATTTAGCATGGTAAGGATTAATTTTCTTATATCGTGTTTAAATAGAAATATCATATTTGCGTGACTTGATTAAGTACTGCTGACAAATACTACTACCATAGTATATTTTAACTATAAATACATTGAAAAAATCAACATTAAATAACAATAACTTAAACAATAGCTTGATTTTAGAATAGCAGACTTAACTAAGCAATTACTTAAGTTTATTTCATGAAATTTGGGCCAGGATCTTTACTTAGTAAATATTTACGGAACAAATCTATTAACGATTTATGGTATAATCTAAATTCATAGATGGACAAGTATAATATATTTCTGTGAATTCTAAGTTTCCTGCTGTCATACGATTAATAAAATAAGGGTAAAAATCATAAAAATAACTCCCGATGGAAAGGGAAAAGACTACAGAAAAGACAGAAGAAAGTGAAATATATACATATCAACGCAAAAACCATAAAAATACCTAATAGTATCACTTAAAGTAATTGGGGTAACATATTTTTATGACCCGACTTGAAACAACACTGACCGGATATTGTTTACCCCTAGGCAATATTGTAATACACAATAAATATCAAAGGGTAATTTTAAAACATTTGTTACAATTAAATTATATTATGCTAAATGTGTGCAATCTTTGTACTAAAAAAATAATAGATAACGCAATTTTTAAACGAATAATTAAAAATGTACCAAAAATATGCATTAATTTAAGAATACAGAATAAATATTGCTTATATAGGCAATTTTATCGATTTTCCGACAGATCGATGTTACAAAACTTTCGTAATGTACAGCCGACATTTCATTGAAACTTAAGATGCACATAGATATCGTTGAGACGAAGTGCATCTTACAAGAACTTGATGTCTATGTTGAAGAGTATTCAGATTATTTCCATTTATGTAGCTAATATTTTCTTGTCCAAAAGTACTAAGAACATCTCGGACAGTTTAACTTACATGAGATGCAGAGCAGTACACAAGAACAGTTACTACGTTGAATGCATTTAAAGTTATCTCCATTTTGTACTTAATTCTTCCCGGTCCAATGCGTCATTTTCAAAAATGGTAAGAAGTTGAAATCGTGACGAGACAAGTAAATTGCACGAGAATCTTTACTCAATTTAGGTCATATCTGAAACTGTTTCCGTTTTGTCCTCTGCCAAAAGCGGAAGAATATTTTTCTTTTTCTACATCACGTATTATCCAACTTGACTCGGTAAATGCAGTTTATGCCCTTGATTTGTTTAATAAACATGAAAATAGTATTCAAGTTAAAATCACCAGATGTCATATAGTGATAATTTAGCATAGTGCAACTACACATTGGCTGATCATGATGTGTGTGCAGGGGCGGGGGTGGTGGGCTCTGTGGCCGAGTGGTTCGTGTCGTTGACGTCAAAAAATGATGCGTGTGCGTAACAATTTGTATGCTATTTCTAGGGTACGCCCCCTCGGAAAGAGATAGATATATCTCAAGTGGTGCAACCCGACGTACATATCATCTGATTGAGCCTTCTCTTTTGTCACAATATCATCTTTGAAGTCTGTAAATTCTAATGAAATCTCAAAGGAAAATGAAAGTTATATAATTGAACCTTCGTTACTGGAGAAATTTCTCGTTCTGCTGCCAAATACATAGAATAGCAATTTAGATGGAAAAGCAAATGGTAGAATTTGCTGTGGCCGAATTATTACGGTTCCCCTCCCATTTTTTATATCAAATGAAATATACATGTATCTGTATTGCAGAAATAGGCCTACAACTGTTTGAAAATTTTAGGAAATATATAAGTCAGGTGTGTAATACGTTTATATTTTTATAAGCCAGTAAAGCTTTTCGTCTGACGAGAAAATCATTCATCCCCCGCGTTTTATTAATGTTTGAACGTAATTTCCGATTTGATAGTAAAACTTGAAAACGTGATAAATATGTTAAACACACTAAAACAAACATTTTTGTTGAAGTTTAATGAATGACCTTTTCGGACCTCGGGCAATATTTTCCCACTTTTTTACCGGCAATTTCTAATTGCATCAGGTCAGAAATAAATTTCCTTCAAGTTACGAGTTCAGTACAGTAAAATATACTGTTGTACTTTAGACCGGTTAATAGCATAAACTGTGGGCCGACGACTTAAATAAGGTGATATTTTATAAAATTTATCCCTACACGAGAATGAAAAGGGTCCCCATAATACGAACACACAGTCAAAATATATTTGGTCCGTTTTGACATGACTTATCGCAGAATTTTCCATTCTTTCACATAATTCATTCCTTTCCCCAAATATATAACAGAGTGCACTCGCATGAACACTACGTGTTTAATTACAAAAAAAAGAGTTATTTTAATTGATACATAGACTAAGTGCGTTTATTTTATTAGAAGGGTTCGATTTTAACTGCATGAAGATAGTTTTAAACAGCTGGCCGTATCGGGAAAGTTTTCTTTAATTTACCCCAATATTTGCAATATAGAGATATTGCCCGAAACTATTCGAGACAAAAATGTACTAATTGTGAGACTCTCATTCTGATTAGGTAGATCACAAACAACACGTAACGTTTCGCCAAAGGCGGTATTGCACTTTGATCCTCTGACTGACAGGATGGGATACTGTGTCATCCGGTTTCCATTAATTGTTTAGCGGGAGTAGCATTTTGCGCATGTTTAAATATGTATAATCTTTAGTAACTATGATAGTGTATGTACAATTTTGCGAAAAAACTTCTTTTTATTACGATATTTTTAGAGACATTCCTTATGATAAATTTTCTGATTTTCGTTGAATATTATAGTTGAATAATAAATTACATATTATATAAAGTTACGCATTTCTCCATTTCTTTTTTTTTTTTTTTTTTTTTTTTTTTTGATTGATTTTAGACAGATGAGAGATTATAGTACATACTAGGAAGAAAAACGTATCTATTCTAATATACGCTAGCTCCCGTATAAAAGCTGTATTTTTTGCCCTAATGTGAATAATCTATCAAATCATCACACTAAAGCTAGCCTGTATTCTGTGACAGAGTTTACTCTCAGCGTAAATTTATATTTATAATTATTCATCCTAAAAAGTTATTTAAAATATTTCATACAAGAATAATTATGATAACTTTGTATACGCTCATCCTTGTAACAGTGGATTAAAAAACGCAGCAAAATCCATTAAAAATGTATAAGATCATCACCGAGGCATTTTGAAATATATGGATAATTTCACCTTATACTTCTTTTTATTATCTGTTCATACAGTATGTTTCTTTTGATTTCATTTTTGATGTGCGCTTGTATGTTCAGTCTGTCATAACAAGTAGTTTAATATGTACAGTAACTATAGGAGAAGGACAAAATAAGTTACACTAACTTTGTTTCCTAATCCTCATTTTATCTTTAGAACTGTTGTATCCATGTTATGCATACTTGTAAAAAAATACTGTTTAAACTTATTTCACCTTCTCATTTAATGACTTATGTAAAACAGCGTGTGTTTGAAATAATAGAGAAGTTCACTGAAATGGAATTAAAAATGTATTTTAACACTTGTTTAGAACGAAACGATATGACATAAAAAGAAAAAAAACTTTTATATTTGTTCTTAAAGACAAAGCTTTAATCGGTAATTAATGAAAAACAAAGACAAATATCAAACAGGGAATGCCACGCACCAAAAACGCAGCCTCCTCAAAACGAAACCCAGACCAATTAGTAAATATGTTTTGATTCCATTTAAACTTTGAAATGGAAGCAACAAAAGTTACAAAATTCCACTTGTGATCATACACAGGCATCATGCAGGCGACGCGAGCTGCGCATGCGCTTTACCATCTCCAATCTACACGGTGCGCATGCGTATAATGCAAAAAGCTCGTCTCCCGCTTTCGTACGCTTACACGGTTTAAAACTAATTTGATTGGCTGCACGATTAACTAAGCGTGTAACGTGAAACGTGTATGAATGGTGCCACGCAAGGGTTTAATCGTGTGCACGGGGAACCAACACGCGGGCGCCACTGTAACCTAGTGTTTGACCCCACGTAACCCAGATTCAAAATCCTCTAAGACTTTGTAAAAACAAACATTCTGGCCAAGTTCAATGAAGATTAAATAAAAAATGTGGCCCTAGAGTGTAAACAAGCTTTTTTTGACATGGTGACCTAGTTTTTGAACAGACGTAACCCTGATAAACAAATTCGAGATTTCATGGAGACAAACATTCTGGCCAAGTTTCATGCATATCAGATATAATTGCCGCCCCTATTGCACACACCAAGTTTTATTATAAGCTGACAGAGTGGTCAACTCTTTGACCCCATATGACCTATATTTCAACTTGACCTAGATTTGATCAAGACAAACAATCTGTTCAAAGTCCACGAATATCCAGTTAGAAAACGCAGCTCTAATTGCTTACACAACGTTTTTGACAGATTTGACTAGGTGACCTAGTTTTTAATGACAGATCACCTATATTTAAACTTGACCTAGATTTTTTCAAGAATATCACTCTGATCGAATATTCAGTGAAAAATACAGCTCCTATTGCACACACAGACAGTATTTTCTTTTTTTTTGACCGGGTGACGTTGTTTCTAAACCCAGATGACCCATATTTAAACTACTTAGATCTTACCAATCAATGTTAACGAATATTCAGTGAACAAGAGGGCCATGATGACCATATATCACTCACCTGTTAAACTTGGCCTTTGAATAATCAAGATAAACATTCTCACCAAGTTTCATGAAGATAGAGTCATAGGTTTGGCCTCTACAGTGTGAACAAGCGCTTCCTTTGATCTGAGTGGTGACCTAGATCTTTACTCCACATGTCCCAGTGTCTAACTTGGGACGAGAATCATCGAGAAAAACATTTTTACCAAGTTTCATGAAAGTAGGGTCATAAATATTGCCCATAGAGTGTAAACAAACCTTCCCTTTGATTTGAGTGTGTGACTTAGTTATTGATCCAACATGACCCAGTTTCAAACTAGGCCTAGGAATTATCAACATAAACATTCTGACTAAATTTCATAAAGATAGGGTCAATAGTGTTTACAAGCTTTTGCTTTTATCTGACCAGCTGACATAGTGTTTGACCCAATATGACATAGTTTTGAACTTGGCCTAGGTATCATTAAGATAAATATTCAGATTAAGTTTCATGAAGATAGGGTCATAAATGTGGCCTCTATACTTTGCTACACAACGCAGTAGATATTATGACGTTCAATCTTTGAAAGAGTTTCAGTCGGAAATATTTTATCGTTTTTAAACCAGATCTAACATTTCAAGCTTTTATTTACATCTTGCAATATAATTATGTTTGCAGCTGACATTTTAACAAATACGTTAAAACATTTTTACATAACTGATTTTAGATATGTTTTACATTATTCATAGTGTTCTTTACATTTTTACATGGATGTTTTTAGGTATGTTTTACATTTTTACATCAATGTTTATGCTTTACAGTTGGCTTTTGCAATATGACTTGTTCTCGGCGATATATGACCATTTTGTGTCGATTCGCCGTAAAACCCAACTCACTCACTCACTAGGTTGTTAACAAACTTTTCCTTTGATTTGACCTGATGACCTAGTTTTTGACCCAACATGACCCATGTTTGATCCTGGCCTAGAAAACATCAAGATAAACATTCAGAGCAAGTTTGTATCAAATCAAAGCATAAATTAAACCTCTATATGGCTAAAAGGGCCAAAATAAAATTTTGCCGCTTTCAGGGGCAGTAACTAGAATTCGTGATGGATTCTAGTGACTTAGTTTTTGACCCCACATAACCAGAATCAAACTTTACCTAAAAGTTATCAAGATAGAAAATCTGACTAATTCTCGTGAGTTTCAAATTTAAAAAGTGGTTTTCAGAGAGTTAACAAGATTTTCATTTAATCTATCCTAGTGACCTTGTTTTTGACCTCACTTGCACCAGTTTCGAAACTTGTCTAAAGATCATCAAGATAAACTTTCTACCCACGTTTCAGAAAGATAGGTTCATAAATGTTACCTCTAGAGTTTTTAGAAGATTTTCCTTTGATTTTGATTAAAACTGCTTTAAACTTATTGACGCTAGAGTGTAAACAAACTAAATTTTAACGGACGGACGACGGACATTCATCGATCCTAACCACTCACGATGAGCCTTTGGCTGATGACTTGAAAATCCATTTATAAAAATGCCAGGCAGGTGTAGAGCAGATATTTTCCGTATACTTAATATTTCATCACGTGACATTCTCAGCCTGCCAAGTCCGTTGTTTCTATGATTAAAACGATTTTGAAGATGTTATAACACAAAATGAACATGCGCTAACGCTATTCTAGCAAAAAGGGAGAGGAATAAATTAATACATGAATGCATTCTTCTCCAACATCATTTAATTTCCATGCGCGGGGATATCGGAGCTGTTTTTGTTTTTATTCTTGTTGACGTCATTTCTATTTAAATTATCTGTTTTGGGACCGTAATACGTTTACGCTTTATCCTGGAACGCGCATATATAAAAAAAAAATGTGTTATAGCAGCACCTGAGCGCGAGAACCACTCAGTTAACACACTTTTACTGTCCTGTTAAAACACCCATGTAAAGGGACAAGAGCAGCAGTTTAAACAGATTAATGCTAAATTCTAATATGCTTTTCTCTGTTAAAACACTCCTAGGTTTGAATCTTGCATGCATATAATAAAATATTGTATTCTTAAGAGTTTGAGCAGTAACAAATAAAAAAAGCATAGCATTTTATGACGAAAAATCCTTACTGCCTTTGGCGGGATTCGAATCCGTGTCGATCGGGTTCAAGTTCACTGCTCTTACCACTGAGCCAAAAAGCCGACTCCATTACGCTATTGTCAGAGATCGTCTTCAAACGTACAGGCTATGTGTAAGCGACCGTAGTACTTCCCATCTTCAAAGAAGGTCTCTTTTAAGGTGACGTGTTATCTGTTTTAGCATAGAAAGTGTCATTTTTGACACGAGATAAAGTCCGTATCTTGGAGAAGTTCCCATCTTACGGTGGTTTAGGCGTAACAAATTAAACAGCAATCATTTATGACCAAAAGTCAGAACTGCCTGTGGCGGGATTCGATTCCGGGTCGCTCTGGTGTTAGTCTAATGCTCTAACCAAGGAGCAAAAAGAGTCAATGCTTGACAAACTGTTGTCAGAAAATAGCCTTAAACATTATGTATAAGGCTCGTCGTCTCGTGACCAAGACATGATTAACTATACTCTTACGACATATTATCACGCGGCCACGAGTTAAATCTACCAGAAGAACAATCATTGTGAACTGTCTGCTTCTGCTTTTCTTACATGTTAATTTATCGCGTGATCTCTTGGCCAGGAGATAATATGTCGTGAGAAAGAAAGTTAATTACGTCGTGCGTGGCTGCGTGATAATATCTCTAGAAAACAAGATATGTTTTTCCGAGATAAATATCTCCATATCACGAGATAAAATAAAAAAAAAAATCACATGACCGCTCTATGCTTCTAAAGCCGACTTTGTATCATTTCACGATCCATCTTCTCCCCCCCCCCCCCCCCCCCCCCCCCCCCCCCCCCCCCCCCCCCCCCCACACACACACATCCCTAACCACCACTCCAAAAAATATAAAGCAATGAAAAACAAACGATGAACAAACATCTGTTCGGTTCCGCGATTTAATTTTTTTAACAGTGGCACATAAATGTTTGGTTTCGCGATTTTTTTTTCTTTTGAAAATTGCAACTGAAAAGGTGTTAGGGCTGCTACTGCACTCGTGCAATTTTTTAAGGTTAAAATAATTCGGACAGTTTAAAGACGCGCAATAAACATAATTATCTTACAGTGAGTATTTAATTCAATATACTCTCAGTCTGTAATGTAATAGGTTAGAAAATGTCTCATTAGAACCATTTAACTCAACAAAGGAACTTGAAAGCAGATTGAATGTTACTACGTGACATGTACTTGTAAAAAAGATCACGATACCAGTTGACTGGTATAAAATAGCGGACACATAATGACTTTCGGCAATTTTCGATGTATTCTCCATATGCTACTTCGGCTTCATCGATGGTCAGAAGCAAAATATGACTTTACGTACCTTCGGAAAATGTCGAAATCGCACATGGATATTAATATAACGTTAATAACCGGAAATTGCCGATTGTCAATACGGGTCTAGTTCCGTAGATAAAATCCGTGATACTGAAATACCTAATGTTAAAATGCAACTGCAATTATCCAACGTCTTCCTGCTCCATTTTCTCCCAAATATATCTTTTTTACATCCTGTGAAAATAAATTGAGATGCAAAACTTTATCAGACATAGGTTGAAATGAAATGCGAACTGAATTATACTTCGAAGTTCATGAATCAGTTGAAGCCTTCAAGAAAAAATATCAACTTGAACAACATTTTTGAGACAACGATATCATGCGCAAATCAAAAACATATAACATCTTGTCGCCGTTTTCACCTGAAATTGTTTTTTTTTTTTTGCAACTACCGATTTTTTTATTAAAAAGTGTTACATCTTATTCTGTTTTGTAACATCAGATGATATCCTATGCCCTGCTTGTTATTCATGTCAAAAATGGATAAAAAAATAATATATCATTTGAATTGATCATTTGTCTTTATTTTCATTTATCACTTGTTTGATGTCACGAGAGTGCAATAAAGCCATAACTTTAAAATGATAATACACTATAGTATAATAAAGCTTTGACGTCAACGTCGTTTATAGTATAGGAGACGTTGGTCGAATTGACTTGTTTATATAGTAAAAGAAAGTAGATTTTGTTGTGTTTCGACAGGAAAAGTCAACATGTGATAAAAAGAATTAAACATCTGTGACTTTTCCCATTTGAATTTATTAAACTCGTTGAATAAAATTGATAAAATGCTCGGCAGAGCCTCGCATTTTATTATTTTAGTCATCTCGTTTAATAAGCTCAATATGAAAAGACACCCATGTAATATTCTCTACTTATTACATTGCATACTGTCTTGTAAGATACTATTATACAGAGTCCACCCAATAAGCTCAGTAGGAAGCGAACCGATCTACGGATCGTGAGTTCGATCCACAGGCAAGGTGTATGTTCTTCCGTCAAGCTCCGTGATGACTGATAAAAGACATTGTGTCATAAATCAATCGTAACCTATTTCTGATTCGTGCGGGAAAATTGGAAACAGCTTAGTACTGGTACTGGTAGTCCATGAACACTGTTCAAGCCAGACATACACACCTCAGCACCTCTTTCCGATCTGCAAATGTATGCATATCTATCTTGTAACTTCCTGCGTTGATACACTTAGACCAGTGTTTGTTACTGTTGAATTAAAGAGACAAAACAAATGACCATAATCTCTCATCAGATTTTGTTTAGGCTAAATAACATTTAAATAATTCTAAAGTTTATCATGCACAGATATAAACAACAAATAAGAACAATTCTTAAAAACAATTATGTCTCCCCCTCTGGGGGACATATTGTTTTTGCCCTGTCCGCCCGTCCGTCCGTACATCACACTTCATTTCCGATCAATAACTGGAGAATCATTTGACTAAGAACCTTCATACTTCATAGGATGGCAGGACTTATAAAGTAGACGACTCCTATTGTTTTTGGGGTCACTCCGTCAAAGGTCAATGTCACAGGGGCCTGAACATGGAAAACAATTTCCGATCAATAACTTGAGAACCACTTGACCCAGAATGTTGAAACTTTATAGGATGATTGGTCATGCAGAGTAAATGACTCCCATTGATTTTGGAGTCACTACGTTAAAGGTCAAGGTCACAGGGGTCCGAACAAGGAAAACAATTTCCGGTCAGTAACTTGAGAACCACTTGACTCAGAATGTTGAAACTTTACAGGACGATTAGTCATGTAGAGTAGATGATCCCAATTGATTTTGGGGTCACTCTATTAAAGGTCAAGGACACAGGGGCCTGAACATGAAAAACAATTTCCGATCAATAACTTGAGAACCACTTGACCAAGAATATTGAAACTTCATAGGATGATTGGACATACAGAGTAGATGACCACTATTGATTTTGGGGTCACTCAGTTAAAGTTGAAGGTCACAGGGGTCTGAACGTGGAAAACCATTTCCAGTCAGTAACTTGAGAACCACTTGACCTAGAATGTTGAAACTTCATAGGATGATTGGTCATGCAGAGGAGATGGCCCCTATTTATTTAAGGGTCACTCTATTAAAGGTCAAGGTCACGGGGTGGGGCTGAACAGGGAAAACCATTTCCTGTCAGTAACTTGAGAACCACTTCAACCAGAATGTTGAAACTTCATAGGATGATTGGACATGCAGACTTGATTACCCTTATTGATTTTGGGGTCACTTGATCAAAGATCAAGGTCACATGGGCCTGAACATGGAAAACAAATTCCATTCAGTAACTTGAGAACCACTTGACCCAGAACGTTGAAACTTCATAGGATGATTGGTCCTGCAAAGGAGATGACCCCTCTTGATTTTGGGGTCACTTCGTTAAAGGTCAAGGTCGCAACGGATAGAAAATGGAAATCCATTTCCGGTTTATAACTTGAGAACCATTTAACCTAAAACCCAAAAACTTCATAGGGAGATAGGAATAATAGAGTAGGTGACCTCTATTGTTTTTGGGGGTCACTTCGTCAAAGGGCAAGGTCACAGGGGACTGAACATAGAAAACTCTTTCCAATCAATAACTTGAGATCCACTTGACGCAGAATGTTGAAACTTAATAGGATAATTGGACATGAGAGTAGATGATTTTACTCAGTTATATGCATACAGGCAATCAAAACGCATCAAAATAAAGTTATTTCTCATAAAAAATACTGTATGTATTTAATATGAAGATGTAATAAAATGAAAAAAAAAGTGAATATTTCAACTATCTTAAACAGAAACTATAAGTTTGAAAATGGGATTATTTTGGACTAATTTTCAGATATGAAAATTTGAATTTTGAAACAATTTTGTAGAGTTTCTAAAGTGTCAAAGTGATTGGGTTATTATTAACAGTTTATTCTATAGATCAAGATTAACACCAAATAAATAAATAAATAAATAACTAGATATCCACGAAGATGATTTTACTTTTTCATACACACATGAGCATTGTCATATCGCATAGGTAAAGATGAAAGGCCTCGTGTGCAGGAGTGGAAGATAGCTTAATCTTACATGTAAAAGAAAACATTTTAGTTCTTTTCTTTTCATTATGATATTATCCACAGTTCTACCAGTTTTGTCCAGGCAGTGTTGTGTGCATCGTCACGACGAAACTATGCGGTATGAAAATGTAAAATAATTTTATAAGATTTTTTTTTTCTTTTTTGCATTTCGGTATGATGCGTAACACATTATTTTTGTGCGGTAATTATGCACGTCAGTCTTGATTAAAGTGTATTTTTATAACGATATCCAATTATTTACAATTCATTTTTTTCCACACTCGAATGTTTAGATCCGTACTTATAAATAATACACTCAACGCCTTTTCTAGCTCCATGTCTTGTTTCTTATTTTTATCTCTGCTAAATTTTGACAGATCTGAAGATCCCGCAGATGGAATTATTTGCCGTGTAGCGACGAACGACAAAGTTTATATTTTTGGGTTGCGTTATTTCAATTGTCATTGCTCAGTGAATCTACGTTGGAATTTATTTATCTATTTATTTATTTATTCATCTTTTTACTTATTCTTTTTTGTTTTGATCATATAAAAAAAAATCATCTGTAATTTTCAGACTTCAAGAAACCACAAATTATAACTTGAACGACGCTAGCTTTTACAGCTTTCTTCAGTGAAAGCATTCATTTTTTTCACAACGCTTTTATTTATGTTTATTTATGTTTTAAAAATGTTATACAACAAAACATTTGATTGTTAGAAAGAACTAAAAGACTTTATTTAAGATCAGTGAAATGTGACGACTGAAAGCGTCACGCGCAATTCAGAGCTATTACTATAAAGACGCATGTACGCGGCGTGCGGTTTCCAGATGTAGATAACAACACCGCCTAGAAGCGGCACGCGGTATACAGATAACAATCGGCCGACGCATTAATGCGTCGCGCCGGCAGAATGAGTTAAAACTAAATATGTGTCACTGTGAGATGTTCATGACTTAAACACAAGTTCTTTTATTTCGTTTTTTTTTATGCAGAAACCAGTTTCAGCAACCATATTGAGATTGACGATTAAACTGTGCATACAGTCTAACCTGTATTAGCGCTCACCAGTATATAGCTTGATCCTACTAAGAACGGTCGACTTTTGGTCCCACCGTTGGAATTCCCTATAAAATGACCCTTTACTAGAATATAGCTTGACCCTGTATGTGAGTGTCTAAAGCGGTCAACAGACGTTAGAAAAGTTAGCAAAATACAGTGTAGCATTCTCTAAATCGCTCGTTTGGTAAAATAATAACTGAAGGTGATATTTTGTTGTAATGTACTGCTGTCATAAAATTCCTGTTAGTTAGTTGTTTTAACTAACATTGACAAACTATTAATGTGTGAGGTAAGGGAAGTGGGAGACAATATATATTTTAGAAAAAGAAAGTTTCATGAGGGTTATTGTAATTTAAGATAACAATGTACGAGTTTCTAACAAAGGTTTGTTGCGTACCAAAAAACAAGAGCTTGCGCATTTTATACATCTTATGTACATGATATTTAAGCCTACAATGTTGATGCCCTACATCAAAAATCTGGATATAGTAGTCATCTGTTTATAACATAAATGTTGTACACTTAAAGTCAGTCCGTGCAATGACCGTTTAACAGGTAAGACTATGCATATAAGAATCGTTCACTGGTTGCGGGAAAAAATGGGAATATTCGGCACGAGGGTAACTGTTTAGGCGGTAACAGAGGGAATTGTGCTAAATGGAGGTTAGAGACATATTATAGAATCTAATTATGCCATCAACAGTCTTAGAGCCAGGTATCGAGGGCAACAGAAATGTAAGTCACTGAAACAGCGAGGACAATCAATAAAAGATGTTTCAATATTAAAAA
Organism: Mercenaria mercenaria; assembly: GCF_021730395.1. Lineage (NCBI taxonomy): Eukaryota > Metazoa > Mollusca > Bivalvia > Venerida > Veneridae > Mercenaria > Mercenaria mercenaria. Next base: position 120,525,837 of record NC_069361.1, on the reverse strand, counting down.
TGCATTCCTAATTCATCAATCAGAAACAACTGCGAATACTTGAACGTTCAAAATTCAAAGTATTTATAATAAAAGTCGTAAAAGAAATTCATGAAATTTCCTAGATCTAGTACGGATTTGGTCGATCAAAGCACATATATTTGTAGTCTAAATAATGAGACATCGGGGCACCGATTTTACATTCTGATACATTTTTATATTTTATGTTGTCTACTCCACCAGTAAAAAAATATATCGACATTTATTTCTTGAGAACAATTATTTCGACTAAGACATTTGAAACCTATTGAATCTATAGAAATATATGCACGTCAGGTCCACATGGAATAGGCTCATATTTTTATGCTAAGTATATACTATTATAATATAGAAAGAGAAACAACTGTTTGTAAATCATTTTCCAGAAAACCAATTAGAATAGCTTGAACGTTTCATTTGTGTTGTTTTGGATAATCAACTATACAAACAAATACCAACTGCACCCACACGTGACAATGTTTAAGGAAACAACTGACACATGTCGGCACAGAATTGCAACATAAACTAGAAGATGCTTTTGTAGAAAAGTGCATGTCTCCCCAATGCAAAGTCATATAGACAAGAAATCAGTATGGGACAGGAGCAAAAATCAAAGAGACACTGATGGTTGGCTGCAATAGTGATCATCTACATGGCATGTCCAATCATCTCACTAAATTTAAACACTCTGGGCCTAGTGGTTCTCAAGTTTGAATTGAAAACGTGTTTCCATGTTCAGTCCCCTGTGACCTTGACCTTTGATCGAGTGCCCCAAAATCAGAAGGAGTCATCTACCCTTCATGTCCAATAATGCTATTAGATTTCAACATTCTGGGTCAAGTAGTTCTCAAGTTATTGATTGAAAAGAGTTTTCTCTGTTCAGCCCCCATGTGACTTTGACCTTTCATGGAATTATCCTGAAAACAACATGGGTCATCTACTCCGTACGTCCTATCACCCTATGAAATTTAAACCATGCTCAGTAATAGTTATAGTATGTGTGAGAGTGTGTTACCAGGATATATCAGAGCTAGGGGTACATCGAGGGTATTTTTCTCTACACATATCGTCGAGGCCGGTAGGCCGAGACAGATATGTGCAGAGAAAAATAACGAGATGTACCCCTAGCTCTGATATATCCTCGTAACACACGAGCATTACATATTATAACTGTTTTATCGCATAGTTTTATTATTAAAATTTATATATTATTTTCATTTAAATTTGTTTATTATTATTTTTACTCTTTTGATTCTCTTTCTGCGCCTCGCTGACTGAAACACTAAAACTTCTGTTTTAGAAAATGTGTTCCCCAGATAAAAGTATCCAACAGTATCCAACAGATTTCTGCATTGGTTTTAAATCTTTGCATTTCATTGGCCAGACATATTGTAAAACTTGTTGTTTTGTTTGTAAAAAAGAAATCAAAGAAAAATAAACATTTGAGAAAACTCAGAATTTCATATATTTCATGTATTTCTGAATTTGGCGATAACTATCGAGTTTTTGAAATAGTTTATTTATTCTTTTACTTTATTAATGTAGGTGTTTGTGATAATTCTTTCTCAGTGAACTTTAAATTGGAGTTAAAATCTTTTCTTTGAAAGGAAAAAAAATCATAATCCCTTGATAGGACCTCGATAGAGAAAGTGTTGCGATATATATCGGAACAGTTTTACTGTGCTGATATATATCACAACAGTTTTTTTTTTCTAATGAAACTGCAGAGATTTCTGTGTTGATATATATCATAACAGTTTTGTAAAATAACAGCACAGATTTCGTAGTATTAATGTGTGTTACCATGTTTAACATACTGTAAAGATCAAAGGAAAACTGTCGCACTATGCGATAAACTCCTATAATGAACTTGTCCATCTTCCAATTTAGATATGCAGGCTGATGATGATCTATACTGTCAAATCGCAAAGGCAGAACCAATGGTGTCCAGCATGGTATGGGTTAAACTGTAAAAAGATGCTAATTTACCACCCGCTTGAAGAAAACTTCTAATCGTCGTCCATACTTGATGGCGCGTCTCTGCATATTATGATATAGCATAGAAATGAGCCTATTCTTTTATATAAATCTCTTTCAACTTCAAGTGGAGTATGTCAAGTGGGAGGGATATGATAAATAATGGATATAATTATTGATAGAGCTTCTTGAAAGCGCCTGTGATCAAAAAGTATTTTTTACATTGACTATTCGGTGCCAAGTTGCTTCATAGATGTAACAATCCCTACGTTTTTCATGTAATATTTTACCGTAACAAAATCTTGCCACAAGATCAGCAAAGCGATCAACAAGAAAGTCGATGTTTTCACAACTGTCATCTCGAGATGGAAAGAACGAGAATACTTGCTTATGACGTCATTGTGACATCACTTATGACATCATCATGTAAACGAGTAATGAAAGGAAGAGCTGTTTACTCAAATTTAAAAGTGAAGATACATCAAGATTAAGGTTTTTTAATATATTGGGCAAAATATGCGTAGAATGTCCATGGTGCACACATGGTGTAGCTAGTGTTATCAAGGGGCGGATACAGGAGTTGGTGTTAGTGGAGGTTGTGGGGGGGGGGGGGGGGGGGGGGGAGCGCAAACTGTATTCGAGCAACTGGTCTGGAGTGGGGTCCGAAAACAATGGAATCATCTGGTGCATTCTGGGCGTTCTGAGGTACTTTATTTGATACTGAAAAAGAACATGAGGTTGAGCGTGATGTTACGCAAGCTTAATGTGTAAATATGCTTAATGTGTAAATTGTTGTTGTTGTTTGTTGTTGTTGTTGTTGTTTTTTCGTTTTGTAGTTTTAAAAAACTATTTGTAGGAAATGAACTAAAAAGAATTTGTGCATTCCCGGATTTAGAAATTTGTATTAGAGAAACAAATTGACAGCAAAGGCATGATCGTTGAGGCGCATAGTGCCAAGTGTAGGTATGTACCGAAGAGGGTATACTGAACAGTTTCAAATATAAGTACTATGTAATTGGTGGCCTACTGGTACTGATGATAAACCCGGACAGATGATAAAGTCGACCACCTTGGAATTATTCGATTGCAATCAGTTATTTATATTATTGAACACACCATCTAATAGCAACCACTTACAACACCAACTGGTGTAAATAAAAACAAAATTGGTAATATTCTGTATAAAAAATGACTTACATTTATCTGTATAATTATAAATTATTTATCCAAACTTACTGGGGAAGAGGGTGTTTTTTACGCATGCCCACTGTCAACACATAAAAGCCTGACAGTGGGTCACTTTTCATTATTTGATCCAGAATGACTGTTGCAGCATTTTTTGGAAAGTTTCAATATAATACTATGAGGAAAATTTTGTAAATGGCAAAGTTGTCGATTTTATCATCAGTCAACGTTCGTACAGTCCCCATTTTACGTACCCCTTTCAGGGCCTCACTTCTTGTAAGTTTGCTTACTAAATATAAATTATGTAAAGTTTTCAGCAAATGTTAAGCATTATTTTGATACCAACCATTGATAACATTTTGCAGAAATAAAAAAGCTAAAAAAAACCCCTCATTTTCTGCCCGGGTTTATCATTAGTACCAGTATGGGTGCATTTTGGGACTAGATTCTGTGCACCAAAATATCACTATTATCATGAACACTATTTTCCATTGTCTGTCTAGTCTTGACACATTTGAAGAAATGATTAGATATACGTTCTTTAAACAAAACATTTTAAAAGAGTTTCCTTTGTTAATTTTTAAAACAAGAGCAAAACCATCAGGCTTACTGTCAAAACTGAAAGCCAAACTGAAAATATCAGAAAGAACAATTAATGCAGAAAAAAAGACAGAAGCCGTATGACTAGGTTTTCCCGTCAGATAGGCAGCGCCTAATTTCATATTAAGACATATCTAACACAAGACAGAAATCATATTGATTAAATATATTTTAAAGTACATAAACATGCACGTAAACTACAGCTATTGAATAAATATATTCTATACAACAATTATCTTAAGGAACACATTTGAAGATAATTTGTAACAATTAAGCAAGTCTAACTAAATAAAATCTATAACTGATGATAGTTGGTGATATATTTCCATTATTCTTGGAAATCTATTCAAAAGTGTCATTTCTCCACATAGTGTATATCAATTACTTGAACAGCTAAAGCTACATTATAAAGGTAAAGTACAGTCGGTCCGTATAAAGAAAAAAAATAATTAAAAAATAAAAAATAATCTTCAAAATTCAGCCCGCCATCTACTTCTTTAACTCCCTGAGGCCGATATCAAAATATACATGCTGCGGCGAAATAAGAATTACCACCTGACGTCGGAGAACATTATCTGATCTTATCATAATCACACTCGCGTGCAGTTAATTGAAATCATGCATGGAAATATTATGGACACGGGTGTAAATCAAATTAATCTTATAAAATCTTCCAAGTTTGAACAAATATTTATATATATCCACTTTCCTCCGTAACTTATATCCAAATAGAATAATAATTTCACTTCGAAACATTCACCATTTTTACACACCTATTGCGTTTAATAAATATTTGAACATTTCAGATTTTATTACTTTTTTCACATGTAAACACAGTAAATTCCGGTAAACAGAAATACATTATTAACACAGAGTATTAACATCAGCATTACTCAAAATTAACACCCATTTTTGAGTGAGTATCGATGGTTTATTTTGATGTATAATTAATTTTTAAACATGTACATAAACGTTGTGTGACACGCACTGAGACAGTTAAGTGCAATATTTACACCCATCTTTGAAGAATTATTAAATTTACAAAAAGCGTTTATTTACACACATTTTTATGTATGAAACATGATTTGCTGTGTTATTTTTATCTTTTTGAATTTAATGCGATGTAAGTGTATGAATATTTCAGCTTTCTAAAACTTAACAATTTCCGACCATTCATTTCTCTGATAATGAAATTTCATTGTCAGAATCATCATCCGACGGAACTGATACGTTAAAATCAGCATGATAATGAATATTTTCTTCAATGTAAGAAAAATCCCTGGCAGCCGACATTATTTTAATCTTTTGAAATACAGTATGAATGAAACACAGCGAAGTTCGTCTTTCTTATTTCCTTTACCGCATATTTACAAACATTTGTTTTAACAAGGAAACTAATTATTAGTATAATTAATAATTATAACATCTAAGAAATAATAGCCGGTATGCAAAATAATTTTGCTTTTATCAGGATTATCAAAAATTAACAAGTACGTAACGCAATCAGCATGATCTCGGTGCCGCGACTATACTCGTCAATCGCCGTCCTGGGGAGTCCTGATAACGCGCGTATAGTCGGATATCGACGCTACAGGGGTAGAAAATATAGCGCCTTTAGTCGCATTTCGGCCCCAAGGAGTTAAAGTTTAATACATGTTTTACCAGAAAATCTGTTTTAATGAGAGTAGAACACAAAACTGAACGTCTTTTAGCCTTGTATCGTCTGCTCTACTGCGATCACGTGACCATGCCGGAAATAAACCGCAATTGGATAAAATCACGCGTGATGTAAACGAACGAAATGGAACTCATACGAGATAATATTTTAAATTCACAGAAAAACGTGATATACGCCGAGCGTTGGTATGCACTCAGCATTGGTCGGCCCACTCTAGGTCAAACATGTTTACACTGTTATGGTGTGTTACTCAGGTGAGCGGCCTAGGGCAATCCTGACCCTCTTGTTTAGTTTTTTTTTTGTTCGTTTTACCAGCGAAATATATACTATTATAATCACAGGATAGCGTGCACCTGTTAATCATTATCGTTGTGACACTGAATTTTCAAGCGTTTACCGGCTCAAAGATTGTTATAGCTTTACGCGAGGTAACTGAACATTTTTGTTGAATTTACGACATAAAAAGGACTCGCCCGTGTATACTTTGAGGTCCACCTGTCCTATCATGACTTGAGCTAGCCAATGCGAGCAGACGAGTGGAATTTTACACCCCTGTGTCGGCGAACATGTAAGGTATCATTAGGAAAAAGATTTCAAGACACCAGACAATTATTTTAGCATTGGAAGAAAGTATTGTTTTAAAAAAACAAATAAAGTAGTTAAAGATGTTTAGACATTTTCAAAAGGAATCGTTACAATACTTTAGACATTTTTTCTTTCATCTTCAGCTCCAGTAAGAAATCGAATAGGACGTCGAAAAGGACGAAACAGAAAGCTGCGACTTTGCAAGAATTATAAATAGGATGGCTGAAAAAGTAAACCATTACATGATTACACACAAGGGCATTTCCTTATCAACCATATACTGAAACTTCCCATCGCGTGAACCCGTACCAGACTACACTTGTTTTAAGAAAGAATTGAGCAAAGGATCCTGTAAGTTATGACAATAGGTTTTATAACATTAGATTTTTCTGCACAGTATGATTCTTGTCATGTAGAGATAGGCCCTAAAATTTTCAATGATAATATTGCATTAAAAAAGTCTAGAAAGTAATTTCCAAGTCCTTGAAATAACCCAAAATGATTTCACAAATGTGGAGTTTATGATAGTTTTGTTATTATCAATAACAGAAGTTTTAATTTTTAATTTAAAGTTGTGATCCACAACGAATGACAACTCTTGCCTTAGGCTAGTACTGTTAAGTAGAGATCTATTAGTTTACTTCTCTTGCAATTACACAATTGAGTGGAAAATGAAAACTGTTTTAAACACAATATCATACATTTTTGCACAACAAAATCATTAAGGATTTATTCATTTGTGTTTGATTTACCCCTCAAGACATGGTTCCTACGATTCTGTCAACTTACATATGGTAAAAAATTAACTTTTAACAAGCAAATAATAAAACGAAGTACCAGTAGGTAAATAATAGTGCAGATAATACAGTTTTGCTTGTATCAAAATGTCACAATAGATCCACTTTTTGTAATACAGAACACCTGGTAGGATTAGTAAAGGTGCAATTATATTGATCTCTATTTCCTATGCCTATGTCATGTGATAGAAACGATTTTTATACGCCCGTCTCTGAAAGAGCGGGGCGTATTATGTGAACACCCGTGGCGGAAGGCGGGCGGTCGGTCGGTCGGCGTCCAAAAGCATGTCCGCTCTCTAAGTCAATCAGTTTTCATTCGATCTTCACCAAACTTGGTGACAATGTCTGTGGGCATGATATCTCGGTCAAGTTCGATAACCAGCAAAATCGCTCTAGGCACTCTTGAGTAATGGCCCTTGAATTACTTAAAACCACAAATTTCAACCTTGTCCGCCCTCTAAGTCAAACAGTTTTCATCTGATCTTCACTAAACTTTGTGACAATGTTTATGGGCATAATATCTCGGCAAAGTTTGATAACCAGCAAAATCCCTCAGGCAGTCTTGAGTTATGGCCCTTGAATTACTTGAAAATCTGCAAATTTAGCCTTATCCGCCCTCGAAGTTAATCAGTTTTCATCCGATCTTCCCCAAACTTAGTTACAATGTTTGTGGGCAGAATATCTTACTCTTGGAATATGGCCCTTGAATTACTTGAAAAATTCCAAATTTAGCCTTGTCCGCTCTCTAAGTCCAACACTTTTCATTTGATCTTCCACAAACTTGCAGATAATGTTTGTCGGCATAATATCTCAGCCAAGTTCGATAACCAGCCAAATTGCCCTGGCACTCATGGATTATTGCCCTTGAATTATTCGGAATCTGCGAATTTAGCCCTGTCCGCTCTCTAAGTTAAACAGTTTTCATCCGATCTTCACCAAATTTGCTGACAATGTTTGTGGGCAAAATATCTCGGCCAAGTTCAATAATCAGCCAAATCGTCCCAGGCATTCTTGGATTATGGCCCTTGAATTAGACCAAATTCGATGACGGGGTGTATTTTGTGACAGTCTGCCGCTCTTGTTTTTTATCAAATAAATATATCAAATCGAGCTCAGTGGCCAGAAAGAATTGTATACTAGTATATGTATACCCGATTGTATGATTTATTGCCATTGAAATTAAGTATTAAGTAATGAATGTGTGATCATTTTGTTTTTATTAACTATTTTCATTTCAATATTTTTTTCTAAATAGCTTATTTGAAACGCCTTAAAATTACAGCCTTGGATCGACATGGATGGATGTTCCCTTTCTCAGTGATAGGAAACAAGACTGAAAGCAGGCTTGCAGAAATAACAGCAGATCAAAATCTTATGTGGCACGATGACAAGTAAAGATAAATATAATTTGAAACATTTTTGAGTCGTTCATCGATAAAATCTGTATGAGTGATAAATATATGGAAATCAAGAAAGCAAAACATTCAGGAAGAACAGTTGCAATACAAGCTTATTACATGCTTTTCAATGAATTATCAAAATATGAGCTTGAAATACATCTGATACTTTTTCAGTGAAATATATTATTAGGTTATTTAACATTGTTTCGTGCAATACGGAGATATATCTGGATTAGTAGCCAAGAAAACCACATTGGACGAGCCGCTACGAGTCCAAATATATCTCGTATTGTACAGTGCAATGTTAAATAACCTTTTTATTCTATATCTATTTTATTTTAGTTTGAAATGATTCTTTTGCCTTCTTGATTTCAAGATGCATAATCAAACACATAGAGCGCCTATTTCACCCGGTTTGCATTCGGAACATTTTCACACGTTTCGGGCTTTTCGTATATATTTAACATTGGACAGTTGAACCGTCCGAATAGGGAAAAATACAGGCTCTTTGTACGTATGTGAGTCCAATACGGTAATATATTATTAGGTCACGTCTTGCAAATTAACGTGCACGATTGGATAGATGAAACAGATATAAAATGATAAAGATATATAATGAATATTCAACTAGTAAGAGACTGTAAAATGGGTTCATTTTAGTAGAAAGGTAAAAGAAAAAGAACGTTTGTTTGTTGTACATGCAAGATCAAAATACCTTTCACTCTTGAACGTCATATGTTAAATTTTCACTCGTGGCAGTTCCACTCATGAAAATATCTGATGTGTACTCGTGAAAGACGTTTCAATCTTGCACTGAAACAAACAAATATCCTTTTATCGATGTCATAGTAATAATTGTATGGAACTTCTTCCTTCTTCATTTCAATATACAAATATTTAAAATGTTTGGACCTCATTTTCAGCACTTTGGAGCATTTCAATGGTATGTTAACCATATATGGTCATTTAGTATGACATGTCTTCTTATCAAAATTAGAAAAATATTGACATGTTATGATACATATTAGAAAAAAATAATCTGTTCTGAGAAACATCAGCCATTACAAATGCTCCCATGAAAATAGCCCTTTAGCAATTACGCGTATTTAGACATTTTCTCAATGAATAAAACTTATTCCGTGAAATTCACAATGAAAATAGTCTATACCTTTTCTCAATACAGTAAGCAAAAAAACTAAGCCAAAATCATAACTGCCACATCCTCATATGCCTCATACCAGATTTCATCAACAGCATGGAATTACATTTTGGACTACTTCACATGTAACACTGAGTAGTCACTTTCTGTTTGGTGTAATCAGTCCCTGTGCAGCTAGCGTGTTGCATAGATCTTTATAAATATATATTGGTTCTGCAATATGATGTGTATGTATGTAAATTATATGTATATGTATGTATTTATGTTTGTGTGCGTGCGTGCGTGCGTGCGTGTACATATTTAAATATACAGTAATTTTATTATTTTATCCAAAAATACACTGTCATATGGAATCAAAAGGCTTTTAAAGAGTAGTTCTGATATAAAAAAAGATCCACAAAGTAGAAACACAATAAAGGGCATGACTAAGCAGAAAAGGGGACAAATATCCAATTAGTCCGTCTCTTGCTATTTGCCATGGAGTCTCACATTTGACCCGTTCCAAGTCCTATATCTTACAAATTACACAAAAAGCATATATGATTAATGTGAACACAAAATGTTTCCATTGTATATGACACGTTCTAACATTTCAAAGATAGGACAGTAAAATGTGTTCATTTGTTATACGTTTCTACATTTCAGGTAAAAGCAAAGAAGTCAAGCACCGTCATAATAAGTCAAGTGCAAACAATGAAAAATGCAGACTGTGTTCTTTAAAGCAAAATCACTGATTTATCCCTCGTCCAATCTTTAGCGACGTTTGTATAGATATGTGTTCAACAAACCCTATTGGCTTAATAATCGAAGAAGTTATGTACTTTATGACAATTATAGTTTAGTCAAAAAACGAAGCGAACATTTACAGCGCTGTTCTACAACAGTACAAAAGGACCATGCCAGGACGTGTTACTGCCTGTATCAGCACAAGAAGTGGTATAAAAATTATTGCCTCACTATTAATTTTGAGAATATGTAGAGCTCTGGCAAATGCGTGATGTTAGTGTCAACGTTCAAGTTTGGTTAAGTTTATAACTCTATAACAGACCTAAGCACAAAATGCTCCGTGTGGACTATTGTGGTTTCGCTGTGTCCGTCAGCGAACAATTGAAACGTTAACACTATAGTGATCACAATTTTAATTTAATTGTTCATAATGTTACCCTTAAAGTAGTTCTGCACATTTGAAAAACCGGAAGTGGTGGCGTAATGTCACTTATCCGGAAAACGTAGAATAAAGCCTTAATTCGGGGTACGGAAACGAAATCATTATATAAACTAATGGCAACCCGTGAGTAAATTTATTACAATGGCACTGTTACATTATTTCTAAAGTTATGATATTAAAACATCTGACACGTTAATTAATTAAAAAAAGATGTATTTAAATTAGCTTTAAATGTGCGGTTCGCTTAAATCATGGTCATCACAAAAATAAGCACACGGACTTATACATGTTATTTCATCAAATTATAGACCAGATCATAAGTTTATTTACGACTGTGAGAAGTTTCATTAAAATCTATATTGTTGAAAAAATTTATTTTCAAAAATGTTATGAAAGTTGTTATTTTCCCACAGACTCCCATTATGAAACATTGTGTGAGATCCAAAAAATTCAAACCAGTCTAGCAAAAAATCAAGCACACGTCCCTAACATTTTTATGCCCAACTTTGGTGGGGGGGGGGGGTGCATATAGATTTGCCCTTGTCCGTCCGTCCGTCCTTCCGTCCGTCCTTCCGAGAATGTTGTGTCGCGCCTAGCTCCAAAAGTATTTGACGTAGAGTCACAAAACTTTACAGGAATGTTGGTCAGCATGTGTAGTTGTGCAACTAGGGTTTCGCGTCCAGATTCATCCAGTCATGTAGAAGTTATGGCCCCTGACTTTGTAAAAAATGGTCATTTTAGTGTTGTGTCGCGCCTAGCTCCAAAAGCATATGACATAGAGTCACAAAACTTTACAGGAATGTTGGTCAGCATGTGCAGTTGTGCACCTGGGGTTTCGCGTCCGGATTCATCCTGTCATGTAGGAGTTATGGCCCCTGACTTTGTAAAAAATGGTCATTTTAATGTTGTGTCGCGCCTAGCTCCAAAAGTATTTGACCTAGAGTCACCAAAGTTTACAGGTATGTTGGTCAGCATGTGCAGTTGTGCACCTGGGGTTTCGTGTCCGGATTTATTCAGTCATGTAGGAGTTATAGCCCCTGACTTAGTTAAAAATTTGTCATTTTAATGTTGTGTCGTGCGTAGCTCCAAAAGTATTTGACCTAGAGTCACCAAAGTTTACAGGAATGTTGGTCAGCATGTGCAGTTGTGCAGCTGGGGTTTGCGTCCGGATTCATTCAGTCATGTAGGAGCTATGGCCCCTGACTTAGTTAAAAATTGGTCATTTTAATGTTGTGCTGCGCGTAGCTCCAAAAGTATTTGACCTAGAGTCACCAAAGTTTACAGGAATGTTGGTCAGCATGCGCAGTTGTGCACCTGGGGTTTCGCGTCCGGATTCATTCAGTATTGTAGGAGTTATGGCCCCTGACCTGGGAAAAAAATGTCATTTTTATGTCATGTAGTTGGGGCATCTGTGTCCCATGGACACATTTCTAGTTATATGCTGTATTTTCTATTCGTATTCTGAAATTTTGAAAAAATTAGGGTTTAATCGAATTCTACATTGTAGAAAAAAAGCTGCAGAAATTGCAGAACTACCTTACTTAACCGTCTGAGATGAAACACTTGACCACTTGGCAAATTAATACTAAAACCTTGCACTCACTTTTAAAACCCACATTTTCAAACCCACCTTCACAATACTTTTTAACAATAATTGTCTCAACCACTGCTTAAACGTAATAAGCGACATACAGAGAATAAATACTCGGTTTGCTGTAGCAGATGAAAAAGGTTGATTCCATACATGATATTTTCATTTTGATGTAAATAAGTTGTTAAACGAATTTTTTTACAAATGTTTGGCACCATATAATTTCTCCTGTGTCTGCTGTGTTGGTACCGTAAATAAGATCAATATACATGAAGTAAAAAGCTAGCTCACTAGATTAAATTATACGAAAACATTGTTTTCACACTAGAGTTTAGGCTTTCTAATACTAGTAGATCTTCATAAAACTTTGTCAGAATGTTATCTGCATGAAATTTTGTCAGGTTTTGAACTGGTTTACCTGAGATCCTAAACTAGGTCACAATGTCAAATCATAGAAATACAGATTAACGATCTAGATGCCAAATATATCATTATTTTGATCATCAAGAAATGATAGAAATTAGTCAGAATTTTTGTCCTCATGAATTATTTGCCAAGTTTAAAATTGCTTTATCTGATGTCAACACTAGGAAACTTTAGTCTGCAAAATCCTTTTCTAGTTGATCATCATAAGTTATTGATTTCTCTCTATAAAAACTATGACAATTATCTGGATAAATATTCAGGTCACTAGGTTAGGGCGATTCCAGAATTAACTGTATGGGAGTGTCGGACGCCAACCGAATTTTCTATTTCTATGGACGGGTGAGGGTGGCCATCGGAAATTCATAATTATGGGTGGTGGGGCCTACAGAAAATCATAATTATGGGTGAGTGTCATCACAAAAATCGTTTTTATGGCTGGATTGTAAAAATATTAAAAATATGGGGACGGGGGGGGGGGGGGGGGGGGGGGAGGGGTGATCATCTCTCATCTCTCTTAATTACTTACGAACGTTTTCCTTTCCTTTGAACTACAAGTCGCTACTTTATTGACCGCGATACACGGAACGCAATTTTGAAATTAACGATCCAAGAAATATGCTCTTTTTTATTTCTGTTCATTAAATATTACATTTTTCTGTCTCGTTCCCGTTGAATTTGCAGTCAGCGTCCTTAATCGCCGAAGGTTTGTCAATCAACATTTCCTGACGTAATAGACTCGTGTCACCGATTATGTACTATATCTCGCACTTGTGTAGAATTCAATAAAATCCCCCAAGACCGATTGATATTTCCTTTTTTCCGCCTTTTATTCACACTCGTGTATTCTGACTGGCAGGTGACGTTTGTTATGCCACCAGTTACGGATGTTTCGCATACGCCGGGAAAAGAAATAGAATGTAGCTAAATAAAATCGAGGCTCGCCGAAACGAAAACATGCGTGAATTGAGTAAAAATACTCTGCATGAAGATCAGTCGAATTTTTCCATGCTCGCACAAATACAAAAAAAAAAAAAACTGGCGTACAGTTTTCACATAAAATCGTATGTTAATAAATCAATGGTATCGATTTCATTATCCGATGTCTACGTAAATAACATATCGTTATTATCCATATTAAGGACATATCTGACTCAGGTATTTCAATATATTTTTGAAGCACTAGCCGATTCGGAAACCTTTTTAGAAGAAATTGTGTAAGTCGCTAAGAAAACCAACATCATAATATGATAGTAATTCTCGTTTATAACTATGGGAAGTCACTACTGTCGCACACAATCATATTTACTGCTGTATTATGCAAATGTTTTCTTTACTGTTATATGTGGCCTAACATGTAATTAAACTATATATTTAAACTGCTGCACACGCGGTTTATCTATTTTTCTGTCGAATTGTTCAGTTTATCCACTTACGTATCAATGCAAAGTTAAACTGTAAAAAATATCGTGAACGTCAATTTCTTTAAAGCAGCATGCCTCCAGATTTGGCTAAAAATAGTTTTTCTTTCAAATTGAAGTTTGGTCATATTATGAACATTAGAATATGACTTTTTGTTTCTAGAATATTTTAAATGTTCCAAATCAAGAAAAAATGCTGACTGCGTCTGGAATCGAACCCCGGACCACCGCGGCAATAAAGACATTTTCCCGTCGTCGTAAGCAATAGCACTATAGCTGAAGAAGTGTATAAAAACTTCAAAATATAGTTATTTATAATCGAGACAGTTTACATGTAGAATTCAATAAAATCCCCCAAGACCGATTGATATTTCCTTTTTTCCGCCTTTTATTCACACTCGTGTATTCTGACTGGCAGGTGCCGTTTGTTATGCCACCAGTTACGGATGTTTTGCATACGCCGGGAAAAGAAATGTAGCTAAATGAAATCGAGGCTCGCCGAAACGAAAACATGCGCCGTAACCAATAGCACTAGGCCAAAAAAAAAATGTGTGGTTCCTATTACATGGCCACAAAAATAGGGTAGGTAGGTAGGTTTTTTTTTTTTTTTTTTTTTTTTTTTGTATTGAAACAATGGTGTATCAGTATATACCGGTGCTTTTTATGTACCCTTTGGTTACTAATCACTCCCTGCAGCATGTTAACCTTCTTTTCATGACATTTCCTTGCTACTATATTGCTTTCTTCTCCTGATCTGTATATTTATTTCGTTCTTTTAATTTTATGTTTGCAGTAACATAGCTTGCAAAGTGAATGTTTGACATGTGAAACATATTAACCATCACAGGACCTGGGTATTCAGGTTAGGAAAGTACCTATAACACGAGTCAAAGATGCAGATATATTATATATTTAGTTTATTTATGCATTCTGAATATTACTAAGTCTCAAACACAGGCCAGGAACAAGGAGCTGCGTTCAATAAACACTTGATGCTCCCGGTGGCATCCTTGTCGATACAAAGCAACGTAAGTCCAAAACGAGGTCAAGTTCAAGGTCAAGGTCAAACTGAGGTCAGGTGATGTCTGAAGATGAGGAATGGTCACAGGTTACATCTGCATTAGTATCAAGTCATTCTAGTAAGAGGAATTGATGCTAGACGAAACGGTCCCGTTTGGTTAACCTCGTACGGACGGACAGGACAATTACTGTATGCCTCCCGCATGTTTTTATTTTCGAAAAATGCTTCAATTTAAGAGCTGCTTTTGCAACAGTTGTCATATTTTTCTTAAATGCAGACTTTATTGACTGTTTATTCAGATTGCACTAGAAAATCTCGTAAAAAATGACAGAAATATCCGAAAATCACGATCGCGAAAACGGGTGACAAATACGGAAAAGCGAAGGAAAGCATCAAATTCTTGATAAAATACTTGTTTTCAATTTTATTTCTATTCAATACTTATGCTTTCTGCTTATTTAAAGCATTTTTATTCGGCCAAAATTATTTGTTATAGACCGTAACGACCGATCGGCACACATGATCGTATCAAGCACACAAAATAACGATTTTAATTATGCAATTTGTTGTTCAGTATAAAGTCGGCAAACCGTAAAACAATATAACATAAGTTGTAGGCAGGGGTCGCGCTGTCGGTCACCACAAAATCTGACGTTATTTTGGATCAGTTGGCGAGACATTTCTTTTTTCATTGACTCCAAAGATCATTCTACGTAGTCGCTGTAAAGTCGGCCACTCGGACTAATTATTGCCTCCGGGCGAAATCCAAATCGCCGAGTTTTTCAGACTGTTGTAATCTGTAAAATCTTGATTGTAAATTATCGCTAATAACAGTAGGCTATACCGCTAATTAACAAGTTGTACAAACACGATAACTGCTGCTTTTCGCATTGTTTATCAAGAAACTTTTACACATTGATCAATTAACACATGTATTTGAAAATGACGGGCATTATTGTACTAAATACAAATGCGAGATGACTACGTGTCAGCCGGCGCGTGGCGTGATTGACATTTGTCAGTAGCTAATTAACATACGACGCTCCGCCTACTGCCATACTTTCCGCTTGTGGCGGCGAACAATATTGAAATTCACCGGGATTTTGATTGACAAGAGGGAGAACTTTCGAACTCGAGACGCTTCAATATTTTTTTTTTTTTTTTTTTTTTTTTTGTGAACAATAAAAAGGTTAGGGTCGGCGGGAAAAAATAGGGTCGGTCGGGAAACCGGAACCACACATATTATTTTATTTAGCCCTATAGCTGAAGTAGTGAAAAATGACTTCAAAATATAGATATTTATAATCGAGACAGTTTACATGTAGTAAAAGCGTGACAAACGCTTTTCGATTTTCATCGCAAAAAATAGTAAAAACAGCAAATTCTCATGTGTTTCCGTAACATAAAGTTTGTCAGCAATTAAGTTTTAAAGCCTTCTTAAGAAATATAGCATTTATTTCGAGATATCTAAAAAAAATATTACTTTTTTGTTGTCGAACGATCTGGAGGCATGCTGCTTTAAAATACTTGCATGTTTTATGTTGAGCATGAACTTATCTTCTATTAGTTTCTAATCATATTATGCCCCCAGATTAATGCAAATGATAGACAGACCTATCATAAATAAGTGCATTCTTGCAGTTTAAAGAATTAATGACAAAGCCAGCATCGTAAATAGAAAACTTTTTTAAAACTAATTTTACGTGGAAGTTAAATAAATGTGACTTGCGTAATATGTCATATTTTTCTAAATATGACCATTCTTAACTTTTTCCATTATAAGTTAAACAGTATGTGAATAAAAAAATCACAAGATGTTACTTTCGCATTTAGCCATTTAAAGGCACTGACCTCCAGATTTTCGCTAAAAGTTTGGTCATATTTTGAACATTAGAAAACGATATTTTGTTTCTAATCTGTCTTAAAATGCCAAATCAAGAGAGAGAGAGAGAGAGAGAAAACATGCTCGAGTTGGGAATCAAACCCAGACCGCCGCGGCAATAAAAATTTTCCTGCGGTCCTGACCAATACACCACTGAGGAATATGCGCGTAACGGTCGATAAATAAATATAAAGGCAGTATACCTACACTATACCGATATTTTGAATGGGAAAAACATCGCAAAAACAACTAATTCTTTGGTGTTTCTGTAACATAATCTGTCAGCAACTAAGTTTAAAAACTTTAAGAAAAATAGCAATCGTTTTTTTGATATCTAACTTTTTTCTTTTTTGTTGTCGTACGATCTGGAGAACAGTGTCTTTAAAACAAGTTTACTAAAACATGTACTACGTGAAATCATCATTCTTAAAACGTTTGACAAAAAATCCATATACCATGTCCAAAGAAATGACAAGTCTTGTCGGCGTTGGGGCAGGATACGTGTATGATTTTATGACTCAACATGATTCTTCCGAAACCATATTTCAGTAGAAACTACTAGATTGATATATACATTTTCGTACATTGTTCGGAAGATTTTCCTAATGTTTGATTGATCACACCTACAGATGTGAACGTTAAGATGAAAACGTGAATAATAATAGAATGAATATGCGTAAGTATCAGGCTTCTTGATATAACCGGAAGCAGACGTTTCTTTCCTTGTATTTCGGCGGGAAAGCTGCACGTGCCTTCCATGATGCTCCTTCGGTAATGACCGCGCGATTATAGAAAAATACGTATTGGCGTTATATTTTCGCATCACCAGAAACGTTACTGTGTTAAAACTTTCACATGTAATTGTAAACAAAATGCTCTACAACCTCATAAAAATGCATGCTTAAGAGCTTGAATTTATATCGTGTCTGTACGCCCTTAATATTATATGCATGTGTTCAACTTTTAAAACGAAAGGATGTTAACGTTTACATACTAACAGGCATGCAATGACGTTTGTTTCATCGGTGAACGGACATGTTTTACGGGTGAGCTTATAATAAATCAGGTGGGTGGGGTATTCTAAGCGGAATGAAGCATTTTGGTGACTCTTCAACGTTAAAATTGAGAACGGTAAATACTACCGCCATCGGTTATAACAATAGACCTCTCCATGTTTCGATTTTTGTACATTTAATAATTATAGGTGGTGGGGGTTAGTGGAAAATTCATAATTATTTATTGGTAGTGGGGTTGGAGGAAAATTAAAACATCATGGGTAGTGTGTTGGAGGATAAAAAAATGGGTGGTAGAGTTTTTCAAAAAGTGCCTTCCGACCCCCATATAATCAGTCCCCTATTGGTTGAAAACCAATTTCGGGGACTACAGGAATGCGCTTTTCCGTCATTCTGTCATTCCGTCCGTCCGCAATTTCGTGTCCGGTCAATAACTCTTTTATCCATGAAGGGATTCTAATATTACTTGACACAAATGCTCCCCATGATAAGACGACGTGTCGTGCGCAAAACCCGGACCCCTAGCTTAAAGTTCAAGGTCACAATTGGAGGTCAAAGGTAAACAGGGCTTTTTTCCTGTCCGATCCATATCTCTCCCATCCATAAAGGGATTTTAATATCACTTGGCACAATTGTACCTCATAATAAGGTGATGTGTCCTGCACAACTTTCAGACCCCTAGCTCAAAGGTCAAGGTCAAACTTAGCAGTCAAATGTTAACATGGCATGAACATAGTCTGTTTCGTGTCCGGTCCATAACTCTTTCATCCATGTAGAGATTTTAATATTACTTGACGTAAATGTTCCCCATGATAAGACGACATGTCATGCGCAAATCCCGGAGCCCTTGCTCAAAGTCAAGGTCACAGTTGGGGGTCAATTGTCAATAGGGTTTCTTTCCTGTCCGGTCCATAATTCTGTCATCCATGAAGGGATTTTGATATTACTTGGCACAAATGTTCCCCATGATGTCATGCGCAAAACCCGGACCCCTAGCTCAAAGGTCAAGGTCACACTTTGAGATCAAATGTCAATAGGATTTTTTTCCTGTCTGGTCTATAACTTTGTCGTGCAGAACAGGACTTAAATATCAGCTGGCACAAACATTTCCCTAGATGAGACAACATGTTGTGCGCAAAGCCCGGGCCCTAGGTCTAAGGTAAAGGTCATACTTAGTGGCCAAAGGTCATATTCAAGAATGACTTTGTCTGGAGCATTTCTTCTTTCTGCATGTAGGGATTTTAATGTAACTTGGCACAAATATTCACCACCATGAGACGAATTGTTGGGCGCCAGAACCAGGTCCCTGGGTCTAAGGTCAAGGTCATACTTAGTGGTCAAATGTCAAATTCAAGAATGACTTTGTCCGGAGCATTTCTTCTTCATGCATGGAGGGATTTTGATGTAACTTGGCACAAATATTCACCACCATAAGGCACACATTTTTTAGAATTACGTCCCTTTGTTTTTACTATAAATAGTAATATTGTATTTTTTTTATTACTGGCCGTAGGGAAAAATAGAGACCACATTTCTGTGGTACAACATGCATGTTACATTCAATTTGTAGGTACATTTTGATCTATCTCTACCTGGTAAAGAGTTTCTTGTGGACTTATATTATATAGATTTCTTTGTAGGAATAATTTCACTTTGTTGTTACTATAAATAACTTTTATGATAACATTTTTTATAATCAGCCAGAAAACTTTCAAATGAAAACAACTGTACGTTCATATATATGCAAATTTTAATCCAAGTGCTTTGTTATATTATATTGTATATATAGTACAATATTGTTTATACATCATTAACAGATATCAGTTCATTATGTTATACTGCAGCAGAGAACATTAGGTGCCTTCCAGTAGGGGATTTTGTATTGCATGGCAATACTTCATTCACTTGTTAATTCTGGTACTGCCCTAAGAAAATAGAAAGATCTTGTGTCCACTCAAAAAGGCATCATTTTCAACCAGATCAGTAAGTAACGAACACTTTGCCCAACAGTTGTCAAACTTCACATGATAATTGTATATGTGCAGTTGATGAATCCTATTTTGGAGGGGGAGGGTCAGTAGGTTCAAAGGTCAAGGTCACAGTGAACGCGAAACTGAGATTTGTTTCCGTTCGGAAACGTATGAACCCTTCGACATAATATCTTCAAACTTTTTACGTTGACTGCCGGGGGTCAGTTAATGACCATTATTTCGGAGTCAATATGTCCAAGGTCAAGACCACAGTAGCTTTGACACTGAAAACAGTTTCAGCCTAATAACGCTTTTGAATACAGTCCACAAACTTTATAGGATAATTGTTCGTGGTCAGTAGATGACCCTATATTTTTGGAGGTTAGTAGGTCAAAGGGCTTGATAATCTTAAGGCTGAAAATGAGTCGTCAAGGATTATGGAGGAAAACAGTTCTTGTTGGTACATTTATATACATGTATTTCCCATTCATGCATATCGATCAAATTTTAGAAATCACCTTGTCGGAAAGCACTATGCCGATATCCAAATGAATTAACATTATTTTCCATGTACGACCTTCTGACCAAAATTGTTCACGTAAGTGGGTAGATCAGTATTCATTATTCAATGTACTGAAACTTTCCACATTCGTTTACTGTGATAATCTAACACAAGATGCACATTCTTATTTGTATTTACAAAAATGTTATAGCCTTTCTTAACGCTATAGATTTTTTTTTTTTAATATAAACTGTAAATGTGCTCTTTTAATTGAATGACATGAACATTTAAATAATATCCGGAAAGCCTTCAGGCGATCGACGTTGAAAGTTGAGTGTGTATATCAGGTTTAGATCGACTGCTATCCTACTCGTCCGGCGTCGGCGTTTTTTCAGCGTCCTGACCTTGGTTAAAGTTTTTACAATTTCTTTTTATCTTTGTTATTACTTATTGGATTTGCTTCTAACTTAAAATAGTTATTCCTCATCATCACCCACATAATATGGTACAAGGGTCATAACTCATGCACTAATATTTCGAGGGCTGAGCGCGAAACAATTGTATCTTGTTCTATATTTTTATACAGTAACAATAGTTTTGCGCTCAGCCCACGAATTCATGAAATATACGCCATTTTACTTAAAATTTCATGCACTTTAACTTTATCCCATTCACTGAATGCATTTGATTCAGATTTAAGAGTTGTTCCACATCATCACCTGCATCATATGACACAAGGTCCATAATGGCATCATATTTTCATGAATTATGCTCCTTTTTTTCTTAGAATTTTATGTTAATTTTGATGCATTTTTAGTAATTGTTCATCATCATCGCCTACATCATTTGATACAATGACCATAGCTGTCACACCTGTATTTTATGAGTTATCCCCCTTTTTACCATACATTTCAGATTATAGTTTTTTATGACATTTCACTCTCTTTTTTTTACCAAACTGATTTGATTCAAACTTTAAATTTTTATACCACATCACCACCCACATCATATGATACAAGGGCAATGGGGACGGCATTTTACACCGGATCTTCGTGAAATTTGACCAGAATGTTTGAGCGGATGCAGTCTAGGACATGTTCAAATATGGGTCATCTGGGTTAAAAAACACTAGGTCACCTGGTCAAATCAAAGAAAAGACTTTAGTACGTAAATGGGGCTGCATTTTACACTGGATATTTATTAAATTTGATCAGAATGATTGCCTTGATGAAATCTTAGTCAAGTTCGAACATGGGTTATCTGGGGTCAAAATTTAGGTCGCTAGGACAAATAAAAGAAAAACGTTTTGTATACTATAGTGGCTGTATTTTTCAATTGGAATTCATGACATTTGGTCAAAATAATTATCTTGATCAAATCTAGGTCAAGTTTGAATATAGGTCACCTTGGATCAAAAACTAGGTCACTAGGCAAAATCAAAGAAAAAATATTGTGAAAGCAACATGGGCTGCATTTTAACCCGATCTTCATGAAGTTTGATCAGACTATTTTTCTTGATGCAATCTAAGTCAAGTTAGAATATAGATTATCTGGGATCAAAATTCTACGTCACCTGGTCAAATCAAAGAAAAAGCTTTTGTACGCAATAGGTGCTGCATTTTACGCTGGATATTCATAAAATTTAGTCAGAATGGCTGCCTTGATTAAATACAGATCAAATTTGAATATGGGTAATATGTGGTCAAAACTAGGTCGCAAGTTCAAATAAAAGAACACCGGATCTTCATGAAATTTGATCACAATGTTTGTCTTGATGACTTCTAGGTCAGGTTTGAATCTGGATCATGTTAAGTCAAAAACTAGGTCATCCAGTCAAATCAAAGGAAAAGTTTGATAACACTTTGGAGGCCACGTTTATGACCATATCTTTATGACATTGGTCAAAATGTTTATATTGATGTTTAACTCATTAATACCTGCAGACATATCGCCGCTTAATTACTGGTATCAATTTTCCGATACATTCCTGAGCCACTTATCAATTTATCTATTTTGTATGCCTGTGGATTTTCACTGATAATCAATAATCGATAAGATCTAGGCATCCTTTGATCAATATTATGGACAAACATCTGTTTATAACAGATGAATAAAACTGAAATTTTCACATCAAATACAATTTATGATCTATTCAATAATTTAAAATTTACTATTATTTTAGTTTGCAAAATATTTCACAGGCCAACTGAAGTAACATGATTGTGGAAAACTGCAATATTAAAAAAAGATTGAACATAGAAAAACAGCAATTATTTGATTATTTTATATTTATTCAAATATCATTTATTGCTAAATTTTAAAGAAAATGACATTATGAAAGAGCAGAATTATACATTATTTAATAAAATTAAAAATACTGAATCAGAAAGAAAGACTCCGCAGTATAATAGAATGAGAAGATAAAACAGGCAATACCTAGAAATAACTTTCTAGTTCCGATATTTAGTGATGAGTATATTGAAAATACATGCTTAAATAATAAATATTTTGATTGTTTCGATCGCATTCGGGTTTTATAAATCTTTAGAGTAAAATATTTTCATTGGTTGACTTTGACAGCGTAAATTCACGTCACGCGGCATATAGTACTATCAGGCGGATATCGCATTTATGCGATCCTCGGCATACACGCCTGTTATCTTTTGACGGATAAATACGACTTGCGGTACTCGATAAGTGTTAAACTGAACGCATAAATGCGATCTACGTCTTTAATGAGTTAAAGTCTTGCATGATTTCGAATGTGGGTTCACGTTGAGCAAAAAGAAAAATAGGTTACTAGGTCAAAACAAAGGAAAATCTGGTACACACTCTAGAGATCACTTTATTTGCTCAATTCTTTCTGATACTTTTTTGTTCAGAATATTTGTTTCTATGAAATCTTGGACAATCACGAATCTGGGTCATGTGGGGTAAAAATCTAGGTCACTAGGTCAAATCAAAGAAAACACACGTATACCCTCAAAATGTTTGGTCCAATCTTAATGAAAATTGATCAGAATATTTGTTTCAATGAAATCACTAGGTCAAACATGTTTACACTGTTATGATGTGTTTCTTAGGTGATCGACCTAGGGCCATCTTGGCCCTCTTGTTTATGATCTTTTTCACTGGTATCGACGCAGTTTTGTAGAATTTTCAAATTTACTTTCCCTTGCCCCCATTTTCTTAATTATAATGTCATTAGACTTTAATTTCTGATAAAATTAATAGTTATTTTATGATGCTATGACTTTTATATTGTGTAACATGTTGTGTATAAATCGAAACTAATAAAAATGTATAGATTCAAGAATTTTATTCTGTTATAATTGCAGTTTAAGAGATAATAAATAGTAGAACCAAGTTTTTATGTATTAAGACAATGTTTACGATAGGTCAGTGAGTAATGTCCTTGACAAATGTTTAGTCCTAGCGTTCAAATGAAATGGCGAAATATTATTGTGGGGGATTATGGTATGTAGACATGGCAAACACTACTTAAGTAGATACGGGATATGCACGATATACACTATTTTAGTACATACATAGTATGCACAGTATACACTTTACAGTAGGTACATGTTATGCACGGCATACACTGTAGATCGTAGTACAAACAGGGTATGCATAGCAGACCTTTTCATTGTAGATACTAGGTATGCATTGCATACTTTTTCGTTGTATAAGCAGGGTATGCATAGTTTTTCATAGTAGATACAGTGTATGCATTGCATACCTTTTCGTAGTGTAAGCAGGGTATACCATAGCATACATTTTTGTGGTAGATACACGATATGCATTGTATATCTTTTCCTATAGTATAAGCAGGCTATGCATTGCATACCTTCTTTCGTGGTAGATACATGGTATGCATTGCATACCTTTTCCTAATAATTATAAGCAGGGTATGCATAGCATACCTTTTCGTGGTAGATACATGGTATGCATTGCACACATTTTCGTAGTATAAACAGGGTATGCATTGGCAAGGTATGCATTGCATACCTTTTCCTAGTATAAGCAGGGAACCTTTTCGAAGAAGAATCAGAGTATGCATAGCATACCTTTTCGTAGTAGATACAGGATATGCATTGCATACACTGTGGTTAATATAAAACTGTGATGAACACATGGTAATGCAACTTATGTGTAGACCTGTATCCAGACAATAAGAGTTTTTTCAGAGGCATCCCATTATTGCGGGTTTCATGTATTGTTATATGAAGACAGTTAACTAAAAGATTAGGCCTCTGTAACACCTTTCTTCAGCAATATGACTATTTAAATCAGATTATGGTTATGATCCGGTAACCTTACTTCCAGTCCGTCCCGTTATTTTGGACCACAGCATTTAACAGGGACGACTGAAAAATCCATAAGTATTTCGTTTTAAAGAGAGACATGTCCCAGCTGCGAAAATGTGTCCATAGTGAAGGGTTTACACATGTGAGGTTGGACATTTTTTTCTCAAATTGATAATAATTCTCAATCCATAAAATAGCTCGCTTTTACTAGATTATGCAAATAATTTGGATTTTGGGCGTAGAAGATTTTGAATGTTTCTAATGCAATATTCCTCATTCTATGATTTTCTAATCTAAGTCTAGATTTGACTACCAGCTCATAGACTATTATAATCATAGTAAAAAATGAACCGGAGTGCACACTCCAGATTTTATCCTACATTTTTATATAAGTTTCACCTGTGAAGTGGCAGGTTAATGTACAATACTTAAAATTCGATAGGATAAATGAGTGGTACATAGTAAATCTACCTAATCTGTTCAAATACTGTCCAATTCTCTTCATAACATTTGATTGTCTGAAGATGGTAAAGTGATTATCTAAACTTAGCATAAAATCAAATATGACTCCAACTAATTTGACTTCATCGTCGTAGGGAATTTCTATGTCTTTTTACAGATTTTATTGAAAGTTAAAAGTAAGATTTAGGGAATGCATCTTTTTGTCAAAAGCAATAGCCTGAAGGTTTTACGGGTTTGCTTTCATATCATGTTTAGAAAACTAGTCAACAAGCACAAGGGTTTCATCTTCCAACGTTTTTACAAGGTCACCTTCTGAGTTACTTGCATATGATCTGCATAGTTGTACAGACTACTATTGTGAATGAAGTTAAAAATACCATTTATAAAAATATAATAAGATACCGGGCCTAAGATAAAGCCGTGCAAAACACCTTTCATTAATTCTAGAATTCTACTTAGGTTGTTGCCTATTTTGACACACTGGTTCCTGATGGAAATTAGCATCTTACTAATTGTAAAACCTGCTAAGACAAATTGTAATGTCTTAGTTTAAGAAGCAATATCTCGTGAGGGAGCCAGTCGAACGCCATCGACAAATCCATTAGAATAGCAGCTACATATTTATTTTTATCTAAGTAGTACTTTTAATCTTCAGTGATTTTGAAAAGAGTGGTGTTACATCCATAGCTTGGTCTATAAGCACTAAAAGATGGCTTAAGAACAGTGTCAAAGTGTGACAAAAGGTGTTGATAAATTGTCCGTTCATAAATTTTGGATAAAATGGGCAAGAAACTAACTTGCCATTAGTTATTTTTATCCAGAGAACGGCTCTTCGTGTACTTAACCCTATTTTTTTATTTTGCTAGGAAAATGGT
The DNA here is from genome assembly GCF_021730395.1 of Mercenaria mercenaria. Lineage (NCBI taxonomy): Eukaryota > Metazoa > Mollusca > Bivalvia > Venerida > Veneridae > Mercenaria > Mercenaria mercenaria. Next base: position 120,499,803 of record NC_069361.1, on the reverse strand, counting down.
TCGGCTTATCAGTAATTCGATCTTGCACTTTTTTAGTAGAGACAAGCCATGAACATAAAATGATTGAATGTTATGTCAAATAGAAATCTGGATATGGAACACTGATTTTTCACACCTTCTCTTGTCAGGGGTAGACAACTCATATCAAGGATATTTTCAGCAAATTTCATTTTAATCGTCATATTTCGCTCAATTTTAATAAAACTTTAAGATTTTTTGGATGTAAGAGTTTTGTGTTAATATCTTTCTATTTATAGTATTAGAGGCAGGTTTACTCTCAAGTTTATTCATTCGCAACGACTTCCGTAATTTTGATACAAATGCACTTAGTAGTTGTATTTTTAATGAATACTGACAAAATTGTTATAAATCTTATCTTTATAGGAATGCAAAATTAAAATAATGAAAATAAATAATATATTTCAGAAAAAGACAAAAGTATTCATTGTGGTTTATAAACAGCTATCAGTCTTTCTTTTTATCAGAACTACCGTAATTTTTTTTTAATATGATATTGGTTTTCAATACGAAACAGTTCAAGACAACACTTTCTACACTTTTGTGACATTATCCGCGACCGAATATATTATTTTCCTGAAAAAAGAAATCGGTTAACGCAACTAAAAAGAAGGTAATCGGTAAATGGAAATAGATTGTGCATATTTGTCGCATTACCGTGATTAATGTTTTATAATATTGGTTAGTTACAAGTATCCAGGCACTTATGTATTTAGATTAAAATGATTGTTCTCTCGAAAAGAATATTTGATTGGAATCATACATGGCGATTTACCATTAAATTAATTGCACATTCTGACATAGCTGGATTTGGTTGCAAGTTAAACAAAAAAGTAGTCAGTCTCTGTATATTTAAGAGATAAGGATAAATATCACGGGAGCGAAGCTCGAGTGATATAATGATACGCATCAGATCGACAAACAATGAAGAGCAAATCACTAAATTAGATATATTAGTTCGATTCTAACACGCAACTAATGACTTTAAAAAACATCCTTGACGACATCCATCAAATGCTAGTATTTGCCTTTTTCCTGTTTTCTGTTGATTGCTTTTCCTGCGCGACTGTATGCCGTCTACCACTTTGACCTAATAATTGTGACGTCAGGAAAATGCATTGATATATAATAATACACAATAATCAGCTAGGCAAATGAATTCGGTTGTGTTAGAATATGCGATAAACAACGGTTGACGCGCGAAAAGTTTAGACAGCATTATGAAGTCCATTATGACGTCAAATGGTTGCGTTACATCCGCTTTATTACTAATTGGATAAATGAAGCCCAACCGGAATTTATCATAACAATTCAATGACCATGTAAGAATGAAAATAAAGAAGGCCGTCAAGTGGTTTTTCACCTGATTTATCACGGTTCAGAGCTCAGATTCGCAGGAATTGAACCGAACTATCTTAAATATTTCTAATTAAAATGCGCTATTTTTAACAACGATATTTACATAAAGACATGGGTGTGATATTTTAAGTTAAATGTTTCTATAAATCTAACAAAGCAGTTTAACTCCTTATAACGGCATGATGTGTGTATCATTCTGTAAATTTTTGCAAACTAACGTAATAAAAGATGTACTCAAATGAACAGTACTAAGTCGCAATATTTTTCTGACGTTAATCAAACTGTATTTATATCTGACTGATGAATATTTTTAGGTTGACAGAAAATTGACATCAGAACATAATTTAATCAAAAAAAGCATGAAAAAGTCTTAAGCAATCGTACATCCAAACGTTTTGATATTTGTAGCCCCGTTTTGGAAAGCCAATTAAGTTCGGTAGAACTATATATTTCATTTCATTTCATCAAATGCAATCGTTTTAGAGTACGAAGTTGTGTAAAAAATGCTTATGTTCATCTTACATTCCCTTTCATTAAGTAATAGACTGTGCTTTAGTTGTTCACATTTTGGTATGAAACATATTGACGTGTTTAGTTTATAGAGGCCGGTAGTTTTCAAAGGCGCTTTAAATAAAAATCATGTACCAATTTCTAAACCATGATGGTGATGTGTGACTTATACCTACTACATGAAATATTCAGTCTAATTCTACATATTTTTGATGTTATACTTCTCGGTTACCCTGCAGCAAACGTATTAATGCCGTATCACAATGTAGTTTTGGTCACTTCCGGTAACATACACATTTACCATACCGCAATGGTTCCACCTTTACGCAAAGTCGTATTAATGGTACATAGGTTTATTGTTTATAATGCAGAAGCAAGTTTAACTAGCCTGTTCAAATTGTAATGTAGTTTGTTGACTACAGTGATACGACGGACTAGCACAGTATATCATCTCACTGGAGAAATGCAGTTTAAATATGTTAGATCAAAGTCGCCACACTATAAAAAAAACAATTAAGCAATCATACATTTTTTCTCATTAATTTACATAATAGAATAATGTATCTCTGACAGGTGAAATACCCTAAAATGAAATTTAGTAAGGAAATCGTTTCAAACATGCGCAGATGTTCAGTTTTATTAATCAGTTAAAAAGTATATTTGGATGAGTACCCCCTCTCTCACACCTTCTTTCCGGATATTTTACCTATTGGGATCAACTTGCATTAGTTCGTGTCAAGACATTATCTCACATGCCATTTTTAAAAATGGAGGTCTAAACAAGATTTTTAAATAACTACAATAAACAATAAAATATGAGCTAGATACCTAGATAAATATATTAAGGTTTTAATTGAGCCGCTTCATAATGGGTTGAGGTTTTGATGTGAATAAAAGTATATGATATTGCATGTTTCAATTAGTTGTAATTTTGACATTTTACCAACAATATGCTTTTATAAATGAGTACACATATGTGCATGTAGTAACTTGAAAGGTATTTGTGAAAGTCTTAGTATTACGCTAGAAGATTTGGTAAGTGCATGTTGTCATACAGTTTACAGCTGTATGCATCATCGCGGTACAAATAAGATCTCTCTGACATATCCCTACATAAATTCTTTAAGGGACTATTCCTTCTTTCAGTTTTAAATACGTTCCTTGCTTTTTCACAATTAGAAAGGGTCTGCGTTTCATAGTAATTTATATGCCATCCCTTAGCCTAGCTCTGTTGCGAAACAGTCATGAAATTAACAGCTCTACATTGTTCTTCATTATGTTATATCAAGTAAAATATCCCTGCAAAAGTATAGAAAAGTATTGAATTCGAATTAAGATCCACGTATGAATTGATTGTTACATCAATACGAGGTTAAGTTCGTATCCACAAGAAAGAAATATTCAATATTTAAAACGAACAAAATATGAGACATCTCTCCCGTATGTGTGGAAAAGTTAAAATGACCCGAAAAGGCATTTATATTCGGAAGAATTCTAAAGCGACATCATCTAGTTATAAAGACAAGCTTCGTCTTTTTTAAAACACTATTTTATAAAAAAAATGTGTCTTTGTTTGAAAACGGGATGTAAAGTTTACGATTTGTGATCGGTCGTTTTAGATAATTTATCCTTGTTCATACAAATTATTCCCAAAGTAATCTTTCTTTGATATTTCTTAAAATAATGTAACTTTGAGAAGCTCTACATAGCCCATTTGTTTTGTCACCAGATTATTAGAAATTTAGAAAAGGGCGATACAATTTTATACGTTGCTGAACATGATCAAATTATATTTAAGAATTCATTTGTCCTAATGATGACGTCATAAAACAGTTTGTCCAGGCCTTCATGGTTGACTGATTTGAGTGTTCTATATCCAGAATTTATCTTCTGGTATTGTGTTTTAAGAAATGTATTATCTTAAGTCTCTACTAGAATGTGCAAGGTTCGGCCATATTTTAGGATTTATAAGCCGGGCTAAAAGCAGACTTCTCAATTTATTTATTTATTTTTGGTTGTGAAATTGCAGGGCTAGCTAGTTTAACCATCACAACCGAAGTCTTATCAAAACCTGTGCCTTTTTAGCACTCATTTTATGAATCTATTTGGACAAATTTATTAGTTTGAAAAAACACTAATTGAATATATATTCATTTCATAAATGTTCTTAATACTGTCATGACTTTCATCAAACGTTAAACATGGGTCCCCTATGTTTTTGGCAACATTAATATCAAAGCGATTAAATTTCGTGATTTCTCAGCGGTAGAAAAGTTTAATATTTTTCTTGTACATATACACCCTAGAAAAACAGCTCAATATATCATGAGGTCATGCATACATACAAGAAGTATACTTTATTCATAATGTTAACTGTATTTGATCTGAATTTATTGTTATTTATAAAAATGCTACTGAATACTCATATTTTATTAGCATTTACGTCTTTCATTTCATTTGATAAACATAATACATGTAATAATTGTTGTGTGTTGTATTGTAATGTAAAAAATTATCACTTATTTATGGTGACATATAGGTCCACTGGGTCGGGTTCTTTTATTTTGTAATTTGCTCTTTGATATAATTGGTTCTTTGCACATTTCACTATAATTAAGACATTTCTTGTCTTGTCTTATCTTATATATGTCGTAACGATACCGTATAAGTTGGCAAATATTTCTTTGATCTATAGATTCATTTCATGAAACCCATAAAAGTGGGCAAATGGTACCCGTAGATTTGGGCAGTAATCACGTGTGTGTGCGTGCGTGCGTGCGTGTGTCCGTGTGTGTGTGTGTGTGTGTGTGTGTGTGTGTTAAAACCTTAGTGTATGCATAGGTTAATACAGTTTTGAATGACTAAAATTATAATTGATATACATTGGGTTGCTATGCAGTTTTTATAAGTACCAAATAGATGTCATATGTTTTAAACATGTTTAAAACATTTTATAACGACATGTAAATATGTTAAGTGAAAAATGTCCCCAGGCGGGCCGTTGGTAACTGTTACAATTCCCACTTCTGTAAAATGTTCTACCATGCCATCTTGGTAATTTTCTTAATATCGATGATCATTTTTTTGTAATCGCAGGATGGATCCTTTTATCAGCTGCAAGGTGATAGTTCAATGAAATGGCATGGGTAAGGCAGTTGGTTTATTTTTGCCTCGAAAAGGAGGAATGATTTCAAACGGCGCACATAAACCTTATTTGAAACTAATATCTATATGCAACCAAAATTGGTTTCCAAAATATATTCGACATCGCCTTAAAGACTCTTTAACAATCGCGAACGTGCTACATTCTGGAGTATAACTATTATTTTTTTGTTAAACAACTACCCAGTCGGAATTGAGAATACTTAATTTCATTATTCTGATGACTTTCTGCATAATAATGTAAAAGTCGTATATATTTATCATTACTTTATTATTTTCATAAAAAAGTTAAAAAAAGCCCGCATTTAATTAGGAATAATTTTAACATTTCAATGCATAACAAGTGTTTTCACACAGTTCCAAGTTATGACTGTATTACCCAGACTCCAGGTACCAACGGACCAAAACATATAACTGTTTAGAATACAAATTTGCAGAAACTCTATACGGGCGCCATTCACCACTTAAGGACTTTGTTGTGACATTTAATGAAATAAGAAATTAGACGTACGGAACGCAATCAAGCAAAAGACTTTATTAAGTCTGTTCCAAAGAAGAAATGAAATTTGTAACTTCCCCAGCCGGTTTAATCCGAGTCCTAATAGACATTTACGGATTAAGTCTACGTGGACTGTGAACACCTAGGACGATCGATTTTTCAAGGGGACCGTCTCAACATAATAATTTTAATTTATGTTTGGTAGGAAAACATTTCTATAATGATGGTAAGGTCTGGCTTAATATGTCACTGCACAGGATAATACTTGGATTTGTCTGTCCGTCCGTCTGATCGCCAGAGAAATGTTTTGTTATACATATCGCAAAAAGTATTTGATCTAACGTCATAACACTTTCCTGAAATGTTTTTCAATATTATAAGTTGCGCATCTGCGACAAAGTTGAAAAGATGAGCTAGTCCGATCGCAATGTATCCGTATTCCATCGTCGTCGTCGTCCAACATACAAAAATCTAAACTGGGTCAGTTGGGATCAAAATGTAGGTCAGCAGGTAAAACATTGCGAAAACTGTAGAAAACGTAATATCTTGCGTCTCCATTCCTTTGTTGTTATTATACGCCCGAAGGGACGTATTTTGGGATACCACAGGTTTTCATTTGGCTGTCTGTCTGTTTGTCTGTCTGTCTGTCCGTCTGTCTGTTAACAATTTCGTGTCGACTCCGCTCCTTGCAGGATTTTAAACAAATTTGAAACAAATGTTATCCACATCAAGAGGACGTGCAGAGCGCCTGTATCAGGTGGATTGCTTTAAGGTCAAGGTCACACTTAGGGGTCAAGGTCGTATGACTTTGTTTCGTGTCCGCTCTGTAACTCTTGATCTGTATGAGGGATTTTAAAGAAACATTGCACAAATGTCCACCACATCGAGTCGACGTGCAGAGCGCATGTTTTGGATGGCTAGATACAAGGTCAAGGTCACACTAAGGGGTCAAAAGTCATATAACTTTGTTTCGAGTGCGATGTGTAACTGTTGAACTGCTTGAAGGATTTTAAAGAAACTTGGCACAAATGTTCACCACATTGAGACGACGTGCAGAGCGCATGGCTCGCTTCAAGGTCAATGTCACACTTAGGGGTCAATGGTCACATGACTTTGTTTTGTGTTTATGTTGCTTTGCATTGCGGTGCTCTTGGTTTTATTTGGCATACCCATTTTTTGTTCACTTACAATTTTTTTTATTGAATTACTTCCCTTTTATGTTACTATAAATAGGTTATTTTGTAACATTTTTATTATTGGCCGTAGGGAAAAAACCGATACCACTTTTCTGTGGTACAACATGGATGGTACCTGCAAAGTTAAGGTGTATTTTGACATATCTGTACCTGGTAATGATTTTAGTGGACTTAGAGTTTTTCGGGGAATTTCTTCCCTTTGTTGTCCTTTTCGTTTGGGCTTCAACAGTAAAGTTCTTTAAATTTTGCTCCCATCCCCTGATATAATCCTTCGGGCGTATATTGCCCCGCTTGGCGGAGCACTTGTAATTTCTGTATTATCCGCGTTAAAGACTTTGTATTCGTATAACTTTATTGTTTTAATTTGTCAGTAGTGGATGGACAAAGAGATGGACAGCTTTTTTACTAGATAAATGAACGGAAGATAGGAAAATAATCAAAATAAAAAATCTTCCGATTTATACTGTATTATGGCATAAACATGAATTAAATGAAATTCATTTCTTGTTTACAGTTTTCAGTTGATACACTCAATCCGTTATGTTTACTTCTACACACAAGGGATGCACAGACATGTACGTAGAAACTAGGCCTTCAGACTGTTGAAAAGGTATTTCTATGATATGACCTATCGACTGACTTTTATATCCCAGATAACTGTATTTTAATTTTTTATACATTTAAAAAGAGAAATGTTCTGTCTTTGGACTAAATTTCATAAAGAAAATGTGGCATCTAGAGTAAGTATAAAGTTTTCAAAAAAGGTAGATAATTAAAAAATGGGACGACCTAGATTATGGTTCCTTGTCCCTACACTCCTTCTCACTGACTTCTATCAGTTTGTAAAATATGAAATCTATCTTGCATAGTATTCGAGTTATGCCCCAAAGAAGGTTTAAAAATGGAGATTATCAAAAATGCGACCAACTACAGTTATGGTTCCTTGTCACTGCACTTCCTTTCAATGAGGTCTAACATTGTATAAAGTTACGACTTGGTATCTTCAATACTTATTTAGTTTATCATCCGGTCAAGAAGTGTCAAAAGGGAGATAATTCAAAGGTGCGACCACATAGAGTTATAATTTCTTGTCAAATCAGAGTTATGGGGGTTGATTTTCCTTGTGTAGACTTCGATAGTAAATAACTATTCTAAGTTTCAAGTCAAAAGCTTTAATAGTAACAGAGATATTTGAAATTATCAAAAATTTTAACAAAATGATCTAAGTTAAAAAAGGGCATAATTCTGTCAAAATCCAAATCAGAGTTATGGGGATTGCTTTCCTTGGTGTAGATTTCGATAGTAAATAACTATTTTAAGTTTCAAGTCAATAGCTTCGATAGTAACAGAGATATTTGCATTTATCAAAAACTTTAACCAAAAATTCTAAGTTAAAAAGGGACATAATTCTAACAAAATTCAAATCAGAGTTGTGGGGATTGTTTCTACGCGTGTAGACTTAAATAGTAAATTAGTATTTTAAGATTCAAGTCAATAGCTTTGATAGTAACAAAGATATTTGACTTGATCAAAAAAAAAAATAACAGAAAATTCTTAATTAAAAAGGGGCATAATTCTGTCAAAATCCAAATCAGAGTTATGGGGATTGCTTTTCTTGTTGTAGATTTCGATAGTAAATAACTATTTTAAGTTTCAAGTCAATAGCTTTGATAGTAACAGAGATATTTGACTTTATCAAAAACTTCAACCAAAAATTCTAAGTTAAAAAGGGGCATAATTCTATCAAAATTCAATCAGAGTTATATGGATAGTTTCTCCTGGTGAAGCCTTTGATGGGACATAACTATTTTAAGTTTCAAGTCAATAGCTTCGATAGTAACAGAGATATTTGCCTTTATCAAAAACTTGAACCAAAAATTCTCAGTTAAAAAGGGACATAATTCTAACAAAATTCAAATCAGAGTTATTGGGATTGTTTCTACGCATGTAGACTTAAATAGTAAATTAGTGTTTTAAGATTCAAGTCAATAGCTTTGATAATAACAAAGATATTTGACTTAATCAAAAAAATTAACAGAAAATTCTTAATTAAAAAGGGGCATAATTCTGTAAAAATTCAATCAGAGTTATGGGGATTGATTTTCCTTGTGTAGACTTCGATAGTAAATAAGTATTTTAAGTTTCAAGTCAATTGCTTTGATAGTAACGGAGATATTTGACTTTATCAAAAACTTTAACCAAAAATTCTAAGTTAAAAAGGGACATAATTCTTTCAAAATTCAAACCAGAGTAACGCAGAATGTTTTTCCTGGTGTAGACTTCGATAGTAAATCATTATTTTAAGTTTCAAGTCAGTAGCTTTGATAGTAACAAAGATATTTGACTTTATAATAAAATTTAACAGAAAATTCTTAATTAAAAAGGGGCATCATTTTGTAAAAATTCAAACAGAGTTATGGGGATTGTTCTTCCTTGTGTAGACTTTTATAGTAAATAACTATTTTAAGTTTCAAGTCAATAGCTTTGATAGTAAAAGAGATATTTGACTTTATCACAAACTTTAATCAAAAATTCTAAGTTAAAAGGGGCATAATTCTATCAAAATTCAATCAGAGTTATGGGGATTATTTCTCCTGGTGTAGACTTCGATAGTAAATAAATATTATAAGTTTCAAGTCAACAGCTTTGACAGTAACAGAAATATTTGACTTTATCAAAAATTTTAACCCAACGGAGACGCCGACGCCGACGCCGGAGAGAGTGCAATAGCTCTACTTTTTCTTCGAAAGGTCGAGCTAAAAACAGGCACATCCAAATTTATATCACCTACCGCATAGTGATGATTTAATAACTCAAACCCTATTACCGTTATAAACACTTTTTCATATCGCGCATAATATAACTAAACTATGTTGAGACGGTCCCAGTGAAAAATCTATCGCCTTAGGTGTCCACAGTCCACGTAGACTTAATCCGTAAATGTCTAATACCAAGAAACAGAGGATGGTAGTATCTGAACATACCACTGAGTATATAAAAAACTACAAAATATATGCGTTTACATAATTACCTGTTGGAGGACCTTTAAGTGCTAGCGTTTCCATGATACCTTCTCGTTCGTAGAAATGTATTACTCGTTTAGCAAATGGATCAAGATTTGGATGATAATGTACCGTGAATTTGTCAACTCCAAAAAAGCGATGAACTTCAATCCATTCCACTAGCCTTGTAGCATTTACAGATCGATATAAATATTTGTTACACATTGCCATTTTTTCTTCATTCTCACGTAAGAGAATCGTAGGTTTAATATAATGTTTATGATACAAGGAACAAGGAAAATTCAAAGTTGTTAATGATACCCGAGAAATTACTGAATTATCATCACCTATACGACATGCAACACGTCTCACCATGAGTGGAATGTCGTACCAACCTTTGTCGTCTTCAATTACTTCTAACATTTGTGGTTGTTTTCCATCGTTCAAAATGCAACATTTTAGTATTCGATGAATTACACTTCTTCTTTGCCATGCTAAAATAACAACTTTCTTCGCATCTTGTATTACTTGCGGATACAATTCACTATGAATAAATGCGGAATATAAGAATGTACTCTGGTTAGGCAGTTCAGTGTATAATCTTTTCTGGATATGTTTAAAATCCGAGGTCGAATTAGGTCTGCTGAATAAATTCTTTGTAGAAGTTAACTGTAAACAGATGACAGTAAGGAATTATGTGTTTGATAATAAAGTTATGAGACACTACAATGAAATGGAATAAAAGACACAAATAAACATCTATTTAAAGATAGTACATATTTATTTCTTTTCATTTTTAGTCACACTGACACAATTACATTCATATAGGCACTTTCCAGTTTTTATTATTTTGAAGGAAGGCATCAAGCGTCCCTCCAATGTGAAGCCATCGGTAACCGTACGCCATCTGGATGTCCTTCCCCTGAAACTTGAATATGCCATAATGTTAAAATAATTAAATAATGCTAAGAAAGGGAGTGTTTCTTGCTGACGAACGGAAAAAAGGAATAGGTTACATAACAATTCAAATGATACATTCGCTCAAAAAAGGTCTCTATCCTGAACCAGATTAAAATATAAACGGTATAGCCTTGTAGGACATAATTTCATATACATGGATAAGACAGAAAGATTTAAGATAGTTTGATCCGAATAATCTCTAAAATCACCAACATAAACCTTGTCAAGCAAAAGGACAAAACGAACAAATAAAGGCACAAAGCTGGGCAACGCTTTGGAACGCTCAGTGGCAAAACCAACACTTGGGAGCTTAACCAGGCCAATGGTGCGCACCTTGTCCTCACTTTTAACCCACTATGTTCCAGAGACACGTGACAGTGTAAATAAAAGTTATCTCCCTCAGGTGAAACTCTCACATTTCCAATGGAAACAAAAGGAGTGGCATGTAAAACACAAATATTGCTCCTGTATAATTATAATCTTTAAGAACCAAAAAATAAGTACTCAGTGCGAAGAAGGCAGAAAATCGTGAGGGTCCGACTAAACAGGCCAGAAAACAAAAATCAAAACAGTTCAGTCCTGGTTGAATTTGAAAACTGCTTATCACTGAGCCCCCCTCCCTTTCGTCAGCCATAATCAAATAGGGAAGCGTATCGTCCAACTGTAAACGGGTTGAACACCAAACATGTGATGTATCTCAAAACAGCTTGGTCAAAACCTATTTTAATAGAACGTTTTATAATTTTTCAAATACAGTTCGACAATTACTATGATCCAAAATTTTACGATGTTTGTTAACCCTAACGCCGTTATTGTTTTGATTTATGCTACCCTTGAAAAAGGTGTTGTTCTTTTTCAAAAAAAAGCCGACAGCACTCTGATTTGTAATTAAACTTTTGACACTGTTTGAACATATATTTTCTCATACTCTATAATTCTATCTTTTTGTTCTTGTATCCTCCCGGGATTCAGTGTGTTTAAAAGGCGTATCGTTGATGTTTTTTCTCTAATAACTCACTTATATACCTATTTAAAATAAAATCTTGTATCATCAGATTTGAAATCCTTTCTGTTAGTCATCCAAACATATCGATCACCTATAAATTTTAAAATGGTCAACTCTTCAGAGACACAACTTTAAAAAATATCTACTTGATTACAAAACTACAGAGTCATACTGACTTTCTTACTCAGTGTTTAACCCACAAGGTAACACCAAAAGGTCTTAGAATTTCTTTTATACCGCAAATGTCAGGACACATCTCGAATAGATTTCAATCAAAATGTAACGCAATACTAAACAATGCATCAGCAGTTCTTATAGCATTACTTATCGGTTAGCAAATTGGCACAGCAGGAAAGGCCAATTCAAAATAAAATCAACGACCTCTCACAGAAGCTACAAAATACCACTGATACAGAGACATACAACGCAATCATACAGAACTTATCAAGCAAAACAAATTTTAAAATATTTTACAAACAGCAAAACAAAAAAGCTACGTGCTTTGGGACTCGAAATCTCAAATCCGACCAGGGAAACAATTGAAGAGGCTACTACTACTAAGTCCAGCAGAAACCGACGTTTCAAACGGCGTGAAAGCAATACGGAGACCAGCCTTAACGTTTGCTCTACGAGTCCCCAATATGACCGAGTAAACCTAATTAAAGACACAAAGGCATTAAACCGAAAGCATAGACTAAAATCGCACTTTAAAAAACAGGACCTAAAATATGATAACACTTCGACACATCCCAGTCAATGCCTGTCACAGTCTGATTCCGATACACAAGATATTTCTTCACCTGTAAAGCAAATACTTTGCACAACTGAAGCATTTGAAAGTAATGTTGAAAAAAGGAAACTATCCAGAATTTAGACTTAAAAACACAGGGCAGCTCCCAAGACAATCTGTTGGCTTTGAGACAACTGAATTTTACACATCAAAATTTTAACCAAATTCGAAATGTCAAGATGACTTCACTTAATCTGAAAAAAAGCTCTTAAATCACTGCGAAGAAGAACAGACATTATTATCAAGCCAGCTGACAAAGGATCAGCAGTAGTAATTATGGACACAGAGCATTATTTGTCAGAGGCCGATCGCAAACTTAGTTACACTAGATTCTACAAACTACTTGATCACGACCCGACAGAAGAATTTGCTGCGAATGTCTCGATCCCTCGACAAACTGTACGATGGGGGCTTTATTAGTGAAGATAATTTAGAATATCTATCGGTACCAAATCCGAAGGAAGGTAGGTTTTATCTTCTTCCAAACATTCACAAAGCTGGAAACCCTGGCCGTCCAGTCGTTTCAGCAAATGGACATCCTACAGAACGAATCTCAGAATTCATTGATATGCATCTCAGACCACATGTAAGTAGCCTACCGTCCTATATGCAAGACACCACTGAATATATGAGAAAAATTGATTCTCAGTAGATCCCTAACGACACTTTACTGGTCTCGATGGATGTCAGGTCATTGTACAAAAACATGAGGACGGTATTGCTGCATGCAAAGAAGTATTGAACAACAAAATTGTTAAGATAAGATTACCCCTACTGAAATACTAGTGGAATTGCTCACTTGGTTCTAAAATGTAACAATTTTGTGTTCAAGGTCAAGCATTACCTTCAAATTAAAGTTACAGCGATGGGAACAAAATTGGTACCATTATACGCAAACATATTCATGGGCCGTCTTGAAAGGCAATAACTTTCGACGGTCACATTGAAAACACATCTATGGTTACTCTTCAAAAACGATGTAGATATGTAATGGACTTATGGTCGGGAATCTCTACAAACATTTCTTGACCATGCAAACAACTTCATCTGTCTATGAAGTTCACCAGCGATGTTTCAAATGAAAAAAAATCAGGTGTTTCTGGACAAAATTTTAAAACTTGAAGATAACAAAATTCTTGTTGACCTGTATTCAAAACCTATCGAAACACACCAGTATCTTCTCACCACAAGCTGTCATCCAAAACACTGTTGAAAAAAAAAAACATTCCCTAAAGTCAGGCACTGCGAATCCGCCGAATATGCTCAGACACAGAAACGTATCAGGAAGGAACAGAGGAGTTACCAAAACACATCCTAAAGAGAGGCTGTTCCTCAGATTCCATTCTCGCTGCTACCGAAAACGCACGTGCATTTTCAAGGGAAGAACTGCTACATTACAAACACAAAACAAACTGATTCAAACAAAAGCACACCTTTTGTAGTCATGTACCATCAAAATCTGCCAAATATACGTGCAGCTGTAGACAGACACTGGCCTACAATTGGGTAACAATTGAGTCGCAGAGGCTCAGTCGAATGTTCCCAGAGAAACCCCACATCGCATATAGAAGACCAAAAAGTCTGCGAGACATTCTTGTTCGAGCTAAAGTCTAGTCAGCTACAGACACAATCAGTTAAGGCCAGTCAGGTTTTGTAGTGCCCCAAGATGCCAAACATGCCAAGGACCAGTATTTTCCTTCCCGCCAATGAAAGTAAATCTACAGTTAAAGGAGTGGTTAATTGCAAAACAGAAAATGCCATAGAACTTATGACAAGCAAGAAGTGCAACAAAAAGTATGTTCGGAAAACAAAACAGACACTAGCAAAGCGAATGAATCTCCACAGATCTGACTTTAATCGGTTGCAGGTAGCTGAACATTTCAACATGGAGGGTCACACCTTTGCAGATATCCTGCTACGTTGCGTTGAATTTAATGACAGATGGACGGATACACAAAGGAAAGAATTGAGAAAGAACACTACTTGATCCGTTGTCTCAACACCTTACAACCTATAGGCATCAATAAAGGAGTATAGATTAGCCTGCTTAAACATTATTTTCCACACATAGTTTACATAACACGGAAAAAATATTCGTTCAATTTTCTCATATTTTTACATGCAAAGTCCCGAAACAGTTAACCCTATATATATGATCAATTCAATTTTAAATTTTATAAGAAAATTATCAGTATATTTCAGATTTCACAGCACTGATGGAAAGAGCTCAATTCCATCCTTGTAAAGAACTTACCACAGAAACTATATCAACACTATATCAAGTTTGCAGGAAATAGAAACATTAAAACCTGACCCTCCCCCTCCATCTTTTTCTTACAATAATTCCAAAGATATCTTTTTTAAAAACCTAACAGAATAATTCCAATGATTTTCTCGAGCGCGCCCGCTTAGCTCAGTAGTGAAAGCGTTGGTCTACGGATCGTGCAGTCGCAAGTTCGATCCCCGGGTGGGGCGTATGTTCTCCATGACGATTTGAATAAAGACATTGTGTCTGAAATCATTCGTCCTCCACCTCTGATAAATCATGTGGGGAAGTTGGCAGTTTCTTGCGGAGAACAGCCCGCCGTTACATGACTGAGATACTATTGAAAAACGGCATTAAACCCAAAACAAAAACAAACAAAAACTCCCTTTTACATAATAGAACCTGAATTATGCTTATACCTGAAATACCCATGCATCTTGTTTATTTTTACAACATTTTGTCCGTGTTTATTATTTGAGATAACCTTGACAAAAAAGGAATATTTGACACAGATCCCTCAGAAAACCCAGTTGTTTTCACTTTTAACAGAAAAACATGATACCATAACCACCGTCTCCTAATTTTTCCGTTGTTTCTCAACTTTTCCAATACATCGTAACTAGTAATTTAAATTTACATCTTATTTTTACAAGCAAGTATAATAGCTATCGTGTCCTGGTCGTATTATATTGAAGATAACGTCTGAAATTTACAACTTCCTTGTAAAAAACTAAACCTTGAGGCGCCAGTTATAGACTCCTATAATATCTGAATATAAAGAATTCAGCTATACATAATCGTATATGCCTGTTCCAGTTTCTGTTTGTGAAAACGTCGACCCGCAACGTAAACTTTTAATGAAAGAAATCGCTTCCTTCACCTAAATAGTTACGCCTCTAGGAGGACAAATGTAGTAAAATACATAGTTCTACTAAAAAATCGCAAATGACGGCTAACAATTTATTACGCACGGGCGTTCTTAGGACACTCATATGTTCCATTCGTTTTTCTCGCTATGTTTTAAAGTGGTATAGCCTATTTCCTTAATCAATAAAATAACTTTCGAGGCCCTAACATAATTAGTTCTATCATTTATAATATGACACAACTTTTGTTATCTGCTTAATATTATCATTTCTAAGTCGTTGTGCGTTATTCTCCCGCCTATGTCTTTTCTGTCTAAAATAGTGCTTATATAAACTTGAACCTCAGTAACAGGACCAGAAAATAAATTCGGCTAACAGGAATGTTCGGATTAGAAAGGCTCATATATTTGTAAAAATATGTTTTGCTGTTTGTGAAACATAATATGTAGATCAATTTCCTTGTGCATGGAATAATAAACATAGTTAACACTACTCCATGCATATGCCATTAAAAGGGTCATGAAATTGGCCTTAATTCAAACGTTTTCAACAGAGTTTTAACAGGTCACCATTAAAATTCACCCATTAGTTCTTACTATTTAATGGGATTTTCATGACCATAGTTTTAATGCCATACATTAAAAAGCCATGAAATATGTATATTAAAACACTGGTAAAATATACCTTGTTAAAATGACTTTGATGGCCATGAAAAGCTGCTTAAAATAAAACATTAAAATAAGTTAACAGGCTCCTTAAAACTCCGTGAAAATTTTTAATTGGCATGAAATTAATGTGCCATTAAAAAATACCCCTTAATTCCCCATTAATTAGTAAAAACTAATGGGGCCGTCAATATTTTTAATACTTTGTTAATGCCCGTTAATTATTAAAAAATGGATTAATGGTCTAATTAAATATGTCAGATTCAATTTTAATGGGTTCGTAATATTTTAATAGTATATCAAATTAAGGGCCATGAAAATTTGCCATAAGAATTAGACATCTTAAGATAATTTACTTTATATTTATTTTTGCCTTATTGATTTAAACTACGTATTACTACACGTGTAATAGTATCTATACATATGTACTGTTTTGTAAAATGCTAGAAGAATATTTGTTTCTTCTTTTTTCTCTCATTATTTTGTAATGTAAACACATGTAACAGCCTCGTACATATTGTCATATTGTATCCTTATTCTGTCATATGTTCATATGAAATGAGAAAAAAATGGATATTATATTGTATTGTATTGTTTTGTACAGAGAAAGGTTTACAGGTACCGGTTTAATAGATCAAGTGACCATGTGGGTAGTTTTAACTATTCAACATTATAATATTGACCAACATTCTGACCAAGTTTTTGTTGGTACAGACATTAGGCATCAGGTGTATTCAAAAAGCAACTGTTGATGACAATGTCAGCGCACAATGGGGAATTACAACTTAGCTCTACTTCAGTATTTTGTGCTCAGGTGCATGCACTTAAACAGCTAAGAGCAATTGTTTGAGGGATTGCATCACAAGTTCCGCCCCCATCCCCAATCAAGCGTACCACACTCTTTGAATCATCGGAACGAAGAAGCGATTGATCTGCCCATGCCCCAAATGAATTTAAGTCAGACTGTAAATCTTCACAATCATGTGTACTGTTCACTTCTCTATAAACCTTAGTTTCTACGCAAGGATTGGAAAATTAATTTGAAAATCTAAACTGGTCTGAGCACATTTTATAATGTAAATTCCTTACCCCATCCTTTTTCTTATACAAATGCTAATTATTTGGACAGGAAAAACAAAAAACAGAAAAGTGGCATGCATCAATACATATTTACCTTTACCAAAATAATGTAGATTGATGTTATCAAATAAATTAATATGTTTTCATCCGACTTTCATTGAAATAAATCCGATTTTTTTTAGGAACACAATTTGTCAAACATTTGAAAAACAATGGCGTAACTGCATCAAGGGGAAATAACTTTAATGCAACTAAATATAACATCATGATATATTTTAGATAATGTGTGCATAGTATGTATTTATTGTGATTAAAGTCCATTTTAGAACAATATGGGACTGGAATTATACGCATTCAATGGGAGTGCAAGCCAAAATCCAAAACAAGAAAATATACGAATCACATTTTACAGAATGAAGGATTTAATGGGCATCACATTGCTGTTAAGGGCCATTAAGTGAAATCGTACAGAACCTTAACATTTGATGGGCATTCAATCAATTTTTAGGGCCATGAATAATCCTGTTAAATTCAAAATATACAGAATTTTACTATTTTTTCAAAGCCATTAACTTTTTTAGCTACCAAACTTAATTTTTAATTGCATGATTCATGGTAAAAAATGGGTGTTTTAATGGTATTTTAACATGTAAACCATAAATATTGTGAAACCTGTTAAATAAAGTGATGCAAGAATTAATGGGGTTAATTAACGGTTTTATCTATTTTAATGGGTATTTTACAGGGTTTTAAACCATGTTTAATGGTATGTGCATCCAGTAGTGTAACGTATAAGTAAAATTTAGTTCTGATTATTGTGATGTCCATGACTGAAATGATATTTGAATTGGCTGTACTTATCACAAATATCTCTATTCTTATAAATTTCTGCGCAAGCAATTCACCTGCATTGATCGAGTCTGTGGTAACTCAATGCATCTCAAAACAAACATCTGACATGACTTATTATTACATGGTTTAGGGAGTCTATTGTTTCTTAAAGTGCTAACAATTTGTTCGGTTTAGAGATGTTTCTGGATATGATTGGTTTGGATTCCATGGTTCTAATGCAGTGTATTGTTTTGGACAAGAATTGCGCACTTCAGAATGGACAAGCATTTATGTACATTGAGAATAATTAGGATATTTTAAGAGCTTGTTATGTATGTTAAATTTTGCTACAAATTTTGAAACAGTATATGTTTGTTTCTGCTGTTTAGTCAGGTTAATGACTTCAAGACAGGACTGTAGCATCGCTAATTGTTTTATTATAAAGAAGGGTGAGTTTTCATGTTATTCATTGCGGTAGAACATTATTTCAATAAGAGGGTCGTATCTTTTTCCGCTTAACCTTGTCAGAACCTTTTCGAAATCGATCTGTAATTGTGGAAGGCCGTTGTCATAGAATTTTAACGTGATGTTTCATGTTCACATCTTATTCCTGATTCATTCTGGCGACTGTTAGTGTATTGAATATTAATTTCTTGAGAATCAGATTTCAGTGAATTTTTATTTGTATGACTTTGTACATAAACACATATTTTTATTCTTTTGATATCATCTTACTAAATTACAAGCAGAATAATTGTTATATATTTAACTTTACGATGCAGAATATACATATTGTATGATGTACTAAAGAGGTTTACTGAACAGACTCAATCAAACCGAGTCTGCTATTATTCTTCTTGGTTGCATTCTTGGCTTCCAAAGGATCTTTTTACAGATTTCATTACTGTTTGCCTTTTGTAGCACTTTCTTATTTTGTGGAAAGGGGGAGGGGGCTACAAATAGTAAGGTGTCCTCAAGGGTAATATTATACGTCGTGATATTGTGTGTCATGATATCATAGCCACGTATGTTTTCCGTTTTAGCTTTTCACCCGAGACGTTTATACCTAGAGCAAAATAACCAATACCTTGAACAATGTAGTTTTATCTTGAAAAGATTCTAGACTTAGTAATCAATTGCTTTGGCTCCATAAAATCCCTAAACCCAAAGAACCATCTGGTTCTTATGTATACTATCTGAAACTATACCGTCAGAGATGTATGGAAATGACTACAGAAGAAAAAGATCTTGTAGTGAAGTCCCTTCTGTTTTCTCACCGGCATACTGGTGCAAATATACAGACTAACGGAAAGAAATCAAAAGTGCGGAAAGTGCCTCCCAAGAAAATCATTTTATGGATTTGAGAGTTTGTGTGTCATTAAAAAAGCTTTGCTCACTATATTTCAAAAGAAAATATCTCTAAATGAAACAGGTATTGTTCCTCGTGTACACGTGAATAAAAACAAACCATCTCCAGTTAGTTTGATATTTGAAGAAAGAAATCAAATAAAAAAGTTCACAACGAAATATGCTACAGTAAATGCGTAACTGTTACCTGGTCGCTTACCAAATGCGCCTCAAAAGACAGTACTTCCTTTGCCACCAGACCGTAAGGTTGTTGATATATACAATCTTTATAATGAAAGTGCAGGTAAAAGTGGATGTCGTTCAATCTGTTTAAAGACATTTAGAAATACACGGAATGACCTATGCCCACACATAACTCTTCCAAAGCCTGCTACTGATTTATTCAAGCAGTGCAAAAAATACAGTTTCACTCCCAGTCTGTCAGGAAATTTGACAGAGGCAGAAAAACAAGATACTTTGCACAGTTATGGTGGACACATACAAAGAGCAAAAGGTCAGAGAATCCACTACAGACAATAGACAGACGAGAGCAAGCAGTAATATGTAAATACTTATCCAATGGAAGGTGTGATATAGTTTGACTGAATTTTCTATTTTTCACTTTTTTAAGTACAAAGTCATTTAGGTTAAAAATATATAGAGGGTATTTGTTTGTTTTGAGTGAATATGGAATATATCTTGCTCAGAAGTGAGAAAATTTTCACATTTTCATGAGCGCATGAGATATTCATGAAAAACAAACACATTTTCTCTTTATTCTATGCTAAATTTTATTGAGATAATGCATTTAGCAACAAATTCTCATGTTAACTTGAGAAACAGACGCGCGTATACGAACATGACGTCATACATGTTGTGACGTTAAACACGCTCAAAACATAAAGTTCCATTTTATTTTACTTCTAGTTGCATAATGTTTAAAAATTCACATAAAACCATTTGAATCGAGTTATACACTATAAAAACAAAGTGCGGCTACATTTTTCTTCCAAGTAGAACGTCGAAGCTATATATACAGTGAGTGATATGGTTTTTTTTTAACTGACAAAACACATTATTTCATTAATGAGCATAAAATAAATTATAGTAATTATTCTTGCAAGACATGTGGGATGAAACTTACTCATTTTACACCGATTGTAGAGTAGCGTTCTTACAACTTATATAAACTACTCTCAGTGATTGATTCCTGGAGTTCTGAGCATGTACTTGTGACTAAAAAAGGAATGGGAAGGCCGTTGTCAAATTCCAAGGAGGGTAGGAATCTGACGCTCTACCCACACAAAATGGTTTCCGGTGGGCAGTGGCTTTTTAAAATATAAACTATCTAATCTTACTCTACAAGCAACATGAAGCTACCGGCTGTCAGTTTTGAATCACTAAATATATACAGTATTGTAATACAAGCTTATAGATTTAAAGAAATTGTTTTGTCATGTTTCAGGCAGTCCAACAGGCACTCTGGATATTAAATAACATTATTCCTCGGATTTTGTACAGCAGGTGCAACAAGCTGGACCAATTTATTTCTGTACCCCAAAGAAGTGCCATGTGTTTGGTGTATTTGGAGAAGGATCAGATTTAAGAATAAAACATTCCTTTTACTAAGATCTAACAGTATTCAGACTTCAATACTGTATTAAACTCTAAGCACAGTAGAGGTGCTTATGTCAGCTTTTGCCACGAGTGAAGATCAAGATCAGGCTGCACATCTGTGTAGGTTGATCATGATCTGCACTCTTCGTAATGGGTTTAGTAAATTATCAATGAAAACCTCTATGAGCTGTAAAGATGGATTATTCCATCCTAGAAAACTAGCAGGGTAAAGGTTAAGAATTCTTATTCTCATTTTTTTGTACTCTGATTGTTGAACCTGAAAGTACTGTGCTATGAGATTTGAAGAAAACTCCAGAATGTTCTGATAGATTTCCTCCAGCAAGTCAGTGATGTACTTTAAATGTTGTGAAAATGAAAGTAGATGTCTAAATTTGCGGTCAGTGTAGAACAAGATGAGAGTTCACACCCATGCAGTCTTGTCCCCACAGTGTTTACTGTTCAGTCGTTAATGGTTTTATTAAGTCTCCTTAAAACTATAAACAGCATTGTCTAAATTGAAAGACATTGTAGACAATTAGCACCTTAATGATAAAATACATTATAAACATGTATTATGTAAATACAATATTTTTGCATTTTTATATTTCTTGCAGGAGGCTAATAGACTTTTATTTAATTAATGAAATCAGTGCACTGTGAAAGGAGCGGAAAGTGTGATGTCTTCGGTAATCATGATTTGCAGTTCTATGGCATAGGAGAGAAACATGCACAGGTTGTATTATACTATAACGATATATGTTATATCTCAATATCTTTTATTTTGGGCTTGAATTCTACTATTATGAAGAAGCGAGACCTGTTGGCAAATTGCACAATATAGAGAGAACAAAAAAATGCACAAAAAATCATCCGCAGGTTAGATATGGTTTATGACATGCTTTCAATATAAAACGCAGACATTGAATTGTGCAGAACCAAAACAACTTTGTCATTTGTTATGCCGTTTGGCATACTTTAATAGATAAGATTTTTAGTCTAAAATAAATAATTTTCTTTACATGTTTTAATGAGCCATGATTTATAACACATAAGTACATGTATTGCATGCATGTACAAGCATTTTAGTATGTCTCCAAACAAAGAAAGAAGGAAATGATAATGTACAGAGGCCATGTGTCTGTCTCCGGCATTAAATCTCACTTTAATTACGCTTACATCTTAGTATTCTTCACGTTAAACTGCATCTATATGTTTTCTTTTCTACATTACACAATTTATGTTATTTCTTGTCAAACTGACGTTACACATCATCGAATGTTCTTTCCTTCTCATGTCATATTCTACGGCGTTCAGCAAAATTCATAGTATGTTCACACAAATTCATTGAACACTTTATCGCAATATACATTTTAATTTCAATTTCCTAGAAGGCGGTGGCTTAGGGTCAATTGGTTGGGTAAAGTAGCAATTCCTCGAACCCCCTTATTGCATTTATGCAGTACTGCTGGTGATATAAATAAGATTGCAAAATACCTGGCCGAGTATATCACTACAGTATCCCTAACATGTATAAGCTGGATATCCGCTTTGTTCACATGTTCCCTTGTTGGACTCCGCGGTTGGTGGGGGCTGCGAGTGATAAATCTGAATCATTTAAATATGGAAAATATAAACAAAAGTAAACGACCGCATACGGAAACAGACTCTGACGGCAAGGAAGGTGAGAATATTTCTCACCGACCATTAGGTACAAACATTGCCTTCCCTAGATTTCTACTGATTCAGTCCACCGACGAAATATTCAAAATGGCAAGTATTTCTCCTGTTGTGATTAAGAAAACACTCCAGAGTGTCGCTGGTACTCCAAACTCAGTAAAGAAGCTGCGTAAAGGAGACTTGCTTGTGGAGGTTGAAAAACAAGCACACACACAGAATCTTCTTGGCATGACATCAGGGGCCTCCGTGGCCGAGTGGTTAAGGTCGCTGACTTCAAATCACTTGCCCCTCATCGATGTGGGTTCGAGCCTCACTCGGGGCGTTGAATTCTTCATGTGAGGAAGCCATCCAGCTGGCTTACGGAAGGTCGGTGGTTCTACCCAGGTGCCCGCTCGTGATGAAATAATGCACGGAGGGGCACTTGGGGTCTTCCTCCACCATCAAAGCTGGAAAGTCGCCATATGACCTAAAATTGTGTCGGTGCGACGTTAAACCCAACCCAATAAAATAATAAATGGCATGACATCGTTTTTTAATCACCCGTGTAAGTGTATACCGCACCGTTCTCTGAATTCCTTAAGAGGGGTCATTCGTTGTCCTGATCTTGCAGGGGTATCGGAAACGGAAATTGTGCGAGAACTTACGGCGCAACATGTCACTGCTGCCAGACGCATCAAAATAAGAAAAGCAAAGAAATCCATACAAACACTATCATTCTAACATTTGGCATTCCATTTCTCCCCTCTGTCATTAACATCGGATATCTGCGTACAAAAGTTACAACTTACATTCCCAATCCTCTTCAATGTTATAATTGTTTCAAGTTTGGCCATAATGAAAACAACTGTAAAGCTGATCACATTTGCCCAAAGTGCTGCCAAGATGGCTATTCTCATGAACATGACGCATGCAGATATCAATTGCGTTGTGTGAATTGCGGCGAGCCGCATTCAGCCAAGTCTCGAGACTGCAAGACATGGAAGATCGAAAAGGAAGTTCTCCATGTCAAATTCACACAGGGCATTGGATTTCCTGAAGCTAGACAAATTGCCAATGCTAAATTCGTATCTCCATCACTGACATCGACATATTCTTCCATAACAAAATCTAACTCAAACAAATCAACTCAATGTATTGATGCGTCTACGCAAACTGATTCTGTGCCTGTCCCAAATGTTCAAAACGAAAAGCCAAAAGTTGCAGCAAAACCTGTTCAGACACAAGTAGTTCAAATGCAGCTGCTAAGCCAAAGCTGCCACCAGCTGTACAAAATGTACCAACGTACTCAAATTTGCAGTCGTCAAAGCAAAATGCTATGTTAAGTACTAATCAACGTGGGGTGAGTCAAACACCCAGACAAAAATTTGACTTGAAAACTGATGGGTTTGGAAATGCATCTGATGATCCCATTTAAACCCATAACCGGTTTCCTCTTGATTTGAACCGGTTGACGGGGGAGGATGTTAACGATCCGCCATTATCTGCTCCGTCCAGTTTAACTAGCACTAAGGAGGGGAAGATCAAAAGGTTCCCTCCCGGGTCAATGCAGCACTAATACTTCTTTAAATATCCAGTCGTTCAATTTTTGTTTACTGTTGTAAATGGCAAGTAAAATTATCCAATGGAATTGCCGTGGACTTAAAGCAAATTATAATGAAATTCTCCTTCTCTTATCAAAATATGATCCTTCACTAATGTGCCTTAGTGAAACATTTTTAAAGGAAACGGACAAAATAGCTTTCAAAAATTATTCAGTGTATAACTTCATTAATACTAACACTGACAGAGCTTCTGGTGTACATCTATTATTATTAATAATGCATGTCCGCACAGACAAATTGTTCTAAATACAAGTATTCAGTCAGTTGCAATAAACGTTACATTGCATCGACCAATTACTTTCTGTTCGATTTACATACCTCCCAAATTTAAACTAAATCTTGAAGATCTTGATGATCTTATAAAACAATTACCACAACCATTTTTGCTTATGGGAAATTTTAATGGTCATCATGAATTTTGGGGCTGTTCTAACAGCAACACTAGAGGTCAAATTATTGAAACTTTTATTGAAAGAAGTGCCCTCTGTTTATTAAATGATAAATCCAAAACGTATCTTCATCCTGCAACAGGTAACTTTTCATCGCTTGATTTGACAATTTGTCAACCGAACATCTTTCTTGATTTTGAATGGAAAGTACTGGATGACTTGCATGACAGTGACCATTTTCCAATTATTATTTCAAATACTTCTAATCTGCCTTAAGACTACCCTTCATATTTCAAATTTAATAAAGCTGATTGGAAGCAATTTCAAACCTTATGTAAAAATGATTTGACTTCGGAGAATTTTACAAATTTTTATGATCCTATTGATCGGTTTTCGGTTCTTCTGTCCGATATTGCTGACAAGTCCGTTCTTAAAACTTCAAGAAATGGTGAACATAAAAATAAGCCTTAGTATAATGATGATTGTAAAACCGCTGTTCGAAAACGTAGAGCGACCATTATAAAATTCAATATACGGCAACAAAAGAAAATCTACAATCAGTTAAGATTCTGAGAGCAAAAGCTCGTAAAACTATAAAACAAGCAAAGAAAAGATCATGGCATTCATACGTTTCAAAACTTAATTCTAGGTCATCGGTTAAAAAAGTCACGGAAATGATTCGCAAAATAAGTGGAAAAGGAAAAACTTCAAATGTTTCCCATCTAACAAAATCAGACCAGTCTATTGCATCTACCAAGGAGGACATTGCCAATACACTTGGAGAAACATTTTCAAAAAACTCTTCATCAAACAATTATGATAAAAGGTTTCAAAACATAAAATCCACTAAAGAAAATAAACCTTTAAATTTTGATTCAAATAATGATAAAGATTATAATAAACATTTTTCGCTCACAGAATTGCTTGACTCTTTAGATAAATGTCACGATACTGCAGCTGGCCCAGACCAAATTCATTATCAACTTTTAAAGCATTTACCACAAGAATCATTAGACCTCCTACTTGAAATTTATAATATTACATGGAAAACTGGATTTTTTCCAGATTCCTGGAGAGAAGCTATAGTTATTCCAATACCAAAACCCGGGAAAGATATCACGAACCCCAGTAATTATAGACCGATTGCCCTTACTAGTTGTTTATGTAAAACTCTAGAACGTATGATCAATTCTAGACTAGTTTGGTATCTTGAATCTCAAGGCCTAATTACAAACTTTCAAAGCAGTTTTTGCAAGCAGTGCAGCACAACTGATCATCTTGTTCGACTGGAAAATTTTATTCGTGATGCATTTGTTAAAAAAGAGCATCTAGTGTCTGTCTTTTTCGATTTAGAAAAAGCCTATGACACTACATGGAAATATGGTATTATGAATGATCTTAACGACTTAGGTTTAAAAGGTCGTCTGCCAACATTTATATCACAATTTTTATCTGACCGCAATTTTAAAGTACGTGTTGGTTCTACCCTTTCTGACACTTTTGAGCAAGAACAGGGAGTTCCACAAGGTTCTATTTTATCTGTTACACTTTTTAGCATCAAAACTAATAATATTGTGAAATGCTTGTTACCAGGGACAGATTGTTCATTATATGTTGATGATTTTCTGATA
Organism: Mercenaria mercenaria; assembly: GCF_021730395.1. NCBI lineage: Eukaryota > Metazoa > Mollusca > Bivalvia > Venerida > Veneridae > Mercenaria > Mercenaria mercenaria. The sequence continues at coordinate 120,473,331 of NC_069361.1, read as the reverse complement.
TGTTATCGTTCAAAAAATATGCATACGATTGAACGCCAACTACAACAGTGTTTGAATAAAGTTCAAACTTGGGCCATGGAAAATGGTTTGAAATTTTCACAATCAAAAACTCAGTGTGTCCGCTTTGTCAATTACGGAAACATCATTGTGACCCTGAGCATTTCCTAAATGGTACAAAAATACCCGTTGTTGACGAAGCAAAATTTCGTGGTGTTATTTTTTATAAAAAGCTTTCTTTTATACCACATATAAAATACTTGAAAGCCGAATGTTTGAAATCATTGAATCTTTTAAAGGTAATTTCAAATACTGATTAGGGAGCAGATCGCAAGATTTTGTTAAGACTTTATAGAGCTTTGATTAGATCCAAGCTAGATTACGGTTGTGTACTTTATGGTTCAGCCAGAAAATCGTATTTACAAATGTTGGATACTATCCATAACCAAGGTCTTCGTATTGCTCTTGGCGCATTTAAAACATCGCTTGTTGAAAGTTTGTATGTTGAAGCAAACGAACCCTCCCTTTACACGAGACGTGAAAAACTGCCATTGCAATATGCTCTGAGGGTAGCTGCCAACAAATCCAATCCTGCTCATAAAATCATATTTAAACCCAAGTACCAAGATTCGTATGACAGAAAACCAAAACAAATTAAACCTTTTGGATTTCGCATCAACAATTCTATGAAGGAAACTGATTTTGAATTTGATGATATAAAAGAAAACTTAGTTCTGAATACACCACCATGGACGCTTAATTCTCCAAAAGTTCCTTTTTATATAAAAACCGCCTTGAAAAAGTCTGAAACAAACCCTGAAATATTCAAGTCCAAATATAACGAAATCAAGTCGACTTACAAAGATCATTTTCCAATTTATACAGATGGTTCAAAAGATCATTCAAATTTTGGATGTGCCACCGTTAGCCATCTGCATCAATCAAAATTACGTTTGCCAAATAACGCTACAATTTTTTCAGCCGAGGCAAAAGCTATTGATTTGGCCCTTAATTTTATTTCAGAATATAGTGAAAAAAAGTTTATCATCTTTTCCGACTCACTTTCTGTATTACAATCAATACACAACCGTAATACAGAAAATCCTCTCATTCAAAATATTCTTCTAAGGGTTCATGAACTATCTTTTAAAAAGTCCATCATATTCTGTTGGATTCCTAGTCATATTGGTATTTATGGAAATGAGGGTGCTGATACCGTAGCAAAGAAATCACTTTCATTAAAGCAATCTAAATTGAAATTACCATATACTGATTTTAGGTCAAATGTCAACAAATACATTTTAACTAAATGGCAGTGTTCGTGGAACAATGCTTCGTTCAATAAACTTCGTGAAATTAAACCTACTTTAGGTGAATGGCACCAAGGAAATAGATCTGTTCGCAGGGAGGAGGTTGTTCTTTCTCGTTGTCGAATAGGTCATACACGGTTGACTCATTCGTATCTAAAATGAAGATCAACCTGAATGTGTACCATGTCAAACACCGCTTACTATTAAACATATTTTAATAAACTGTGTTGACTTCGATCCACAGCGCAATTCATACTATAATGTTGAATCGTTAAAAGAGTTGTTTGAACAAATTCCTGTCGGCAAATTGTTGCAATTTTTGAAACAAATAGGCATATATCATAAATTATGAACATTATTTGATTTTTTATTCTCAACTTTTTACATTTTTTATGTTTGCAACTGTTTTTTTTTACACTATATATGTATATACCGTTTTACTTTAATAGTTTTATATATGCTTTACAATTAACGTAATTCATTTAACTTTTTCTCGGCGATATATGATCTTTTTGTGTCAATTCGACGTAAAACCCGACTCATTCATTCATTCATTGTTCCCGGCATTCATGGATACCGTTTGAAAGTGAATTGAGTAGCTTATGATACCTGCTCAGATACATGTATGCAGGGTGATAATGGTTAAATTGTTCATATAAGCAGTGCTAAATGGCTTACGAAAGGTCTTGCCATTACACTGATTTGATGTAAAAGAAAGTACTTTCCAACATATTTGTCCAGACTTGCTTTACAAGTTTCTGTTTGAAGATGGCTGGGTACCAATTATCTTTAGGTTCTCTCGACAGATTTATGATACTATTATCATGCAAACTTTGGTCTCATTTTATGCTAAATGATTTTTCATGTTGTATTCGCCAATTCATAGAACAATTTAAAGAACAAATAAATACTACGTCGTACAAATAATGTCACGATAGTGAAGGCCGACGTATACGCCTGACGTGTAACCGCCCATCGTATATAACTAGTGTTAGACCACTCTTTTCCTATAAATTATATCTTAATTATGACTTTGCACTTGATATGAAATTACATCATTATATACAAACATTACAATCATCTTAAGACAAATATTTTATAAGCTGCTTCATGAGAAAAAAAAACAACAATTTTATTTACAACAAGTATGGATGCAGATACATTGGCTAATCTCAATCCATACTGGTCACAAAATCGTAATGATGGTTTTCCCTTGACCCTACTTATTTTTCTTAAAAATGCTGATTACAGTTTTGTAAGCTTAATTTTCAGGAATAATGAGACTATTGCATTGAGTATGTTGGTGGCAGGACACATAAAATTCGCCCCAGATTGGCATTTCAGTGTATTAAAAGTGAAGTGGAGAGATTCTGATGCAGAAACAATGATCCAAGTGGCTGACACTGTCAGAGAGTCATCGCGAGGGGTTAACAATGTTTTAGAATTAGTTGATGATCCTGACAAACATTGTTTTTTACAGCTGGAAGCCATTTCTTGAACAGGATTTTAAACCTTTTTGACAGTTGTCAAAGTACCATCATTTTTTTGTCAGTTCAGTTGTACCGGGAGTTGTATGTTGCAAAGAATATTTTGAATCTGAAGGTTAAAATATATATACTGAAGCAAGTGCCTTAGAAAAATGCAATGCCTGTAGGGGTCAGTTCTTTAAATCTGACCTTGCAAAAGATGCTGTTTGCGCCAAAGCTTTTGTTCCAAAAGTAGAAATTAAACTTGATATAGACTGTGATGCAAAAGTGGATGGTACAGACTGTAAGAGAAGGAGTAATTTAATGACGTGAGACTCATTTTGCAAGAGAGAAAATATCCTTTGCCATGAGATTAATGTGATATTAAATTAATAGCCAATGCTTCAATTGTCAATCACTGTATGGGTATCTATATTGCTGTACAATACACAAATAATTATGCAAAATAATTAATAAAATACATGTTTGTTGTTGTGCAAAAGTAGTTTAGCTGTTTGTGTGAAGGGACTATGTTCTTAGCTGTGCTGAAGTCTTTTTATCTTAGAAACTATGCTCTACTTTGAACAAAAATTGTCAAAATGTTTTTTGAAGACGTTGTGTCAAATTTCAATGCATTTGTTAATTCCTCATTCACAGTGTTAGACTTGAAAACTAATAAAGAAATACAGAACTACTGTCTGTTTTCTTGGCAATAAGATCTACTTTTTAAGAAATGTAAATGTGTATGCTAACAGTTATTTGCTTGAATCATGTTTGCATATCTCAAGTGATTATAATGTGTAGGCTAATAAATGGGACAGTTGTGAAATTGAGTGAGAATCGCTCTGGCAAGTTGATAATAGCTTGAGGGTTTTAGCCCGGGGGCTATTATTTTCTTCCAGCGCCATTATTACTCAGAGGCACCGCTCTATCATGTTTTTGCCTGTTTATTACGTGTTTACCTATAATATAGTAAGAAAAGTTTAGTGTGCATTTTTTATGGTTAGCACTTACTGGCATAATAACTTGCAGCTTTTCAGCTAACATTTTATTCAAGTATTAAAATAATGATTAAAATGTGTTACAGTACATAGCAATGAACTTATTTTACATATGATCTAACATTTTGAATATCATTTCAACAAGCCCACATTTAGATATATGTAAACTAATACTCTTACATCAGAGATTGTCCGCTATAAGGAATGTCAGTAAATAGAAGCATACGAAGAAATTGTATTTAACTCTTAATAAAGATAATATAATTTGTCTCGTTTGTGTCTATGAAAAAAAGCATAACATTACATAGATAAATAAGCGTGTTATTCTTAATGATAAATGTATATAACAGTGGAAAATGACTTGCAATGCAGGTGTTTTATAAACCTAAAATGAATTTAAAGCAAAACCAACACGATAATTCAGGGTTTCTTATTTATATCTTGGATGTCATATTTCAGATATTGGCGGTAGCCATTTTGGTAGCTGCCTTGAATTCAGAGACTTTGCCTACGGATACTGGCACCAGAACAGAAAGAATATGCCTCTGTACCTGTTATACCTTACCCCTAGGTATTCTATAAGAACCATGGTCATGAAGGGGAAAATATACTAACTCGTTTCAATCGGGCATTGTATACCTAAAACACGCAGTTCGGTAAATGTGTACTATGGATATCAAACAAGTGGTGATTTATCTTCCATTGTGTGCCGGTCACAATTCTTCAATACATCTTATCTTAGAAAAACAACGCGTAGTTTATAGTTATTTCAACGTTACACAAAAAACTTGCTTGACCTTCCCTGGTGAAGTTCCGTTCTAGATTACAAAACCATTCTGATTGGCTGTTGTGAAAATGTGTGTCAATCGTCATTTTACTACACGTGTTCGCTCAAAAATGTGAAAATGCAGCATAAATGTGCAAAATGAATAAAATAAACAGAACAGATGCAGACCAATGTACGATTTCAAATAAAAGATCATATTCAAGATGAATTTCATCCATCATTTCTAGTTTTAGTGTAAAATTGTGATTTTTTTTTGTTTTTTGTGTTTTTGTTTGTTTACATTTCGCCAAACATGTGCACACTGCCGTGACCTCTAGACCGGATGTTCATTAGGGAAGGTCACGCAAGTTTTTTCTGTAACGATGACGAAAGCATAAAATATGTTGATAATCTCAGCAATATGGAACATTGAGACAATGTGACTTGTGCACGATGGAAGATAAATTATCGCTTGTTCAATATACAAGGTACCCATTCACCGAACTGCGCGTTAAAGTTGAGAAATGTACGATTGAAACGGGTTAGTATATTTCCCGTTCATGGTTCTTATAGAATACCTAGGGGTAGGGTATAACATGTACAGAGACATTTTCTTTCTGGTCTGGCGCCAATGCCTACGGACTAGTAACTGGTATCAAATGGTTCCGCAGAAACCTGTAGACTCTAACAAATGTTTTGCTCTACAATAGTTAATCTGCACATTCATATATATATATATACTACCTAATACCTGTTTTGAGTTACTTATCAGGCAATCTTTGCAGCAAAAATGAGTACCCATGGGCAAAACGTATTGATATAACTTTCAGACAAAGGCAGTCGGAATATAAATACAATATGCACTATCATAGTTGGGAGGTGTATGACGATAAACTTTACTAGAAAACGTGCTTTCCGCGAAATGAAAGGGACATACAGGAAGACGATAGACAGAGAATTTAGTGATACTATACTGTGGATCAATGCTCTTGGTTACCCAATATATAGAACGAATAAGAAATTAAGGCGATTGATTGATGCTTTTTGAGGAAGCGTAGATATATGCGATACACAGTAGAAAACACTTGTTTGAAAATATTCTAAACAAGTACAAGCCTCCGGAAATAACCATATCATTATCAGTCAGATAGAGAGGAGGAGTTATACTACGTTGCAGACAGTCCTGTGCAACAGGTTGAGCGATTGGTAAAACGTGAAATAGAAATAATTATAAACTAGCAAAAAACAAGCGTTAATCGGCGTCGATTATATTTGTGTACAAAAAAAAAAAAGAAAGAAAAAAAAAACAATTATTATAGAATGACCTGTACCGAAGACTGCTTTCTATCCTTCGCGATATATTTTCCATTGTGGGTTTGTTGGCTAATTAGATTAAAAGAGGATCTGTTTAGATTCGAACAATGCATGAAGTGCAGTTTTCATCGCCTTTTTGACCTCAAAAAATTACAGAAGTGAGTTCAGTATTAGATTCTTTCTTCCTAAAACGTCTTAAGAAGGTCCAAAACAATTTGCATTTGCACTCTAAAACTTTCAGGAGGTGCTAAACTAGTTCATTCTCTCGTCCCTTACATGTTCATATCTCTTTGCAATGTTCTACAACAAATGCAGGTCCACTAGCAAGTTTTCAGGAGGTGGTGTTATATGCGTTTTCCTTCTATATCAATCACGAGTAGGTTCCAATCATTTTGCACTGCTCTGCAACAACACTTGTAGAAACACCTGAAGCTTTCCAGTAGGTGGTTCCGAAAATGCCATTTGTATACATGTCCATTGATAGAAGGCATTATGCTAATAATGTTCTCATTTTGATGATGGATAGACGCAGGTATCTTTCAGTTTATAGATCAAAAATATTTTCAAGGTTTGTGATATTTTCAGGAATACTAACAGACTTCCAGGAGGCGGTGTTAAACGAGTTCATTCTCTCATCCCATACAAGTTTATATTTATTTGCACTGTCTTGCAACACTTGCAGGAACACTAGTGGACTTCCAGGAGGATGCGCAGAATGAGTTCTTCTTTCTGAATCAATCACCAACAGTTTCGAATCCTTTTGCACTGGTCTGCAACACTTGTAGGAACACTTAGAAACTTCCAGTAGGCGGTGCCAAACAGGCCATTTATATACATGCATGTATCCTTATGCTAATTAAATTGCACTCTCAATATCTGAATGCCGTATGTCCAATTTCGTTTTTTGCATGACATTTAACTTTTTTTCGTATATCGTATGTCGTTTGTCGCACACTGTACGACATTCAAATTTTTCTGTCAAAGTTCGAATGCTGTATGTCATTATTTTTCAATTCATTTTTCTTCGGAAGTCGTACGCTAAATATCGCAAACTGAACGGCATTTATTTTTTATCTGAGAGAATTCAAATGTCACATGTACAGTTCCGTTTTTGCGGGACATGCAGTACTTTTTCGAATGTCGTTTGTCACGTACTGAACGACACTATGTTTTTTAAGTGGAAAGTCGTTTGTCGTTTATTCAGACAACTTTGCAAAGCTTTTTTATATTGTAAGCAGACCGATTGATCGAATTGTAAGTGTAGTCACTTTGAAAACACATTGAATGTATAAACAATAATATTGGAGAGTCAAGTACTTTGAAGAAATACTAACAGCTATCAATTTCAGTTATAAATATGGAGAATGGATGTTTTCAGTTATAAGTATGGATAATTGTCCCTCCAAATACAGCAACAACATACTTGTAATTATTGCGCCATTTGCATTTTACCACATTTTCTGTCAATTGTCTTTTTATATGTAAACTATACTTGAACGCAAAAGAAAGTGTGCAAGTTTTAAATTTGAATATTCTCTGTTCTAAAAGAGGTATCCGTCTACAATTTGCAACATACTTTGCTCGTAGCATTTGCTATTGATCTATCTTCAGTTTTATGATAAAAACTGGGTGGAGGCAAGATAACTAGCGTTAGTGGATTTTTGCACGATTTGCACGTGCTGCCCTAAGGAGATGTACCTGTCTAAAAGAACGTGTTTTATCAGTTTTCTTTTACCTTTGGTGTAACTCAGCGCATTGAAGCATGTGTTCGTACGTGTGTATGTGTGTAGGAATACTGCGTTTCCCTGTTGTATATTCAAGTTGGCTCCCCTTTCCCAAAACACCCGACCGTTTTATCTGCCCCTTTCCCGTCCCTTTTTTTCTGTATTTTGCATAAAATAAAAATGTACTTTTTGTTGGAGTTTTGAAGCAACCCGTTCCCTTTATGTTCCGTTACAGGTTCTATTTGTTGAAGGCCTAGTTTGCGATACATAGCTGTGCTTGAGGTTATCTGTGTTTCCTTGAAAGCTGCCCTTACCTTTAATCTATCATAAGTTTTAAAATATGCTGTCATAAACCAATGAAGTTCTCTTGAGACTGTGTAGGTAACGTATTGAGTCGACTATTCATACTGTAAATGACACCTTTGACAAATCTAACTTTACAGGTGAAATCGTAATACAAATGTATTTCTATTAATACCGAAACACTATTGTGTTGTGGTCACAGATACCATTGTTAAGGGGTAGCAACACCGTGTTGTAGGTTGGATTATTTTAACGCTATGTAGGGCAATTAAACTTTCTGTGGGGAAAAATTGCTACAATTCAGTTTTTCAGGTAATGGCTATTAGCAAAATAAACATTCTGTTTATTCTCTTTATTTCAGTTTTTATCAAAGAATATGAATGTCCATATAACAAAAGAAAATCTCTCAAAGCACAACTAGAATAGTTAAAACTTTGTAGCCACGACATGAAACAAAGAAGTATATGTTTTTCTTATTTACTACCTAAAATCATTGTCATATCGTTATCATTGAATTTAGATGAGGTATATTGTATATAATGTAATTAGCTTTAAACTTTCCATGGAAGTCTGCAGCCTAAAATACTTCTATGAGGTAGTAAAGTTTGGTAATCTACCGCCTTGAAAGCCGGCAAACGTAGCTTTATACAGAAGTTTCTCCGCGTACATGATCAAAGTCGGTCCAATTTTCTTCATAGTTAATTTCGTTGTCTCAAAATCGACGATGATCCATCACGGGTTTTCTGGACTGGCATTATTGTGACCCCAATAGAAGTGAGACATTACGACCCGGGATTTTGAACATTTCAAGGCAGACAACGTTTGAATGCAGTAACACGTCGCGTCAGACAGATGAAGTGTTTACGACATACTCAATTCAAAACATTCAACCTAGGACTGACTATGAAAATACCTATACATTCTTATTCAAGAATACATGTAGGTCTACGTTTCTCAGCATAATAGAAGCAAGGATGTCAGGCTTTTAAATGAAGGGGACAATATCAGGAAAAATTAGAGAACAATTTAAAAGCCGATACAGACAAGAGGCCAAAGAAAACATTTACAATGGCATTGCATCATAATTTAGTAAGCTTTTGGAAAATTTCTGGCTATGGCAGTACACTTGGCTTTTAGAACAAATACGAAACAAAAAGGTATAAGTTTAATTATTTACCTAGGGAACAATACCCCGAACATTGTGTGTTTTTGAAAGATTCTGCATTATATATCGTTTTATAATCATTTATCATCAGATAATACAGAAGATTATGATAGTTACAGCTTTTAATGAAGGATTTTTGGATTTGATTTGGGTTCTGTGGCGCACCAACAAAGTATATGTTATATAACACTACACATGATAGAAAGTATATGTTTCACATCTTATTAATATCGAAATAAGGCATCAGATATGGAATCGAAAGCTTTTATAACTACTGGAATCACAGAGATACAGAGAAACCAAATGTTCAGACACGTTTAGTCAGCTGTTATGGTCATGCAATGGTAAGACAGCGGTTTCAAGTCCTTTCATACCTTGATCGTCCCAGAACTGTGGAAGATAGTAAGCTAGTCTATTTTCAGATTACACTTCTTTGAAATTTGAAACACAGAGTAGTTATCGTTTTACAAGTTTTACTAAACTAACGTTACCAAGACATATGCCAACTCAAGTATTCTTAAGCCAATTTTTCAGATTACTGAAACAATACATCATATAAAAATTGTAGTTATAACACAGCTAAAGTCATTGAATAAATTATTCAAATTAGCAAATTTAGCCGTCTAAGGCATATAACGATCACCAAGCAATAAATTTAACAAGAGCTCCGCCACATCAAACATATATATCTATAATTATTTCCTTTTCTTCAATAAATTGGTGATGCATTTTTATTTTATTTTATTTTAAAATGCTTTAAAAGTTTTATTATAAAATTCTTTTCCTCCATCCATGCATATATGTTAAGAAACTGTTCGTTTTGGGACTATTTTATCAAATATTTCTGTAACACATCCAGTTTTATTTTTAATGGAGAACCACAGGCATATTTGCTAAAACATCTATCATAGTTGATAAGCATTTTATACCTTTATTGTTCTTAGAAAACGCTTGCAGGTCTGCTGACGAAATTTTATCATTAATGCTGACTACAACTCGTTTCTTTGGAAATGTCCGTTCATTTGGTTTAAGTAACTGAGGAGTTGCACATTTCGTTACCTCTTATGAACAGACTCAATCAACCAGAGTCTGCATCTTTTTGCATTCTATGCTTCTAAGGGATCTTTTTACATATTTTATTCTGCTTATACATCACGCCAGTTTATTTCGTGTGATTCAGCCATTAGTTCTATTTTGAAGGCTCCCCGCTTTTCTTGATTTCTTTTCGCGTCCAAGTCTAGAGTCTGAGGCTCTCGAGGACGGCTGTACCTGTCAGAGCCTAGGTTTATATTTCAAATTAATTACTGGATTAATTACTGGTTTAACAGCTAAGTGTTTTGCTGTTTTTACTCCAATTAATTTTGATTGAGTGTTTTTTTTTACTTTTTGATTAAGATAAAATTTTATTGTTGTAATTACTTTTATTAAAACCGCTATTATAACGAAGATAGTGACTCATGCATACTGGGTCTATTTCATTAACAGGATGCCCGTAATCTAAAGGGATCACAATACTTGTATCCTAGAGATGTTAAATATTTCTTAGATACAGAAGAAAACATTCCTATATGAATGGGAAATGTCTCTCCAGTACGTTTCACAAACTTTGTTTTAATATTACCGCAAGATGCACATATCGCTTTTAGCATTTCCTTGCCATTTTGTTGTTACGTATTGAAGATTTAAACTATCTATATATATTTCTGCTCGTTTACACAATATATTTGCTTTTGACTCATTATATGTATTTTTAATATTCATTTAATAAGAATGTTGTCATCTTTTCTTTCTTTGTTGGTACTATATTTTAATATTTGATTTCTGTATTATTTTAGATTGAGGGTTAAGGGTCAGTGGTCAGGGGTCAAAGATAGTTCAACAGCGCTTTGATTATAAAAACTTCCATAACTTACATAAAATGAAAATCCATGTAACACGTGACTATATCTCGATGTATACCTGCGCTGATATTCTGTGTACATCTGAATTAGTTACAAGTTGTTGCAGGCAAAAGTTCCGTCGTGTATTGGCAGAGCTCATTTTTTGTAATGTGGGCAGATGTGTTTGATAGGTCATTTATATATGATATAAAGTAAAGTTTGCAGCATTTACGAACATTTTGGTTGTATATATTGTAACGGCAGTTTTCTTTTCTTAAGTTAAATTACATCCTTTTAAAGGATTAATTAGTAAAAAGGTTGCAATATACCTGCTGTTCGGCGGTCATTTGCGGCTGTTAAAGGAAAAACATGTAACAATTGATAGAGACCAATTCTCTCGGCATTGAAAGATACTTAATAGTAAAGTATATGCGGATTTCCTGGACGCGTTGAGATGTTTGCCCTGTGCGGGTTTCCTGTATATGCGGTTTTGATACATCCTGTTTTGAGGATGGTCGGCCCAGGCGAGGATGCCGTATTCTTAGGGATCTGGGAGTGTGCATACACTGCGTTTTGTTGCGGAGGACAGGGTCTCGTACGGGAAGTACCACATACGAATGTGGGATTTATCAGTTCAAAATGAACTTTATGACATCATGAAGTATATGATGACTACCTCCAAGTGAGAATGTGCTACGGCCTTCTTTTGTACTTTCATGAAATTGCCTCGGTCGTTTGCTGCTATTATGAGGAACACAAATAACAAGTTATAGAGACAAATCTTCTCAACATAGAAACCCACTTTATAATGAAGACCAGTTTAAATGTCAGTCATGTGCGAGACACCTGTAATAATATATGAGGTGTTGAAACATCCTTTTGCCGGTGATGTTGAAGCATCGGATAATGTAGGTTGCCAGTAGTATAGTAATTGTTTGTTTTAAGCCAATCTGACCCACCTGACTCCTTCCCCATCTTTTAAAAAATTCAACACCGGCCAATTCAAATTTAAAAAATCCAAAACCAACCAGTCTTTAAGAGAAACACAGTTTCTATCTTTGATGGACGTAAGGTTGAAGGGATAAAATGAAAACCAAGGTCCACACAAATCAAAAACAACAATTAAACAGAAAAAAACGGAAGAAAATGTCCTATTAATTAAAATAATTTATAATTGTTTGTTCATTTACTCTTTGATTGTTAACTTTTAGTATTTTATATAGTAAATCATACAACGGTACTTTGTTTTGTAACATTTTTATGAAAAATAAACAATAGTAACCACAGAGTGTACTTGTTTTGTTTTGATATTGAACGTTGTTGTACTTTACATTTGGTATATATTCAATTACCTCCTTCGGCGGAGGAAGTCGAAATGGATCAAAGTACAAAGTATTTAAATAACAAACCCAATGTGTTCCAGGCCCAACAGAGTCGTCCAAATTTATAATTCCACATTCATTATTCAACTTTGATTTTGGTAAATTATTTCTACTAAATACACCCCTAAAATTTTTAATTTTTAATTTTTTAACCCATTGTTCAATTTCAAAGTTAGAAATTGGTTTGTTTATAAATTTTATTTTTTTTTTTACTATAGGAATTCGTCTGTACGACCTCCGTTGGGAATCAATCTGTAATCCTCTCCCACTTAACAAAGATGTAATCAAAGGTATTCCTAGACTAGCAGCCAGCATGCCCAAAAAGCCGCCATTTTGTCTCTGTTTTTGTGTTAATTTAATCACCCCAGACCCTACTAGTTGCTTTCTTTGATTAGGTGTAACATATGGCGATATCATATTTCTCTTATCATTAGCTACCGAAATCATACCATTCCCAAGTAACTTACTAACACCGGTACTGGCTAACCCAGAGAGGGCCCCGATGCCTAGAGGGGCTAATATTTTTGGAGCTATTTTTGCTGCCATTGGAAAAATTGTTTTTCCTAACAAACCAGCTAAAGCTCCTAAAAATCCACCATTTTGACCTTGGCTGGACATTCGTTTTTTTGAAATTGTAATTTCTAACCCCTTATTATTTCTAATAGACTTTTTAATTTGATTAATTTGTGTTTTTGTTAAAAGTAAAGGGAAGTTTCCACGCAGTTGTTCATATTTTAATCTAAAATTATTATACTATAAGCTTTTGCTAAGTTTTTCTTTTGACCGTTTGTTAAATTTACTTTATATTCAATATAATTTGATGTCATTATATACTTTATATTTATTTTAATTTTATTTTATTTTAATTTTATTTTATTTAAACAATAACAAGTTCATTTCCAATAGTATTTATTTCAACTGTTTCTTCATACAATACAATTGCATAAACACGGACATTTGCTGCCGGCCGAACATTTAATTTAGCTGTTAATGTAATGTGTTTAGGATCTTCTATAGTTACTTCCTTTGTATATTCCAAGTTAAAATGAACAAATCCAAATAAATTATTAAAGTTTGATCTATTTAGCAGACTTCCAGTAGTCTTATTATTTTGTTTATAATAATAATTAATTACATCATCATATATTCTTGATATACCTGTGCATTCTGTTTCTGGATAAAAAACACCATTACCAACTTCAAGACGACAAGATTCCAATGTACAATCATCATCTGCTGCATTAGCTTTAAATGTATCCAATAAATGCGGATTCTGTCTTTGTGCATTACTTTTATCAGATCGTTGTAAATAAACAAATACATGTTGTGGTTTTGTTACACCAGCTGTTATTCTAAAAGTTATGTTCGTCTGTTGTGTATCAGTTGATTGTGTTATCATTTCCGAAGGTATGACCATCTTGCTTTTGTAAATCTTTCATAAATTAGATTAAACCCAAATTCATTAAAAATTAAACGCGGAACCCATAGAATTAATTTTGTTACAATTACTCTACCAGCATCAGCAGCATTAGCTCTAAAAATTAATTCATCATCATCTGTCAGCTGCAGTGTTATTTGAATTTGACTTGGGGGTAAAATATTAGTTTCTAAGCCCTGAAAAAATGAATAATTATTTAGTGGAATTTTAGCATTTACCTCATTACCACCCTGGATTGATACCTTTCTAGAAGCAAAACCTTTATTATATCCAACTTGGTCATTCCTACTTTCGGCAACAGCAGTAATATCTAATAGATAAATTGCATTTGTTCAAGTTGATTCTGCATAATCATTAGATAATTCAACTAAATTTTTTACATTTTATTACTTTGTATAAATTATTACAATCATATACAATTTTCCCATTTGTTTAACCACTAACTGATCAATTAATGAAGCTGCATTATAAATTAAAGCAATTTGATCTCCGTCAGTATAATTAGCACCATCACCAGGCTTATTAACTTTAAAACTTACTTCAAAATAGCTATTAAACCAATCAAAATATGAGCTTCTATCATTAATTGTAAAGTGATATCCGTTTTTTTGTTGCTTAACATTATTTCCCAAGACAGATATTAAAGCTGTATCTAATTGAATAGGAGTAAGTTCGTATCTTTCACAATCCTGTTTTATTCTAAACATGTATATATTATATATTATTTTATTTTTTATAAATTAATCTGTTAATACGTTTACGAGCCCCCGATCCTGACAATATTCTATTTATTCTCATATTAATATCCTCCTTCTTATTATTTTTACTGTTATCCTTTTCTTGTAATTCCTTGGCAATTAAATTACCAACTGCAGGAGCCCGTTTCTTTTTAAATTTTTCAACAATTTTATTAGCAGCTAAATTTCCAACTTCCATTCCAACCTTTTTTGTTCCACTTTCTAGCGCGGCTTTTCCTGCTGTTTCCAGAGCTTTTTTTCCAGCTGTGCTAATTGAAGATGCAACTCCACTTGAAAACAATTTCGTTAAAGCGTCAGAGATACCTGTACCGTGTATGATTTCTTTTCCCGTGTGGGCATCAACATAAATAAATATTCCTTTATTTTTATCATACACTTTCTTGTACATTATATAAAACTAAATTTTAATTAATTTCTTTTAATATTAATGTAAAACTTGTTTCAACCTCATTAAAATTAATTATTCTACCAAATATATTTGTAATATATATTCTTATTGAATTGATAATATTTTTATTAATTTCAGAATATCCAACTCTTTGTGGTTCTTTTGTAAATGGATAAGCTCTTGTTAAATCTGCAGTACTTAAAGCATAGATAATATCACTAAAATTACCATCAACAAGCGAATTATCAATAAGATCACAATGAATGTAAATTGTATCCACAGAGTTAGTTATATTTGGTGTTGTAGTTCCCCATTCAGTATTTCTCAATGCTTTTTTCTCAAATCCAAGCAATGTATGAAAATTTGACATTCTTAAATCCAATATAAAATTATCTTTAATTGAAATCAAAATCTTAAAACTACTTAAATCAAATTCCAAACTTATTGGAGCAATGTCTGATTTATCAAATTCATAATCATCATTACATATTAATGTTTCCCTTATGTAATTATTAATATCAGTGTAACTGTAAGAACCATTTGTAAATATAATATCTTTCCAATCCTTACCATTATTATAACGAATTCTTTTATTATCATATTCATCACTAATATTATGCCAAGAATAAGTCATAGTGTTAATACTATCCAAACCAACAGCATAAGTTTTATTTTTATCTAAAATTAAAGAATGACCAAATCTGATTGTAAAATCACTCGGAGTATTTTTAATATCATTTTTAACTACTTCAGAACTTAACACTATTTTTTGTTCCATTTATTTATTTAAGAAAAATATTTTCTATATAACATTTCATGTAGTTCTGGTTGCAGTTTGTTCATTTTCAATAATTCGTCAATTATGCTAATACCTTCATTTTTATGCCCCCGAAGGGAGGCATATAGCTTTTGAACCGTCTGTCTGTCGGTCTGTCGGTCTGTCCGCAATTTTCGTGTCCGGTCCATATCTTTGTCATCGATGGATGGATTTTCAAATAACTTGGCATGAATGTGTACCACAGTAAGACGACGTGTCGCGCGCAAGACCCAGCTCCGTAGCTCAAAGCTCAAGGTCACACTTAGACATTAAAGGATAGTGCATTGATGGGCGTGTCCGGTCCATATCTTTGTCATCGATGGATGGATTTTCAAATAACTTGGCATGAATGTGTACCACAGTAAGACGACGTGTCGCGCGCAAGACCCAGGTCCGTAGCTCAAAGGTCAAGGTCACACTTAGACATTAAAGGATAGTGCATTGATGGGCGTGTCCGGTCCATATCTTTGTCATCGATGGATAGATTTTCAAATAACTTGGCATGAATGTGTACCACAGTAAGACGACGTGTCGCGCGCAAGACCCAGGTCCGTAGCTCAAAGGTCAAGGTCACACTTAGACATTAAAGGATAGTGCATTGATGGGCATGTCCGGTCCATATCTTTGTCATCGATGGATGGATTTTCAAATAACTTGGCATGAATGTGTACAACAGTAAGACGATGTGTCACACACAAGATCCAGGTCCGTAACTCAAAGGTCAAGGTCACACTTAGACGTTAAAGGTCATTTTTCATGATAGTGCATTGATGGGCGTGTCCGGTCCATATCTTTGTCATTCATGCATGGATTTTAAAATAACTATGCATGAATGTGTGACACAGTAAGACGACGTGTCGTGCGCAAGACCCAGCTCCGTAGGTCAAAGGTCCTTAACTCTAACATTGGCCATAACTATTCATTCAAAGTGCCATCGGGGGCATGTGTCATCCTATGGAGACAGCTCTTGTTTAGTTCTTCATTATTATTTCCAGCATCAATTGAACCACAAATTTACACCAAGTCATTAACCAATTCTTCTGGATTACATGGACAAACGTCATAACCCTGTCCCCTAATTACTTTTTTAAATTTCATAGATCTTTTGTTGATAGGTAATCCTGATTTTTCTGTTAATTCTTTAAATATTTTTCTAGAATGAATTGAATGTTTTTTATTATTGTTATATCTTTTATTAATCAAATCAATTAAATCATTATCTACTTTAGTGTTAATTACTTCTTTTCCAGTTATTCTATCCTTAGCAATTAATTTGTTTTGACCATAAAGTTTATTAAGATCAATAATTAAATTACCATAATGTCCATTTGGTGAAACTTTATATGAATTATGATATCTTATTCCTTGCCCATATGTAGAAGACATACCAAGAATATATTTTAACCGGTCTTTGTACTTTATTAATTCGTCTTGGGTATGTTTTAATTCTTTTACTTCTTCTTTCTTATTTGGATTTTTTGATTTTGATTTGTTAACTAGTTTACCATTTAATTTTTTGATATTTATAGCAACGTCATCTATTGTATCTTTAAATATGTTTTTATTTATTTTATCAGGATCAGATTCATCTGTAGTTAAAAAGTCAAACATTTTAGACGGTTTGTAATATCTATATTCTTCTAAAACACTATCATCCAGAAAAGCATCTAAATCTACTGTAGGTATTTTCTTTTCTTTTGGTCTTACACCCAATTCTTCAATGTATTCTTCAATTTCATCTTCATCATATGGATCCAACATATTCGACATAGATTCTTTTGAAAAGAATTTAACAGATCCATCTTCCATTTCTTTCGCTAGAATATAATTTTTTTTAATTCATTAATCTCTCCTTTTGATAAATTTCTAAGCTCTTTTTCCGTCATTATTACTTCTGGTGGTAGTGGTTTTGCGGCTTTATCCATCTTTTCTCTTCCATAATCTTCTAATCTCTTAAATTCATCTTCAGGAACCCCAACAAGTTTATCTTCCCAATCTACCGAATGAAAATAAGGAGTCGTTTTTAAAGCTTGTTGTTTTCTGGATTCTTCTTGTATTCCTTTAGTAATATTTTGTGTCAGATCTTCTGATATACTTTTTGGAAGTAACGCTAATTGTTCCTTAATTCCAGGTAATGCTTTTAACTGACTTGATAATTTTTCTTTTTGACTTTCTATTCCTTCAGTAATTGGCTTATAAATTTCAGTGTACATATCTCGATTTGTAGCTTTTTTAATTTTTTCTCTCATTATTTCTTCTCTAAGAGCCCTCATCTTTTGCCCGACTAAGTTTTTTCTTATTCTTATTTCATTAAGTTTTGATTGCATTTATATAATAATGTAAGATAATGTAATATAATGTAAGATAATGTAATATTATTATTCAATTTATATATAAATGGAAATTCCAAATTATGATACAAAAAGTAATAAATCCAACACCTTTAAACAACATTATCCTTTTATGCCGGATTCATGTTTTAGAATGTTAATATGTGGATCTTCTGGATCTGGAAAAACAAATACACTAATGCATATACTTCGAAAACCTCTTATATATTATGATAAATTATACTTGTATGCTAAAAACCTAGAACAATCTAAATATCAGGATTTAATTAACCACTTAAGCCAAATTGCAAAAAAAATTAAAGTAGATCCATATGAAATACTTGAATATTCGGCCGATTCCAACCAAATTGAACCTTGTGAGAATCTTGAATCAGAAAAACAAAAAGTAGTAATATTTGATGATTTTGTATGTGAAGATAGAAAGGTTCAGAATGAAATAACAAAATACTTCATTCAAGGACGTCATAAAAACTGTTGTGTTATTTATTTAAGTCAGTCTTACTATAAAACACCAAAAGATATTCGGATTAACTGTTCACATTATATTTTATTTGAAAGTCCAAGTAAACGAAATGTGATATGATTTGTAATGAACAAAATATTAACCCTAACTCTTTTGTTAATGCAACAAATCAAAAATATGATTTCTTATATATTGACAAACCAAGGAAGTTTTAAAGAAAAAACTTTACTGGTTATATATAGATGGGAGTTTTTAATGATGTAAAACAAATTAATCAACCTGACAGTATAAGTAAAGTTAAATTTGATATTGATTTAAGTGATTATGCTTCTACAAAACAATTAAAAAAACTTAAAAAAGAATCGGATTCATATCTTCACAGAAATAAGGAACTTGATAACACAATGAACAGAGCATTAGATATGGGAGGTAATAACCTTATAAACATAGGAAATCCAGATAAACCCAACGATGCAGTTTCGAGACGATTTATGTTTAAAAAAGTTCAAGGTGTAATAGATGATTATAATCTTGAAGATATCAAAAGTATAAAACAGACATTAGAAACAGAAGTAAAGAATATTGAAGAATTAACAAAAGATTTTAAAAAGAATTCATTATTAATAGTTCAATTACAAGATAAAATTGAAAAAGAAATGAAAGCTATGGTTGATTCTATTAAAGAACTTGAAGAGAAATCTGATTTGACAGACGAAAACATAAAAGAAGTATTTCGAGTCAATTTAAACATTTTATTCACTCAAATTCAAGAATTAAAAGATAGTATGATTAAATATGAAGAACTAAAAGACAAGATTATTGAAGCCGAGAAAAAGTTACAAAATATGTATCAGTTAGAAATCAGAACAGAAATAAATAAACTAAATACTAGCTTTACAAAAAAACACCAAGATTTACTCGATACATTTTCAAATAAATTTGCAGAATATAAATCTGAATTGGAAAAGGCAGCTTCGCAAAGAGGTGATGACCATGACACTACATTAAATAACCTTAAAAAAGAGCTTAATTCTAAAATAGATGACTTTAAAAAACAAATTCGAATTTGGATTAGTACTGTTGATAACCGTCATAATTTAAAGTATGCAGACTTAAGTAATATTACAAAAAAATTACAAGAAGATATTAATGAATTTAATGCTAAAGTTGAAGAACATAAAAATGAACTGGACCTTGTAGTTGAAAAATCAATTAAACCCAAGGAGAAGCAATTAACACAATTAATGATCAACTAAAAAATTTAAAGAAACAACTCCGGATCTTGATTAGTACTGTTGACACACGTCATAATTTAAAGTATGCGGAATTAAGTACACTTACAGAAATATTACAAAAGGATATCAACGAGTTTTATGATAAAATTAAAAAAAATAATAAATGATCTGGACTCTGCAGTTGAAATATCAGCTAAACAAGGAGAATCAATTACTGCTAATACCCAAGTAATTTCTACTAATGCTCAATCAATTTCTGCCAATACTGAAGCAATTAATATAATTAATGATCAGATGGATGTATATGATAAACAAGACGTTGTTTTTGAAAAAAGAATAGACAATATATATCATGAAAATAAAAGTTCTGGTGAAGCTACAACAAAACGAGTTGATGATTTAGCTGAAGTAATTCTTGAACATGAAAATAAATTTGCAGAATATAAATCTGAACTGAAAAAAGTAAAACGTGATGTGTTTCTTTTTAAATATAACAGTTGTTATAATGAAGGAGAACCAGATTCCTTTGCAGCACATTCATACATAAAAATGAAAAAGTATTTTGATCGCCACGGTGTCTGGATATATTCATTATATGAAAATATAATTAGAAGTGGTCAGGGATATTTTAATGCATTTAATTTGAAATCTGGAAATATCGTAGATTATAAAGATTTTATAAACACAAACCAAGAATATAAACTAGCTGTACCGGATTTGCTATTAAAAATGTGTTTTCAGCCAAAAAGGCTGGAACTTATGTAATATATATCAGGTTTTATTTAACGTTGCACGGGGAACAGTTGGAAAAATGCAAAATATCACATTTTCTTTTTAGGTGGTGGCAAGATGGTTTTACAGGTACATTTCCCGGTGGGGGTGTAAATATAACACCCAAGTTTTTTGAAAAAAAAGCTCGCATTTAACGACAATATATGTGTGTATCAGAAAAAAATTAAAATTTATTTAACAGAAAGGACAATGTTTGATATTCATCCTTATGACGATTCATCATCTACAGAAGTATCATTTGTTCTTATGACGGAGGGTTATGTCAAATTCTACATATTGGAGGAATATATAAATTATAAAGAAAGTAAACTTTTGAATTAAAATCTTAATTAAAACTTTAATTAATTACTGTATTTTTATTTAACTGGAATAATTAATATAATGGGAATATTTAATAATATAAATGAAAAAGTAAGTAAAATAGAAAGACAAATAATAAGAAAACCTCCATTGTTCTTAACATGTTATACCGAAGATACCGATAGTGGATTATTTCAATGGAAAACTGTAAATGCTAGTCCTGGTTTAGTTCAAAAAGGTAATAATGTAAGAATTAATTTTAATTGTATTTTAATTATTCTTGTTGATGCAATTAAATTAGGTAAAGGAGAAGCTACAACTAAAAAACAAAGAAAATATAATTCTTCAAAGTTACGATGTAAAAAATAACAGAAAAAATGAATCTATTTCTATTAATTATGCTAATAAATTTAATATGAATGATGTTATTTATATTAATTCTTTGAACGTTAAAAATATTCAATTAACAATTTATGGTTCTATTATTTAGGTAGAAACTTATGTTTCTCCTAAAACAATCATAAAAACAGAAACTTATGTTTCTCTAAACCGGAGCTAAAAATTGGGAAGTGATGTCCCAAAGAAAAATTACATCGTAAAAGATGTCCTAAAAATAAGAAAC
This sequence comes from Mercenaria mercenaria, assembly GCF_021730395.1. Taxonomy (NCBI): domain Eukaryota; kingdom Metazoa; phylum Mollusca; class Bivalvia; order Venerida; family Veneridae; genus Mercenaria; species Mercenaria mercenaria. Next base: position 120,451,859 of record NC_069361.1, on the reverse strand, counting down.
TATGTTCTTTCTAAAGTGTGAAAAATTACATCGTAAAAGATGTTCTAAAAATAAGAAACTATCTTCTTTCTAAAGTGTGAAAAATTACATCGTAAAAGATGTCCTAAAAATAAGAAACTATGTTCTTTCTAAAGTGTGAAAGATGTATAAATCTTTAATTTTTATGTATAAGCCAGGATAGTAACCCCGTCCTCGAGGATATATCTTTTATCATCATAACATGATAATGATGTTTTATTTATAACATAACTGGAAATATTATGTTTTTTCGATCTTATAACTTTAAATTTATGCATACTTTGTGTTGAGTTAAACAAAGTATCTTTGTAATCTTTATGAACAATTGTCTTCTTAACAACACTCTTGTTAATTCCTTTACATTTTTTAATATTAATCTGAGCTTTATGCTCACATGAATTCTCTAATAAATATGAATACATTTTACTCCGTAATCCAACAAACTCAACTATTGGAATACCGGCAGCTTCATCTTTAAATTTTTTCCCATTACTTTTTTATTATTACCGAAGTAAATTTTGAATTACTTTCGTAATCACTATTATCAAATAATTCTTTATCTTTATAAAAGTCTTTATACGCATCTTTAGTTTTAATTTCATAACACAATGAGTCTGTGTCAGTAAATAATAACTTTGCTGAATCTCCATACTTTTCGTTAATGTAATTATAATGGAAATCATACATTAAATATTTTGATAAGTCTAGAATGCACATTCCGACGTAACAAGGTCTATTTAATAATAAACTTTCTTTTATTCTATGAATACCAAATAAATTCTTGTTAAACATCGTTGAACTAACAAATGAAGGGTTTGCTATATACTTCAATAAAATATTTTCATCATGTGTCAGCTTAATATTAATTCTTTCACGTAAATTCTCCATCGTCTTACCGAATACAGAGTTGTTCATCAACTTAAAAAAGTCCTTTTCAAATGAATTTTTTGCATCAGATCTTTTCTGTGTATTAAAGTCAATATATTCTTTTAACCAGGGACTTTCATCAAAAGTTAATACTCTATGTATTTTGGTTACTTTTAAACCGAGTTGTGTATACAGTTCAAGATTTTTTAAATGAACAACATATTTTTCCTTTTTCATTAAAGTTGGAACTAGTTTTTTAACATCACTATTTCCAATTCCAAATTTTTCTTTAATATTTTTACTGTAATTAGATAACCATTCATCTGGTATTTTAATTTTTTCTGGAGCTAAAGGATAATCGCTGTGAACAGAATGTTATTCTTTTGGATATTCCAAATCACATTCAATTATAAAATTAGTTTTACCTTTTGCAATTAATTTCTTGAATTGTTTTTCGGATATGAATTTAAAGTTTCCAGAGGGTAAAGGTCGACACATGGCCCAACCGTAAAGGTTATTGGCATCGAGGTACATAATGTATTTACTTTTTTCTTTTGCATTGTAATCTTTCATATATTTCTTATTAGCTTTACTATATCTATTTGAAATATAACTAATTCCGCCTTTAAGACCCTTTTCAATAAATAAATACATATCGATATCAGTTATTAAATCTAACTGAATTCCGGTCATTTTAAGCATTGCATCCCAGGCTAACCCAGGACTACTAAAATAATGGCACGGGTCTAATTTATAATATGATAAACACAACCTTCTAAAATTTTCAAATACGTCTGCTAGAAGCAGTACGTCAGTTTTTAGGTAGAGATCGTGGTAATCTCCCATTGTTTTTATTTTAATTTTTTTCCAGATATTTTTAGCATGTTCGTATTCATTATCATAAATATTAGTTTCATTTAACACTGAATAAAATTTTTCTTTTGATGGTAATTTAGTTTCTTTGAATTTTTTGAATGAATCCATGTAATCATTTGGATAAACACCTTTTGTTTTTAATAAATTAAGTTTATTTTTAGAAAATTCGTCCAGAAGATATTTAAATTCTGGGATATTTTTTGATAAATTATCCAATGACTGCGACATAAATTGAAATGAGTCAATGAAAACTAAGTTGGAAATCATAAACGCCATGTATTTTTCCATATTGTTTGGAATGACGTTAATTTCTTTTTTGAATTTTCCTATTTGTTGCATAATAAACTGGGAATCATAACCTCTTAAATTATGAAAAATAACAGGAATTTTATGTGTTAATATAAAATTAATATTGCACTCTGAATGAGCACTTCCTCTGAATTTTCCAGTTATATGACAGTGATCCCGGACCTTTGGTCCGTTTGGAAAACTTTGTTTTTCATCTCTTACTTTTGTATATTCTTTTCCACAGATGTGGCAAGATTTCTGCTTTTTAAATACAATTTCGTCTTTTTTAGACATTCTTAATTCTTTGTTAAAGTGCTCTTTAAATATTTCTTTACAATATTCCTCTTCCTCGAGCATTTTTTCTATAAATTTATAAACCGCGTTGGGTCCTCTGTAAACCTGTGTTGGTTTAGTATATTTGTTATCATAACAACAAACAACTTTGTAACCATAACCACAATCTATATGTTTTTGATATTCTTCGGTAAATGAAGATTCTGGGTTTGGCAGGGTACTTGAAACTTTTTTAGTTATTGCTTCAAAATCAGCATAGATAACAAAGGGGACTTCTAATTGTTTGTGGTAGTTTTTAAATTCTACTTTACTACCTTCTGGTGGCATTTTAACACCCTGAACACCATTGATAGTTAAACAATTTTCAACATGTTCTTTTAATATTCTTTCTTGGGTAAAGTGTTGCAGGCAAGATCTAGAAAAATGTTTCTTGTTTGTATTTTTTGTTTTGTTATTCATTAATCTATTAAAGTCTTTTATCCAAACATAATGTTGTCGCTGTGTTATTTCGTTATTAATTAATAACATATCACAGTATTCTTCGTATTGATATTTTGATACGTACAATGCATAAATTCCCGTAGGTTCTTCATTACCAAATATATTAAATGATATTTCATTTAAAACTTCTGTTTTAGGTATTTGATTTAATGTAACAGGAAACTTTATTCCTTTATAATTAAGATCGTTTACATGTTTTTTATAATTTGAAACTCTTTCAGAATGTTTTGTTACAGGAAATTTATAAGCTAAATGACACCATCTAAAACATTCATTATCATCATTCTTTATATTTATCAATCCTTTCATTGGATGTTGTAACGGTTTTGGTAATTCTAAATAACTTGAGGCAGCCAGCGGTGTATATTTATATCTATTTATATAATGAGCATCAACTGACTCTATTCTCCAACCACTTCCTTCTGAAATCCGGTTACCAATTATATTTATTATTTCATCAAAGGCTTGACGTAAAGTGTTTTTTATTTCGTTTGTGTTAATAATTTCTAAAGCTTTTGATTGAAAATAAGCTGATTTATATATTGTATCTGTTGCACTTATTTTTACAAAAGTTATTTTTAAAACAACGTTTATTTTTATACCTTTTAAAGTTTTAAGTTCGGATTTAAGAATACCAAATGAGTCGCTTATAGTTAAATATAATTGATTCTTTGGATCTTGTCTATATCAATTTTAATTTCAAATTTCTTATAAATTGTTTTGTGGATCTCTCGATTTCCATCTATATATTAAAATTTAGAAATAAATCTTCAAGCAAAAAAGGATTAAAAAAAATAATAAAATAAATAAAGTTTAAGAAGAAATAAAATATTTAAATTTATATCTTTTTCCATTAGTTTTTGATATTCCACATTTTACTCAGTTTGTCCCTTCACAACATATTTTATTAACCCAGCATTAATACTAAATTGTTTGGATGCTTTGTAAGTGCTTTTATATGTTTTTTCCTCATTAGTATCACAATTGGTTACAATAACTTTTTTAGGATTGTTTCGATAATTATTTGGTCTGGGGCAATCACATAACCTTTCAGTATTTTCTTCTTCAGTTAATAGACAACCACATTCCCATTTAAATAAATTCCTTTCTAATAGATAAGGATCTATAACATTTTGTAATTTATGAATGACATGATTTTAATATTCATCGCTAACTATTTGATTAAGTTTTGATTTAATAATATTTCTTCTTTTAAGAACTTTTTTATATGAATTTTTGTCTGGATTCATTATTTCTCCTAAAGTGCTAGATAATTTTGACATAATCATTCTATCTACTTTTCTATTAACCATCTATATATAATATACTTATAGAAAAAAATCTTTAAAAACACATCTAAAGAACATTTAAAAAATAGGTAATATTATCTATATCTTTTGAATAAGATTTTAAAGTTATTTTTTCTAAATTGTTATCAACTGTTAAAATTTTAATACCTTCTTGAGACATTCTGTTTAACCATTCTTCGTGTAATTTGTGTAGTTGTTCTAAATAATCTAAACCAACTCTGTTTTCTTCAGTTCTGTTTCTTTTTTGAAGTCTTTGAAAACATATTTTAGGATCGGTTTTAACATAAATAAAAGCATCAATTGGGTTTTTTCCATGTATTTTAATAACATGATCAATTAAGAAAAGATTGTATACTGCCCACTCGGGATCATTTATAACACCGTTGTCGTGATATTGTTTTGTAAAAACGTTGTTGTTAGTTAAATAACATCGTTCAAGAAAAGAAACACCATCAAATTTTTTAGCAGAATTTAACATTTTTATGTGACTGTTTAAAGTTGCTAATTTGAAAAGGAAAATAATATTTTAGAGGTTCTTGAGCAGCAAGTTCAAAAAGATTATATGAATTTCCGCTTGGGTCCATAACATTTTGCCATTCATGAATTGGTTCTGGAATTATATTAAAATTAGGATTATATTCTTTAATAATACCTAAAAACGTACTTTTTCCTGATGCAATATTACCTTCAACTGATATAATTTTTCTCATTTATATAAAATACTTATAGAAAAAATATTTAATTAAAGTTAAAGTTAATATAACTCTTCTTCTTTTTTACTTTTATATCCGTTAAGTTTAAATTTTTTCATATATCTTTCAAAGGGCATTAAATATTTTTTTTCTTTCTGCATTTCTAACAGTATTGTAAAAATATCTTGAATAACTTTTTTCTCTTCTTCTTTTCTAGGATCATTAGGGTTATGAACAGCCAAAGCCGCAATCCGTGCTTTTGTTATTAGTTGTTTTATTTTGTGGTGATGCAATTTTAAAATAGCTTTCTTGTCGTTAAGTTTTAGTCTATTAATAAATATGGCAATTACTGATGGAACAACACCAACAGCTGCTACAAATATAGGAATAGCTGGAACAAGTGCTAATGCAGCTGAACAACTAAAGATATTTGTTGTAATATATAACCCAGTACTTACTCTCCCACAAAATTTATAACTTTTTCTGTAAGCAGCAGCTAGTTTAGTTACGTGAATAATTAATTGATCTATTGTTTCTATTCCATTATTAGAAATTAAATTTTTATTACTCATTTATATAATATATTTTCAATTTAAATTTCTTCCAATTCATTAAATGGTACCCAACTATTAAATTTTTCATTGTAACCTTTCCATTTTACTAAAGCTTGTTTTTTCTTATAGTCTCGTCTGATAACTTTTTCTATTCTAAAAACTTCTTGTGTAGTAGGTAAAAGTTCTTGTTCATAAAATGAACCCTGAATTATTTCATCATTTAAATCTTTTATAGTGTATGTTCTTGGATTTGTATTATTAATTTTATAAATTATAAATATTTCCTCTGTCCAGTTTGGTGTATATCCTCTTTCAAAATGTCTTTTAAGTTTGCTTAAACGAACCCGATCACCAATTTTAAATTTTGCTTTACTCTTTGGTACCTTTAAATTACCATATAAGTTAAAGTAAACAGTACCTTTATTTAAGTTTTTACTGGCTTTAGTCGGCGTCATTTTTATACTAGAATGTTTTGTTTTGTTATATTTATCAACCATTTCCTGCAAATTATCTAAATAAGTATAAGTATTATTTGCTGTAAAATATTTCCACATTATTCTTTTTAAACTTCTATTAAATCTTTCGATTACTACAGCCTTGCCTTCATTAAATGTATGGTACATGTTAATTTTATATTTATTTAAAAATGATTCAAACTTTTTATTATAAAATTCTTTTCCTTCATCTACCCATAAATTTTGTGGAATCCTTGCAGTCTTCGGGGACCCTCGTCCCTGAATTCTGCCTTTTAAAATTATTTTTTCAAATGCTTCAGTAACAGATTCTCCAGTTTTATTCTTTAATGGAATAACCCAAGCATATTTACTGAATATATCAATAACGGTTAACAAGTACTTTACGCCTCTATTATATTTTGAAAAAGCTTGCATGTCAACTAAATCAGCTGACCAAGTATCATCAATGTTATGAACAATCACTCTTCGCTTAGGAAATTTTCTTTTAATTGGTTTGTGTAATTCTTCTGCTAATTTATCACTCCAATTTATTTCGGGGTAGAGTATACCCCCTTTTCCCGTTTTTTTTTGACTTTCGTTTTTGTCCGAGAGCAAGTTTGTATTTCGTTTTAATTATAGGTTTCACAACTAAATGTTTTGCAATATTTTCCCCAAATGTTTTTGATTTAGTGTTATTTAAGTCGGAAAGCATTTGTTTATCACATTTTTGTTTACTTACTTCTGAACTTTAACAAATATCATGGTTCCTACATGCTGCATCTAGTTCATTTATAGGTTGCCCATTATCTAAGGCGTTTCCAGGCCCACAATAGCGGAAGCCGCCTGGCAAAAGTAGACCTTTCTTAGGCAATAAAGGTAACACTGCTTTATGAATATCAATTGCACCTCCAGAGCGTTTAACAAATTGTGTTTTTATATTACCGCAGGATGCACATTGAGCTCTTAACATAAGTTTGCCATTTTTTGTTGTAACATATTGAGGATTTATACTATCAGTAAATTTCCTTTCTTTTACACAATATATTTGTTTTTGATTCGTTTATATTATATGTATTTAAAATTATTAAAAAAAACCCACTTTTACCAAAAAAAAAAACAAAAGAAAAAGACCTCCTGGTCCTGGAATCGAACCCCTGGCCGCGGCGGTAATAAAAACTATTTCGTCCGATCTAACCGATTGGGCTATAAACTAGCGAAGCGTTTCAAGTATAATTAATCAAATACTTGGAATATTAAAGATAAATTAATCTTATGAAGTTGTGAAAGTTGTCCGACTGAAGTACGAATCTGTGTGGCTGGTAGCTTTGATCATGTTACAAAGAGAGAGTTTACCGCACGAAGTGACAATCATTACTAGCTGTCAATCATTTCTCACTAGAGAGAAATCAATATCATTATTGCCAGCGTAAGTCCATTGGTCAAAGGGACAAAACTCTACATGGCTTAGCTTATATAGTAACTAAAAAACAAGAGCGTTAATTCTCACTGGTGAGAAATCGATTACCACCTGCAGCGTGGAACATTTCTCATTAGTGAAATTTTTCGTACTAAAAGAGATATTCCCAGGTATATTCGCTTGTCCAAATTTTCCTTCCGGGTTTTTTACACCCATAATTTAATTCCACTTATTTCCGTTGTATATCCAACAATACAAGCTTATTTGTTTATGTACGTCTAGACATTTGCAAAGAATAATCTAGCATATCGATTGTCACTTCGTGCGGTAAACTCTCTCTTTGTCTGGACCAATATTTACTTCGCTTTATGAATGAATAAACGTAGTAAAAATCTAATGCTTTGTGTTTTACCAATAAGGGCACTTCTATTGAAAACTGTTTCTTAGTGTTTTAAATGAAATATATTTTATATAAAATATATGTTTTTTTTCAATGGGTACAAATACGCCGAGTTAGTATTTTAAGATAGAAACTCTGTTTCTCTTAAAGACTGGCTGGTTTTGGATTTTTTAAATTTGAATTGGCCGGTGTTGAATTTTTTAAAAGAGGGGGAGGGGTCAGGTGGGTCAGATTGGCTTAAAACAAACAATTACTATACTACTGTTGCCAGCATGGTGAGCTTAGGCAAGGGTGCCATATTCTTAGGGTTCTTGGAATGTGCATACACTAAGCTTTACAAGTGCTGGGATACTTTATTTATCAGATGTAAAGATGAAGCCTTAATATTTATTTTTTGCTGAATTTATTCCAGTTGGCAGGGTTATAGGACATTTGATAACATTTTATACGTTCCAGTTTATTTCATGTGTACAGTGATCAACTTTTTATCGATTCGAGTTCTTAATCATTGCTGTGATATCATACATCCTATATGCACTTTCCTTGCCTTGTAAAACAATTCTGATCGCACGCCTGTAAGATCAGTGTTAATGAACACGCATGAGTTGCCGCATTGATTTAGACCTATCCTTGCCTTATATACAGTATTTTGGACTTTGAATGATGAGAATTATGATTATGATGTGGTTTCCTTCTTGCTATATTTCTGTTGTCCTATACCATGTTACCCGTCAAAGTCAAACATGTGGACAATCTAAATCGAATGCATAGGCAATTTCTAAAATTTTACCGTCCGCAAATTCTTTGTTTAGGGGAAGAATGTTAACATTAGTAATGGCTATTTATATTTTTGACCCCATGAAGAATATTCATGAATAAAAATATCAGAAGCTGAATTTCAGGAATGCTACTGAATTGAAGACAGTACCATCGACTAAATTGCATTGCATGAAGCTCTAATTTTGTAACGTGCGTTCGCAATTTTCATTTTCTTCTTCTTAATGGTGACTTGTTTAGTTCATCCCAGCAAGAATGCCATCTGCAATTATTTAGACATTTGCGTCTTCAATTGGAGCATGAAAGTGACTCTTAATAGAACTGCTAATGACTGTACGTCTTCATTAGAAGGAATTATTTGACAATGTAGCGGAGAAAAATATCATCTATTTTTTGTTTTCAGTCAATGGTATTGAGTAATCAGCTATATCATTATCATTCTTGAGTTTTAAGTGTTACAAAACATTTGCTTTGAATAAATATTTTGCAAGGGGTCGGGGGAGGTATCTTTATAAATTTTTTCGTTTGTTTTGTTGCTTGTATCTAAATATAGATGGAGATTATGGGTCACATTTCATGACTTAAGTGCAACTTTAAAATACTAAATTCAAGTTACAGTTCAATAATTATAGAGCATATTGTCATAATTAATTCACATCATAGAGACCTCTTCTCGTCATTTATATACTTTTCCCAACAATCTTTGTTTACATTTTTCAGCTGCCATAATGGAAGCAAACCGAAGTAAACTGCAAAACTCTAGCTTTGTTGATGAATGTTCTTATAAAAATGCACTGATATTCTTTTAAATGTTTACTTCTTTTTAAAGAAATGGTGTTTCGCGAGTTTGTATTGACTTTAAAAGTTATTAATCTTTGGGTTTTGTATATACTTGTTATTAACTCCATTTTAGATTGGATTTAATGAATAATGATTACGGTATACCGATATATTTGCAATTTGTTAGAATGAGATATTTGCCATAAACTAGTTTTTTGGTTTTTCACCTCTTGATCGTACAATGGAACGAGCATAACGGAGAATAAGGGTGATTTATTACATTGTATGCCGTTTTGACCTGATTTCTTTTCTTTTTTTGAATATGCAATTTTAAATTGTTTTATGGTTACTTGAACAAAGCATGTGAACCAAATATGACATTAGCAGTAGATTATGAGTTTATAAACGTGTGTGTGTAAGGATTAATATTTTTTTACATTTTCTAGACGGGGTTTACAAGTAGCTCATTATTGTTTAACATCTTCTTCAACAATATGAACGACGGTGTCTTCATTGTAACTGTGAGCAAAATGCCCAACTTTATAGTACTGCCTCACTGGAATATTACACCGTAGACACGCGACATGAAACCCGACCCCGTCACATTACATTGACACCAGGCTGACGAGTCCTAGTACTATCCTCTTAGGGCTGGGCGTCAAGCGAGGAAGCTATTAGTTCCACTTTTAACGTCTTGGTATGACACTGCCAGGGATTGACCCCAGGACCTCCCGCACTCAAAGCGGACGATATACTACTAGGCTACCGAGGCGGTTTATAGGCAAGCCATTTTAAAATTACATCATCACAAATTAAAAGAACTTATTTTTAAAAATGTAAATGAAAGGACAGTAATGTTTTAAAGAATTTTTACAGCATTTCTAGAAATTCTAAACGAAAAGTAAACAATTCAATGCCGCTTGATATCCATATGGAAGAATTTAAGTTAGATAGATACACTGATAGTGATGATCGTACGGAACTCTGAAGTAAATTATACTTAAAGAATGCTTGCGTGCGTTTTAATAGTTTTTCTTTAGTTGTTATATACCGAAATGGTTAACAGACATATTGATTCTATCATTAAAACACAACTGACTTGTACTATAGCTGAAAATGACAAAGTCAGATAATGAAAACTCATATATATAGATACGAAAACAATAGAAACACTATTAAATCTAGACTTGAACAAATATCCAGCGATGAAATTAAAGTACATGCGATTAATAAATTTGAAAATGTAATAGATCCTTATTTTTTAAATAAAGAACTAGATAAATAAAGTTGTGGTTGTTAAATACCAAAACAATAAAGGACAAATAGGATATTGGATTGTCACAGACACATGAAACAAGAGCACTGCAATGCGGAGCAATATACGCCCGAAGGTATGACATTTGACCCCTAAGTGTTACCTTGACCTTAAAGCGAGCCCTTCTAAACATGCACCCTACACGTCGCCTCGGTATGAAAAACATTTGTGCCAAGTCTCTTTAAAATACTTTAAGCAATTCAAGTGGTACAGAGCGGACACGAAACAAAATCATATGACATTTGACCAAAACGTGTGACCTTGACCTTGAAGCGAGCAATCCGAAACATGCCTTCTGCATGTCGTCTCCATGTGGAAAACATTTATACCAAGATTCTTAAATCCTTTAAGCAATTCAAGAGTTACAGATCGGACAGTAAATTAGGTCAATTTGGGTGCTGCACACGTTCTATATATATATAGAGAGAGAGAGAACGTGTGCAGCATCCAAAGACCTTTGGATAAACTCAGAATTAATACAAAATGTGTTGTGAAAATAAAAATCGTGTAAAATGTAGATCTTCCAAATTAGATATTTTAAGTCAGAATTTCGGTTCTTAATCTTTGTTTTTGAGTTTTTAACCACATAATCAAACGCCTTTGTAAAATATACAAAAAAATGACTATTACTTTTTATTTTCATTTAGCATATGATTCTCGTGCAAGATAAATATATCGTCAACTGTTCTCAAGTTTTCTCTTAAACCCGCCAGTGACTTTTGCTCAGAGAAACTAATATAACACTAAAGATTATAAAATAATACGTTACTTCCGGTCAATGGCGGTCAAGAAACGTAAGTGGGACGGAAAAAGACTTTTCTTGTGGTTAATAGAATGTGCAATCGTCAGCATTTTGTCGTCAAAATTGTTGTAAGATGGCATATGCATAGTATGATACGGAAATTGACTCAGGTGCTAATATTGAGGTAAACGTACCAATACACAACAGGTATATAACAGGCGCTGGTTTGGGTGATGCATTTGAAAGTACCTGGTTAATTCGAAACAGCAGGAAAAGGAAGAACAAAATAGCAATGTTGACACCATTAATGTTTGAAACTGTCTACTGGCGATACTTTTTGAAACTATGAATAAAAACTTTTCAAAATGCGAATCACTGGAGGAGAAACATGAGTCATATTTTGGAGATTACATAAAATGTAAACGACAAAGTCAGCAGTGCGCATTGACGCGTGACATGGACAGAAAAAAAGTATTGATATACAAAATGAAAAAAATTAATAAATGTTTTCATATAAAACAATTGATTTAGAGGCTAGAGGTCGACGAAATAACTTTATATTCTATGGCCTGATGGAAAGACTGAACTTTGATGATAAACAAGTAGTAACCTGTTTTAAGTGGAGAACTGTTCTCAACAAATGATAACGGTACTATGCTCGAATGAGTTAATCGGCTAGGATCACACAGAAGTCCAAAATAAATAAAATAGATCCAAAATGCCCAATGATTGTACGATTCAGAGACTACACAGACACTGAAATTAATCTAAGTCATGTGTACAAACTAAAAGGTACCGCCTTCGGTAAATGTAGTTATTATCCCCAAGAAATCTTTGAGGCAATATAGACAATGAACAATTCAGAGCGAGTAAGGAAGGCTCGCGTGTCGAGAAAACCCTTCCAGATAAAATACCCTGCAAAATTTTACATCGATGGGCGAAAAGAATGTAATATGTTTCCAGATATGCATGACATATCATCCGAAAGCAGATCACGCGGTTTCGAACCGGCAGTTGATAAACATGAAAGTAATGATACGACTACTCTTGGGGAATTAGTGTATAGTTGCCACCAACTCTCTACAATGTCCTCTACAAATGATGAAGGTTTTCGAAAAAAGGACCCCTACAAAAAAGCCAACAATATATACCCAAGATCAAACCGGTCACAATGTAAACAATAACAGTAGTAAATCAGGTGTCTAGACACGTGACATTGCTCTTACGTCATTATATTGTAAATCACTTGAAACGGTCGTGAAACAGCCTTTAACAATACCTACACGATAGAGAAGTTTATCGAAAACGAAACAGGCTAATACATTGAAATCTGGAACAACAAATTTTTAGCTAGAAATCAAATAACAAACAAACAATCCCATCGGCTAGTTAACCGAGAAGTAGGTCATTATCTAAACATAGAACAACGGAAAACCCAATATCTGACAATACACAAATAGATAGCGTGCTACCTAGGACGGACAGGAGAAAAGTGAAATTGAAATTCAATTCCATTTTTATTGCTGAATGTGCAAGGTTTGGTAGGACGTCGATATAATAAACTCAATTTTCCGGAACTTATTGAAGATTTTGAAAATAATGAAGTAATTTTTTTTTAATGAAACCTGGTTAAATGATAAATATGATTGTAGTGTTAGTGGTTTTCATTATTATAAATTAGATAGAAAATTGAACCATAAATACGCAAAAAGAGACAGAGTTGATCTCATAGTATATATAACAAATAAAATTAAACAGAAAGTTTCAATGCTAAAAACTACTGATGACAATCTTTTATGGATTAAATTTGATAAAACATTATTTGACAAATATTTGACAAAGAATGTTTTGTTATGTTTGTGTTAACATGTACCTAAAGGCAGTAATAGAGAACTTCATAATGACCAAAATATTTTTGACTCAATTGTTGATGACATGCTATTTTTCCAAACTGAATTTAAGGAGGAATGTCACCTGCGCAGAAATTGAAAATAACGATTTTGCGCATGTGATATAAAATCACTGGGGAATATGATATATTATTCAAGTTAAACGAATGGGAAATTTGCATTGGAAATTTATGTGAGGTATAATAATCATATATATCGCGGTGAACAATTTTCATATCACCCTCTCAGGAATGTAATATTTATATAATGTCTGGTTATTTCAAGGAGTAGGAAATGAAAACCTTTTTATTAGTGAACTTATACTAAAATTAAAGGATACGTTTAGTCAAGACTGGAAAGCAGAATTAAGCAATTCAACACGCGCCTCAACTTCTTAATTGTTTATAGAATTTAGTTACAAGATAAATTTAGACACAATAAATATATAAAGAAATAGATATGCTTTGACAAGGTTAAGAGTTTCGGCACACATAGATTAGCAATCGAGACAGGAAGATGGCATGAATGTAGAAAGAAATGAAAGAAAAATGCCTATATTGTAATATATTAGTAGATGAATTTCATTTTTGTTTGAATGCGATCTATTTAAAAAGCTTAGAATTCAATATTTACATAAATATCATTGTAAAAAACTAATATCCCGAAATGTGTTGAACTGTTATCATCAGAGAGTCCGGCAATAATTAAAAGATATCAGTGTATACCTATAAATCATTTGAGAAAAAAAAACAATATATTTTACTATTCAGTTTTCTACGTTTGACCAGTTGTACGCTGCATATTTAAACTAAAGCTTTTCTCAGACTTAAAATAATGACTACTTGCTACTCTCGGCTATTATCTGTTTTATACCCAGACATTTGATAAACCATATCATTTGTAATTTTGTATCACTTAATGCTCTCAATAGACCCATAACATAAAAAGAAACCCAAAGACAAGAACTCACAAATCTTATATAATTATTAGACCAGCCCAGGCTGACATATTAAATGTATTATAGTGTCACAAACTGACATACGGGCCTCATTGTATCTGTAGTGTAAATGCAGGTATTGCATTATCTTTTTGTAAATTTTTGAGTTATTGGGGTAAATGTCAGATTTGTCGCATGAAATACCTCTCATGTTTTTCTGTATTTCATAACTTAAATTTCTATGTAAATGTTATTAAATTCGGTTCAGTTATAAGAAAGTTGATATTTTATAAACTTTAGTAATTTATGTTTTTATCCCCAAAATCACTGTAACGGGCCTTAAATTGTCAATTTCAATCCGCGCCAAAGTAGTCAGATTTCCCGGCTGTATCGTGATTCCCGTGGAAATGCAAATAGTTAGAGTACACGCATATATCGTGAGTCCTAAGAAATTCAGTATTTCGCGGGACATTATTCTACAAATAGACTGGTCTAGAAATGCCTAGTGCACACCACTTTCGACAATTTCGACGACAGATTTATTTTTCTTGGTAGAAATTTATGCTTGATTGAGGTAAGAAGTTTATTTGTTAGATTTTTGTATAATTTTTGAATTACGATTTTTATTTAGTAAATTTTTGTTAATTCTACAGGATTTTGCAACAATTACTTTTAGGCATGTGATTTTGGCTAGTTTCGCTATGTCAGGATTATTTCTTAAATATTTCAGGCTTTTTGAAATTATTTCGAAAGAGGAATCTAAAATGTTTCGTTTATATAAGCTGAAGATTTGTACTGAAATTTGTGTAACATGATAATTGTAAAGTACCCTTTGTAATAAACATATGTCAAACATTTCGTTGTTAATAATGGAACGCCGATACTGCATTGCATTGTAATGTTAAATCTATGTGGCAGGTCTAGTACCATGTATGTTATATGTTATTGTAATTTGAAATTATTCTGTGCTAGTCTATATACATACAATGTCCGTTTTGTTGTATGGCATTTGATATTATATTGATACCAGCTATGGTATAACGTTTGATTTGCATTGAATTTTGTTAATTTGTAGCTGTAAATAATAGCTGCAGTTTATTATTTCCTTCTGTAGAATTTTTCATCATAAACTTTTCATATCTTTTTCATACTTTAACTATAGACTTTTAAGTAATTAATTTTTGAAATAATGGAAGTAATAAGTGACGTATTTTAATCACGTCTGAACTTAGTAGCACCTATATTTTGTATCAGTAGCACGTGTTATTTATGGGAGCCTACGGAGGTATGGTGTACACAAAGGAGCAGTTTTATGCCCTGACTTATTTGTTTTGCTATGGTGCTTACCATATATTATATATTTTAGCTTCTTCCACCAGACGACTTTTACCTTGTGATGATGTCACGACCCGGAAGTACAATACCCGAGGTTCACTTGTCTTCACTCGCCTGGATGTGATTTTCCCAGCGCAGAGCTTTCGTCCCATGGTTGTGCCGTAAACCGCAAAGACGATGATTTTTGTGATCCACTGAAGTCAGCTCAGGGATCCAATCACCTATCATCATAGGGAGGCAAAACGGAATCAACGTATTCACGGTTTAAAGGGACTTGACTTGAAGATATGTTGTTTAGTTTTTGTGCTACTTAAAGTTCAAAGTTAACGGAAATATCTGTGTCAACGAACAGTCAGTGTTAGAATTCTATACTTGATAAAATAGTTACTGAGCTCAGATTTTTTTCTTTCTTTCTTATAATAGGATTTTTATTTTACTTTTCATTTATTCATTGTAAATAGTCATTTTTTTGTAAATAAATTTGTAAATATTGTAATGGGTGTTGATTTGTTCTGATAGTTATTGTCCCCAGTACGATCATCCTGTCACAATATAATTACAATGCACGACAAACTGTGCAGACCAAATAGCTTATTTTCCAAAATTTAAATCCATTTAACCTTAACATGGAAGTAACTTTGCACATTTTATCGTAAACTACTCAAGTGTCGTAAAGTAGGATGTTCTGTATAATTGAACAGAAAAGCTAAAATATATACTCAAACGCAAAAGAAACTTCGCACTTTTTAAATTTGAATATTCTTAATTCTAAAACGGGTATCCGTCTACAATTTGCAACATACTTTGCTTGAAGCATGTACTATTGATCTTCCTTCAATTTTACGATAAAAACTGAGTGGAGTCAAGATAACTAGCGATAGTGGACTTTTGCACAATTTGCACGTGCTGCCTATAGGAAATGTACTTGTCAGTTTTATACATTTGGTGAAAGGAAAAACACATTAGATTTCAAATCTGTTCTGTAATAAAATGCCACGACTTGGCAAAATTCGGCGAACTGAAGCATTAGCAATGCTTCAACGGGGAGACAACGTTATTTACGTCAGAAGAACGTTTAAGGATAACATGGTGTAATAGCCATATTTCATATCTTGTAACTGGATGGTAACATTTAAATGAAATTTGGTCACTTTAGAGACATTCAAAATTAAAATCTTTTCACCGAGAGATTTTTCAAATTTTATCTTTTCTGGGGGAGATAATCGGTATTGAAGTTAACATTGATGCCTATGGGAAATATATAATTTCTTTGATTATGAGAATCTAAACTTGAGTTTCGATAACATTTTGCGGTAGAAAGCTGCATTATATGATTCTGATACAAATATCAAAAAGAAATCTAAAATTCCCCGTAGGAAAAAAGGAGAAAATCATTTTTTCTAGTTTTCAGGGGAGATAACTCATGAAAAACCAAAATTATCAGGGGAGGTAATCTAAAGGAAATTTTTGAGAACTTCTGTCACTATATAACTTGTCAATATGCACCTTATTTCTATCGTTTGACATTTTTAAAGCTTACATTATCAAGTTGTATGTACGCTTTTTGTGAAATTGAGGCCTATATTACACCATGTTATCCTTAAGTGCCAAAGCAATGCCATAATTCTTTTGTACTAGTAATTTCAGCAAACTGGTCGAGTTGCTGTACGCCAGAGATCCAGCAGACCTTGTGTGACAACCGCTACTCAAGAATGGAATAAAATTCCTCGTGATGTCATTCTACTGTTAGGCCTAAGCGTTGCCATATCAAAGTTTGAATAAATAGTAGATGTGGTCACACACGATTTTTAAACAAAATAATGCCTGAGGAACATGCAGCTTTTTTATCATCTGACAAGAAAGAAATTTACAAAGTCCGTTTTTGACACCTGTTGGCTTTGAATAGCCGAGAATCCTAATGAATGTCAAAATTTTGAAAATAATCGAAACACATCAAAATGGCCATAAATTGCACTAAAGTCTGGTATCCAACATGACTTACTTTTAGACAAAATAATCTTCTTCGAACAACAAAATCTACTTCAGTTGACGAAAACCTGAGTGCTCACTTTATTTTGCGTTTAAGTAGAGTAAACATTTTAGTCATTTCCAAAGATAACGCTTTATACGATGATGTCAATTTAAACCTCTGTCGTTTTATTTCATGTATTTACATAATTTTGCATTTGCATTTCCGCATTTATTTACATGATGTCAATTTACACCATTGGTGTTTTCATGTATTTATATTATGTTTGCATCTATCTATCTATCTATCTATCTGTCTATCTATCTATTTATCCATCCATCCATCCATCCATATCTTATATATAGATGCCTCTAAGAGAGATTGATGAGTCTTGAAGACGATACTTAAAATAATCAAATTCACACTGCTTATAGACATGAACCGAGTGCATAACTATATTTAACTTTATTACACTTTATTATTATACTTAAATCTGAACTTAGACTTTAGAAATTATACGAATAAATGTTGATTTAAAAGTAAGATTTGTAAAGTTGTTGTTTATTTTGTCTTGGGTCTAACGCCGTTTTTCAAAAGTATTTTATACATGTTACGGCTGGGAGTTGACCTAGCTAGTGTTTCTGGATTCTGTACCGGTAATTATCTGCCAAGATCCCAACATGAATTATCAGAGGTGGAGAACGATTGATTTCAGACACAATGTCGTTTATCAAATCGTCGGGGAGAACAAACTTCCCGCCCTGGAATCAAACTAGCGACCCCGTGATCCGTAGACAAATGATCTCCCTACTAAGCTAAGCGGACCTTCTATCCAGTAAATAAATATATATAAATCAAGTTATATCCGATCAAAGGTTTTAGTTATTGTCAACGCAAATGAAATAAGAAACACTTAACGTCATTCATTTAATGGAATAATAAATAGAATTGGTAACTGGATTTCAGAAGGTAGTGGATGGAGAATAAAGTCAGTAATTGCTAATTTCATAAACATAGATTTGCATGAAGTCCTTTACCTGCTTCAAGGTATTTACAATTACCAAATCCATTACAACATCATATGAAAGGACTAATGTTTTAGATGTTGTCATTTAGCTTATTGAAAAAGAAAACAAACTCAAAATGTTTCTTCTAATTATAAAAAAGCAAAAAAACAACAACAAGAAAACATGAAACCTTAAGCACATACCTAAAATGATGATTAATATACTGACCCAGTTCATGTTTAGGGGTCTTTGTGCAGTTTATCAATTAATCAAAGCAGTACTAAAAGAAGGTAATGCTCACTCAGAATTCAACATAAATAAGAGACTTACAAACAAAATTCCTTTTAGTTTTCACAATTTTAGACGTTATGACCGTCGTTTCATTATACAACAAACGGAAGTTATTGGAAAGAAAATGAATGTTGTTTTAAACAATATGGATAAATATATGGCTTTTATGATAGTGAGTTGGCTTTTGTTGATAGTTTGCAATCTATTTTACAATCATTGAACTATCACCTTGGTAAAATACTCCTGAATGTAATTAATTTAAAAGAAATAAAAATGATCTTCTAAAACCAAATCCAAAATGGATTCATTTAAAAAATTGAAGAAACCCAATTAATTCCTGATACTACTTTTTCCATCTTAAATGAAATTTACATATCTGACAGTAAGTATGAACATTAAAACACATTTGGAATAAAATTCAAAATATAATCATTAGGAGAATATTTGCATTTTAAAAACTGATATTATACTTCTAGCTGATGTTTGTGAAATTTTAGGAAACTGTGCTTGGAATACTATAAACATGATCACTGCCATTACCGCAGTAGTCCAGGGATGCAATATCTGGAATAATTCTAGACTTAATGTCTGGTATTAACATGCATTTCTTTATTGAAACGGGTTTGAAATAGGAGGAACAAGTTATATAGCTAATCGTTAAAGCAAAGTAAATAATAAATACATGAAATACTACCATCCTAAATGTACCTCACCTTGACGCAAATAATCTCTATGGATGGGCAATATGTCAACATTTATCTTCTGGAACCATTAAATGGGTTACCGAAAAAATTGTGATAACTTGTTGAAGAAAGATTAGACACACTTTAACATTCAATGCAATCTTGAATATCTAAAACAACTGCATAACCTCCACTGCTGTTTCTGTTCATG
Organism: Mercenaria mercenaria; assembly: GCF_021730395.1. Classification (NCBI taxonomy): domain Eukaryota; kingdom Metazoa; phylum Mollusca; class Bivalvia; order Venerida; family Veneridae; genus Mercenaria; species Mercenaria mercenaria. Next base: position 120,432,251 of record NC_069361.1, on the reverse strand, counting down.
TTGTTGTTATTTGTTCTGTTTGTTTTCTTTTTTGTTTTTGATCTTTTATCTCTGCCAAATGTTGAAAGATATAAATGACATTTCAAAAGTCACATAATAAATTAATTCCAAATGACAGCTGTACACTTTCAAACTATGAGGCTGATTCAATTGAAATTATCATATACTCACTGCTCAACTCGGTTAAATTGAAATGGAGCATCTATAAATTTTTCCAATATCAACATGTTAATTTCAGATAAGAATATGCAACACAATGATGATTAGTTTTGCATCTAGAAATATGCTGCAGAACATGCGCAGTATCTCTATACAAATCTGATAATCTGTATATGCACACTTCCAGAATATTGCTCTATATCAGGATAAGATCATATTCTATCCCTTGAAGATTGCTATATTGACTGCAAAATTGTTAAATCCCGCAAATGGCAGTACTTGCCGCATAGACAGCAGCAAATTGAATTCATTTTGTGACTTTTTATTTTTTGGTCACATTATTGAAACTGTCTTTGCTCAGCAAATATTATTGCAATTAAATTCATTGTTATGTTTTATTTAACTTAACTGATCATTTTTCCAATTTTCATTCAAATCTGTCGCAATCTGGCACAGATAAACAAACAGGGGTTGAGTTTTAAAAGTTGTTGAATATGTTTGTTCAAAATCAATTACATTCAAAGTACAGAAAAAGAAAACTTTTAACAATAATTATGAAGTAGCAAAAGCCAATGTGCATAAGCTTATTCCAACTTTGATATAAAATATGTTGTACATTACAGAATTGTTTAGCCCTTAGTTAGAACTTTATATAGATAAATAATATTGATAATAAAACACAGGAATAGTGAAAACTCAATTAGTTCTTTGTGTTGACAAACAATATTTTTCGATATCATAATTATTATGAAAAAGTTCATATTGAATAAGGTGATCTTTCCATTATATTTATATAGAATACTTACAAAAAGAACGGGAAAATGGTTTTCACATATTCATGCAATCACCATTATTTTAATATAAAACTACTGAGTAAAATCAAATTATTGTGTTCCATCTATTCTGTATTTTCAATTTCAGTAAGTTGCAAAAAGTGTACTTTTTTATGTTTTACTTTGTAACACTGAAATGCACATTTTGTTTTCAATTTTAGACAAATGTCATTAACAGTATTCTGCAAGCTTTGGATCAATGAAAGTAACGTTTTTTCTGAAATATCACAATTTTCAAGACAGAATTTGAAAAAATAAACTTGCTTATTTTCTAAAGTAATATTTCCTAAAGTAAGTTTCTCGTTATTTTATTATTGTGAAAATAAGATTCTTATTATTTTATTATTGTGTTTGATCAACAAATATTTTTCTTTACATAGAAATGCCAAAATAGGTATAATTTTTAAAAGTTATCAATATTTATTAAATAAATTACACTGTTTCCCCTTCTCACTAATTAATACACTTGTAAGATAGACTGACTCTCCAATAAACAATGACCCTAGTTTATTGGAACCATACTGTGATAGTCATTAGCCCCAAACTGTCCTGGTGAAAACAGAAATCCCTTGGCCCACTGCCAAGATTTTGGCCCTTAAACAGACCTAGCTATGTCCGATTGTTTGATCCGTATTTATAAAAGGGTTAATGTTTGAATTTCATTACAATTTCATTAAAGAGATGTACAAAGAAACAGGCAACAAATGCATTAACTTACACAGATAGCCTTTGTTATGAAACAAGCACAAACGATGCCTGGAAGGATGTTCACAAAGACAAGTATTTATTTGACAACAGTCACTTCAGTCCCGACTCACAATTTTGTTTCGAAAAAGATAAAAAGAAGTGATCGACATATTGATAGATGATTCTCCTGTTCTGGTATTCTCCTTGTGTAGTTCATATTTATTAGAAAATTAAATAAATATTTATAAATGGAAAGACGGGGAAGACAGCAATAGTAAATGAAAATTACATAAATAATTCGTTGAAAATGAAAACAAAAACGAAAACAGAGTAGCCATACCTGTAAAGTTATTCCTTCAAACCAGTACGACCTGATAAGTTATGTTTTTAATAAAACTCACTTGTTATTTTATAATGATCAAAAATATATTCTCAACAATGCTAGTAATACATTAGGTTATGGTTATTAGTCCCTAAGAGCTATGCGCGCGCACCATAAACAGTGAAATGAATATTGTTTAATTTAAGCTATCTATATAAATCACATCATTTTTTATCTGCATAATTCAGAACCCATCTAAATAATCGACCTTGTTTTGTAGTTGTTAAATGCAAAGAAAGTCTTCTTGTCGTTTGTCTTTCTATTTTATTTGTTTTTCATTGATATTAATAGATATTCCTATCTGCTCATTGACTATATAGACTCGTATATAACTTCCTTATTCTATAGTAAATTCAGCTTTAGTTAAACATAAAAAAAATTATTCACTTTGTGTTCAATGTTAAATCCCTTCTTGAATTTGCTGTTTTCTTCGTGATATTAGCTGAAATGTAATTTTCCAAATTGAAATTAACAGTAAAGAAATCGAGATAAATGGTGTTACCAAAGCTTGATTTCAATTATATTTTGCACACCCTCTTGGACATGGAACAGAAAGCATTTATTTACATGAAAGGTTTATGATCTAAAGGTGTACTGGCTTTGATTCCAAATAACTTGTAACAAATATCAGTTTTGTTATATATTTGATACTTTTTGTGATATCTGTAGCTCTTCAAGATCATAAATGGTTCGTTTTGGATACTTTTGCAAGTCAACTTTAATATGCTGTTGTCTGCTGTTGTAATATCAAAACGAAACCCTCAAGTTAACTGATCTTCTTCTAAAGCTTTATATTTTCGTTAAGTTCGATTAACATCACCTTAATCATCAATGCGTTTTGTTGTAGCAACATCAGAAGCAGTCAAAACCGTCGTCAGTATTTTTTCAGGTAATTTGTGTTTCTAACCTTTTTTGGTTGCTTCACCATAAATGGTGATTTCATCAGGATTCTTGACTTTATAAATGTGGCAATAATAATATAAAATTCTTATGGATGTTATAAGCAATCAACAAGTGTATATTTTTAATATTCCAATTTTAATCCAAACGTTGTGTTATATATATTGTGCAATATTGTATATTTATCATTGACAGATATCAGATCATTATGTTATACTGCATCAGTGAAAACAAACAAGAAACAGAATGCAAAATATTCACACTTACGCAATAGAATTCGAACTGATGAATGAAACTCATTTTAGAAATGATTTTAAATTTGAAAACATTTGTATTGTTAACTTACACTGCACATTTATGTTGCATTAACACCTTTTAGCGTACACGTATAGTTAAAGCGACTAACCCACACATCGTTGTGCAATATAAAAAAATCAAATTTGTCCTTTATTCGCGTATTTGATGTTCTAACAATATATTTTCTATCGAATTCCCACGAAAAGCATTCGTCTACAATTTCTAATAAGGGTGTTAAAGTTAAAATACTTTATACGAATATTTACGAAATAATTACCTTGCATATCAATCCTCATTTATTCTATGTGTTGGAAGAGTATGTTTGATTTAGCCCTTTCCGTATCGAGATGTGTTGAGAACTGTTTGAAAGATTCAAGCATGAGATTTTTATCATCATAAATATCTCCGGGGATGGTTTATTGAAATATTTTTATATTTTAGATATCTTAAATAACACAGTTTAAATTTCCATGCATTATTTCAAAAAGGATCTTAAATTGTGTGAACATTTTTAACAGTTATCAATAAATAGCTGTATAATGATGCAAAATGAGAAGAATCTTCGAGGGGTTTCGTCATTTATTTCATGGTAGATTCAAAGGTTCTTTGATTTTATTTTCTAGTACAATTTTATGATTCTTACAAATATATTGTTACAATTTACTGCAAGATCCTTATTAAAAATCAGTTATTTAGCAGAATAACCGGTTGAGGAATGAATAAAATATACAAGCTCAAATGGATTTGGCTATTTCATTAAAACCATATATATATATATATATATATATATATATATATATATATATATATATATATATATATATATATATATATCCAATATGTATTTTTGTCTACCTACCGCTTTCATATCATAATCATCAGACATATAAAAAATGTGTGTTGCTACACAACGTCACTTGTGTACACATGTGTACGCAACGTTATATTCTGACGTCATCAATATTCGTTTTGTTTGGGTTTAAAAATATCGAAAAAGTAACGTTCCTTAGACAATCTAGCTGAAACATTATTATTATGAAATTTATAAAAAAGGAAAAATTAAATATCGTGGGTCCATTTTAGAGCATAGATCTAAATGTTCTCTAACGGGCAATTGTCTTGTTGATGGGTCTTTTATTTGCTGATCATGGACTGTCCTTCTGTTTCCTAATTTATCACCTGTTTGACCGATATAAAACTCTTTGCATCCATTGCAAACCAAATCATTAAGAACATTTTGAACAGTATAATCCATGTTTATTTTATATGAAAAAGCGTGGCTCATTACATTTGGTAGCTGAAGGTGGGTTGACATTGTCATTAAACTCTGATTTAACTAGAATACGTTTAAAGTTGGGTAATTGTCTTTTACACTTGATTATTTTGGTATTATCTTCTTTTTTTTCATGTTGGAATCAAAATTTAAAATTTTCGTGTTACTTTATATAATTCCAAATAATTCTTTATTTTTAGAAATGAATGTAGAAATATATGGCGTGATTTTTTCTTCTTTATTTTCCTTTACTGATAATAAAGTACATTTGGGTATTTGCATAGCTTTTATAATTCCTGTTTTTATAACATATACTGGGTATTCATTATCAATCAAATTAGAAGCTAATTTTATTAATATTGTGTTAAGTATATTTTTGCCCGAAATAAAAGTGCACAGTCTACGAGCTAAAGAAAAAAGGAGTATTAGTTTAAGTATGCTTAGAGTGACAATATTTAAAATTTAAGAATTGTTTGGAATCAGTTACATTAAAGTAAATATCTGTTGAAATTACTATCCCTTCTTTTATAACTAAAATATCAAGAAATTGCAGACTATCGGCACTCTCTTGCTTTTTAAAACATATCTTTATGAAGTGAATTCAGCATTTTTTTAAAAAGTTCTAAAATCAAATGATAGTTTCCAAAATATAAAACAATCATCCAAGTATCTTTTCCACTGTTCCATTATATAATGAGCAAATTGTTCATCCTTTACTTGTTTCGCTTTTTCATATAACTGTTCTTCCAAAAATCCTAGGACCGAAGTGGCATATGTAGGTGCAACTTTTGTGCCCATAGCTGTGCCTTTGATTAAAAAGCAAAGAATTAAAAGAAAAACTGTTATTACTTAATAACAATTCGTCGCCTGAGTGGAACGATCCTCTACCATTTTTTAAAACGTGGCGAAAATCGCTTCCAGTGTTTAACTCTCGTCTAGTTTCTTTATTTCTAGGCGAAAACGATAATAAATATATCTACTTGTTCCTTGCGTTTAGTTCTTTCTGACTATAAATGCTTTTAAATACATTTCGTTTTTACTTTAGTTTTTCACTTTGGAGATAGAGCAAATTTGACAAAAATAATAAAGAATGTTAAAGGTGTATTGCTTTATCGGGAGATAGAGCACTGTGAATTTACAAAATTGGCCATAGAGCAAGATAATATTGATCACAAATGTATATTGAAATCAGGACAAGGGCTTTCGAATGACCTCTTAAACAGTAATGAAAGTCGCTATACTCATTTGAAATTCAAGGAGGATATGGGTTTGGTTTTAGTATCGTCAATCTGACACAATACTTTCAAGATTTTCATTGTGGATGAGGACTCTAGGTGCATTATTATTTTGGCACGGTTGGATACCTGGTACATGCACTGACTTTTTTCGTGTCAACTGGCTGGCTTCCTCACATGAAATAATTCTACACACCAAGCCAGGTTTCAAACAGTGGTGAGGGGCAGGTGTTCAGAAGTCAGAAGATTTGGACTGATTTGCCAACTCTTTACCATGCTGTCCAAATTGTTCAGGGTTAACTGAACTACTTCTACGCTACAGGCATAAATGGCTATTTAAACTAGGCATACTGGTCCCACGTACTTGCAGATGGGTATTCGTACAAACCATATCGTAGTATTGTGTTAAACAACAACACAAATATTTTGAAGTTTAATTTTTCAGTAACCGCAATAATTATTGTCAACAATGAATAACAGATCTAAAATCCTTTTAGTCGTAACTATTCTATTTGTCAAATACAACTAGCTTTTCATTACGCTTGAGTATTAAGTTTTTCCATGTTTTGTTATCAGTTAGCATAAAGTTTAACATAATACTTAGCATTATAACAATACCTAACAACATTGTTTTTGCAACTAAATATTATCAGTAATAACTTTATTCTTTTACAAAAACAACAGTTTTTTAATATTATGTTTAATTTCTGCATGTAACTGTACTTCTCAGTTATACCAGTTCTCTTTTACAAGACACAACCAATGTTATATTCATGTCTCTTTTTAGCTACTAGTATAGGTGGATTGTCCGGCATCCATCGTCCGTCTTCCTGCGTCATCATTGTACTTAAAATTCTTCTCCTCTGAAACTACTGGTTACATTTATACCAAAACTTGGTCAGTAGCATTTTGGGATAGATCTCTATCAAGTTTGATCAAATGGTTAACCTTGGTCCCTTGAAGGGCCACCAGAGTAAAAAAATAGAAATTAAAAAAAAAAACATTTAAAGAACTTCTCATGAACCGCTTGATGGATCTTCATCAAACATAGCCTGTTGCATCGTTATAACGTCCTTTCCCAAATTTGTTCAAATGGGGACGATTGGCCCCTTTGAGGGGTTACCAGAGCTAAAATTAGAAATGCCTTTAATTGATTTCTTCTCATGAACCACTCGATCTTCTTCAAACTTGATTTGTAGCATATCGTTATAAGAATCTTCACCAACATTTTTTCTGTTGGGGGCACTTGGTCCCTTTCAGGGGCTGTTAGAGTTCAAAATAGAAACACCTTTAAACGACTTCTTCTCATGAACCACTTGATGGATATTCACCAAACTTGGTTGGTCTAGAGATCAGTATAAGGTCCTTTCTCAAATGTGTTTGATTAAGGGCACTTTGCCCCTCTCAGGGGCAACTAGAGCTACAAATAGAAATATTTTCTTGCCATGAACCGCTTGACGGATCTTCAGCAGACTTGGCCAGTGGCATCATTAGACGGTTCTCTCCCAATGTTATTCAATGGAGGCTGTTTGCTCATTCTAGGGCTAAAATTAAAAAATACCTTTAACGACTACTTCTAATGAACCACTCAATGGACTGTCATTATTCTCTGTCCTTAGAGTCATTTTAAGGACCTCTCAAATTATTTTTAAATGTGGGGTGCGTTTTGCCCTCTTAGGGGCCACTAGACCTTAAACTACAAACGCCTTTAAATGACTACTTCTCATGAACCGCTTGATGGATCTTCATCAAACTTTATTAGGCCCTTTAAAAATTTATTCAATTGGAGATACTTGGCCCCTTTTAGGGGCTGCCAGAGTTGAAAATAGAGTTAACTTTTACTAAATTCCTTCCATTAACTGGATGGGTCTTCATAAAATCTTGTCTGGATCATCATTATAAGGTCCTTTACCATGTTATGTCTTATATCAAATCTATTCAAACAGGGACACTTTGGCCCTTTCATGGGCCACAACAGTAAAAATAGAAATAACTTTAAATTATTTCTTTCGATGGTCATGTGTTTTGGTGCGTCACAGCAAAATAATAATAAAAAAATAATGAACAGCTTAAAGGATTTTCACTAAACCTAGTTAGAAGCAAAGTCAAATAGTTAAGGTTTTCTTCAGTTGAAGGACTTCTAAAGGCCCATTTAGGCGTCTTGTTAACTTTTCACATATTTCTGACTATTAAATTAAGGCTCAAAGATATTACATTGCAAATTAGATTTCTCAGTCATACCTTTCAGATACACTCTTTGTATATATTCAATTTAGTTTCTGCATGCCGTACTCAAATCTGGTGACATACATTTCAACTTAATACTGAGCATCATTACTAGAATTCATAGCATTAATTTTGCAACTAAACATTCGCAGTCATAGCACACATGTTTCATATTAGATACAGTTACATCATGTGATACTTTAATAGTTTTGTTGATTCACACCGACCGTTCGGAAAACGTCTTGACTATTTAACATTCTAAGAAATAATCTATTATCTGTCACAAACACAATCGTTTTTTATATTCCTCACAGTTTCTTCATGTACATACTTCCGTCTAGTGACATGAATTTTTGCATTGACTTTAAGTCTTTAATTTTCTCTGGTGACAAGATTTGCAAGTTTCACGATAGGAATTTTGCGTCTGGAAGTAGAAATATTGTACTGCCAGTTCTTGTTGTCCTACGAATGCTGAATTCAGCAAAATTTGCATAGCTGAAAAGGTGATCAACAACAAAATAAGTTGGCGCCTTATTGTAATTTTGTAAAGTAAAATATGTTCTGTTTCGGTTTTATTTCTACTGTTCTTAATAGACAATAACCTAGCTCTAGTACTATCACAAATTTGCGTGTTTGCAAACATCGCTGTTATATTCAGTGGTAGTTCTTAAGATACAGTTTCAGAATGATGAAAATAGTTTCTATCCGAAATACACATGACTACAGGTCTGTTGAAAAATATTGCATGTATTTTCTTGCCTATAGCTTGACAACGCTATGTGTTTGTATAAGTAATAAAATGATAAAATAATATATGTAAGCTATAAAAAGCAATCTCACCTTTGCATGTCGTGTAGATAGGCATTCTAAGTATATTTCAAACATGCTACCAACTTTGCCTATCAGCCATATTTTGTTTTGATCACATGCATGTAATTGTGCATTCTATTGGTTAAAATGGAGTTAGAGCAATTCTGGATTAAGATACCTAGAGATAGAACACCCCTTTAGAAATTCTAATGATGATCACATGATGTTAGTTTATGTGTATGATTGGTCAGAATAATTTTTAATATTACAGTGCTTTAAGTCCTGGAGATAGAGTACTTTAATCGTCACTGTTACATTCAAACAGAGGACATGGAGCAAAGTATTATGCAGGATCTTCCTCTATGACGTCACAAGTTACGTTTTCTTACTCCAGAACGATGGGGCTCTGCAAGACAAACAAACTGATGTAAAAATCCCATTTTTTTCAAAAAATGGAGATAGAGCACTATAAGAATCAGGCGACAAATTTTCAAACTTTCAAGAATAAAGTGTTTATTGAACCTCTCATGATGTAAATGCGGGTGTCTATTTGACCTAAATGATATGGCTTCCAGACCTAATTCTTGTGGAATGTTAGAATTTAAACTAACACATCGAATGAAACTAATATAGTTTCTTGTGGCGCTGTTTTAGGTAAAAAATTAAGGAATTCTATATTATCCCGTAAATAACTTTGTGCTTTATTTAGAAATGGTTTACGTAAAGTATCTGAAAAACAGCTAAGGCGGCTTGTTTCACAGTTAGGGTCAGCTACTATTGGACACATTTTTCAACATCATTAAGTTTACGATTAGAAAGATTGTATTTATTTATTTGGGTTTTACGGCGCACCAACACAGTATAGGTTATGTGGTACCAAACATGACTACAAATTTTGGTTTCACATCTCATTTACATCGAAGTAAAAACATGAGGTATGGAATCAAAATTTGCATACCTGCTGGAATCACAGAGTTACAGCAAAACCAAGTGTTAAGACCCTATTAGTCGCCACTTACGATCATGCAAGGGTAAGGTAGTGGTTCCAATTCTTTTCATACACAGATTGTCCCAGAACCACATGGGAAAGATTGTAAAACATTTATTTGTTTCAGCTAGGTTACTCTCCTTTATAATTGGCTTCTCCAGTTGTGGTCCGCTTCTAGAAAAGAACGATAGTTATCAGGCGTAACCACTTCTTCTTCACAAATTATTTTAGAATTAATAGATCTGTCTCCTTCTCTTCCGCGATATAAATTTCTTTTCCAAGGTCCACTTCCTTTAGGCCTTCTTTGTTGCTGGTTTCGACTTTCTTGATCTTGTTAAAGTTTGAAACCATTTGCCCCTCATCGATGTGGGTTCGAAACCTCATTTGGGGCGTAGAATTCTTCACGTGAGGAAGCCATCCAGCTGGCTTACGGAAGGTCGGTGGTTCTACCCAGGTGCCCGCTCGTGATGAAATAGTGCATGGAGGGGCACCTGGGGTCTTCCTCCACCATTAAAAGCTGGAAAGTCACCATATGACCTAAAATTGTGTCGGTGCGACGTTAAACCCAACAAAATAAATAAAAATAAATTGTTAAAGTTTGATAACAGTTGTCGTAGCAGAGCTTCTATACTTTCATTTTGGTTTTGCGTGTTTTAGGAACATTTTGCTTTACAGCCTCTGCGTATGTTTTCCGATCCCTTTGTGTATTTCCTTGATTTGTACCTTTATTCCTAAAAATTGGATTAGCATTTTGATTCTTTACTATAAATTCGTCTTCGTATGATTTCAACAAATTTATTATTTTTCCATTTTTTATGACTAATTTCTTAACTTCTTGTAACATCTTTTCGCCAAAGTTCAACTTAAAAGTTGGCAACACTGCCTAAACATTTTGAAAGTATACATTCTTCCATTTCTTTGTCAATATTTCTTGCGCGCTCATTGCACGAGGCTTCTCCTAATTTTCTCATTTCTATCTCCATTCTCAAATAATGTAAAACGGCACTTTCTCTCAATCTTTTCTGATCTTCATTTTCATTCTGAAACTCAAACTTTTGAAATTTTCTTGGTATAAGTATAGGGTTCCCTTTATCAATTTCTCATGAAATTTCAAATTACCCTTATTTCTTACCATTCCCCAATAAGCGTTCTTTCTTGCATTCATTTTTTGTCCCATATGTTATCCAAACTAGCTTTGATTCTCATTCCTTCTGATTCAAAACAATTAAAATTTACCATCATTTGTGCACTGTTGCTGACAACTTCCTGCTTTCTACATTTTCGCCTTCCGAAACATGGAAAATCCTTTCATTCAAAATATTCTTCTCAGGGTTCATGAACTTTAAAAATAGTCTATCATATTTTGTTGGATTCCCAGTCATGTTGATATTCATGGAAAGGAGGATGCTGATACTGCAGCAAAGAAATCCCTCTCATTATCACAATCTAATTTGAAATTATCACATACTGATTTTAGGCCTAATATAAACAAATACATTTTATCTAAATGGCAATCGACATGGAACAATGCTTCATTCAATAAATTTTATGATATCAAACCTACTCTAGGGGAATGGCACCAAGGGAACAGATCTGTTCGCAGGGAGGAAATTATTTCATACCTGTTTGACTCATTCTTATCTTTTTAATAAAGAAGATCAACCCGAATGCGTACCATGTCAACTATTAAACATACCTTAATGGACTGCGTGGTCTTTGCTACACAACGCAGTACATATTATGACGTTCAATCTTTGAGTTATTTGAAAACGTTTCAGTCGGAAATATTTTATCGTTTTTAAAGCAGATAGGTATTTATCAAAAAATCTAACATTTCATAGTTTTATTTACATCTTTTGCAATATTATTATGTTTGCAGCTGATATTTTAACACATACGTATATACAGTTTTACGTAACTGATTTTAGATATTCTTTACATTTTTACATGGATGATTTTAGATATGCTTTACATTATGCAGTGTGCTTTACATTTTTACATGGATGCTTTAAGGTATGTTTTACAGTTTTACATAAATGTTTATGCTTTACAGTTGGCGTTTGCAATGTGGCTTCTTCTCGGCGAAACCCAACTCACTTATTGACTCACTTTCGATAAAAAAAAATTTTTAAAATCTCAAAACTCATAATGTGCGGGTTAGTCGCTTTAAAGGACGATTGACGAATATTGACTTATAAACCGATAAGAATATATTTGTTATCAAGACCGGAACTACATAAGAGAAGAATATCCAAGTTTTTCTTTAACGTTAACGGAAGCAGAAAATATACGGAGTTATGAGATACTAAGACTGTCGCGTGATGGAAAATAAATTACTTATCGAAAATGCAAAGTACCCATTTACCGGACAGCGCCTTTGAGGGGAGAAATGCCCGACAAAAATGGGTAAGTATATTTTTCACGCTCATGAGATGGTTCTTACAGTATGACTAGGAGTAGAAAGTAGCATTTACATTGTTATGTTCTTTTTGGTTAGGTGCCAGTTGTCTAACCATAAAAAACGTTTGAATTTAAACTTACCTTTTGATATATGTATCCATATTCAAAATATAAAACGATTAGAAGCGTTATTGTTATATGCCTACACAAGTATCCAGAATGTTTTATTGACATCTCCAACGCACAGCTCTAGAAGTTATATATTCCATTTAAGTTATACCCTAGAGATGGATTACAAACTCCGATTATTTCAGAAGATGCGTCAAACTATTTCGGCACCTAACTGCAATATCAATTAGTAAAAAAGTAATTAACTGAAAAGCTTCCTGCGAAATAGAGCGGAAAATACGAGGCAGTAGTTTTGTTAAGCCACTCTGATAGCGTTGGTATCTACTTAACTGTTAAATATCCATTACCATGTGAATCATGATCAAACAAGGTTTATATTGTACTTGCTTTAATTTTATACATCGCATATATCGTCCAAAAAATTTGAGGATATTTTCCATTGTATATTTATAACATTTTAACATAAATTATAATCTCGATTGCTGCCGATTTGATTCTTAAAAAATCTTCAGACGTTCTTAAGGTAGTTTTGCACGTTTGATTAACTGGAAGTACTGGCGAAACGACATTTATCCAGATAACGAAGAATACAGCCCGGTGTCAGAACACGGAATTAAATATTGTTTCATAAACTAAGATCGATTCTCTGCAAGGATCAAACAAAAATGAAAGAATGGATCGGATGGTTATAGCCTCAACATTTCTTCATTTATCGACCGTTTGGTACTACGATGACCGGAATATTTTGTAAAAAAGATATAAACTTCTGAGAGCCTAATATAACGTTTTTCTTTATTGAAAAAAGAACACTTACTTCTATGTTTGCCTGAAATGTATCCCTTAAGTATTGCTTAGTTTTGTAACATATCAAATGTTTTTGAAGCAATACTTTTATAACAGCCTCCGTTGAGGAATTAACATAAGCGATTCGTTTTGGAGATTTTTAATTGTTTTGAAAATCGTTAAAAACATGTTAGTTTTCACCAAACTCAATCATAAATTGATTATAGTTTAACCTTAGATAATGTTATAATTTAGACATCAAAGTATAGGTAAATATGAACATTTCAAATGTAATATTTTCTTAAGGTTTTACAGCCTTAAACGTTTTCGAGACAATGTGCTGTCAATATGGCAACATATATAGAAATTATTATTCAATTGTTCTAATTTAAAGTAATTGTTTGAACCAATATTTTATTCTATGAAACGTGAAAAATGCACATGGAAACAGACAAGACAATTCATTTGAGATATTAGCAATATTCTCTAATATGATATTAAGAAGTTACAACTGCAATAATGATCTATGAACCGATTTTAAAGCACGGTCAAAATATCAATTAACCGCCGCCATGTATGCCATTTACTTTCTTTTATGTCAAATTATTTGGAGTAATAATGCAATAAGAATACTTATAAACAGTTGTTGCTGGTCCTGTGGGTGTTGTATTATTATAAATCATTATTCTTTGTTCAAAAAGAAAGTCCGTTTTAAGTGAAAAACTTCCGACCAGTTTTACTATTTTGAAAATAGATCTAAACATGACTTTCACAGAATGGTATTGTTCGTATGTGCCTTTGGGGAGGCTGCGTTTTTGGAACGTGGCTTTCCCTGTTGGATATACTTCCTTGTTTTTTTCTGTAAAGTTATGACATTAAATTCTAAACAGGTCTTGATATTGTCTGAAAGTCAATACGGGTATACTCTTTCAAAGATGGCGGAGCAGGATATTTTATTCTATGTAATTGCATACAATACACATACCAAAAATTTACTCCAAGTTAATTAATAAACTGCTTATGAAAATTGTGACGATTTTCTGTACAATTAACATGGACAATAGATAACAAAAATGTATCTTGGAAAATAACCCAGTCAATTTTTCGTGATACATTTAGGACGTGTCTGAAATAATATTGACAGTTGGCATTAATTCATATCACACATTTTATGCCTTTATATATTATTATATATCTTGGACTGCACAAGTTTTGTCGACCTAATAGTCATTTATTTTTGTAAATCTGTCCATTTCCTGGATTTTTTACAATTATAATTGACTTATTGCCTTTACTACCACAAGTAACAAGTGAATCAGATGTGGAGAACCAGTACGATGTTAAACGAAATAATGTTGTTTTTTTTTTTCAAATTGTTACCATGCCATTGTAAACAGAGGTCTCGAAAAACAAACCTCTTAATTAGTAGTTCTCATTACTTTCACTGTCAAGAAGATTTTCATATCTTCTTTTTGGTGTGCGCGTAGTTTTTTTAGCACATTTCGTTGTGTCTTCCTGGTGCTAGCCTAATCAGGGTATATTAGGGTCGGATTGTTTTGTTTGCAGCGGGGAAATACATGAAGAACAGAAAGAACACAAAAGTTTCAGTATCTCTAGGAAAATATTAACATTTATATTTTAAATAATTCATAGTTTTAATTAGTTTACCTATATATTAACAATAAGAACACGCCTGCGTACAATTTTACCTGATTTCCTTTGTTAAAAAACTGAACTTTTATACATGTATCCTATAATGTTGTCATAATGTTATAAAAACAGAACAAAAATTTATCAGTAGTGCGATTGTTCCTTTGTTACCACCGTTACACCGATTGGTGTATATTCTTTAATTCTGATCGAGATAATATACTTGGGTGAAATGTCTAAGATTATTTTACCAAAAATGCACAATAGAACCCAATTACACTTTTTGTGTGTAACGCAATGGGCACTCACCATTTACTGGCTAGAGCTACAGTCACACATACGGATATGTCCGTGCGTTGAGGTACGGTACGGTGGGGATTTGTCTGTGGGAGGCGGATACGGATAAATACGGAGAAGTACGTCTTAGTAAGGGAAAATAATGAGAAGCGAGGAACAAAAAATACAGGACGCGATTAAATACTACGTTGAAGTTTCAACCAAATTGGACTAAAATGGTTACGGATCTCTCAAACTTTTGTGTATGTTCAAACGTTGGAGAAACTTGGAAGTTTGGGATAAGTTTTGAATACGTTCTGTCAAGGATTGATACCGATACACATCCTATAAACGACTATATTGTCCCTCTTCTTGTTGCGACCGATCAGGACAATAAACTGACTGTTAAAATTTAAGAAACACCGTTTTAAAAAGATTGATATGCTTTGTTTGTATGCATGTTTATGTCTAATTGGAAGCTGAACATGATTTTTTTCTTGATATAATGTGTAAGACTGATTACAGGTTAAGGTATAGCGAAACAAAATCGATTGATCATTGATTTTATCCAAAAATAGTACATTGTCGGGATCAAAAGTACATTATTTTCTTGCTTGAAGAATGATCTAAATGATAAATCCCACTGTTTCATTGATAAAGAAACAATACTAGTTTTGGTGAAATAATATAAAATCATTGCTAAAATCTCCAATTGCATTAGTTTTATACCCGTCAATGAAAGAAGATTCAATGTGATGTCCTGACTGTATGCATGTTTGCTTGTAGTACTGTACAAACGATTGCGACTTTCGTAAAAGAGACTGTATGCCTGTTAGCAACTGACTTAACCATACAATATCGGCTTTTCCCTTGCTCCTGTAGTATTTCTTCATTATTAGAACCCACAAACGAAGTTTGAAGGAGGATTGAATATAGGAGTCACCAAGCGGTCTGTCTGTTCGGTCTGTTTGTATGTGTGTCCTCATACATTTGGTCGTTCAATTACATGAATACTCTTACACCTACCTCTCTCAAACTTTACACACAATCATCGACAATATGCTGCCAATGCCCGTCCTATTATTTTCCTTTTCCGTTTGAAGTAAATGTGTCACTTAAAGGCAAAACAGGGTTAGGGTTAGGGTGCCAAAAAAGGAAAATTGAGGGTTTATTTTTAATGTACTTCTTTCAACGGAGGCAATTACGATGAGTTACTACATTATAACTTATAATATTTTTTTTTTTCATTATTAATACTTTTACTGTATTTCATGTGTGATTTAAAGGAGTCTCTGACTAAAATGCACATAAATGCCCCGCCCGAGGATCGAACTCACGACCCCGCCATCCGTAGACCAACGCTCTTACCTACTGAGCTAAGCGGGCGGGCTCTTAAACACGATGCAGTCCTATTCCTCGAACAATAACTTTTACTTATTTTGCTGTTTTTTTCTCTAAGAACTAATTGCTGGTCTTCTAAGAAACTTCTAATGAAATGTGCCCAGGCAACGAATTCCGCTTTTGTGGGTTAGGGTTTGGGTTAGGGTATAGGTAAAATACGAGATGAGATGAGATTGAATGAGATGACGGCTTCTCATTGGTTGATTTTATCACGTGACTTATTTGGTTTTTATTGGTTGAAAATGTCACGTGATGCGTGCGCACATCTTGTTTTTTTTAAATAACACTGTCGTTACATTTGTGATTTGGATGCGTTTAATAATACAGATTTTCTACTTTAATCTTTTTTAGTTGATGATTGTTAACTGTAGATAATTCAGTATAATTCAGTATAGCAGTAAAAGATAGTTAACTGTAGTAGTTAATAGCGGTTAATCATTAAGCATAAATTTTCATTTATCCCTTTAGTTAACGATAGTTAACTATAGTAAACTGGGAAAGTCAACCACCAAATTTAAAACCGTTTAACCAAGCATGTGTATCAGTTATCATGTATGTCTTATAGGTAACAGACATGAGTAAAGGCATTTTAATATTCTATGGGAACAGTCAGACCATTATTATATAAAAATAAAGCGAGTTAGTTTGCTAGCTATAAACAGAGTTACCTACTTAGGTTCTGAACAGAGTGACCTTAGCATTTTTAAATATTCAACATGCACACTTTTGATTGGTGTTATATTGAAGGCCACCACCCGTTATTAATTTCAGCCAATGAAATCAAAGTAAGACTTATTACCTTTTAGCACCTGTTTAGGTCAATTCAGTTGAATTCTCTCTCTCACTATGGGCACTCCTTCTTCTATAGTTCTTGTGTAGAGAAGGAACTTTCCTCTCTTGGACGCTTTTGTTTCTTCTCTGGCGATGGAGATGGTGGAGGTAGAGGTGTTTGGCCATTTAGGCTTTGGCTTCTGGGAACTGAAAGAAGTCAACCTGGTTGTTGAGTTCCTACTCAATGGCTCGGTTGACTTCAAACTGTTGTGTGAAGAGCCCCATGTGGTTCTGGGACAACCTATGTATGAAAAGAATTGAAACCACTGCCTTACCCTTGCATGATCGTATGAGGTTACTAATAGGGACTTAACACTTGGTTTTGCAGTAACTCTGTGATTCCAGCAGGTATGCAAATTTTGATTCCATACCTCATGTTTTTATTTCGATGTAAATGAGATGTGGAACCAAAATGTGTAGTCCTGTTTGGCGCCATATAACCTATACTGTGTTGGTGCGCCGTAAAACCCAAATAAATAAATAAATAAATGTTGTGTGAAGAAACATCTACTCCGCTTCCACCGCCTTCATCTCCAGAGAGTCCTCCGGGACCAGCTAGCCATCGGGATCGATCCGAAGGGGAGGAGTCCATTAACTAGCTTCAATTTTACGCGTCTGTTTTCAGTTTTCTAGTTTGTTTTCCTTTTATTTAACTGATTTATAGCTCCTTTGACTATGTTCAGCTACATTGATTCCATTTGATTTAGGGCTGGTAATCAACTGGCCCACCCTTTGCCATGTGTACCACCTTAATATAGAAGATGGGCAACGGCTATACGTAAGAGTTAGGGGTAATGAGTAAGAGTAATATAAAGGGTATGAATAAAGGTATGGATAGGAGCTGGGATGACGGGTATGAAAAAATGGTTAGGGTTAGGGTAATGGGTTATGGTTAGGGTTTAGCGTTAGGGTTAGGGTTAGGGAAGGAGCAAAATGACGAGTTGATGAATGAATTTTGAGGAAAGATGTAAACAAATGTCTCGTGATAATATGAGGATGATATTTCATTCAAACTTCCCATAATCAGGCCATTGACGGGAAGTGCAGTGACAAAGAACAATAACTCTTCTTTACCTTTTTTTAATTATCTCCCTTTATTATACAAAACAAGACCTTGTGGAGCATTTCTTGAAATTTAAGGCCATCTCATTGAAACTTCACAAAATGATAGAGGCCCTTTGCAGAAATTGAAGTGTCATAGAATCATAACTCTGTCTTATCTAATTTTTGAATCATTTCCCTTTATTATACAAAATACGGCTTTTCCTTAGCATAACTTTGAAAGTATTGACGGCATTCCCATGAAACTTTACAAAATGATAAACGCAATTGACGGAAATTGCAGTGTCAAAGAATCATTACTCTACCTTAGCTAGTTTTTTAATTATCTCCCTTTAATGTCATTAAAAGGAGAGGTTTGGAATGGCATAGACGCACTCATTTAAAATGACCGATCATCACGCAAGCGTATTTTTTTTATTAGAAATAGTCCTTAAAGATACCCGAGCAGTCTTTTTCTAATATAGTTGAAAATTGGGGGCATCACACCTGCGGACACAATTGTTATTTAAGGTATAGGCTTAAACTTGAAGATACAAGTGATTTTATTGACACAGTTTTGTTCTGAAATAAATTGTGAACTATTTGATTTTTTCATGTAAGTTTATACTTGAAGATACAAGTCATTTTATTGACACTATTGTTCTGAAATAAATTTTGTTAAACCATTTTATTTAGTTATGATTTAGTTATTGCATTTAAATCTAACTGTCAGTGATTAATATTGTAGATTCCTTGCAATTCTGTCCGCTTTATGATGATGTCTGCGTGCACTTATTTTAATGTGTGTTCCATCTAAACATCGAACGATACCAGGTAAACCGTTTTATTTTCATAGTTATCTTTGATACATTGCTTTTCTTGAGGCGTTGGCCAAGATATTAATTTACTTTTCAAATGTCTGATTGGTGCAGCAACTATTGAGTTTCTAGAATCGATTACTGCACTTTCCGATATTCCGAATCTGTCTGCGATACGATAAATTGTTTCCAGTGTACCCATATACCACAGGGTAATCAGTAGCTGTTTTATGATTAGAACTGTTGTCCGTCCCTCATTGCCCTCCGTAACTGCTAACTCATGACAATCCTTCAAATAATGGTAAACTGTATTGAAGGATTCCCTGGACATTCGAAAAGTCCTTTGAAAGGTTATGTCTGAGTAATTGGGAGCAATGTCTTCCACATAATTTTCCGCCCTGCATCTATCCTCACGTTTCCTGCAAATGTAATATCACAGAGTTAATTGTCTTAAACAATTAGTCATACAGTCAGTCCGGGGGACCAGGTGCCGTTGCTCTCAGTTTAAGAAACAGTAGTTTACGTTTACTCATTTTGAAATATAGCAAATAATGACATTTCTGTGGCAACCAAGAGGTGTTGTCACACAGGGCAGGCATTGCTAATGCCTAAATTTTCTGTGTTGTACTGAGTCCTAACATTTCATTACAGCACCAGTTTTAAATGTTATGTGGTTTTCCTATCACCAACGGTATAATGAAAATGACAGAATAATATTTTGCACACATGTACATTTCCTGTGAAGATCACTTGAAATATTAATTCAACCCAATTCAAAATCTCAAAACAAGATCGAAAGCACATGTTTTTAGAATTAATGATATTCAATTATAACATTGCTAACTTTCTTTAGTGTTTGAGTGTTAACTTTTACACTTACACTGAAACAATACACACCATTACACCTTTTTAACAAGTGATATGACAGGTATTTAAGCAGATTGTTATCTAATCTTGTCGTTATTTCTTATTTGAAAATAGCTTTAAAAATCCTTTGAAGCTAGCGTTCAAAGGGGTAAGCCTCTGAAGGAGGCCACCTTTGCTCGTTTTGAAAAAGTAATGAAAAAAACATTGTTTAAGAGAATTTGTTTGGTTATTTGCTTGGTTTAACGGAAGACCACAGGTGCTTCTTCCTGCATTATTTGGTCCTAAATGGCTTTCACAAATGAAGAATTCAACGTCGGAGAGGGGCAAGTGATTTGAAGTCAACGACCTTTACCACAAAAGTAGGTTGTTAATGTAGTTTCGCTAATTTTATAAATACTTGAGAGCAAGCCTTCGAAAAGAGTGTTAGCCTTTGGAGTAAGCTTCCGTTACTCGTATACAAACATTGTTTAAAACCATTGTTTTAAAGATAACGTTCTATTGGTTAATGTAGATCTACTAGTCTTATAAAGCCTTGAGAGTAAGCATTAAAAAGTAGGGTAAGCCTTTGGAGTAAGCCTGCGCTGCTCGATTACATACAGTAATGAAAACCATTTGGTAATAGAAAAGCTATATAGAGATGAAATCTAAGTGTGAGATTGTACATAAGGAGAGGTTATAATAGATTTGTTAGTCTTAAAATCCATACCCAGTCCAATATTACCACTTTATATTTTCGGAGTAGCGAACTGTGGCAAGTCTATATCTGCATGTAGTTCTCGTGTGGCTATCGGTGTGTAACATTAGCGTATTCGCATTAACCGTTAATTATAGGTTATAGCATTTATTTTTATCCATCGGTATTCAGGAAATAAGAAGTGTTAAAGAACCACCAATACCTAGTGGTCTACTCTTTCCTCCAACATGAACTTGGTGCAAATACTTCTGGTAATACTGGTATAATACAACTATTCTACAAGATGACAGGTGGACAATCTATGCCCTGTTTTCACAACTTCATCTGCAAACTTATTCAGCCATTCTCTTCTCAGTATAGTTTTATAAACATAGAATAAAAACTATCTTACACTGTGGTCTCACCTTAATACATGAAGTACCGTGCATACTACTACATTAAATGAATAATATATTTAGACATTCAATTCATTGTCTTAGCCTTATATCTGTTACTGTCAAATTGTAACTAGATACTTGTTATTTCTCATTTCTCAATACAAAACATGTATAATTACCATCATGGAAATACAAAAGATTACAGTTATTTTGTGATGTGTCTTTAAGGTAACTTGACAATAGCCACTACTGACCTTGACATTTTATAGAGAAAAAGACAAGTATATATAACTTTCAAAATAAACTAAGTATTTAGAATTGAAGCTCAAACAAGATCTGGCACTGTTTGTGACAAACGCACCACCCCCCCCCCCCTCCCCCTAAGTGTGTCCAAGAATGCTACCGTTTACGCGCAAAATATGCCAGAATAGTTTAGGTATAACTCATTTTGCGACCAGATAAAAAAGTTCTCCGAAGGTAGCCTTGACCTTGGAGCTAGGGTCTGGGTCTTGAGAATGACACACCAACTCATCATAGGGAAGAATTGTGACAAGTAATTTTTGATGAATGGCAGTGTTATTGACCGGACAAGAAACATACAATGTTAACATTTAACTTCTAAGTGTGACTTTGACATTGAAGCCAGGGCTCTTGGGCTTGTGTCTGACACGTCATCTCAATATAGGGAACGTTAATGCCATGTTATTTTAAAATCTCTTCATCGATGGAAGAGTTATGGAACGGAAAAGAAACACACCATGTAAACAGTTAACCTCTAAATGTGACCTTGACCTCAGACCTAGTGGTCTAGTTATTAAGCATGACACGTTTTCTCTTTATGGGGAATAATTATGCCAAGTAATTTTGAAATTCCTTGATGAATGACAGAGTTACGACCCGGACATGAAACTTACCCTATTTACCTTTGACTTGTCTTCTAAGATCTTGGAGCTAGGGTTCTGGGTCTTGCGCGTAACACATTGCCTCATTATGGTAAACATTTATGCCAAGTTGTTTCAAAATCCCTTTATGGATAACAGAGTTATATACCGGACACAAAAAAGACCCTATTAACCTATGACTTCTAAGTATGACCTTGACAATCGAGCAAGGGATCTGGGTCTTGTCCATGACAAATTGTCTGATTATGGTTACCATTTATGCCAAGATATTTCAAAATCCCTTCATGGATGGCAGAAATATGGACCGGACACAAAAAACAGACCCTGTTAACATTGAACTCTAAGTCTGACCTTGACCTTGGAGCCAATGACACGTCGTATCATTATGATAAACATATATGTTACCCGTGACAATCACCAAATATATGGGTAAAATTCGACACAAGACTAGGTATAGATTGATATTTGGGCTTTATTAAGCCGTTAGAGATGTAATGAAACAGGGTGAAATAAAAATCGAGTTATACAAATAGAATTTTAGACATATCTGGCCATGAAAATACGCCAGTAAGTGACAAACAAAATAAAATGTCAAGACAAATAAAAAATTACAAACATTTCTGATTTTAATTAAAAAATAGGGTGAGGTTGGGTGGGTAAAAGAAAAATATTGCAGATCCTTTCTCGTCCGAATTAATGTTAAACTAAACGCTGATTGGTTGCTATAAGTATCCAAGCTAATTATATGTACATAGTTAACTTGCGGCCGGACAGTAAGAGTCTGCGGGCCGAGTTAATATTCGTCGTCCGGCACATAAATAATTTTATGGCACATAAAATACATTTATGTTACCCGTGACAACCACCAAATGCTCATTAGAAGCTAGTATGGGTAAAATTCTACACAAGACTAGGTATAGAGTGATATTTGGGCTTTATTAAGCCGTAAGAGATGTAATGAAACAGAGTGAAATAAAAATCGAGTTATACAAATAGAACTTTAGACATATCTGGCCATGAAAATACGCCACAGCGTGGGTGGTTTCATAATCGGGAAACAACCCACAGACGGCCAGACAAGAATAAGCATTTAGTGAGAGGCGAGGATATACTTAATAAAACATACTCAGAAATAATATGATGTACCATTCTGGGAAAAGTATTTGAAATGTATTGAGAGGTATGTATACCTGTTAAGGTAATGTGACTAGATATTTAAATGTTCGTCTTAACAACACAAAGTAAAAATAGAGGTAAATGACTAGTGTATACATTGACTATCGAAATAAAACAATAAAATCATGTCCTGTTGCCTAAGCCAATCAGGATATAAAGTCCGATATAAACAGGATTGCACAGTGTGTGTTACAGTTCCTGTTGCCTAAGCCAATCAGGAATTAAAGTCATCTATAAACAGGATTGTCAAGTATGTGTTATAGTTCCTGTTGCCTCAGCCAGTCAGGATTAATAAAATAGCTACATGTAAGTGTTCATACACCTTGTGATTATATTCCAGTTCCAGTTCTTTAAGTGAGGTATAACAAAACATATGTGTAAAGCTTGAGCACCTATAAATGTAAACTGTCCTATCAACAGAACTCATCACTGTTATTTTGTCTTGTTGCTGTAGCCCGTCAGGCTTAAAATTAAGCTGCACAAAATAGTAAAACATTGATTCAATAAATTCACATCATATATCGAGATCTGTTGCTACAATCAGGATTTCAATTAAGTAAAACATAAAATTGCCTCATTCGATCAGGATTGAAAACAAAGCTATGTACAACCATGTCCATTGTTCTGTATGTATACATATATGTTTCCGGTTCATACATGGTACATGAATGATATTTTGCTGCCTTAGCCAGTCAAAATTTCAAATAAAATAGAAATAGGTGTATGGTGACACATCCCTTCATATACCGTTATTGGCAATAATGACCCTCAACACTTCTGTGAATCTTCTGGCCGGATATAAAGTTTATAAGCGTTTGATTTCCAACGGCCTAACTGTTGTAGTTGTGAGGGGGAGTACTGACATTTAAAGGCGTGGGTTGCTCCGCCTATCCTGAATGAGTGTGGTGTATATTGGAAAGGGTCTATTTATCTAAGCCTATTTTTCCACACAGTCCCTCAAAACAGTGCGTAGCGTTACACTGTACAGCGGACGGCCATGTTTTCGACAAAACAGTTGGCCTTGTTTTGAGGATCTTTTGCGAAGGAATCTATCAAGAGCAATAACTGGACAAAGTCGGTAGTTTTTATGTGACTGAAGGGTGATATTGGAAGGTTTACCATTGAAATGTTTATATTTAGGCATGTGAATTGTGGCCTTTAGAAGCATTTTGTTTTTCTGGTGCAGAACCAGATTGTCTATCTGTATGACGTTATGAGAAACTGTCCTAGTAAGAGTTATCTCCCCAATTCTTAGTAGACCAAAAAACGACACTAGGAAAATAGTCTTAAACAGTTGTCTATCATAAGATGACCTTACAACTTCTTTTAACGATCTTACAAGGGAGAGTAGGAGTCTCAAAGTAATCGGACGGCGGCAGTTTGTCGAAGAAGTTTTCGTTCTCAGGGCGTACATTAATTTTGAAATTAGGAATGTATCGACAGGGTTTTGAGCGTTGTTTATTTTATGCAGATATGCTAGACCGGACACTCTTGAAGGAATGGTTGAGTAGCGATAACCTTGTTTATGGCAGAAGGCTATGTACTGGGCTAATTTATGTTCTGTTATTGGGAGGGTGCGTTTGCCTGGATAAGTATGGATAGAAAATTCACAGAAATGTTTAAAGGCATTCTGGTATGATTGTTTTGTGGCCAATGATAAGGAACTGTTTAACAGGTCTAGTACTGTATAATCTAACACAGATCTAAAACTATTGACTCCACGTCTGTGGGGTCTTTGTCCATATGTGGTGCTGCAGGTTTGAACTGTTCGATCTGTAAACGTGGCAATAGATCGGGCAAATGATTTAATTTACCAAGGATATGTTTAGCTTTACTCAAAATGTTAAACCGCATGCAAAGTAGAACAAAACGTCTAACAAGATGCATTTAGGCTTGGTTTTTTGAAGATTGTTTGTTTAAGATATGAACTACTGCCTCGTTATCAGAATGTAAAACCAGACACTTGTTTTTTTAAAAACAAACCCCATTTTTCAAGGGCTTCAATAATGGGGAACAATTCTTTAAAGGTTATAGCCATCTCTTGAATAGGTTTCGGCCAGGTGCCGTAAAACCAACTTTTCCCAAAGATACACCCGAAACCTAATGAGCCCGATGCATCCGTAAAGATATGCAATTGTTGATCGGTAACCCATTTGCCATCAAGAAGGAGATTTTTCCCATTTAAGTGCGCAATGAATATAAGCCAAGCTTTGATGTGTTTTCTACTCTCAGAATTTAGAGTGATGTGATGGTTCGGGTTAGCTACCTTTTTAGTCAGATCTGTTAACCTGCGTAGGAAACACCTGCCTGGCGTTACTACATTGCAGCAAACATTCAAAAGGCCCAGCAAGATTTGCAATTCTTTTAATGTGATTTTTCTACGTTTTACTTGTGCTGACAACAAAACCTGTAGCCTAGATAGTTCATCCTTAGGTAACCTTGCTACCATATTGACCGAATCGATTTCAATGCCCATAAAAGTGATAACCGTGCATGGCTGCTGAGTTTTTCCTCTTTGATAGGTACACCTACAGAGTCACACATTGAAAGGAAGTTATCCAAATGTAGCTTACATTGGTTGGAATGTGGAGGTCCCATTATTAAGAAATCATCCAGAATGTGTAATATGAAAGTGATATATAACTTTTCCCTGGCTATCCATTCGAGACCTGTACTAAATCGTTCAAAAATAGAACAACTGCTTGATGCTCCCATTGGGAGACATCTGTCATAATTGTGTTGCCCGTTAAATTTGAAACCTAAAAGATTATAATCATCAGGATGGACTGGAATAATCCTGTAAGCGTCTGCAGTATCTGTCTTGCTGAAAAGCGCTCCAGGACCAATTTTTAGAAGGAGGTTGACTGCGTCATCAAAATATGTGTAGGAGACTGTAGCCATTTTTGGGTCTATTGAGTCATTGACTGAGGAACCTTCTTGAAAACTTAAATGGTGGATGAGACGGTATTGACCAGGGGTTTTCTTGTTGACAATTCCTATGGGACTGACTTTTAAATTGGGGATTGGTCGTTCTTTAAATGGGTCTGCTATTCTGTTGTGGGAAAGTTCCTTTTGAAGTTTTTCAGTGACTACATCTGGTAGATTGTAACAAGATTTCAAGTTTCTAGATTCAAATTCAGACCGAACACCTTGGAAACCTAGTTTGAAACCGTGTTTGAATCCTTTTATAATATATGTTTGGTCAAAATAACCATGGAGGAGACTTTGAAGGGGGTTTATTTTAATTGGCGTTGGAAGATTTTGGCAAAGGTTTGCTGGAAGATTGCCTGTTGGGGGCGGGGGCTGCTTTCCATGTGATTGACCGAGGAGGGACTGAGCTGCATGCTCTCTGTTTCGGAAAGAGCAAAGGCCGGAGTAGTGAGACTCTTTGCAGAAACCACAGATGTGGGGCAATGTGCAGTTTGGAATTCGACATTCCCCATGCCTGTTATAGGGCCAGCATGTATTTGGCCAAAATTTTGGCGACTGCGCTGTTTTTGGGGATTTGTTCCAGCGCCTTTTGGGCTGGAAATGACTCTGACCGAAAGGGCCGTTGTGAGGTCTGGGTATCGGGTTGGATAGGGTCTGTACAAGCACGTAACCACAGTTCATAGTGTATGAAGTCCCATGGCATGTTAGACTGTGATTTTAACATGCGAAATTGATTGTCATAAGATTGCCATGCAAGGCCAGGGCGGCGTGATGCTATGTCACGAACTATCTCGGCATATTTCATTGGAGATGCTGTTTCCTGTGGATACTTTTCTGAATACACGGCAACGAACCTGAAAAAGACTGAAGTCCATGTTTCAATGGAGTTGACCTTTTTTGACCTAGCTGTAGGGGCAATATTTATATTTTTATTAGCCACTTGAAGGGTAAATTGGTTCAAAGGCTGATTGTTGGTTTGATTTGATGGCAGAAGTTCAGCCATTTCGATAAATGAGTGGTTCCATATTTTCTTCTTTAACTTTTTGTCAATTTGAATAGAAATTGGAGTTGAAATGGGTGTACCAAAGGGAGTGCCACCATTATTTATTATTATTATTATTATACCAGATTTATATAGCGCCCTTTTCATGATAAACACGTTCAAAGGCGCTTTACATATAGCAACTGCAGCCACACAGGGCGCGAAATCACCCTCTACTAGTACAGACACAGAGCGATCTGACTAGAGGGACAGAGCGAGACAAAGCCCCCAGAACAGACAGAGAGAACTTTTCAGATACAGCCGTGTCCGGCTAACTTAGCCTAGCTCTTTTCGAATAGACAGTCCGGTTCTTTAACGTGCCCGGTGTATAGTACCGATACACCCGAAAAAAAACCAAAGAAAAATATCAAACAGGGAATGCCACGCACCAAAAGCGCAGCCTCCTCAAAACGAACCCCCAGCACGCAAACGCGTGCACCACACACACACACACACACACGCACACACACACACACTCAAAAGCTTACACATCAGGACAAAACGAACAACAACACACACACACACACACACACACACACACTCAAAGCCAACACATAAGGACAAGACGAACAATAAGCATACACACACGCGTGCACACAAAGTCAACATACAAGGACAAAACGAATAAACAAAGGAACACAGTGGGGCACCGCCTTGGAACGGTCAGTGGCAAAAACACCACTGGGAAGCTTAAACCGGTTTATGGTGCGCACCCAACCTCACTCTTACCCCCACCATGTTCCAAAGACATGGGACAGTGTAAATAAAAGTAATCCCCTCCAGGTGAATCTCTAACACACGTAATGGAAACAAAAAGGCATGGCATGTAAAACATAAAAATGCTCGTGTATAAATATATAAAAAGCAAACCTTAAGAACCAAAAACGTATGTACTCAATGCCTTTTCAGAAGACAGAGCAACAAGAGAAACACCCTTAAGAGCCCGACGAAACAGGCCAGAAGACAAATATCAAAACAATTCAGTCCTGGTAGGATTTAAAACTGCTCATCATAGAGTCCTCCCCCTCTTCCGTCAGACGCAATCAAAGAGGGAAGCGTAGTGTCCAACTGTAAACGGGTTGAACACTAAACATGCGGTATGTCTCAAAACAGTTGAGTCGTAACCTCTTTTAATAAAACGTTTGATAATCTTTCCAAATACATTTGGAAAATTACCATGACCCAAGATCTTACGAAGTTTGTAAACCACATCCCCATAAAAAACGGGTTTAGAAATACCTTCTCGCAGAAGTGTCTTTAAATTACTATTGAATTTTAAAACTAAATCAGAATTACGATAATATAATTTAGTAAAATATTTACGCAATTTGTAATAACGGTAGCATTGATGAAGAAGTTTACTTGTAATATATTGATTGCGTTCATTGAAATGCTTGACATGACTACACGCTCTGGCAAACCGAATTAATTGAGAAATATATACCCCATAAGATGTAGCCTGGGAAGCCGTCTTTCCTGGGAAGAACCAGTACAGGCCTCTAGTTAGGTGGGAGACATTCAAGAGCATCTCAGAAATTTCCAGTGCCTGGACCGGGATTCGAACCCCGGACCTCTGGATTGACAGTCAAGCGTGTTACCATTAGACCACCGACCCACCCTTATTTGTAAGAACTTCTGTGTGCTCAGATACAATGTCTCCCAGAGTTTCTTCATCTGAGTCTGAAGAGTTTTCACTGTCTGTTGGGATTGCATCTTCAGTAATCATCTCCGGGTCGAAAGTATCTTCATCCTCAGAGGATTCTTGTATAGTGTTCGTTTTATGCCTCCGTCTTGGTGGCGGTAAACGCCTACTATTAGTGTTCTTAGATGCAGTACGGTTTAACTTCGGAAGTGATTGTTTGTAAGTGTCTTTAAGTTTTACTAATGTTTGTTTACTAGTACATTGTTTGCTGACGCGACCATCTTTTACTTTCCCGATTTTGTCACATGCCTCTACCGTGCCAGTGTTTGGTTTAACAGGTGATTTGCCTTGCTGCTTTCTGGGTTTCATCTACAAATACGTGGAAAAAGTTATAAATGATGGTATGTAAGCACACATTAATTAACTAGATATAAACTATTGAACCGACGAATGTAAGTTTTCTACTTATATAATTTTATACTTTATATATAATCATATAATCCAAATGTCTAAGACGGAACGTTACATAACAAAACCATTGTTACACGTTTATGTGTACGTAATTCTGTATGTTTACATTTACTTATATATATATATATATATATATATATATATATATATATATATATTTGCTAAATACGTTTAAGATTTGTATGATATGATATCAGTAACAAAAGTTTAACCTTCAACTGAAGAAAGCCTAAACCATCTGACTTCGCTTCTAGCTAGGTTTGGTGAAAATCCTTTAGCCTGTTCATTATTTTTTATTATCATTTTGCTGTCACGCATCAAAGCACATAACCTTTGAAAAAAAATCATCTAAAGTTATTTCTTTTTCAACTCTATTGGCTCCTAAAAGGGCCAAAGTGTCCCTATTTGAATAGATTTGATATAAGACATAACATGGTAAAGAACCTTATAATGATGCTCCGGACAAGGTTTTATGAAGACCCATTCAGGAGTTAGAGAGGAATTTAGTAAGAAGGTATCTCTATTTTGCAATTCTAGCAGCCCATAAAAGAGGCCACACTAACTGAATAAATTAGTTAAAGAACCTAATAAAAGTTCGATGAAGATCCATCAAGCGGTTGAGGAGTAGTCATTTAAAGGCATTTGTAGCTTTAGGTCTAGTGCCCTTAATCCAACAAATTTGAGAAAGGACCTTATACTGGTCTCTAGACCAAGTTTGGTGAATATCCATCAAATGGTTCATGAGTAGTCTTTAAAGGTATTTCTATTTTGAACTCTAACCGCTCCTCAAAGGGACCAAGCGCCCCTAACAATAATTTTGGTGACGATTCTTATAATGATGCTATAAATCAAGTTTGAAGAAGATCCATTGAGTGGTTCATGAGATAAAATCATTTAAGGGAATTTCTAATTTTAGCTCTGATAATCCCTCAAAGGGGCCAATCGTCCCGATCTGAACCAGTTTGGTAGAGGATGTTATAATGATGCTACAGACTATGTTTGATAAAGATCCATCAAGCAGTTCATGAGAAGTTCCTTAAATGTTTTTCCTATTTTTTTTTTTTTTTTTGCTCTATCTGGCAGTAGTTGCCCTCAAAGAGGCCAAGATTAACCATTTGATCAACCTTTATAGAGATCTATCCCAAAATTCTACTGACCAAGTTTTGGTATAAATGTAACCAGTAGTTTCAGAAGAGAAAATTTTTAAGTACAATGTTGACTCAGGAAGACAGACGATGGACACCGTACAATCCACCTAAAAGGAGACATGAATATAACATTGATTGTGTTGTGTAAAAGAGAACTGGTATGACTGACAAATACAGTTAAATGCAAAAATTGAACATAATATAAAAACTGTTGTTTTGTGAAAGAATACAGTTATTAATGAGAATATTTAGTTGCAAAGACAATGTTATTAGGTATTGTTATAATGCTTAGTATTATGTATTATGTATAACTTAATGCCAACTAATAACTAAACACGGGAAATCTTACTCATTGTAATGAAAAGCTAGTTGTATTTGGCAAATAGAATAGTTACGACTAAAATGATTTTAGAACTTTGTTCGTTGCTGACAATAATTATTGCGGTTACTGAGTAATTAAACTTCAAAATCTTTTTGTTGTTGTTAACACAATACTACAATATGGTTTACGAATACCCATCTGCAAATAAGTAGGACCAATGTGCCTAGTTTAATAGCCAATAGTGTCTATAGCGTAGCAGTTCAGTTAACTCTGAACAATACGGACAGCATGGTAAAACCATTGGCAAATCAGTTCAAATCTTCTGACTTTGAACACCTGCCCCTCCCCACTGTTTGAAACCTTAATTTTTTCATGTGAGGAAACCATCCAGTTGACACAAAGAAAGTCATATACCCAGATATCCGTGCGTGCCAAAAATAATGCAACTAGAGTCCTCCTCCTCAAAGAACATCTTGAAAGTTGCAATATGGCCTATGATAGTGTGTCAGTTTGATGATACTAAAACCAAATCCATTCCTCCTTTAATTTCAAAATGAGAACTGTGACTGTCTTTACTGTTTAAGAGCTCTCGCACTATTTTCAATATACAATTTAAATAAATATTATCTTGCTCTATGTCCAATTTTGTAAATTCACAGTGCTCTATCTCCCGATAGAGCAATACACCTTTAACATTTTTTTCTATTTTTGTCAAATTTGCTCTATCTCCAAAGCGAAAAATGTATAATTGCAGAAAAGTAAAAACGAAATGTATTTAAAAGCATTTACAGTCTGAAAGAACTAAGCGCAAGGAACAAGTAGATATATTTATCATCATTTTCGCCCAGAAATAAAGAAACTAGACGAGAGTTAAACTTTGGAAGCGATTTTCGCCACGTTTAAAAATGGTAGATAGAGCACCGTTCCACTCACGCGACGAAATATCAAACAAACTGTTTTCGGTTTACACTCATTTTTGTACTTTTATGATCAAACAACGAATAACAGAAAGCCTAGTTTCTAGATCATATTATTTTGTGTTTCACACATTTTCAAACTCAAGTGTCTTTGAATAAAGATCATATCGTAATTCAAATCATAATATACTTCTTATTTGATCTTTCATAGGACCTACTTCCCTAGCATATTTAAACTTGTACGTATACCATTATAATTCTTGGTTTCGGACATTAAATAGTATAACTGATGTTTTTGTGTGAAGTTATCATTTAAAGAGATCAAAGAAGATTGCGTCACTCCTTGAAGTAATAGATCCAAAGTGTGTAAAGAAGAAGGACACTTAAATTATCAAGGACAATTCAGAAACAGTACAGATCTACTTAATTTTTGTTAGCCCCGAAGTAAATCAAAGCGCTGAAAGCACAGAGAGGTTGAAACCTTTCGGTAGGCTGTTAACAAATTATAATCTGAAGAAAAACATGTTGTTCTGGTAAGGAGTGTGTATGTAGCCTTCACTTACTGCAAAAGAGTTGTAACTTTACATACAACTTTTTTTCAATAAGCTTGATCAATGTATCTGAAACAGATCTGCTCGCCAAAGAGTAGTAAGTCAGGTTACAACACTTTTGCGGTTAGAAATTGACTGTTAAAAGTTTTAAAAAGTCATGCAATATAGGTGTAAGGAGATGTAAGTCAAATATTTCGGATAAGTATAACTCTAGAATAAAGAATTTCTTTTCTTGAGTCATTTCAACTTTTCCAACACATCTTCAGATTTTCTCAAATATGCTTTTCCATCTCAAATTGGGTAGTATTTTGCTTTTCTTGAAAACTTTTCAAAAATGCAGGAACCGCAGTTTTGCGGGCAACCCTCTTTTACTTGGCACAAATGTTTGCCATTATCAGACGACACTGAGAACCCTAACTCAAAGGTCTTAGTCACAGTTGGAGATCAAACGGTGACAGATTTTCTTGCTTTCAAGTCCATTACTTTGTCATACAGAAAGGTTTGAATAATAGTTGGCACACATATTTCCCAGGATGAGACAGTGTGAGACAACGTCTCATGCGCGATTCCAGATCCTAGCTCTGAGGTCAATGTCAAACTTGGAGGCCAAAAACCAAGGGGGCTTTGTTCTGTCATGTCCGGTCTGTATATTAATAATCCTTAAAGGGACTTTAAAATTGGCAAAAATATACCCTATAAAAAGACGAAATATCATGCGCAACAACTAAAACACTAGCTTAAAGGTCAAGGTCACTCTTAGAGTCAAATAACAATAATGATTTTTTCCTGTATGGTCAATAGCTCTGTCATGCATTCAGAAATTTTCAAAATACTTAAAAGAAATATTCCCCATCATCGGACAGTGTTTCACAGGTGATACCCGTACCCCTAGGTCAAAGGTCAAGCTCAAATTCGAAGTTCAAATACAACATTGATCTTTTCTTTTCTCGTATGTAAAATATTTTAATATAAGCAAATGTGTCACATGGACCAAATTAAAAAAAATGTTGCTGTATTTCCTTCATAGTTACTTCTCTTAATTATGATTTCTTACATCTTTTTTTCTCATATTGTCCCATCAATATCAAAATAAAGTGATAACCACAATTGAAATTAAATCCTTTTTTCGCATTGATCGATGTTATAAGTAATCAACTATCAGAGGAATTTTAAAGTTCAAATATCAAACCTTTATTTGATGAATATGTGGGATGATAAGTAAACGTTTGACATGCGGTTACCATGACACCTTTCTGAGCAATACAATCAGTTTATACATGTAGTCTCGCTATCTTTTATCCATTTATTTATATTTGTTTCCGTCTGGACAGTATCGATATGGTCATCTAAGGCTCTAGAGGGAACCTGCTTCGCTGTTATCCAAAGTATATGGGCGACTTTTACCAGGTAAATATAATGGATTCTAAGTGACTGTCTTGGTCAAGAGGTTTACCAATTTGTAAATAGGAATGCAAAATGTTCCAACAGTTGTCCTATTAATACATGAGATTGTAAAATGAAGTTGAAAAGAAATAAAGATTTTCAGGAAGTTCAAATGTCCTTTCCTTGAAATAGATATTCAAAATTCGTTGAAGTATTTGAATGGAAGATGTTTCTTTGAAAGGCGGAGTAAAAATTGTATCCCATTTTTAAATTTAAAAAAAAACCGAAAAAAAAAACAACAACATATAAGTATCAATGTAATAAAAAGTAGAAAAAATGTCCAAAGTAACAGTTCATACAGTCTGCATACGGTCAGTCTATGCAGGGCCATTTCATATAGTCTACATATGGTCAGTTTATGCTGGGCCTGCTAATAAAGTCTACAGATGTAGGGCCAGTTCATAAAGTCTACACATGGTCAGTCTATATAGGGCCAGTTCATAAAGCTTACATAGGATCTGTCTAAGCATGACCAGTCCATGTTGGATTTAACGTTGCACCGACACATGATAGGTCATATGGCGACTTTCCAGCTTTAATGGTGGAGGAAGACCCCAGATGCCCCTCCGTGCATTATTTCATCACGAGCGAGCACCTGGGAAGAACCACCGACCTTCCGTAAGCCAGCTGGATGGCTTCCGCACATGAAGAATTCAACGCCTCGAGTAAGGCTCGAACCCACATCGTTGAGGGGCAAGTGATTTGAAGTCAGCGACCTTAACCACTCGGCCACGGAGGCCCCTCATAAAGCCTATACTAGTATAGGTCTTATGGCCTGGTCTTACGGAATATATAGAAAATATATAAATGGCAAATTCATAAAATCTACACATTCTACGTAAGGTAAGTCAATGCAGAGCCAGTTAATAAAGTCTACATAGGGTCAGTCTATGCAGGGCCAGTTCATACAGTCTACATAAGGTAAGACCATTTAGGGCCAGTCCATCTGGTCTACACAGGGTCAGTCTGTGCGAGGCCTGTTCATACAATGTACATAGGGTCAGTCAATGCAGGACACTTAAAAACAACAACAGTCAAATATATGTATATAGGGGCAGTATATGCAGTGCCAGTTCAGAGAGGCTACATATGGTCAGTCTATACAGGGTCAGTCCATAAAAAATAGTGTAGATCTATGCAGGGCAAGTCCATAAAGTCTACATAGGATCAGTCTACGCAGAGCCAGTCCATTAATTTAAACGTAGTGTCAGTTTATACAGACCAAGTTCATTAAGTCCACACAAGTTTAGTTTATGCAAGGCCAGTTCATACAGCCTACATGTGGTCAGATTATACAGGGTCAGTCCATAAATCAAGATAGGGCAGGTATATGCAGGTCAATTTCCTAAAGTCTACATAGGTTCAATATATGCAATGCCGGTTGATACATTCTACATAGGATCAGTCTATGCAGGGACAGTTGATACATTCTACATGGGAGGCCTGTTGGTTAGGGTTAGGGTTAGGGTTAGGTTTCAAAGTCTTCATAGGATCAGTCTATGGAGAGCCAGTTTATAAAGTTTAGATACGGCCTGACTATGCAAGGCCCGTTCCTACAGTCTATACAAGATCATAGAATCTACATAGGGTCTGTTCGTTTCAAAGACAGTTCATGCAAGTAGAGTTCATAAGGTTTACACAGGGTCAGTCTATGCAACATCAGTTCATCAAGTCTATAGAGTGTAAACCTATACAGTGTCATTCCATAAAATCTACATAGGTTCTGCCTATGCAGGGTCAGTTCATATAGTCTACTTATTGTTCGTCTGTACAGTGCCAGTTCATAAAGTCAGCATAAGATCCTTCTAAGAAGGGCCAGTTTATACAGTCTACATAGGGTCAGTCTGAATACGGCCAGTTCATACAGTCTACATTGGGTTAGTCTTTGCAGTGTTGGTCCATAAAGTTTATATAGTGTAAGTCTATGCAGCGCCTTTTCATAAATTCTACATACGGTCAGTCTATGCAAGGCCAGTCTATAAAGTCTATGTAGAGTCATTCTATGCAGAGCCAGGTCAAAATATCAATATATGGTCAGTCTATGCAGGGCCAATTCATAAATTATACATACGGCCAGTCTATGCAGGGCCAGTTCATATGTCTACGTAAGCTCATTCCTTGCATGTCCATTTCATAAACTCTACTTATGATTAGTCTATGCAAAGCCAGTTCATAAAGTTTACAGTCAGTCTATACCGTTAAATACATTATGTGTTTCATTTCTTTTCTTTGCTACATCAAATGAAACGTCGTCGTTAACACGTAATCAATTATCTTATCCATCTAGTTTCTATTGTCAGGCATGCTGTAATGAATAGCTTTTTTATATTTATTCGAAACTTTGAAAACCTAGTTATGAAGTTGCTGTAAGTTTTAAGTTGCTGCCTAAGCTTTCATTGTTTGAAAAAAAAAATTGTTCTGTAGTTTTGTCAGTTTGCTCTCTGGTATATTTCATTGAACCTTTCGTTTAAATCATGTAAATGTTGTTTTCTATTTTTACAGTCAAGCCTCAAGGGTAAGGATTCACCCTGTGATATACAATGCTTTCATGAAAGGAGAAACTATCACTACTAATATTGTCAGTACCTCTGAACTTCTAGATAGAACTCCAAAGGGAATCGCTGAACTTGTACAGTGGGGGAGTTTAATATTGCTCGACTTTGAAGTGCCCATGGAGATAGGTATGATATTGGTCAACTTTCTAACTGCACATAACAATAGGTATAATATCGCTAGACATTTTAATTGCCCGTGTCGTTATGTATGATATTACTCAATTTTAAATTGCACATTTCAATATGTATTACATTATTGTTTGCGTATAAATATCTGTTAAGGGGAAACATAGATCTTAAATCCGAATGGGATCCAGAGTTACTTTTATTTCTGTCTTCTAGCCTCCTTCGGCGGTTCCCTTAGTAATATAAGGAATACCGCTATAGGTGTCGTGGATATCCTGATTTTATTTTTATCTTACCTTATTTATTCACACATTGGATATAAAACAAAAGTAAAACTTTATTAACAAAATTATTTCATTTAATTTTTATCCATTCATTTTATCATGAACACAACCTTCCGTAATAACATCCAACTTATTTCGAGTAACCACTAAGTCGACTGAAGTCATTGTATTTATAAAAGGCTTTTTCCGCCATGAAGACTATTTAAAACAAAAGAAAGGAACGAAAAGCATGAAAACATGTTAAATGCAAACCACGAATATAATATAAGAGCCGACGGAGAACTTAAAAATAAAATGATAGGGTCCGACGGAAAATTCAAACAATACATATTAAATACAATCGCTAAGTCTGCGACACACCCGGCGACCAAGAAAAATACAAGTATCATAAAATCATAATTACTGAAACATCTGAAATATTTCTTAGTTACATCCTTTTATCATCACTATTATTACATCTTACTAATGCAACTTTCAATATTATTAATATCAAATTACATGAAATTCCAAAATCATTACACTTAATTGAAGCATATGATCATATCATATTTTCCATCATTCTGCCTTAAGTACACTTATAAATATTCATTTTTTTTCACAAAGTCCGTACCAGTTTATATCAGTTATAAATAACTCATCTGTCAACACTCACATAAGTCTCTTCACCGATTATCTCTTCACCTCTGTAGGTATAAATCATCTTCTATGTTATACTTTGGTAGAGAGCTACTCTTCTAATATCTTGGACATTGTCTATGTCAAATGATGTAACACTATCGACGTCATCATCGTGTACATTAAAAACGTCATCACCCTGCACGTCATCATCCTGCACACTTTTAATGTCATCATGTACATCATCATCTTGCACACTTTCTATGTCATTCTGCATGTCATCATCCTGCACACTTTCTACGTCATCGTGTACATCATCACTCTGCAACCTTTCTACCTCATCCTGCATATCATCATCCTGCACACTTTCTACCTCATCCTGCACACTTTCTACATCATCCCGTACGTCATCATCCTGCACAAGTTCTACGTCATCCTGTCCGTCATCATCTTGTACACTTTCTACGTCATTCTCCAGCACGTCACCGTTTATGCTTACATCAGGCTCACGATCATCAAAGTCCGGTAACACTTCGTTTCTATTATCATCAATATTGTCTTCAGCCACTAATCTGTCATTCATACTGCGTTCATTTGCGTCTAGCATAACATCAATGTCAAAATCATTAATAGCGTCATCCATCACGATAAGTTCTGCGCATCTCCTTTGATGTATCCTCTTTTAATGTTAAACATATATCGGTTTACGTCAGCTCCTGAAACACCGTGTATCATGGATAGATAATTTTTAAGATATCCTTTACGAATGAATGATGATCTGCAGTTTTCAATCACACACCAGTATTTTTCAATGTAACTGTGTTATTTTATAAGACATGTCGTCTTAGATTCCTGTAGTTTGTGTATTGTCTCCGACATGTATCACATTGGTACATATTTTTTTCTTTATCTTAATTTTTCACAAATTTAAACTTCAATAATGCACACGACTACCTGTCGGCCAAGAATATGAATGAATAATTACACAATTGTCTAAACCCAATAAATTCGTGCTTTCTATTCAATAACTTTCTCCGGTGGAGTTTATTAATGCATTGTGTAAAGATGATTCCCGCACTATTAAACATTCATACACTTTCACGTGAAATTGTGTTTTTGTTCAATTTCACTATATCTGTACTCGCAGTTCCCTAAATGAGACAGTCCTATAGTACTAAATATAACACTTTAATTGTCAAAGGTTTGTTTTATTTTGTCTGTCGCAGTTTTTGCGGCATTTCGCTCCGATTTTCTTGAGGAGCTATTTCATAACTGTAGATTATCATGACCAGTAGTATTTTTGATACCTGCTGTTATTTTGTTAGTAAATTGTGCAGTTTCTAGTTGAAATAATAGTTTCAAAGGTCGACGATTCGTCCTGACGACAACATCACTTTTGCTGATCTAATTTCTCCGTCAAAACTCTTTGGCAAGTCAATTATTTTTCCGTATTTCCAACAACCGCGAGGCAAATCTTGCTTTATAAGGACGACCTCACCGTTAAACGGTGTTTCTGCTGATTGCAGTTTTCCAGATTTCAGTTTTGATTGAGTTCTTTCTCCCAAACTCAGGAGAAACTCATTACGCCAGAGTTTCCAAAAGGAATCTAGAAGTCTATGACCTTTCTTCTACAACTTCAAAATTTCTTTCTAAGGCAAGTATTTTTCGTCACCTTTGTCTCTTTTGACTGTTTCTGGAAGACCAAGATTTCTGTTTAACGAAAGAAATGACTTCGACGTACACGAGGGGTCGAGAATTTAATACAGCTTCTGTTCTTTCAATAATGTTTGCATTTGCATGTTTGTAACTAGAGTACGACCGATTGTTTTCGGGAGTGTTCGTTTTAGCAATCCTACAAATCGCTCGTAGTACCTTCCAATCCAGGGTGAAACTTCGACGATAAACACTAGGACATTTAAGTTATTTAAGCTTCAAATGCATGACACTTAATCAGTGTTTACTTCATCATAACTGATTTCAAAACTTTCATAGGTAAGTAATACAATACTTGATTTTACTAGGTGTCTTAACGAGGTTATTTGATGTGCATTACCCATAAAGATTAACGGAGTACTGTTAGACAGAACAGACTAAATTAGAAATGATTAAAGAAATAACACAAAGAACGAAACGACTTTTTAAAACATTAACATGGCACTAAAACTGTTTATGACATTGAATAAAGTGTGTAAGAATATTTTTGGCAGCCTTAAATGCCAATCCAGTGAGATGGATAATATTCAGTTCTGTTGACACGCCGATCTAAAGGATACCCTGGCCTCGGGAATCCCTTGAAATAAATAGGCGTTCTACCTGAAAGCCATTCACCCCACCAACCAAAAGTTCCAGATGTAACAACTACGTTGTCACACAGTGCCATTAAAGCCATATCATCTCTAGATTATGTGAAGTTACTGATCACATTCCCTTTTTACACCATTCCTTGTCATTGGATAACACTATACATTGTACTTTGGAATACTTTTTGAGAAAGATCTCCTTAGCTCGTTTAATATACGCTAGATCTGCAACAGAAAACCCTCTCTTTATTTGTCTTTCATTCAAAAAGTCTTCTCGTCGAATATGAATACATACTTTTTTATAACCATTTTTGTCGATTCACGCATAAACTGATCATATTGTGTATTCTTTTTAAAGTTAAAACTTTTCTTAATATCTCTTGTGACTTTTCAAAAAACAGGCATGAATGGAAACATCCATACATAGTTATACTTGACTTCATTTGAATTCAAAACACCATCGGGACATTTGCTAAACAAAGCTGTGCACTCATATCTAACCATATTATCTTATACTTCCTTTTTGTCAACAGCATTTGGCAAATCGATATATTTAGCTAAAAGACATTGCTTTGGTAGAACTGGTACAATGCCATAAGTGTATGCCACACCCAACACAGCAGCAACTTGAAACATTTGATTTCCAAGTCGTCCACGACTTTCTGATGTCACAAAACGCTTGCAAATATCTGATCTGTTTCTTGCTGTTTTAGATTCATTGACCGCACTTAAGTTTTTTTCCGATTTGAGTATGACAATTTCTCTGAGTGTCTTCAGTTCTAAATCAGTTCTCCAAGACAAATAAAAGCAACCTTTGTTGTGATAATCTATTTCATCAACGGCTGTTGTTTTACTTTCCTGTGATCTAAAAGTCCATTGATGTAATATGGAAACAATGGAATACCCAAATATATACACGATTAATACACATCCATTGAACGGTGAAAAGGACGCGCTCTTTCTTCGCTGAGACATAACTTCGTTTGCTTTTTTTCTAAATGGTTATTATTTGGAATGAAAGTACATACTATGTCACAATACGATTGAGATTTTGAAACTGTTTTACATTATCATTATCCAATCTGAATATACTTGTATAGACGGACAGGTGTTATTTGTTTTGCTTTTGTCAAATTCGTCAATAAATGTTGTTGTATATGTTTTATGCAACTACAAACTGAAACATTGATGATTCTTTTTTTTTTTCAACGCTTCCGTGCAGTATCAGTAACAGTTACAATGCCAACTGTAAACAATTTAATTTCTACAGTTTATCGTTAGTGTAAAGATTATGCCTCATTTCTTATATATTAGGTGAAATAAAACTCAATCTGGATGTAACATAAGAACTTTCGACGAGTTAATTTTACATTACTGATTTACAACGTATTTGTTACATTTACAAATAATGAAAATTGAATAATTCTTTCAATAGATTAACAATCTTGTACATAACTGAATAAAAAAGAAGATATTGGCAATTAGATATTTACAACTGGTCACAAAATGCATAAAATAATAAAAGGTTCATGTATGATAAGGGGTGTTTTGGCCCCCGATTAAATTTTGTTTTTAGATGCATCATTAGGTTATAAAATATGTCTATTTTCTTGATTTAGTTGCCAAATATTTGAATAGAGTCACTATTTTTTTTAAAAAAGATACTGATTTATATATACATACGTCCAAGTGTGTGAATATTTGCTTAATGAGGGAGTATGCTTTAAAGAAATGCCATATTATTTATTTTAATTAGAAATTTACCTGATCATCCATTGCTAATATAGTGTGAAATTTATTTTGATATTTAATACCCAATATAATACTTGAATAAGAAAAAAATGTAAAGGGAGAGAACTCTTCTTTACTCAAAACAGCTGAATATTAAGGTAAAAATTAACTAAAATGTGCATGTTTCCAAAGTTCCACAATAAAGACGCATCAAGGAATGGTAATTGTTTTATATCTATTTTATCTAATTTTGTAAGTTTAGAAATTGTCATGGTTACAAATCTAATGACTTGTTACCATGGTTACAGATTGATTTTTAACGCAGTTAAGAAAAAGGCATCTATTATTTCGCCTCAATTACTCAAGTTTGGTTTGATATATTAAAAAGAAACTTCTATAGGTAAACTATAGTAAGACAAATGTGTTGGTGTCCTATGGAGTCTGTGGAGTTAAAATAAAGACAAGAGGACCATAAAGATCCTAGATTACTTACCTGAATTACACTGCTTGCTTGAACAATTTTGGTAGATGGTCATGCAAGAAAAATGTTTGTCAAATTATTTTGAAATAGGGTATGTATGTTCTGACAAGATGAATATAAATTTCCACTAAACAAATATGGACAGGTAAGGTGTTTGTAGGGGATAACATATGAGACTAAAAAAAAGAGAGACAAAATAAAAAAGTGTAAAAAACTAGACGGGGTGTTTTTTCTTTTAGATTTACCATAGTCATACACAGATAACTAGCCCCATCTTTAAGCAGTCATGATTTTTAACAAACAACTTGGCTTGAAGGAATTTGGTACATGGTCACGGAACACTGCTGGCAAATTAGTTTGAAATCGAACCAGCAATTTGAGAGAAAAAGGGATTCGATTTTAGAATTTTTCATATAGACATATAGGAGAAACCAGTCCTACCATTTGGTTGCTTTATAGGAACAATATGATCTGAAGTCGGTAAAGAGTCACTAAAGAGACATTTCTATAAAATTATTTCCTTTGGTTCCTGGGGTTATTCCTTTCAGTCTCCATAGGAACAAGAATTCAGCATGATTTAAAGGAATCCGAAAAGGAACCACACAAGGGCCATTCCTGTGAAGTTAAGTTGAAATTGGCGTAGTGGTTTAAGAAGAGAAGGATGTTTATTTTTTATTTTTTAAAGTGTTGACGATCCTAACACTCCATGCTCTGGTAAGTTAAAACTAATATTTAGACATAAAACTTCATGTTGATAATGTATACCAAGTTTCATTTTAATTTGATGGAAACTGTGCCAGTCAAGAACACAATATTTCAAACACAATATATGCCTCTCAGGTTATCAAAACCAGTGGTCACAAAAAAAAAAACGTAATCGAAATGACATCAACAAGAGCTGTCAAAGGAGACTGCCCGCTCGACTATTTTGATGCTGGATATTTAAACTGTGCACATCTCAGGAAGCTGGAGTTGTCACTGAAGTGTTTAATGACTCCAATATGGATGAAGATATTGGGCAATAGCTTGAGTCTGTGTTAAATGTGTTAACAGAGATAATGTAAACATAAAATAAGCATAATTCTGAGCTAAAAAGGAGGCATAATTCATAAAATATTGGTGCAATGTGTTAACAGAGATAATGTTATCAAAACATAAAATAAGCATAATTATGAGCTAAAAAGGAGGCAGAATTCATAAAATATTGGTGCAAGAGTGATGTACCTTGTGTCATATGATGTGGGTGATGATGTGGAACAACTAATTTAAGTTTGAATCAAATCCATTTAATAATTACTGAGATAGAGTGAAATGCACGAAATATTAACCTGAAGGTCTAAGTAAAATGGGCAGATAATTCAAGAAGTACTGATGCTAAAGTTATGGTCCTAGTGTCATTTGATGTGAGTGATAGTGTGGAACAACTATTTTAAGTTTGAATAAAGTCTTCTCTGTAATAATAGAGATATAATGAAAATGCATAGAAATTAACTAAAAGTTTAAGTGAAAAGAAGGCATAATTCATGAATTATTGCTGCTAGAGTGAGTGAATGAGTGAGTTGGGTTTTACGGTGAATCGACACAAAATGGTCATATATCGCCGAAAAGAAGTCATATCGCAGAAGCCAACTGTAAAGCATAAACATTGATGTAAAAATGTAAAGGATACCTAAAGACATCCATGTAAAGATGTAAAGAACACTATGAATAATGTAAAACGTATCTAAAAACATCCATGTAAAAATGTAAAGCATATCTAAAATCAGCTATGTAAAAATATATATATGTATGTGTTAAAATATCAGCTGCAAACATAATAATATTGCAAGATGTAAATAAAAATATCAAATGTTAGATTTTTTGATATATTCCTATCTGCTTTAAAAACGATGAAATATTTCCGACTGAAACGTTTTCAAATAACTTTTCAAAGATTGAACGTCATAATATGTACTGCGTTGTGTAGCAAAGTCCACACAGTCGATTGAAATATGTTTAATAGTTAGCGGTGTTTGACATGGTACACATTCGGGTTGATATTCTTTATTCAAAAGATAAGAATGAGTCAAACGGGTTTGCGAGAAAGAACAACTTCCTCCCTGCGAACACATTTGTTCCCTTGCTGCCATTCCCCTAGTGTAGGTTTGATATCATGACGTTTATTGAATGAAGCATTGTTCCATGACGATTGCCATTTAGATAAAATGTATTTATTTATACTGGACCTAAAATCGGGATGTTGTAATTTCAAATTTGATTGCTGCTAGAATTATGGACCTTGTGTCTTATGTGGGTGATGATGTGGAACAAAAATTTAAAGTCTGAATCAAATCCATATAGTAATAACTGAGAAAGAGTTAAACTGCACCAAAACTAACCTTAAATTCTAAGTAAAAAGGGGACATAATTCATGAAATATTGGTGTACGGTTAATTGTCCTTGTGTCGTATGATATGACTGATGATGTATAACAACTATTTGAAGTTTGAATCAAATCCTCTCTGTTATAACACAGATATAATAAAATATTGCTACTAGAATTATGGACCTTGTGTCATATGGTGTGGGTGATGATGTGGAACAACTTTTTTAAAGTTTGAATCAAATCCATTTAGTAATAACTGAGACAGAGTCAAAATGCATCAAAACTTTAACCTTAAATTCTAAGTGTAAAGGGGGATAATTCACGAAATATTGGTGTGGGAGTTATAGCCCGTGTGCTGTATTATGTGGTTGACGACGAGGATTAATTCTAAGCTTGAAACAAAGCCTTCAAGCAATTACTGAGATAAAGAGAAAGTGCATTAAAACTTTAACCAAGGTGCGGACGGGGAAAGACGCCGAGTCCGAGTAGGACAGCTCTCCATACTCCATACTTCGTATATCTGAGCTAACAAACATAAATGTTTCCGTGTTACATTGACCTTTGAATTAGGGCATCGCATCTTGCATGTAACAAGTTGGTTGAATAATACCGGTTATTGATTATCAATCCAGAAAAATAAATTATATACAGTCCTCGAAGAATTGCACTCTCTGGACCTTCAAATGTCACCTTGCTCTTGGAAAAAAGTAGTCGAAATCCTGCAAGTAGTCCATCACCTTGTTAAAAGTTTTTTGCAAAAATAACTAAAAATGATGCTTCATTATATTTTAAAAGTAATGTCTGGACACAAATCTGACTGACTGGACTAGCTAACAGATGGTACAGCAGAATACTGTATGTATAAAAAACACACTTTCAAATGTAAGGAGTCTAATAACAACACATTTAATTTTTTTTTGGTTGGATTTAA
The DNA here is from genome assembly GCF_021730395.1 of Mercenaria mercenaria. NCBI lineage: Eukaryota > Metazoa > Mollusca > Bivalvia > Venerida > Veneridae > Mercenaria > Mercenaria mercenaria. The sequence goes on along the minus strand of NC_069361.1, from coordinate 120,387,261 downwards.
CGTCGCACCGACACAATTATAGGTCATATGGCGACTACATATTTAATATAAGTCCAGTAATTCTTTTAAAATAGCTAAACATGATGAGTACTTGAAACATTGTAAAGTGTTATTAGCAATAATAAAACTGACAAAGTGATGTTTGATAAATCAACTGACAAGCAATATATTATACAACAGCTTTTTAAAATAATAGTTTGTTTATTCTGTTCAGTTCGACATTATTTCAGTTTGGTATGACAGCCTGTATTTACACATCTTATTTATATTTTAGGGCATTGTCAATAACCCAAGTTATGAATTAAACACAAATCCCTTCTTGACACCCTAATTCAAATCCTTAAAATTAAATTCCTGTTAATAACCACTGTTTTCACACATAAAAACATTCCATTTTAAATCCTGAATCAACTTTGCTCGTTTTCTTTCCTGTTGTAGTTTTGGTATGTCTTTGAGGACTTGTTATAAGAAACAAAATAAATCAAGTTTTTCTTTATGGTATGAGTTCCATTTATATGAAAATAAAACATTCTCATAGTCTCAAACAATGTGTAGTTTCTGCAGCCTGAAGTTGTTTGTTTCTATATGTTATTTCTGTAACACAAATTTATTTCTGAAATATAAAGTGAAAACTGAACAGCACATTATCATTTAAGTATTTGTTTAATTAAAACAGTTTATTGCAGAAGAAAACAAGAGGGACATGATTGCCCTATATCGCTCACTTGAGTAGAGTTCCTTGCTTGAACAAATTTCTTAGCTAAAGCTTTAAAAACAAGACAATTACGGGAGTGAGTCAAGGTAAAGATTATGCAAGATTACTTTTGAAAACAAGAAAGTAGGGCAGTAGGTCAGACTGATGATCACTGAAAGCCTGTTTAAAGATCGGCATGCAAAACTATACATGTCATCCAAATTTCAAAGCTGTATCTTAAAAAACAAGAAAGTAGGTCAATGGGTCATATTCAAGGTCACTGAAAATCAGTTTTACGATCTGTGTGCAAAAATGTACATGTCATCCAAATTTCAAAGCTGTATCTTAAAAATCAAGAAAGTAGGTCAGTAGGTTACAGTCAAATGACCACCTAGTTACTTGGGGTCATACAGTAGTTGTAATTAGACATCCTTGGAAATATGATCTGATACCTTTTGAAGTACTTTTCCTTAATAACTCATATAAAAACAATGTGACCCTAGGGGCGGGCCTCTTTTCGCCTAAGGGGCATAATTTGAACAATCTTGCTAGAGAGTCATTAGGTAATGTTACATACTGAATATGAAAAGCCTAGGCCTTGAGCTTTCAGTCAAGAAGATTTTTTAAAGACGTTTTCTTCCAATGTAAGTCTATGTAAACTTAGGGCCTCTTTTTACCAATAGAGGCATAATTGGAACAATCTTGGTAAAGGACCACTAGGCAATGCAAAATTCAAAAGCATAGGCTATGCAGTTTCAGACAAGAAGATTTACTTTTCCTATATCAGGCTATGTAAAACTTTGGTCCCCAGGGACGTGGCCTCTTTTCACAGCAGGGCATAATTTGAACAATTTTTATGGAGGACCATTTGATGATGTCACATGCCAAATATTGAGGCTCTATGCCTTGTGGTTTTGGACAAGACCATTTTCAAAGTTGTCCCTATAAAAGTCTATTTAAACCATGTGACCCCCAGGGTGGGGCCATATTTGAACCTAGGGGAAAATTTGAATAACTTTGGTAGAGGACCACTGGTTAATGCTACATTCCAAATATAAAAGCCCTATGACCTGTGGTTTTGGACACGAAGATTTTAAAAGTTTTTTTCCTTTCGGTTGCCATGGCAACCAGAGTTCTACATGAAATTCAATTCTTTGAACAATTTTTAAAGAAGACTATCAAAGAAACATCCCTGTGAAGTTTCATCAAAATTGACCTTATGGTTTAGGAGGAGATGTTGTTTAAAGGAAAGTGTGGACGGATGGACGGACGACGGACGGCGAGCGATCACAATAGCTCACCAAGAGCCTTTGGCTCAGGTGAGCTAAAAAGAACAAAAGATACACAAGAAAAAGTTGTAAGTATAATCTTTATACTCTGCACATACTTACACTGGTTCCAAATGTATATATCATTCAGTAGTTTCAAAAATAATATCCAGAAAGCAAAATTGTCATTGACCCTAAAGTTTACAAGGCTTCAAGTATTGTATAATGGTACAAGTACATTGTTGTGTTTCTTCTATGTTAGCCTATATCATATACAAGGTTTCAAAGTGTTTATGCCCCCACCACTTTGGGGGGGGGGGCATATAGATTTGCTCTTGTCCTTCCGTCCTTTCGTCCGTCCGTCCGTCCTTCCGAAAATGTTGTGTCGCCCGTAGCTTTGAAAGTATTTGACGTAGAGTCACAAAACTTTACAGGAATGTTGGACAGCATGTGTAGTTGTGCACCTGGGGTTTCGCGTCCGGATTCATTCAGTCATGTAGAAGTTATGGCCCCTGACTTTGTAAAAATTGGTCATTTTAATGTTGTGTCGCGCGTAGCTCTGAAAGTATATGACGTAGAGTCACAAAACTTTACAGGAATGTTGGTCAGCATGTGTAGTTGTGCACCTGGGGTTTTGCGTCCGGATTCATTCAGTCATGTAGAAGTTATAGCCCCTGACTTTATAAAAATTGGTCATTTTAATGTTGTGTCGCGTATAGCTCCAAAAGTATATGACCTGGAGTAACAAAACTTTACAGGCATGTTGGTCAGCATGTGTAGTTGTGCACCTGGGGTTTCGCGTCCGGATTCATCCAGTCATGTAGGAGTTTTGGCCCCTGACTTAGTAAAAAAATGGTCATTTTAATGTTGTGTCGCGCATAGCTCCAAAAGTATTTGACCTACAGTCACCAAAGTTTACAGGAATGTTGGTCAGCATGTGCAGTTGTGCACCTGGGGTTTTTGCATCCGGATTCATCCAGTCATGTAGGAGTTATGGCCCCTGACTTAGCAAAAAATTGGTCAATTTAATGTTGTGTCGTGCGTAGCTCCAAAAGTATTTGACCTAGAGTCACCAAAGTTTACAGGTATGTTGGTCAGCATGTGCAGTTATGCACCTGGGGTTTTACATCCGGATTCATTCAGTATTGTAGGAGTTCTGGCCCCTGACCTGGGAAAAAATTGTCATTTTAATGTCATGTAGTGGGGGCATCTGTGTCCCATGGACACATTTCTAGTTTTTATATATAACTTAAACTTATAGTAAGTACATGTCATACACAGGGGCTTGGCCTTTTTGACCTTAGGGCAAATAATTGGGGGAATTATGGTAGAGAGTCAAACCCTTTTATCATATGCCAAATATCAAAGCTGTAGAGATAAAGCATTCTAAATCAGACCGGCAGTTTATGTGATGAATTTTTTTTCCCACTTTGGCTGCAGTGGCAACCGGATTTCTGCATTGATAACCTAGATTTGCAGTGCATGCCCCCTTAAGTAGATACCCACAGGCAACATGTTGGGCCCGCTCTTTGACCTCTGTTACCCTGACCTTTGAGATAGGAACCTGTGGTCTGCACAAGACACTCTGTCTTACTGAGGTTAACATTCCTGCCAAATATAAACACGATTACTTCATGCATGTCAAAGTTATGGTCCGGATAAACAAATTCGGACAGACGGACGGACGCACATACACTGAACAGCCATTTGGACAACTATGTCTTCGCTTCCGCAAGCAAACCTGACAAAAATATATGTAAAGTATTTTACAATACTGTCATAAAAATCGTGCTGTTTAATGAAGGTTGTAACACTGATTGCAGTATCTTTATTTGCTCAAAGTCATTATACAATGTATCATACAGGTTGCTGAAAACAAAAAGAGTTATAATGCATTTTTTCTTCTGAACAATGAATTTATAGATCAAGAAACTGCTTTTAAATTTCAAGGTAGTGAAGTAAATTTTCAACTGTTTACTTTCTTCAATGTAACTGGCCATTTTATGCAGTGAGGTGGAACGTGTCTGCAATATGCGAAGCTACGCTTGGTACTGATCACTCCTGTGGAGTTTCGTTGAAATCAAGCCAGCAGTTTGACCTAAGAAAGCCGGACAAACTTAATTTGAATGGACAGACAGACGGAAAGACCGACGGCGAAAGCAAAAACTGTATGTCTCCGCCATGTGACATAACTATTTTTAATGTAAGCTTCATGAACTTGTAAATGACAATAGAATTATATGATCAAATGACGTATAATGTTAATTTAATATAGGAATATTTAATATTTAAGTTTTCAATTGGTTCTTAAATATTATTCATGATACCCTTTCTAGCAAAATTCATAACTCACACAATTCAATCATGTGAAGATCAATGAGGCAGATCATGAGAAGAAATTGTTCAAAGTTTCTTTTCTAGCTTTAGCTCTGGCAGCTCTTGAATGCAATCAGACTTTCTCACAATGACAGGTCCTCTGAAAAAGATTTTTTTTTATTTTATGAATAGTTTTGGTAACGTAACACTATGCATTCTTTCTGTAACTTCCGAGAAGGTACGCCACTGAACACTCCCTAGGAAATATGTACCAACACGCGGAATTTGCTAAGCTACGTCCCTGACTGCTGGAATGTATTTTTACAAGAAATGTGATGGTTTTCATGTCTATGACTAGTTTTTATATAAAACTGAAAGTAGGCATTAAATGTGCTGACAAGAGTTGACATATGCATCTTATAAGGTAGCGGACCACCACTGACCAGCATTTCAAAAGGAAATATTCAACTCCCTGTTTTCTTTCTACATTGTTTTTTGTATTTATTGTTGTCAATTTATGATTGTGAGAATTTCTTGAAAAGTGTGTGTAACAAAAAGAAGAGATGCTACATAAAGATGCATATATAAAATCTGAAATGTTTGTATATTATATGTCATGAAACAATTAAAGATTTGAAGTAGTAATCTTTAATCTGTATAATAGTATTCTGAAACAGGTTTTTACGGATTATCCGGACAATAAATTCATAAAAATACTTCAAGCAAATATATACACTCACACAATTCAGTAATGTACTCTCAGTGGTTTATGAAAAAGTTGTTGAAATACTTTTGTAGGATTTCATACATAATCAGGCAGCTCCAAAGTACAATCAGACCATCTCAAAATACCTTTTCCACTGAAAAAGAAAGTTATACTTATTTATTAAAGTATTATGAAAGTGTAACATAACAATAATATTTTGACGAGGATCATATCTAATGGCATTTTATTTTTGTATATTAAAAATGTATTTTTGTGCTCATGCGACGTCATAAGCATGCTTAAAGCGGATTTTATCACAATTATCTTTACTTTCTGTGAATCAAATCTTCAAAAGCTATGGTAACAGGTTTTACAAGGTCACTATACAGAACGAAGTGGAAAAGTGACTGAATGGGCTATTTGCCGTATAGTTGCGAGATTTTTCCCTTATGTTGGAAGAAGGGAATGACAAGTAGATGTTTGAGAACGGCTCACACTCCTCTCGGAAGCTGGCGAGAGTTATGAAAAAAGAGGGGACTGGTATGGTAAACATACTTAAGCAAGTTTTCCAAGGTCAATCTGCAGAACAAATTGGAGAAGTGACAAAAAGGGCTAATTGTTGCATAGTTGCTAGATTGTCCCCCTTTTTTACCTGCTAGAGGCTTAAGAGGTGCATGAACAGACTTGATAAGTCTGCTATTATGTATATAATAGAAATCCGATCAAGCCTGCTTCAAAATTTGTATTGAGGTGCAACTAGCAGGAATTTGTGTAAACGACCACCGCTTCTCTCGAAAAGTGGCGATAGTAATGGAAAAAGAGGGGACAGGTATGGTAAACATACATTCAGCAAGTTTTGCAAGGTCACTCGTCAGAACAAATTGGAGAAGTGACTAAAGGGCTATTTGCCGTATAGTTGCGAGATTGTTGCCTTAGGTTGCAAGAAGGGAATGACATAGGTGGACGGATAGCTCAGTGGTTTGCACACTTCAATCCTGAGGTCGGGGTTCGATCCCTGGCGCCTACTCGGGAATTCGCAACGAGCTAGGCTAAGTTAGCCGGACAAGACTGTATCTGATTTCTGATCTCTCTGTCATGGGGGCTTTGTCTCACTCTGTCCCTCTGGTCAGATCGCTCTGTGTCTGTACTAGTAGAGGATGAATTATGCGCCCTGTGTAGCTGCTTTTGAACTATGTAAAGCGCCTTTGTACGTGAAATTGATCATGAAAAGGGCGCTATATAAATCTGGTATGATAATCATATATAATAATAATAATAATGACATGTAAATGTGTCAGAACGACCCCGACCCTCTCGGAAGCTGGCGAGGGTAATGAAAAAAATAGGGGATTGGTATGGTAAACATACTATGGGCCCGTCTTATCAAGATACTTACGAGAATATTTCTCGTATCTTTCTCGTAAGTCTCTCGCAAGGTTCTCGTAAGTCTGACAGGTGTCTTATGAAAATTATCGTAGCTACGATATCGTAAGTTTCTACATAAAATCCTCGTAAAGTTACGAGAGGGTCAGGGGTCTCGTAAATACTTACGATATCGTAAATAAAATGGCGACACCCGTGTGAGCAACCACGACGAAACATTTCTGCCAAAAATACTACAGATTGTTCTGCAGTAAAACTTGATTGTCCGTGTACATGTTGCACAACGGTGGATGAACTACGTCATCGATCATACAGCACGCGTTTTGGGTCAGTGCGACACGAAGCGGAAGCGAGTGTTAAAAAGGAAATATTGAGCTCAAAAATTCTGTTTATCTTCGCTTCCGGTGTTGACAGATCAATTGGAGGAACATGCTGGTAATAATTATTGTAGAAATATTCGGTTATTTAGGTATAATTTTATTAGTATCGATATTGCAGACATTCATCATCAACGGTTATTTGGGGTCGACTCGTACCCTGTTTACTGTATCTGTGTTTTTTATCATCTATATAACAAAAGAAACTGAATGTGCACGAGACTTGATTTACAAGTTTTAATATAAAAATAAATTAAATAGGCATCAATGACCTATATTCAGTACAGTACTTTAGGGTATAGTGGATTTTAGGGTATAGAGGATAGATTGATAAATTTTATATTTAGACTTGAATTATTGTATAAATTTTCATATCATTCTTTTACTTGCATGCAAACAGACATTCTGACATACATTTTAAATATTTGCTTGTTGTGTTATTTTTCATATGTCATCAAATGTAAAATAAAGCTATCCGCTATAGATTAAATCAGTGTATATGTAAAAAACGTCAGTGAATGAAAAGTATTTGATAGAAATTTAAAAAGCTGAATGTTTTTGAAAAGAGAATACAGTATATTATTATTCTGATTTATAGTAAAGAAATCTTGGAAAGTTTGTCAAGATGTGGATTTCAAACTAATGATGAAAAAAATGACCAAAGCTATCCTGTTCACTCTAAATCAGCGCATATGTAAACAATGGCTTGGAGGGAAAAAACACATGAATTTCTATTAAAAGCTGAATGTTTTAAGAGGAATAGATGTTTTCTGTCTAATATATTGAAAAAAAAACTACCATTTTCATTTCTTTGAATTGGAACGCAGGAAAAATTAGTTAGCTATCCGCTATACCCTAAAGCACTGTACGGACACATGCGCGGATCCAGCCAATAGGGGGTCTGGCCGGCCCCACTAACCAAGACCAGGAAGGTCTAGCTAATTACGTATCAATCGTTCCAGCTATGGCAAACATGTGTCTTTATACACTAAATATTTTGATGGTGTGTTTTTTGTGTGTTTGGTAAGCTAGGGGGTCCGGGGGCATGTCCCCTCCCCACCCCCGCCCCCTTCCCTGGAAAAGTTTGAAATTCAGTGCTTCATTTCCTGCATTCTGGGGTATTTTAGGAGCATTTAAGAACACATTTTTCGCTGCAATTTTATATACAAGATACTCTTTATTTTCACAATTTTAAGGACTAACATGTTAAGTGTGGGAAAATAATAAAATTAAGTTTTCTTAAAGGTAAAATTCTTAGTTTCTTTGAGATAATTAACATAAATATGTCGGGGGTTGTATGTAGCAGCTGCCACATACACTTTAAATGCAGTCCTAATGTTGCTTTTTCGAAAAACCATTTTTTCCTTCTCTTCTTTCCTTTTTTTTTTTTTTTTTTTTTTTTTTTTGATTTTCGAGGGGGGTCCGGACCCCTCTCTAGATCTGCGCATGGGACAAATGCCTACAATCGAAGGGTTTGTTTGACAGTATTGCAACTAATATCACCTGTCTGTATTGAACATATGTTTACTGGATATTAAAGTCAAGGAATTGTCTTGCCCTCCAACAAATTAACTGAACGCCGCCTAGCCTGCATAACCATCAGGTAACTCGATGCCTATCTGGCTTAAAATCTTGATTTGACATATTTGTGATATTACAGTGTGTATAGCAGTTCGGAATCACCTAACAGAAAACGTTCAATATGTCAAACAGAATTGTGTCCTTTGGGGTTTAGTGTTCATATGGCAAGATGAAAAAATAAAAGGTATAATTTCATTTCTGGGATTACTAGTTTGGTTACAGGGTACATACTGATTTTCGTCGAAAATTTGCAAATAATTGCCAGTCTAAAGAAAAATATACAGAATTATGAAAAATACGCATTAAACATTTCAAAACATAGCCATGACTGTTTATTTCCATCTGCTAAAAGTTATTTTGAAAATAAGAAAGCCTTCAATTTTATATGAGGTCATTTCCAAACGTAATCAGTCAAGTAGTTCCGGATCACTTTTTACAACATTTATCTCCCCTGCAAGAACAATATAACACGCAACTTCTCAAAAGTTTGTGGTATTATTCATGTTACTAAGGGACATTCAACTGACAAAACATTTACATTTTATTGAAAATATGTGAAGAAAAAATTGAAGTGTTTCGGAACTGCTATACACACTGTACATATGTCATGCAATGTAAGTTACAAATGAAACATTCTTATCACACAAGTTTGGTATCACAGTTTATTATAATGTCTTTAAAACTTAATTAATGTTGCAGAATGCCAGAAGATATTACAGACAACAATACTGCTCAGTGCAGTAACCAGACCTGGAAAAAAAAAACACTGCTCAAGGCAAACTTTTGGGACAGAGTGCTGCATACATGGGTTTACGCACAAACTGAGATTTTGCAAGTCAACTGTCAAAGTCATAAAGGGAGGTAATAAAAGGAGTGGAATCCATAATACCTTTTAAACTGTTAAGCAGATATTTAAACCTATGACAAATATTTTGAGTTATTATTGAGATAACAATTATAGAAAATAGGAAATAGCAAGAAATTGATAATTTTTATGTTCATAATAAAAAAAAATATTGGCTGCCAAATTATAACCAAAGTCATTATAACCCTTCAAAGGTAGTTTGTCACATTAAACCAACTCTTTCTGTTTTCATAATATTGTATTATAAATAAAATTCTGAACAGTGACATTATTTTTGTAACAGATGGTGGACAATGTTGAACATTGAGTTGAAGTCCTGGAATCTCGGTCAACTGCAGATAGCAGCATGGCGTAAAGCAGACGTCTTGTTTCCCAGTCCAATTTTAGTCAGGTATTCTTGGTGGTATGTGACAAAAAAAAAATTGAGGGTTTAGCTTGACTATTCGAAGAATAGGGGAGCTATCCTACTCGCCCCGGCGTCGGCTTGAGCATTAGCGTGAGCGTCACACAAATGTTAAAGTTTGCGTACCACCCCAAATATTTTCAAAGTCCATTGAGATATTGCTTTGATATTTTGCATACTTGTTTACCATCATGACCCAGTCTGTAAAAAGGAGGAGGCAACTCTATCAAGCATTTTGACTGAATTATGGCCCCATTTCAACTTAGAATAAATGTTAAAGTTTGCGTACCGCCCCAAATATTTTCAAAGTCCATTGAGATATTGCTTTGATATTTTGCATACTTGTTTACCATCATGACCCCAGTCTGCAAAAAGGAGGAGGCAACTCTATCAACATAGACATTTTCGACTTGAATTAATGGGTCCGGGTGGGCGACTTTTTCCGACCTTTAAGGAAATAAATTGTTAATAGAGTTGTGCGTACCACCCCAAATATTTTCAAAGTCCATTGAGATATTGCTTTGATATTTTGCGTACTTGTTTACCATCATGACCCAGTCTGTAAAAAGGAGAAGGCAACTCTATCAAGCATTTTGACTGAATTATGGCCCCTTTTTGACTTAGAATAAATGTTAAGTTTGCGTACCACCCCAAATATTTTCAAAGTCCATTGAGATATTGCTTTGAATTTTTTGCATACTTGTTAACCATCATGACCCCAGTTTGTAAAAAGGAGGAGGCAACTCTATCAAGCATTTTGACTGAATTATGGCCCCTTTTCAACTTAGAATATGCTTATTGTAATGTTATAGTTTTAATCATAGCTTATATTATACTATCAAGCACTGAGAATAGTCGAGCGCGCTGTCCACTGACAGCTCTTGTTTTCCTTCCTCTTGAATTCATATATATAGAACCAGGGAAAATGTCAATTAAAGTTTATAAAATGTTCAAAATGAAGTAATCATACAATTCCTTCATTCTAAAGATATATGTCTTTGTCTGAATTATAGTAGCAAATATATATATTCCTTCTTATCTTAGAGTGATAGTAATAAATGTATTGCACATTATAAATAATTTAATAATTCTTTATATTAAAGCAGATTTTATTGTTTGTTTCTGAAAAAACAGTTGACAGACCATATTACTGATATTACATTTTGTCATAACTAGCTTTAATAAACCAGGATAAGTTTGAACATTAGCTTTACTTTTTCAGGTATGAAACCTGCAGTCAACACAGGCTTTTAGAGGTCTGCAAGTACAGAGTTTTAAATTGTGAAACAAAGTAAGTTATTTTTGTCTTTCCTAAGACCTTTTGAGCATGTTTAAGACTTATACATGCTATACATATTCACTTTTACTTCTCAGAATTCATCAAATAATATGTCATACCAGATAGCACAGAGTACTGTTTGTCCATATAGAGTACACCTTTTATTTGCTTGAAAATATTTTGACTTTTTGCAACTGATGCGGTATCAGTTGCCCTTTGTTGCTGTGCATTTGAAACTCACTCTAGGGGTATAGCATTCTTTCATGCAGGAAAGTTATAATCCAGCTAGTTTACATAGTGTTGGTTGTTAAAACAAGTGCCTGCTCTTGCCTGAAACAATACCTGGGGTCTTCTGCCAACATCAAAAGCTTGAACGTCATACTTAAAACATAAGTTTGCTACCTTTAAGTTCCTTATGTTTTGATGTTAACAAGAAAGCAGTAACATTACACACCACAATGAACTGAAAATATGCTTATATAGCTTGATGAACTAAATTAGATTTTAGCTGAAATTTCTACAATTTAAAAATTAATCAATCATGTTTAATAATGTGCCACTGGAGTTTTACATGTCAGCAGGTTTCTAAAGCATTACTTTATGAAATGCTTTAAAAGGTCAGTCACACATGTCTTCTTCATCATTAGTTGATCTCACAGACAGGTCACATAGAGCTCTGTAGCTTTTATTTTGTCAGAATTGTGCCTCTTTTTATGCCCCCGAAGGGAGGCATATAGTTTTTGAACCGTCTGTCGGTCTGTCAGTCTGTCCGCAATTTTCGTGTGGAAAGGTCCGGTCCATATCTTTGTCATCGATGGATGGATTTTCAAATAACTTGGCATGAATGTGTACCACAGTAAGAGCCAGGTCCGTAGCTCAAAGGTCAAGGTCACACTTAGACGTTAAATGTCATTTTTCATGATAGTGCATTCGTGTCCGGTCCATATCTTTGTCATCGATGGATGGATTTTCAAATAACTTGGCATGAATGTGTACCACAGTAAGACGACGTGTAACGCGCAAGACCCAGGTCCGTAGCTCAAAGGTCAAGGTCACACTTAGACGTTAAAGGTCATATTTCATGATAGTGCATTGATGGGCGTGTCCGGTCCATATCTTTGTCATTCATGCATGGATTTTAAAATTATTGGGCATGAATGTGTACCACAGTAAGACGACGTGCCGCGCGCAAGACCCAGGTCCGTAGGTCGAAGGTCCTAAACTCTAACATCGGCCATAACTATTCATTCAAAGTGCCATCGGGGGCATGTGTCATCCTATGGAGACAGCTCTTGTTAATTTAGAGATTTTGGTAACAGTTTTGCCCGTGTCTCAAAAACTACTAGGCCTTCATAAATTACTTTGCTGTCATAAGATAACCTCACAGGGCAAGTTGTATAACTCTAGCTTCAGTCTTGTCAAAATTGTGCCCCTCTTAATTTAGAAATTTTTATTATTAAAAGATTAATGCATGCAAGCTGGTTTCTCATAAACAACTTCCCATATGATGATAATATTATTTTCAGCTTTAGAATAGTTAAATACCCAACATGGATGTATATGTGACAGCCCTGATTTTAAGGGTTTGGATAGTAATATTTTAAAATCAGAGTTATCTCCCTTTGTTAGTTTTATTGTGCTTTGTGTGCATTCATGTGCATTGACCCTAGGTCAAAATTTTCCCTCTGAAATGCTTTAATTTCATTGGATTAGGCTTTCATAAGATACCTGGTCATTGTCAGTATAGTCATGTAACTGAATACTAGGGATATAAACTAGCTATTTTTATTTAGGGACCAAGACTGTCCAAAATAAATGTTTAACATTAGGTATATGGGCATTTTCTCCAACAATTTATGGGCCCAGCCCAAAATCTACAAGCCATGGGCTACTGGGCCCATGCTAATTTATGTCCCTGAATACATGTATTGAGCTTTTTATTTTAAAACAGTTGAATTTATATTGGATTAAATACAGGCTTTTATTTCACTCATTACAGTTTGTAATTATCAATTCAATGGTCTCATAAAGTGCTTAGTAATGATTTTATCTTTTATGCTATTGGCTCATTCTATTTAGATAGTTTGTTAATATTTTGTTTCATAAATGGCAGTCTTTCTTATATCACTGTCTCATTCTATATTTGCACTATAAACCATTTAATCATTTACAGACCTCTAACTAGATCACAGTGTGTGTGTGTGTTATGCTGTGCTGAGATATTGCTGTGACATATGGTGGATTTAGGTCCACAACCTGGTATGTATAATTTGTTTTTGTAACCTGTAATTAATTGCATAGCAATGTACATTTTAGTTTACACACTTCCTGAAGTATATGTATTTTAGCCGTAATATGCCACTACACACACATGTATATGTTTGAGCCTGAAATGTTATTATTTGATTTAGAGATATGTTTAATATGAACTGTATGGTATTTTGTGTAACAACTTTGTGTCTTGCATGATTGTAAGTATTTATAGTAAGTATCGTTCATATTATGTATTTTCAGGATGTGTTATACTAAATACTATGGAGATACTAATATTAAAATAGTAAAACTACAATTGGTAAATTGCTTGTTGACCTTCACAAAGGAATAAGAAGAACCCATCCCCATAAACACTATTAGTTTTTACAGCCAATCATTATGGCATCCTGTAGAAACTAACAGAGTAGCATATACATATTCTATATCACTGTAGGTTGAAATTTTTGTTTTGCCCATACCAAAGTTTAGATATGGGTAGATTATCGGTTTTTTTCTTCATATTTTTTTCACAATACAGTGTTTATACTAGAATTGCAGACAGAGCAATTTGTACTTACATGTAAAAATTATAAAACAGTTCTTACATTCTACTAAACTTCTTTCAGAAATAGCACTAAAGTAACACAGTGATTATGACTGAAAGAAGATAATAGGATATTTGTATTCATCTAGAGAAAATAAAATGAGGGTTGGAACAATTTTGGTCAGTCAGTTGAAGTAGTTGAGGGTGGTTCTTTACCTTATTTGATGAAAAAACATGTATATATGTTTAATTTTTTCAGGTATTATTTGAGTTGACATCTGTACCAGACATCCTACTGTAGACAGTTCTGAGTGAGCAATGGCCCAAGACACCTTGTTAATGCTGCCCTGTTATCTACTGAGTTTCTACATACAAGTCAAGTAAGTACATGTACTTGCTAAACTGAATTCATTTGAAGCTTTTTTAGCTTGACTATATAAAGTATATGGAGAGCTGTCCTACTTGCCCCGGCATCAGCATCCATGTCTACACCTGTTAGTACAAGGTGGATTTGCTTCAAACTTAAAACCACATCATATGACACAAGGAGCAAAACTCTGGCATCAATATTTCATGAATTATTCCCCTTTTGTACTAAAAATTTCAGGTTAAATTTTCAGTGCACTTTTTATTCTAGTAATTATTAATTGATTAAAACTTAAAATACACTGCAGTTGTTCCACATCATAATGACACAAGGTCCAAAAAACACACAAATATGCCAAATTGTACTTAAGTTTTAATCTGGGTCATGTTGAGTCAAAAACAAGGTCACTCGGTCGAATCAAAGGAAAGCTTGTAAACACTAAAGAGGTCACAGTTGTGACTCTGTCTTTATGAAACTTGGCCAGAATGTTTGTCTTGATGATTTCTAGGTCAAGTTTGAATCTGGATCATGTGGGGTCAAAAACTAGGTCACCCGGAAAAAATCAAAGGAAATGCTTGTGAACACTTTAGAGGCCACAGTTGTGACTCAATCTTTATGAAACTTAGTCAGACTGTTTGTTTTGATGATTTCTAGGTAACGTTTGAAACTGGGTCATGTGGGGTCATGGTTTCCGGATGATAACTCATGAAAGGCTTGACCGATTTTAAAAATTTTTGGTTCACAAGTGTAACATTAGAAAATACATGTCAAATTTGAAATTGGGGTTAGTAGGTCAAAGGTCAAGGTCACATTGACCCTGAACAGTTAAACAGTTTCCAGATGATGACCTGAGAACGCTTGTGCCTAGGATCGTTAATGTTGGTACACAGGTGTAACATCATTAAATGCAGATTAAATTCGACTTTGATGTCTGTAGGTCAAAGGTCAAGGTCACAGTGACTCGGAACAGTTAAATGGTTTCCGGGTGATAACTTGAGAACGCTTGGGCCTAGGATCATGAATTTTGATACACATGTGTATTATCATAAAATACAGGTCAAGTTCTACTTTGAGTTCAGTAAGTCAAAGGTCAAGGTCACAGTGACTCGGAACATTTAAATGGTTTCCGGATGATAACTTGAGAATGCTTTGGCCTAGGATCTTAAATTTTGGTACACGGGTGTAACATCATGAAATACAGGTCAAATTCAACTTTGAGTTCAGTAGGTCAAACGTCAAGGTCACAGTGACTCGGAACAGTTAAACGGTTGCTGGATGATAACATGAGAATGCTTGGGTCTAGGTTAATGAAGATTGACAGGGAGGTTGGTTATGACCAGCAGATGACCCCTACAGGTTTTGAGGTCAGTAGGTCACAGGTCAAGGTCACAGTGACACAAACAGTTAAACGGTTTCTGGATGATAACTTGACAACACTTGCGTCTAGGTTAATGAAAATTGATAGGGAGGTTGGTTATGACCATCAGATGACTCCTACAGATTTTGAGGTCAGTAGGTCACAGGTCGGACAATAACTTCAGAACGCTTGGGACTAGGATCACGAAACTTAATATGTAGGTTGGTCATGACCAGCAGATTATTTGTATTGATTCTGAGTTCCAAAGGTCAAAGGTCAGAGTGACCCGGAACATTTAAACCTTCTCCGGACAATAACTTGAGAACGCTTGGGCCGAGGATCATGAAACTTCATAGGGAGGTTGATCATGGCCAACAAATTACCTCTCTTGATTTTGAGGTCAGTAGGTCAAAGGCCAAGCATGTTCACTGTCGACATTGGCTAAGTTCTGTGACAAGGACATATTGTGGGGGTATAATTCGTCACTCTTGTGACAACTCTAGTTTTCATTAAAATTGATTTATAGCATCATTGTAAGGTCATCTATCAAATTTGTTCAAATGAGAGCACATGACCTGTTTTATGCTTTTATACTTATCACAAATATTATTATTCATGATTCAGTGTGTCATAAATATATTCACTGTCATATGGTCAAGGTCTTGGGCCTTCTTAATTCGTCCGTCACACTAGCTGGTGTACTCAATTGCTCTTACAGTTACCATACATGGTATGATTAGGCTTAAGAAATAGATGATCCCAAATGTTTTGGGAATTAGTAGGTCAAGGTCATACTGATCAGAGAAACAACCCATCATGGGGCATACACGTTCTTCAAACAGCTCTTAGGAATATGTGTATCTTGACTGATTTTTTTTTAATTTTCAGGTATCCATCAAAGATTGGCCATGCATGGTGTTTATAGAACTGAAAGCCAAGCTGTGATTTTTGAAAATTTATTATAAAGTTCTAAATGGAAATACAGTTTGAAAAGTACAGACAACTTGTATTTTTAAGCTACCACTTAACCATAGTGTTAATTGATCGATTACAGACATAAATGTAGGCCTTGAAGTTCAGTTTAAAGTGACTAAATATAAACGCTGTAACAGGAGGATTGGTCAATAGCTGAAAGGTCAAGCTCTAAGGCCATTATTCACAAGCCAAATAATTTTGTGTCTCTAAATCTTGTATAGGGAGAAGATGTCAAAAGGTCATATTTATGCCCAACTTTGAAGAATAGGTGGTGAATTGCTTTGCTCATTGTTGGTCTGTCGGCATCGTTTTAATCCCCTGCCATAAGTGGTGAGGAGTTATAGGAATGGTCTCTGTCCTTACGACCGTCCGTAACATTTTGTATCGCTAAGTATATCCTAAACCCCTCTAATGAATTTTCATGAAACTTAGGTCAAATGATCACCTCATTTAAACGATGTGCAGAACTTATGAGTCAACCATTTCAGCTCAAGCTCAAAGGTTTGAGCCGTCCATTTTGTGTCTGCTCTGTATCTCCTAAACCCCTTGAACGATTTTCATGAAACTTGGGTCAAATGATCACCTCATCAAGACAGGATACAGACCTTGCGAGTCAGCCATGTCGACTCAAAGTCAAAGGTTTGAGCTCTGTATCTCCCAAATTCCTTGAATTATTTTCATGAAACTTTGGTCAATTGATCACCTCCTCAAGACAATTTTAAGAACTTATGAGTCAGGCATGTTGGCTTAGGGTCAAGGTCACAACTTAAGGTCAAAGATTTGAGCCTTCATTTTGGGTCTGCTCTGTATCTTCTAAACCCCTTGAAGATTTTTCAAATTCATAGATGTTGTCATATAATTAACAACGTCAGTGCTTCCACCCATTACCATCAGCCCTTTCACTATCCATAACAGCGGCGGGGGACAGATCTGCCTTTCAGATTGCCTTGTCTGATCAGTAACTAGATAATACTTGTGCCTACAGTAGTCACACTTCATGGGACTATTACCTGTAGACAGTAGATGACCCTTCCTGTTGTTGGGATCGGTGGAATAACTTTCATATAATTTTGAGACTGTAAACAGTTGCCGACCAATATTTCAAGAGTGCGTTGGCCTACTGACGCCAAGCTTTATACAAGTGTCTGTGGTAAGTAGACATCTATTGTCACAAGGACGTTGAGACTGAAAACTTTGTCTGCTGTATGCTTGAAGAGTGCTGTAGCTGACAGATTTAGAACTACAATATGATTTCCTGTCGTCATCAAATGATCATTATGGGTCAGTTGTTTGAAGGTCATGGTGACCTCTAGACTGAAAATGTTCTCCGGTCAATATCTGAAGAACCCTTTAGCCTACAGCCTTTAAACGTCCTAGGGAGATTGAATGTAAATGACCCATACTTTTTACGTGCCAGTATGTCGAAGGTCAGGGTCACTGACCCTTAGACTGAAAAGTTTCTGCTTATTAACTAGAACACTTGCTCCTACTCTAACTTCACACGGGGCCTCCGTGGCCAAGGGGTTAAGGTCGCTGACTTCAATCACTTACCCCTAACCGACGTGGGTTCGAGCCTCACTCGGGGTGTTGAATTCTTCATGTAAGGAAGTTATTCAGCTGGCTTACGGAAGATCGGTGCCCGCTTATGATGAAATAATGCACGGAGGGGCACCTGGGGTCTTCATTCACCATCAAAGCTGGAAAATCGCCATATGACCTATAATTGTCGGTGTGAATTAAACAACAACAAAAAACTAACTTCACAGGCTTATTTTCTTTTTTCAACATACGACACTTGAGGTTTTTGCTGTTGATGAGTCAAGGTCAAAGTGAAAAAGATGCTCATTCATATGATTTACATACCAAGCTGGGGTTTGAACCTGTATTGGAAGTATGGGAATATTTTTGTTATCATTAGGTTAGGAAAGAAACAGCCATAAGTGTCATTTCGTCATGATTTGTACGGAGTTTTCGTAAAATCGCGACCAAGTCTGAAATTTGGATCAAAAACTAGATCAAATCGCAAAAATACATGTTTACAAGTAATGTCATATTTTCTACTTTATGTTTTTGTTTTGATGAATTCCAGTTACAAACTGTTCATCTGCGAGCAAAATATACATCACCAGTTGAAATCATAGAAACTCGCACACTGTTTCTGTACACCTGTCCTTTCAACTTCAAGTATTTCAACAGAGTAAGATAGACATGTCTGTCAGTTCGAAAAGTTCTGAATAGTACATGCAATAATTAATCACAGGTGCCCATCCGGGCATTCTTTTAAGAACGAGTGGAAACTTTTATAAATACTGACCTCCCATAAGCCATACTGGCAACATCCTCACGTGATGTTTCGAACCCACAGCGAGGCAAGTGATTCGAAGTCAGCGACCTTTACCAATCGGAGACACCATTCATTAATCTTACCAAGCAGCTGGTGCAACGCAATGCATGGAAACATGGTACCGTACATTGTCTTGTTATATTTCTACACACTCATAGTTATTTTAAGCATATATGAGCCGCGCCATGAGAAAACCAACATAGTGGCTTTGCGCAGTCTGGTCAGGATCCATGCTGTTCGCTAACAGTTTCTCTAAATCCAATAGGCTTTAAAAGCGAACAGCATGGGTCCTGACTAGACTGTGCGTATGCGCAGGCTGGTCTGGAACCATGCTAATCGCAAAGCCACTATGTCGGTTTTCTCATGGCGCGGCTCATGTATTACCCAGAGGGACTTGAAAATCTTGCAAATTGGACCGTGATAGATCGGATCTTTTTCAATGGTGTATCCTCTGTAGTTTATAGGGGATTTAACCGGGCCAAAGTCATTTCAGGTTATGTAAAAAAATCGTACTGTTTTTAAGTTTGTACATCAGCTCAATTGCCTGTCCTATGGTTTTCCCAAATGTCCGAAAATTGCCTCAAGTTATGTTCAGGGTATGTTCCTGACCTCCTATACACATCAATAGTTTCTTTATTTCTTACACAATCCTTCAAATAATAACAATTCGTCTGCGTGACACATATCAATATCCAGAATACTATACTCAGTCCGTAACAAGGAACCATACTTTTATACATTCTTTCATGGCACATGTATAAATTTTATATAAAGTCTTCAATGATACATGCATAGGTCTCAGTTCGGCAGTCAGTTTTAAATGTCTTGTTTTGTTTCATTTTCACATAACAGTTCTGTCTGAAATAAACATTATTTCTTGGAAATGAAAATTAATTTTCACAAAAGCCGCGTTTCCGGATTTAGACTGTTGAAAAACAGAAATTTAGTTAGGGAATACACGCATGTAAAAGAAGTATAAGACGGGTGATGGTAATGATGGCTCCAAGATTTTGAGTGAGAGTGGTGGGTTTTCTAGATAGATCTAGAGGTATAATTCCCGTGAAAAATTAAGAAAGAAATTTGGTGATGATTTTAAATTCTCATAATACATGGCCGTTTTCGTCATCCAAATTCACAATACAAACATTAGCATTTTATTGTAGCTCAGAGTAAACCAAAATTATCGTAATTGATGACTTATATCTTTATTTTAACATTTCAAAACGATACCCAGTAAGCTTTAGGGGTTTGAGCGTCGCCTGATCCGCTCGACTATTCTTCCGTTTTCATTGAATCGGGGATCCTCGGTAATGTACGTTATATCACGAATATTAACGGAGGTTCCCGAGGGTTATGTTTGTGTCATCTGCTATTTTACTGAATCGGGGATCCACGGTAATGTACGTAATATCACAGATATTAACGTAGGTTCCAGAGGTAATTCATCCGTGTGTTTGTCCATGCAGTCTTTGTGCACACTTGACATGTTTTTTTTTCTTTCTTTTTAATATGTCCAATCGTCGTGTCTGAATGAGAATTTGAATGAGAGAAAGAAATACATTGGTCTTTTTTTTCTTTTTTAAATCCCTTTGCACTTTTCACCGCCGAATTCCTTCGGCCCTCAGAACAGTCTTTCTACTCCTACGATCTACTTTCCAGGGATCTTAATTCCAGATTTTATTTCTACTCCTAATTGTAAGATGGTAAATCTTACATATAACAGTAGGCCTACTTCAAATTCAAATCATTTTGAATTATTTAATTCACTTCAGTTGTGGTAAAAAATAATAGATATATTGTTGATATTGTATTTTGTATTTCTTTACACAATGCGTGAGTTATTGTTTGTGCAATTTTGTATTAGGCCTATTTTATCTTATGTTAGGCTTTTTATATTGCGGAATAAGAAAGAGAGTAACGAACCAACGCCGGGAGTTGCTATGACAATAGTAAAATAAAGGCTATAACATTATTATATTTTGTTTGATAAAATGCTTTGTTTGTGGTTACACAATTATATACAAATGGCTGTGATTAAGATGAAAATGTATTTCAGATTAATCCCCAACGCACAATCCAGACTCGCAAAAATCACGATTTTTCGAATTTCTTCTATGGTAGGATCAATCATTGTAAAATATATTTACTTAAAATATTATCAGATCATTTTAAAATGAAACATGCTTTATCATTTGCGCACGATAAACCAATTCTTGGACGATCACAGGCCTTTTTTCATCAATTTGGGAATGCCACCGACACCGATGGAATTGGGAAAATGCTCTCGGAATTTGTCTTAAGATCAGAAAACACATCGAGGATCAATATAGGTTACACATCCGTACAGTTACTTCCTACTTGTTTTGGAAAAAAAATGACATGTTTATCCCAGGTGAGAATTACACCCTGTGCTTTGTTCATTTTACACGTAGATCTTCTGAATATGATGTACGCATAAAAATTGCTTTTTTACCTGTCCGAATTCAAACAGACGAAATATTACACTTGAATATCATCTCAACTATCTAGTTTTCCGGTGCAAATATTTTTGGGAACACATTTTTTTTAACATTTATCTCTCCGCCGAAGAAAACTTTTATAATATATGCTTATTAAATAAGATTTATAAATTTTATTACATATTTATGTTTAGATTATGCCGGTTGTTTTGTTACTAAGCAAGTGCCCGTTTTATTAACAAATGTTTTAGTAACAAATGTTAAAAAAATGTAGACTGCGTCACTGTGTTTAACCAATTACGAGAAAGTTACGAGAAGGTTACGAGGACTGCGATATGTGGACTTACGAGGACGCTGATAAGACGGTTTGCGAGAATCATAAATATATTCGTAAATCGGAACTTACGAGGAATGGACCTCGCAAGTTTCTCGTAAAGTTACGATATTAATAAGACGGCCCCTATTATAGCAAGTTTTCCAAGGTTAATCTGCTGAACAATGTGAAAAAGTGACAAAAAAAGCTACTTGCCGTATAGTTGCGAGATTGTCCCCTTATTTTGCTAAAAGGGAATGACAAGTAGATGTGTGAGAATGGCCCCCACTCCGCTCGAAAGCTGGCGAGAGTAATAGAAACAGAAAGGACAGGTAAGGTTAACATACTTAAGCAAGTTTTCCAAGGTCAATCTGAGGAACAAACTAGAGAAGTGACAAAAATGGATATTGCCGTACGGAGATTATCCCTAACAGACTCAATAAAACAGAGTTTGCTATTACATATGTAATAGAATTCCGCTCAAGCCTGCTTTAAAAGTTCTATTGAGGTACAACTAGCAGACGTTTGTGAAACCTATCCCTGCGCCTCTCGAAAGCTGGCGAGAGCAACA
This sequence comes from Mercenaria mercenaria, assembly GCF_021730395.1. Taxonomy (NCBI): domain Eukaryota; kingdom Metazoa; phylum Mollusca; class Bivalvia; order Venerida; family Veneridae; genus Mercenaria; species Mercenaria mercenaria. The sequence goes on along the minus strand of NC_069361.1, from coordinate 120,365,206 downwards.
GGAAAAGAGGGGACAGGTATGGTAAACATACTTTTTAGCAAGTTTTGCAAGGTTACTCTTCAGAACAAAATTTAGAAGTGATTAAATGGTACCATTCATGACGGCATTGCTACTGTTTTAAAGCTGGCTGAAAGGTCGTCGGGTCTGTGGTCAACAAGGTCACGGGACCCTTCCTTATCAAAAGGGACGCAAGACTGAATAGACTACATGTAAGGATTGCTTGATCAAGTGGGACTGACAATCCATGACCTGATACAAACGGGACATTGGTGTTCGTCATTGCCACCCGCTCGTCCGCCGTAAATTTCAGCCTCTTCCACGGCGGCCAGGCGAAGCGGTGTTGGGACAGGACTCGAACGGGCCTTCTGTCTGGCGCACGTCAGTGACGGAATCGAAGCGGACGAATTCGCTCGAGTATTTCGATATGTTAAAATCATAAAATCGGCTGCATACTTTATCGGAGATGAAGCCTTAAGGCCTGAAACTTCACTTCTGGCAACTCACGTAACCGTACGTACACGCGGAACTGTCACGCATTTTCCTATGAAATGCAATTTAATTGTAATTATTATGGTTATTTCGACGGGTACTATAGATATTTTTAGTGGCGGGGTGGTTAGCAGGTTTGACAACAGTGTGACTCATATCACTTTGGCATACATCCCTTGAATGCCAAGGATAAAGCTACGAAATCACAAAACGTAAACGCGATAATACGATGTGATAACCTGATGTAAAGGGGTGACAGTCTGGTGCTAGGTCGATATGTATATGTCACGCTTTCGCATCGTGTTTTCCCGACTTTGCATCGTGTTATCATGATACCAGCCCATTTGACATAATGGAGATCTTAGAAATAAGGAGAGGCAAAATCAACTAGCTGCTGCTAGATATCTGGATGCGAAAATAATTTTTATTATGCAACGATCGATTCAAGAAATTATCGTTATATAGTAATATCTATCTCCTGTCAAGACGCTAGGGTTTGTGTCATGTGGCTTTTTTATAGTGATTTGACATTAGAATTCACCGCTAAATGGTTTCTTCTCGGGAGCCTCCATTCTTGGAACATGGCTATTCCTACTGAATATTTGTCCTTGCTTGTTATATTGTGCATGATGTCCTTAATTAGAAGAAGCATTCTGTGATACAATGTACTGATAAACAAATGTTTTGTTTTAATATTTTCCGAAGAATGTCGCTAAACAAAAAATATCAAATATCATACATCGAAATCATTATCAATGGGTTGTTACAAACTAAATCGCTGATTTTCTTATTTGGCCGTACTGACGTTTTCGTACATCTTGCACAAATTCGACTTCTGGCTTCATGTACATCTTACAATCCATTATAGTGACATTAAAAGATGAATCCCATTTCGACAATTTGATATAGATTGACTCTGTGGCGTTCTCATGTTTACAAAAGTATGAAATACGATCTAAAACCTGTACATAATTGTTAACTTCATCTTCAAAATTATTTCCGGCGCGTTCTGTTTTATTATTGAACTCTTCCAATACACGATTATATAGCATGTAATCCAAATTAAGATATGACATTATATTTTCCTTTTCATTGTCATGAAAAAGACGTTTTCCTTTTGAAGATACTAATTTTGATATATATAGTACGTCTTTTATATGCCATTGTAGAATTCTTTTCATCAAAATAATTGAATGATTTAATCTTTCTCGTATTAATATAACATCAAATTCTGACTGAATCTTATCTAGATAATCGTTAATTATAGAACCAACATAATGTTTGTACCTGTATGGATCTTTTGCATATTCAGATAAACTCATGTTTCGGAAAAGTTTAAAAAAATGTATCGCAGATTCTAATCGCTCGGTAGGTTCGCGCACACTTCCGATGTATATTGTGTCATTTGGGAGATATTTTTCAAACTGTGAGCGTTTATAAATTACGTGGCAACAACTAATGTCGTATGAGCTACCATTGGGTGGAGGCTCAATATTCCTGTCATTTAGACTGTTTTTCATGCCGATCACGTGTGATGCGCGTCTTTCTACCGCAAGTCCAGGTTTATGATGGAAAAGAATAAAAGTAAGGTTACGGTGCTGACCGAACCGTAAAAAAGTATTTTGAGCAGATCTACTACCAGTTTTATGCACTTTCAGAAAGGCTATATGTCTTTTTTCTTGCTTGTTGTAGCAATTGTTATTTACGGATTCTACATATCTAAACTGATCTTGATGCGATGCAGGTTTTATCTCCAGTTTGATTACAATAACCATAGGAATCAGTAGGTAAACAATAAACCCCGTCACAAGGCATACAATGGAGTCGCAACGGAACCTGCATATATAAGAAAACTATCATTAGTGTCATAGAATCACAATAAATCAAAATAAATTAATAAGGAATGAAATATTGTTGATACTGATATAATAGGTTATTTAAACAAAGGATCGTGTCATAGTTGCGATTGCCAACATATTTCATGAATGCTGCGATTAAAATAACCGACATATCTATTAACATTTGGAGTCTTCAATTAACATTGATGTAGAAAACGTCAGATATGTTATGTAATACAGTAAACACTTCAGTATCAGAGAGTCAGTGGTGACGCAGAGGTAAACAGGTTGAACTTCCACGCCAGCGGTCCAGGTTCGATTCTCAGATGCGACTGATAACCTGATTGGTGTTCAGTGCTTGGTTATTTGCTTAAATCGACACTGTTTCCGTCAGTATCTGCCTACACTGGATGCTCGCTAGGTAAATATGACACGCTAGGAGGAATAAGTTCTTCCGTCCATTCCAGGTGGGAACTTCCGTCGACTAACAAATTAATCAGTTAACATTACTTTTATATCTTAGGGTTTTATGTGAAGTGTTTTTGAAGTGTATAAACAACTAAAGACATTATGCCACTTTATAGTGAGTTACTTGTTTAAACTATATGAACACTTGTGTTGGAGAGATAATATTTGCCGAGGTGATAATATCAGGGTGAGTTATCTAAGGGCCAATATGGTTCTGTTATTTATTCTCTCAATGGATGTTTGATCATGTTCACGTCTTGATGTAATATGCTAAGCATATAACACTTAACTCAAGCACAAGTGATTAGTCTTTGGACCATTGATGATGAAAATCCAGTTACTAGTATAAGACAAAAATGTAAGACTATTTGATGGATTATTTAAACCCCCAACATTTCCTACCGGGGCAGACAGAAACTAGTGGGAGGAGCTACATTTTGTTACTCAGAAGCAGTAGCTAAAAATAACCATTGTAAACACAGGTAGCTTGTAGCAGACGATCTTTCAAAATACAGAAGAACATGCAACTTACTTGCTGTTTTCAGTTGTAAAAGTTATTAATCCAATTTTTGTAAATATTTTCTTTAAAATCACTAGTTTTTCTTTTCTTTACAGGTACTTGATAAGTTTTGTGGGATTTCTTTTATAAGACATTGTTCTATAGGAAGTAGATTCCCTATAAATGTTATCATTCCAGTCAACAAAGCAAAAGTTATTCTCATTTGATATGTTGTTTCGTTTGAGAAATTATTTAATTAAATCCAAATTAATCAAGAAGAATGTAACACTAGGACTGTGAAACACAGTGTCAAGACATGAAATGAAAATTTGGCGGAATTTTGGAGGCCTGTTTCAGTCAATGTATTATCAAGAAAGTCAAGATAATAGGCAATTAGGGAGGACTGTCAAAACAATACACATTCATGGCATCAAATTTACTGATAAGTTTATGGCACTTTGCAACTGGACGTTCATACCAGATTATTCCCAAATTCAATTGAAAATAATGCATTGAGTGGGAAAATGGAAAATAGTTACGGTGGAAACAGAACAGTCAAAAATTACAATTTATTAATCTAACACAAGCTTCAGTAAATAAACACTTATGTACTACATGTACTAGTTATATAATAAGTATTTATTCACTTCATGCACATAATAAGTGTAAATCATTTTCTGAGATAAACACAAAGGTGATAAAAGCAGGTAAACAGAGGTGACTGTGAATGTTGTGAATAATCTTCTGCTGCAGTATACTTGTTGATAAACAAAGCCACGTGCTTATTCTGTTTACATTTCTCTGCTCTCCGAGGTTATGACCTCTAAGCCCCTCCCGGGAAATTCAAATATTTGACAGTTGAGATTTTTAAAAAATCTATAAGTATACTTTCTTGACATTTTTTGAAAAAATTAAATGCACCAATAGAAATGATACATATCAAAATATAAATGTGCATGGTTTTTTCATTCAGGAGTTCTTTCAGGATTTCAAAAAAGGGTTCTCTGATGTTTACCATGCATATTTTATGTAGAAACCTGCCCCAGTGCCATCTTCCTGCTTTTATATCCCAGTTGGGGGTTTAATTTTTGCACAAAGATGCTGGAGCTTGCTATCCTTTTGCCCATAACATTTTTGCACTAGCTAAATGAAATTAAAATATGAGAAAAATATCTTTTTTGTTTAGCTTTTCATTATTTCTTAATTGTTTCAGATTCTTTTTGTTTTGCTAAAGCTAACATTTTTAGAAAAAGATAACATTATTTGAAAATTTAATTTATTATTTTGGAGAAAATATTCTTCCTTATTAAATATTTGATGATGGATTAGCCAATTGGCTGTAGACATATTCAACAGAGGCTGAAAAAAAAACCCACACATTATCTCAAGATTACATGTGGAATAAAACATGCCACAAAAAATCCCTTTCAGCTTGTTCGCGTCAAAATTTTCCCCCGGCTAAGGGTACTGACCCCCTTCTCCCAAAAGTGGAAATAAAACCTAATAAGTAAGGCGTAAAAGAAATATTGCAGGGCTTTTGTTTGTTGTTTTTTTTTTTGGACTTGGGCCAGGGTCAGTGCAAGGGAGGAATTTCGCATGATTTAAAAAAAAAATGTTTTTTGGGAGGTGTTGGTGGGGGAGTTGAATTGGAGGAATAGCAATGCCCTCTTGTTTAAGATACAGCCTTGAAATTTGGATGACATGAACAGTTTTGCACACCGATTTTAAACTGACTTTCAGTGACGATGAATGTGACCCACTTTTTTATTTTTTAAGATACAGCCTTGAAACTAGAATGACACGTACGATCTTAAAACTAACTTTTAGTGACCATGAATGTGATCTACTGACATACTTTCTTTCTGTTTTAGCATCTGTTTGACATTTGAAACATGTAGCTCATATTACTCAGGTAAGCGACCCAGACTTATCATGACCCTCTTGTCTTCAAAAACTGAATACTTCAATAACTTGAAGCAATTCTGAGCTACATATTTGAAACTTAAATAAGTAGGTTATGCACACCATTTTGACTTTTGTGTTGTCCATTGCAGAGTAACTGCCACAAATAGGGATCACTTCTCCTATGTTCTTTTGTCTGTCTGTCTGTCTGTCTGTCTGTGCAATTGAAATGAGAGAAGGCCATCTAACTGTAAAGAAAACTAGAAAATAGAGAACAATAGCTTCACTCAACAGTAGAATAAAGGGCTAGGTTCCCCTATTCAAATAAAAGAAAATAATAAAAGAAATGGCCCATTTCTGCTTTTGGTTGGAACATCCGTCTGTTCGTCCATCTGTCCTTCCCTCACACTTCTCATCCGAAGCAATTTTTAAAAGGAACAAATTTGAAATGACAGAGAATAGATATCAATTTGAGGATGTACATTGTCAAAGAACCTTAACTCTAGATAGTCTCATTTTTTAGCACCACTACTCAGAAGAGGGGTGGGGGTCTATTCTACTTGCTTCTATGTCTGCGTGGGTGCCTCTGTGGCAGAGATGTTAAGGTCACTGACTTGAAATTACTTGCCCCTCAGCGATGTTGGTTTGAGCCTCACTTTGGGCGTTGCATTCTTCATGTTAGGAGGCCATACAGTTGGCTTATGGAATGTCAGCGTTGTACCCAGATGACCGCTAGTGATGCATTGAGGGGCATCTGGGGTCTTCTCCGATGTTGCCATATGCCCTAAAATTGTGTTGGTGCAACATTTAACCAAACAAGATAAAATAAATGTTCATCTGCGTGGGCGTAAGCTTTCTTGGTTAAAGTATTTTAGCAACCTTTGTTTTTATCATACTGTAACTTCTCATTAACATTGGTTCAGCATGCAAACAAAGTACTGCAGGGACTGGGTCCATTATTTCCAGGATCAAGGTCACAGAGGTAAGATACTTAGGTTATATTTAAGGTTTAAGATTTTTGGCAACCTTTGTTTTTCTGTCATATCTGTGTTACTATTTCTTATATCTTACTGTCACATCACATAAACATTGTCAAACATACAAAGTATGTGCAGGGGCTGGGCGCATTATACATAAGGTCAAGGTCACCAAGGTGTTGTACTTAGGTTATTTTTTTTTAAGTTTTAAGATTTTTATGACTCCGGCATCTACTGATGCGGGAGGCATATAGTGATTGTTCTGTCCGTTCTTCGTTCGTTTGTTCGTTCGTTCGTTAGAGGTTAACCAAATGGGACCGTTTTGTCTAGCATCAATATCCCTTACTAGAATCACTTGATACTAATGCAGATGTAACCTGTGAACATTCCTCATCTTCAAACATCACCTGACCTCAGTTTGACCTTGACCTTGAACTTGACCTCGTTTTGGACTTCGGTTGCTTTGTATCGACATGGATGACACTGGGGGCATCAAGCATTTATTGAACGCAACTTCTTGTTTTTTTCTTAAGCAACCTCTGTTGTTTTTTTCTGTCATATGTTTGTTACTTTTGCTTTAATCATACTGTAAGTTCACATATACATCGTTCAGCATACAGAAAAAGTGTGTGCAGGGGCTGGACCCTTTATACCCATGTTGTTATGCTTTGAATTATTTTCATGTTAATTTTTTCGAAAGCTTTGTTTATAGATATATTTAGTACTTTAAAATATAATGACTTGGATAATACTTTATCATCATCATCATCTGCATGTGTGAAAACAATCCCAATAACTCTGATTTATATTTTGACCAAACTATGCCCCTTTCTTACTTAAAGCGACTGAACTCTAGATTGTCAACTGACGGTAAAGAAAGAAAATTTTCAAATTCAAGAAAATAGATGTCATAAATGTATCCGGGCCATGAAAATATCATCACAGACATAATTTCTAACAAATGAAATGCTGAAAATGTTTGGGTTTTGCTATTTTTCTGTCGAATATGTTACCCTGTGACTAACGGGGTAAAGTCACCAGTAAAAATTTTAATAGCTAGCCGTCTAGTATACATGGCTCTGTAGCTCAGTAGGTAAAGCGTCAGGCAAAGATTTTGTTACTGCGAGGTCTCCGGTTCAAAACATCGCTAGGGTAATTTTTTTTTTTTTTTTTTTTTTGATTTTTATAGATAACTTAGATGCAAAAATTATGTTTTCTTTGTTCACAGAATGACTAAACATTGATTTTGTCAAAAGAAACAATTTACTCTAAATCTGGAGTTCAGCTGCTTTAACTCATTAAGGACGCAGATCGCATTTATGCGTTCATTTTTACCCTTATCGAGTACCGCATGTCGTATTTATCCGTCAAAAGATAACAGGCGTGTATGCCGGGGATCGCATAAATGCGCTATCTGCCTGATAGTACTGTATGCCGCGTGACGTGATTTTACGTTTGTAAGAGTACCAACGATTGGACTGCTGTCAAAGTCAACCAATGAAAATATTTTTCTCTAAAGATTTATAAAACCTGGTAGCGATCAAAACAATCAAAATATTTATTATTTAAGCATGTTTTTTTTAATATACTCATCACTAAATATCGAAATTTGTAGGTATTGCCTCTTTTATCTTCTCATTCTATTATACCGCAGAATCTTTTTTATTCAGTATTTTTAATTCTATTAAATAAAGTAAATTTTTGTTCTTTCATAATGTTATGTGCTTTAAAGTTTAGCATAATGATATTTGAATAAATATAAAACAATCAAATAATGGCTGTTGTCCAATCTTTCTTGAATATTGCAGTTTTCCATATTCATTTACTTCAGTTGGCCTGTAAAACAATTTTGCAAATCAAAATAATAGTAAATTTTAAATTATTGATTAGATCATGAATTGTAGTATCAGTTGTGAAAATGTCAGTTTTATTCATCTTTTATAAACAGATGTTTGTCCCTAATTTTTGATCAAAGGATGCCTAGATATTATTGATTATCAGTGAAAATCCACAGGCATACAAAGCAGATAAATTGATAAGTGGCTCAGGAATGTATCGGAAAATTGATACCAGTAATTAAGCGGCGATAGGGCTGCAGGTGTTAATGAGTTAAATACTTCAAGAATAGGGGTGCTATTGAGACATATTTCTATTTTACTGTCAAATCGCTGAATAGTGGAGTACGCTGTCTTACAGACAGCTCTTATTAATTATCTCCCGTTGTCCTTGTCAAAACATATTTTAAGAGGCATTACTCCACTGGTGTTAAAGGTACAAAGTTGAAACATCATACAGTGAAAGAACTCCTGAAACTAACTTCTTGAATTGCCACCGGGGGCATCAAGCATTTATTGAACGCAGCTTCTTGTTATATTTTACGGCATAGATCGACTTCATATATTTATATGTATACATAAAACCCCACAATCTGGGAGATTCAGTCCTCGTACTTTGCATGTGACCCACATCATTTTATTTATGTTTTATATATAGATGATATATAACCCCACAGTCATAGTTTTAAGTTAAGAGATTTTGAAAGTAGGTTTCTGCTTATAGGCTTCAACAGTTCCTATCTGTAAACTGATTTAAACTCTGGCAACATTCTTCCAACTTTTTGATGCTTCCAGGCAGACATATATGAAGAAGTGTGTGACTTGAAAATATGTGAAAACTTTACTGTAGCATGGTGACGTTACATGGATATGCCAGGTTTAATTAACACTTTAATTTTGTGTCATTTTACATAAGCAAAATGTTAATTAAAATTAAATTTTGCTTTCAAAGGCTGAACCAAATGTAGGAACTAAAATAATTGCCAGTAAAGATACAGATGCTACCCAAGTGTGGCCAGAGTGGGCTGTACCAGACATTTCTCCACTAAAACATTTTGAAGAAGTTTTACCAGTGAGTACATGTGCAAAGTTATGGTCTAATATATTACTCACACCATTTTTAGAGACTTTGTTTCATGCCTGACCACTCATACCTGTAAACATTAAGCTGTGAGAAAAGTATGCAAAGACCCTTTCATGATAATACTTTTTAATTACCAAATACTAAATCCTTGCCCTTTATTTTAAACTATTACTACAACAGCCAGACTTGATGGAAATAGAATATATGTTTTGTACTATATGAATCTGAAACTAAAACTATTTTATTTCAAATTATTTGATTAAACGCCTATTTTTTACGTAAAACATATTCAATGGCGTTTTACAAATACATAAAAATTACGACAAAAAAAACTACTTAAACACCATTCACGACTTCCGTAAGGACCAAATCAAGAATGTTACCACCAGTGTGTGTACTAAATTGTACATGCTGTTGCAAACCCACGGCGTACAAAGAATTATTGAATTCTGTTACTGCATTTGTGTCATCGTGAATGTGAAGATTAAAGTCATCCATGACCATTACATTTGAGTACTGTGATAATACTCCCTCCATAGATTGAAAGAAGTCTGTGACGAACTAGGAACAAGTGGATCAAGATGGAGGTCTGTAAATCCCAACTACACGCATAGTAATGTTCTTGAAAATCAACTGCCAAATACCATATGCAAAACTGTGAGAATTTCTTGCCGAAAGTCTGCGCATGTTTACAGCAGATCTTCATGTCAGTGCAACACCACCACCCGCCCTATTTTGCCTGTTCGTAACACTCAGTTTGTAGCCATTTTGACTGAGATCAGACGTTTCATATTGGTGTTGTTTTTCGTCCGAAAACCAAGTCTCTGTAAGAAGAGCAAAATCTATCTTTTCCTCGCGTAATAATTGACCAATAAGAACATCTTTGTTTACTACCGAGCGACAATTTAGCGTCAAGCATGTAAGCTGTTCATTTTGTCTATTCAATTTATTTCCATTTTTCTTAGGGTATATACGGTTGCTAAAGTTTACACCTCTGAAAACCACTGGTTTATCGTAATCACTTTTGCTTTTGTTCAAGGATTGTGCCTTCAGGCGACCAGCTCTTTTTCCTCTGTACTGTTTCAATATTCTGAAATCTTTTAACCTTGATAACACAATTGGATTAAGTCTACACCTTGTTGATTGTTCAATTCTGTGTAAGAAATTGCTGTCATACATAATAAAATCCATGAATGAAAACTACAATGGTGAGCGAAAGTGCGCAAAGTGTTTATTAAAACTAAATATTTCAAGTTTATATATGTGATTGTTTCTGATGCTAATTCTGGATCAACACATGCAGCAATCCAAAATATAATGACACAAACACATCAAGCAAACATTCATAAAACTACACTTTAAAAATCACGTCTCTACTCCAACTATTAACGACAACAAAATTAAATCAAATCAGAGTTCAAAAAGTGCAGCCTAACAATATGGCGCATAGATATAACTATGTGAATCTAAGGATCCTGCTGCAGTTACTAGTTATCCATCAACATAACAACTTTTGTAATGTTTTTAAGGTAGTATTTTACTGATCATCTAACAGTTCTTGTCATGAAATTTGTTTTAGTTACAGCCATCACAGAGTGTCAGTTCAAATGAGACAAGTCTAGAGCAGTCACAATTTAAGGCCTCAAACATAGACACAGGTGAGCGATATAGGGCCATCATGGCCCTCTTGTTTTATATCTTTTTGTCACAAAATATTTAAATATGTATAGAAGGGGCTTCAGTCTTCACACTAAATGCATGTGCCCCACATCATTTTATTCATGTTTTATATATAAATGATATACAACCCCACAGTCATAATTTTAAGTTAGAGGTTTTGATTCAGTCTTAAAGTAGGTTTCTGCTTAAACATCCACCAGGATATCTTTGCAAAACCAGAATTTTGGCAAACTTTACTACCATTTCTAAGTGACTTAGAAACTTCTGTTTTAGCTTGGATGGCCAAGGAGCAATAAATGATATAGTTTTGCATTATTGTTAATTTTTTTTATGTACAAAAATTTTGTCCAATTGGAGTTTTCCAATTTCCAATCGGATATATGGCGTCCGATTGAAAATGCAATCGGACATTTTTCCAATATTTTCGCGGGCTAGATTTTTTTCCGGGCGGAAAACAATAATTTTTTTATTACAAATTTAAAGGCATATTTGTGTTAATTTTATGTTTGACTGTCTATTTGTCTGGGTTTGAGATTCATACTATGGTAAATAAAAAAAATCCCATTTAAAAAGCTGGAAAAAAATCCGATCGGACAATTTCAGAAAAAAAATCAGATTTATTGTAAACACTTATATACAGAATCAATGAACACCCTTAAACATAAATAGTGAATAACGATGTTTTTAGTCAGTTTAAAATGTTTTTTAAAAAAATCTAAATCCAATTTTTCCAATTTTAGGAGTTGGATTTTTTTCCAGCTTTTAAAGTTGGAATTTTTTCCAGCTTTAAAAATTGGAAAAAAATATCCAGCTTAAAAGATGGGATTTTTTTTTTAATTTTGAATGACTGCATTAATACAAATTTACTGACGCATGAGCCATAAAATACGGTCTGTTGTTTGATATTTATCTATAACTATTATTCCAATGTTCCAATGACATCTGCGACGTATTTTTTTCTAATATAATGTTGACGTCCAAATAAATATCACTTCTTGCATATCGGACTGGCGTTTCCGGTTATTTTACCCATGCCGACAAAACCCATCTGGCACCCCCATGCCAGATGACTCTCGTGCTGATAATGACAACTACTGGTTCATACACTAATAATATATTGTTTATGTAGAATACGAAAAAAAGCATGTACCTTGATAGTTTCTCTCCATTCCTTATAGTATATTTCTCGATTCAAAATACGTTAGTTTACCATAAAAACATAACGTTACGCTACAAACGACAAAACTTAAGTGGAACTTTGTTATTGTGCGTAAGGCAAAACATCATGACGTCACTTCTGCTTACGGACGTTAATTTCCCGCGCTTTGTGTTCATTCTCCACTATAAGAAAGAGTGCCAAAAAGAAACTATTTCTACCTTTTGTAAAATACGGTGTGCAAGAAAAACGTCTGCCAGAATAAAATGCTAACATGTATACGATATGCAAGAAAAAATATTAGTCATGTGTTTATGAATCGGATGGAAATATCCGTCCCTCGGCCACCTGCGCATGGGCGGTAATTCGGCAAGCCTCATTACCGCCCAATGCGCAGGTGCCCTCGGGACGGATATTTCTATCCGATTCGTAAACACATGACAGATATTAGTAATAGGGCATGGACGTCATTTGTGACACCAGTTTTGTGTCTGCCATTGCGTTTAAAAGTTTCTGTAAACAGGAATTTGTACCATTCATATAGAAATAATATACTTTTGTGAATGTAACAAAATATTTAAATATTTGTATTGCATCTAGAAATGGGCACTCCATATTTCTCGGAATAATATTCCACCCATTACGTCGCCGAAGATCCGAAGCATATTTCCAGGGTATTTTCTCATCTAATAATCAATAAATGTTCCAAGATAGAGACTAAATACATGTATAACTTTCTTCCGTTTTATGCTGTAGCGCAACAATTGTTTATCATACCGTATAAAGAAATAAATTTTGTTGTTGCTCTTCAACATGTGACATTTTAGATTGCCGAATGGATTCTGTTGTTTCTATGATAAAAAAAGAGTGAAACACCAGTTTCAGGACACTAAATCTTGAGACAAAAATGGTCCAAAATACACTAAGTCTGCGACCTGTACCTAATTATCTGCAAATGACTGGCCTAAAACATATATATATATTTATAAAGCGTGCGACCATATTTGAAACCATGCACTTTTCCCATAAATTTGAGCTAAATCTGGATGGATGGCTGACCATTTCCATTTATCTGAGTTCCGGTATCTCAGGTAAGATTTTAGACCCGGCCATCTAGCCGGGCATCAAGCATAAGAATTCTTCACTAGAAAAACTGTATTCTGAAGTATTAATAATACTAGGTATTTATACAGACACATAAAGTGTTTAATATACCTTTAACGTATTGAAATTTATACTTTCTGCTTTCATGTATATCTTATTTATTGTTAAATAGTTTCTTTTTGCTGAGTTGACAATTTACTAAATTAAATTCAGTTTAAAATTTCACCTTAATATTAGCTCCCTTTATTATGTGTTTACATCTTACATTCTACAACTGAGTTATGAACGTCTTAGTAAAAAAAGATACTAACAACTGTTTGTCAACTTCAAATACAGTTTTAAAGGTTTCGCATGATTTAATTAAGAATTTACTTATCTATCGTTTTTGTATATTTGAACGTACACATACCTTTATATTTATCAGTTTGATGACAAAATTGCAGCCTCTTATATTTAGTTTTATATTAAAGCGAAACGTGTTAGGATCACAAAAACGATAATATATAATTATTGTATTCCTGAGAGGGTGATATGAAAAAAAATGTTCACCGCGAGATATACGAATATCGACCGAGGCGCCAGCCGGGGTGTATACTCATATTTCAAGGGGTGAACATTTTTCATATTACCCTCAATATTTATTTTATTATACCGAAACCTTATAACTTTCAAAACATTTACTGGAAAATCAACATAACTATTTATTTAACATTAAAAAGTAATTACAAACAAAATAATGAAGACAGAATTAAAGTGTCGTTACTTGTGGCGACCTTGCTGTGTAATAAGATGTTTTTGACGGATTTAGCCGAGTCGTTTACATATCGCTGACTCCTATATTTATTCAAAAAATATTTCAATATTGTGTCAGTCAGTAACATTCGAAAAACGGTGATAACTTTGTTTTTCTAAACGAAACATAATTATAAGTGTTAGCACTCAATTTCTTAGTTAGCCGATTTCCAATCTGACGGTGGTAGTTTCGATTCAATATTGGACGAAACGTTGTTTTCGGAATATTTGGCACGTAAGCAAATCGTAAAAAAAGAAATTGCAGCCGGATTCGCACATACAAGAGTATCAGAAAACGGTAATTTAATCCTAAAGTATAATTATATATAAGCGCCATTAGTTAGAAACATGATGGTTCTAGGCCAATCTGACCCCACTTGACCCCTTGCCCGATTCTATAAGTGCACCTGATCTTACCCTAAACTTTAGTAAAAACTAAGTTTCTCCTGAAAATCTTTGGTTAAACCAAATGAAAACCTCCGGTTTAACCAAATGAAAACGTCTGATTTTTGATGGACGTAAGGTTGAAGGGTCAGTCTGACCTTATTTAACCTATAGTCCTTGGTAGGGACTGACCAATGTCAGACAATTCAAAAGCCACAGGTTTTAAACCCAATAAATAGTTTTAAATACATATGATATAGATGAGTTTACAAAATAAAATATATTGTTTGAAAGAAAAAAGATTTACTGATAATATAAATCCTCACTATGCTACAGCAAAAAAAAACGGGAGAAAAATGATAATGGCTACCTGTTCATCTTGTGGAAGAATGAAATCAAAATTTGTTAAAAATACTATCACAGCAGGTAATTTAGACATCCATAAAGCAATGTTACCTTTTTTACCTAAAAAAGATTTAACACTTCCAGGATATAACTATTGTGGGCCAGGAAATCTTTTAGATAATGGACCCCCAGTTAACGAACTGGACGCAGTATGTAAGACCCATGACTTTTGCTACGACAGCGGTGTAAAATAAGTACATGTGACAAACAAATGCTTTCCAACTTAAATAACACTAAATCAAAAACATTTGGAGAAAAGATTGCAAAACATTGTAAAACCTGCAATTAAAACGAAATACAAACTTGGGTTGGGACATAAGTCCCCGGGAGCTGGAAGCTCACTAGGACAAAAACGAAAGTCAAAAAACGGGAAAAGGGGGTAGAGTATACCCCCGAAATAACTGCACCAAGCTACTGCTGGAGTGATGAATTAGCAGAAGAATTACACAAACCAATTAAAAGAAAATTTAGGAAACGAAGAGTGATTGTCCATGACATTGATGACACTTGGTAAGCTGATTTAGTTGACATGCAAGCTTTTTCAAAATATAATAAAGGAGTAAAGTACTTGTTAACCGTTATTGATATATTCAGTAAATATGCTTGGGTTATTCCATTAAAGAATAAAACTGGAGAAACTGTTACTGAAGCATTTAATAAAATAGTTTCAGAAGGTAGAACACCAACAAGTTTATGGGTAGATGAAGGAAAAGAATTTTATAATAAAAAGTTTGAATCATTTTTGAATAAAAATAAGATTAACATGTATCATACATTTAATGAAGGAAAAGCTGTAGTTATTGAAAGATTTAATAGAAGTTTAAAAAGAATAATGTGGAAATATTTTACAGCAAATAATACTTATACTTATTTAGATAATTTGAAGGATATGGTTGATAAATATAACAAAACAAAACACTCTAGTATAAAAATGACACCAACCAAAGCCAGTAAAAACTTAAATAAAGGTACTGTTTACTTTAACTTATATGGTAATTTAAAGATACCAAAGAGTAAAGCAAAATTTAAAACTGGTGATCGAGTTCGCTTAAGCAAACTTAAAAGACATTTTGAAAAATATATACACCAAACTGGACAGAGGAGCTATTTATAATT
Source organism: Mercenaria mercenaria (assembly GCF_021730395.1). Taxonomy (NCBI): domain Eukaryota; kingdom Metazoa; phylum Mollusca; class Bivalvia; order Venerida; family Veneridae; genus Mercenaria; species Mercenaria mercenaria. Next base: position 120,349,477 of record NC_069361.1, on the reverse strand, counting down.
TATGGAATTAATAATACATATCCCAGAACGTACACTATAAAAGATTTAAATAATGAAATAATTCAAGGTTCATTTTATGAACAAGAACTTTTGCCTACTACACAATAAGTTTTTAGAATAGAAAAGTTATTAGACGAGACTATAAGAAAAAACATGCTTTAGTGAAATGGAAAGGTTACAATAAAGAATTTAATAGTTTTCCGTTTAGTGAATTGGAAATTTAAATTGAAAATATATTATATAAATGAGTAATTAAAATCTAATTTCTAATAATGGAATAGAAACAATAGATCAATTAATTATTCACTTAACTAAACTAGCTGCTGCTTACAGAAAAAGTTATAAGTTTTGTGGAAGAGTAAATACAGGATTACAGATTACAGCAGGTATCTTTGGTTGCTCAGCTGCATTAGCACTTGTTCCAGCTATTCCTATATTTGTAGCAGTTGCTGGCGCTGTTCCATCAGTAATTACTATACTTATTAATAGACTAAAAGTTGAAGACAAAAAAAGCTATTTTAAAATTGCATTTCCACAAAATAAAACAAGTAATAACAAAAGCACATATCGGAAAAGTAAATAAAGGAGAGAAAAAAGTTATTCAGGATATTTTTTACAATACTGTTAGAAATGCAGAAAGAAAAAAATATTCAATGCCTTTTGAAACATATATGAAGGAATTTAAACTTAACGGATATAAAAGTAAAAAAGAAGAAGAGATGTATTAAATTTTACGTGTGTTTTTTTAAAGATTTTTTTTTCTATAAGTATATTATATAAAGATGGTTAATAGAAAGGTAAATAGAATGATTATGCCAAAATTATCTAGCACTTTAGGAGAAATAATGAATCCAGACATTAATTCATATAAAAAAATACTAAAAAGAAAAAACGTTATTAAATCAAAACTTGATCAAATAGTTAGCGATTAATATAGAAATCATGTCATTGATAAATTACAAAATGTTATAGATCCTTATCTATTAGAAAGGAATTTATTTGAATAGGACTGTGGTTGTCTATTAACTGAGGAAGAAAATGTCGAAAGGTTATGTGATTGTCCCAGACCAAATAATATTCGAAACAATCCTAAAAATGTCATTGCAACCGATTGTGATACTAATGATGAAAAAACTTATAGAAGCACTTATGCAGCATCTAAAGACCTTGATATTAATTCTGTGTTAATAACAATGTGCTGCAAAGTTAAAAGTGGAATATCAAAAACCAGCGGAAAAAGATATAAAGTTAGATATTTTATTTCTTCTTAAACTTTATTTTTTTAATCATTTTTTGCTTAATGATCTTTTTTTCTAAATATAATATATAGATGGAAATTGAGAGATCAAAAAATCAATATATTAAGAAATTTGAAATTAAAATTGCATATAGACAAGATCCCAAAAATCAATTATATTTAACTATAAACGACTCTTATGAAATACTTAAATCTGAACTTAAAATTTTAAAAGGTATAAAATAAACGTTGTTTTAAAAATAACTTTTGTAAAAATGAGTGCAACAGATACAATATATAAATCAGCTTATATTCAATCAAAGGCTATAATTATTATTAATACAAATGAAATAAAAAACACTTTACGTCAAGCCTTTGATGAAATAATAAATAGAATTGGCAACTGGATTTCAGAAGGAAGTGGCTGGAGAATAGAGTCAGTTGATGCTCATTATATAAATAGATATAAGTATAGTCCATTGGCTGCTTCAAGTTATTTGATTACAAACATTACAAAATCAAAAAGGATTAATAATAAAATTATGAACGAGTCTTAATTTCATTTACTACAAATTCCTGTAAAAAAAGTCTGAAAGAGTTTAAATTACAAAAAAAAAAAACATATGAAATTAATGATAAAGGGAATAAGTTTTTACATTAATCAACTAATGAAGTTTAATGATAATCATTAATATATTGGTTAAAAATATTTATCCTTGTACATTAAAATATCATATCGAAGGTTGTGAATTGAATTATAATAACGAAAAAGCACAGCGACAACATTATGTTTGGATAAAAGACTTTAATAGATTAATGTTTAATAAAGCAAAACATGCAAATAAGAAACATTTATTCAAATCATGTTTACAAAATTTTTCTCAAGAAAGAATATTAAATGAACATATTTCAAATTGTTTAGCTATCAATGGTACCCAAGGCGTAAAAATGCCAAAAGAGGGAAGTAAAGTACAATTTAAAAATTATCATAAAGGTTTAGCAGTACCTTTTGTAATTTATGCCGATTTTGAATCAATAACTAAGAAAGTTTTAACTGCTTTACCATCACCTGAATCTTCATTTAATGAACCATATCAAAATCATATAGATTGTGGTTACGGCTATAAAGTTGTTTGTTGTTATGACGATGAATATACTAAACTAACACAAGTTTATAGAGGCCCTAATGCAGTTTATAAGTTTATTGAAAAAATGCTTGAGGAAGAGGAATATTGTAAGAAAACATTTAAAGAGTACTTTAACAAAGAACTAAGAATGTCTAAAAAAAGACAAAATTGAATTTAAAAAACAAAGTTTTGTCATATCTGTGAAAAAGAATATAGAGAAGGCGAAGTGCCAGTACGTGATCACTGCCATATAACAGGAAAATTCAGAGGAAGTGCTCACTCAGAATGTAATATTAATTTTAGACTAACACACAAAATTCCTGTTATTTTTCATAATTTAAGAGGTTATGACGGTCATTTTATTATGTAACAAATAGGAAAATTTAAAAAAGAAATTAATGTTATTCCTAACAATATGGAAACATATATGGCATTTATGACTTCCGACTTGGTCTTTATTGATTCATTTCAATTGATGTCTCAATCATTGGATAACTTAGTAAAAAATATTCCAGAATTTAAATACACTTCAACTGAATTTAATTGTAAAAGTGTTGAATTATTAAAAGCAAAAGGTGTTTATCCATATGATTACATGGATTCATTTAAAAAATTCAAAGAAACAAAATTACCTCCTAAAAAGAGTTTTATTCAATTTTAAATGAAACACACATATCTAATGAAGGATATGAGCATGCTAAAAATGTTTGGAATAAATTTAAAATTAAAACAATGGGAGCATATCAAGATCTATATTTAAAAACTGACGTATTACTTTTAGCTGATGTATTCGAAAATTTTAGAAAATTATGTTAAGAGTACTACAAATTAGATCCTTTCCATTATTTTAGTAGTCCTGGTTTAGCTTTGGATGCAATGTTAAAAATGACTGTAATTCAGTTAGATTTAATAACTGATATAGATATGTATCTTTTTATTGAAAAGGGACTGAGAGGAGGAATAAGTTATATTTCAAACAGATACAGTAAAGCAAACAATAAATATATGAAAGATTATGATTCTAAATTAGAATCTAAATACATTATGTACCTCGACGCCAATAACCTTTACGGTTGGGCCATGTGTCAACCTTTGCCCTCTGGAAACTTCAAATTTATATCCAAAAAACAATTCAAGAAATTAATTGCAAAAGTTAAAACTAACTTTATAGTTGAATGTGATCTTGAATATCCAAAAGAATTACATACTGTACATAGTGATTATCCTTTGGCTCCTGAAAAAATCAAAATACCAGACGAATGGCTTTCAAATTATAGTAAAAATATTAAAAAAGAATTTGAAATAGGAAAAAGTAATGTAAAAAAGTTAGTTCCAACTTTAATGATAAAACAAAATTATGTAGTTCATTATAAAAATATTGAACTATATACACAATTAGGGTTAAAAGTAACAAAAATACACAAAATATTAACTTTTGACGAAAGTCTTTCGTTAAAAAATATATTGATTTTGATACTCAAAAAAGATCTAAAGCAAAAACTTCATTTGAAAAAGACTTTTTTAAGTTAATGAACAATTCTGTATTCGGTAAGACGATGGAGAATTTACGCAAGAGGGTTAATATTAAATTAACTTATTATGAAAACCTTTTATTGAAGTATATAGCAAAACCTTCGTTTGTTAGTTCAACGATGTTTAACAAGAATTTATTTGGTATTCATAGAATAAAAGAAAGTTTGTTATTAAACAGACCTTGTTATGTTGGAATGTGCATTCTGGATTTATCAAAATATTTAATGTATGATTTTCACTATAATTACATTAAGGAAAAGTATAATAACTCAGCAAAGCTTTTATTCACTGACACTGATTCATTATGTTATGAAATAAAAACCAAAGATGCATATAAGGATTTTATAAGGACAAAGATTTATTTGATAATAGTGATTACGATAGTAATTCAGAATTTTATTTCGACAATAATATAAAAGCAATTGGAAAATTTAAAGATGAAGCTGCCGGCATTCCCATTGTTGAATTTTGTCGGATTAAGAAGTAAAATGTATTCATATTTATTAAAAAATTTGCCTGGGAAGGAAAACCAGGAGATTAAAAAATGTAAAGGAATTAAAAATCATGTTGTTAAAAAAACAATAGTTCATAAAAATTACAAAGATACTTTGTTTAATTCAACCCAAGGTAATCACACCTTTAAAGTTATTCGTTCTGATAAACACAATCTTTCCAGTTATGTTATAAATAAAACATCTTTATCATGTTATGACGATAAAAGATATATTCTTGATAATGGTATTGATACATTAGCTTATTCTTAAATTAATTAAAGTGTTTATTAAATAATAGAACCATAAATAGTTAACTGAATATTTTTAAAGTTTTAAGAATTAATATAAATAACATCATTCATTTTAAATTCATTAGCATAATTAATAGAAATAGATTCATTTTTTCTGTTAGGTTTAGCATTGTAACTTCGAAGAATTATATTTTCCTTGTTTTTTAGTTGTAATTTAGCTTTTCCTTTATCTAATTTAATTGCATTAACAGGAATAAAAAATGCAATTTTGGTTAATTGTTACATTATAACCATTTTGAACTAAACCAGGACTAGCATTTACAACTTTCCATTGAAATAATCCACTATCGGTATCTTGGGTATAACATGTTAAAAACAATGGAGGTTTTCTTATTATTTGTTTTTCTACTTTACTTACTTTTTCATTTATATTATTGAATATTCCCATTATATAAAATGAAAATAAATGGAAATTAATCAATTAACTGGATTAACCAGCTAAAATCTTATATAACTTCCTGGTTCTAGAGTAAATTCCGTATCTCTGTCTATATCTGGCCGAATTTCAAATTGTGCTCCTTTGCTTAAATTAACCTTAACTCTTTTCTTAAAAACCAGTGTTGTATTTTTAATCTCAGGATTTATATGCTCACGTCCGCTTGTGAGACCGCCCCACCATCCAAAACTAAACGAATTAATATTTATAACGAAACCAACCAAACCAATGATAATATTTATTTCAATTATGTAATTCCCTGTTGGCCCTCAAATGCATCAGATCCCGAATCTTTTATGGCGGGGTTAATAAATGTTCTTTACCTTCCGATAAAACTTTTATAATCTATAATCTTATTAGCTCGTATTCTAAATAATGCAAATAAATCTATGGTCTTAATTACCTTTTGTTGTAACTGTTTATCTTCAATATCAAACCGTGTTCCATTATAACTACTTTTTACATGAAGTTGTATGCTATTATGATATTCAAAACGAAACACTTCGCGTCTTACTTTTTCTAGTTCTTCTTCTATTTTCTTGTTTTTCTTTTTAAGTTTAAGAATATCTTCAGCTAAATCATCAAATCGTTTTGTTGTAGCAACTTCAGAAGCAGATAAATTGTCAAGAGTATTCATTGTTCTAGCTAATTGTGTTTCTTGTTTTAAGAAAACATGTTTTACTTCTGTAATTTTTTCCCAATTAGTAGAAATTGATTGAGTATTAGTGGTTATTGCCTCAGTATTAGCAGTAATTAACTCTCCTTGTTTAACTGATTTTTCAACTAAAAAGTCCAGTTCATTTTTATTATTTTCAACTTTAGCATTAAGCTGCGCTGTATCTTTTTCTAATAAACCTGTAAGATTACTTAGGTTTGCGTACTGTAAATTGTGACGTACATCGATAGTACTTACCCAATTTCGAATTTCTTCTTTAAAGTCATCTAATGCTGTGTCATGATCATCACCTCTTTGTGAAGCTGCCTTTTCCAGTTCAGATTTATATTCTGCAAATTTATTCGAAAATGTATCGAGTAAATCATGATTTCTTTTTACCATTTCAGTATTTAGTTTATTTATTTCTGCTCTGATTTCAAACTGATGCATATTTTGTAACTTTTTCTCAGCTTCAATAATCTTGTCTTTTAGTTCTTCATGTTTAATCATACTATCTTTTAATTCTTGAACTTGATTGTATAATATTTCAAAATTTCGTCTAAATACTTCTTTTATGTTTGTATCTGTCAAATCAGATTTCTCTTGAAATTCTTTAATAGAATCAACCATAGGTTTCATTTCTTTTTCAATTTTATCTTGTAATTGATTAATTAATAATGAATTATTTTTAAAATCTTTTGTTAATTCTTCAATATTCTTTACTTCTGCTTCTAGTGTTTGTTTTATACTTTTGATATCTTCAAGATTATAGTCATGTATTACACTTTGAACTTTTTTAAACACAAACCGTCTTGAAACAGCATCGTTGGGTTTATCTGGATTTCCTAGGTTGATTATTTCATTACCTCCCATATCCAATGCTCTGTTCATTGTGTTATGAAGCTCCTTATTTCTGTGAAGATATGATTCTGTTTCCTTTTAAAGTTTTTTGAATTGTTTTTTAGTAGCATAATCACTTAAATCAATATCAAATTTAACTTTACTTATACTGTCAGGTTCACTTATTTGTTATATATTACTAAAAACTACCATTATATATTACCAGTAAAGTTTTTTCTTAAAAATTTCCTTGGTTTGTCAATATATAAGAAATCATATTTTTGTTTTGTTGCATTAGCAAAAGAGTTAGGGTTAATATTTTGTTCATTATAAATCATATCATTTTCTCTTTTACTTGGACTTTCAAATAAAATATAATGTGAACAGTTAATCCGAATACCGTTTGGTGCTTTATAGTAAGACTGACTTAAATAAATAACACAACAGTTTTTGTGACGTCCTTGAATAAAGTATTTTGTTATTTCATTCTGAACCTTTTTATCTTCACATACAAAATCATCAAATATTACTACTTTTTGTTTTTCTGGTTCAAGATTCTCACAAGGTTCAATTTGGCTTGGATCAGCCGAATATTCAAGTATTTCATTCGGATCTATTTTCTTTTTTTCTGCAATTTCATTTAAGAGTTTAATTAAATCCTGATATTTAGATTGTTCTAAGTATTTAGCATATAGGTATAATTTATCATAATATATAAGAGGTTTTCGTAGCAAATGCATTAGTGTATTTGTTTTTCCAGATCCAGAAGATCCAGATATCAACATTCTAAAACATGAATCTGGCATAAAAGAATAATGTTGTTTAAAGTTATTGTGTTTGGCATCACTTTTTGTGTCATAATTTGGAACTTCCATTATATAATAATATTACATTATCTTACATTATCTTACATTATTATATAAATGCAATCAAAATTTAATGAAATAAGAATAAGAAAAAATTTAGTCGAGCAAAAGATGAGAGCTCTTAGAGAAAAAATAATGAGAGAAAATATTAAAAAATCTACAAATCGGGATATGTATTATGAAATTTATAAACCAATTGCTGAAGGAATAGAAAGTCAAAAAGAACAATTATCAAATCAGTTAAAAGCATTACCCGGAGTCAGGATACTGGTTATATGACCCAGGGAAGTGCCTACGCCTTTAGTATCTTGAACAATGAAATGCGTCCAATCCCTAAGGTGTCTATGTCTTAGACTATCTGACAAACGAAATAGAATGTCCTTTGTTAAAACGTATAGCTGGTGGGACCAACTATCTCACATATATAGAATTTTCCTCTGGCTGCCTTGCCTAAATGATTCGTATACCAATGATTCGTAAATGATTTTAATTATGAGCTCAACAATTTCAGGGATCAGGCACATCACTAAATGTTTCAAACTAACAATTTTCAATCAGCTCAATCCCCTATAGGCTGGAGACTCTATACTTGACTGGTCTTTTTGTTGAAGTTCCCGTCAGACTATGTCAACATACGAGTCCTATCGCATAGATGCTCGGCCTCTGTCTTCTCAACTCTATATGATTGCATTGACTCCTGGATGGTCAGCGCCTATATGCTATCAACTAGCATTCAGCTACTATATAGGTATATCCCCGATGCCTCGGGTGTACTTCGCCAATAATGCTGAACCGTCTATAAGCTGGAACTCTCCTACTATCTCAGTAGATTACCAAACTCTGGGTCTCTGTCCCGATGCTCAGCCTATATATGCTATCTTATATAGCATTCAACTACCCTTAAGGTAAAACTCCTATGCGCTGGCCCTATAGCTCGAAACCTTGTTGAAATTCTGCAACTCTTCTTTATTTCGAATTTCTATTTTTTCGTTTTAATAATTTATTCGCCCTGACAGTGCAGTTGCAATAACTTCCTTATCAAGGTACTGGGATAAATTATTAGTTGAATCCACGATGTGTCTTCTTCAACCGCTGGTTACCGAATGCTTCTCCGTCATCCATTTACCTATTTATACCCCAGCAGACGTGCTATTTTTAGAACTAGTTTCTGATTGGTCCAAATTTTAACATAACGTTTTACAACGAGTACTTGCTCTATCAAATATCTGGTTCCCTTTAACTTTTGTATATAACATAATGTACGAAGCTGGGACCCAGCTATCTATATAATGAACCCAAATAAGCCACAAATGGCTCTAAGTCTATTATTTATAGCAATTCAACAATAATAATAGCAATAATTACATGAAAAAGCGAGTCAAGCACTATCTGTGCTTATGTGTCACGTTATCAATATATTAAATATACAAATTATTCTGACAAATAGCCCCCTTTTCAAGAAAATACTTTAAGTCTTTTATACACATGAAGAATAATTTGTAAACAAATCTCTTTTTCTTTATTTTCTTGATTTGTTTTTACATCTAATACATATAATTCACTACTGTCTGCTTAAATAATCGGCACATACATTTTCTGTACCTTTAATAGATTCTATCTTGAATCTGTAACACTGCAAAAACAATGCCCACCTCATAATTCTCGAACTTTCTACTTTACATTTCTGTATATAACTCAATGGGGCATGATCAGTCTGCTGGATAAATTCACTGCCGTACAAATACTTCTGAAACTTTTTTACTCCAAATACTATTGATAAACATTCTCTTTCAATTACCGAATAATTTCTTTCTCTTTGGAGCAATTTCTTGCTGGCATTAGCTATTGGAAATTGTCCATCTTCATATCTCTGAAGCAATGCTGCTTCAACACCACTATCTGAAGCATCACACTGTAATATAAAAGGCCGTGAAAAGTCTGGTAACCGTAGAATAGGTGCTTGTGTAAGCAAGGTTTTCAAAGTATTAAAAGCTTTGGCATGTTGTTCTTCCCATATGACGTTATTAGGTTTACCTTTCTTGATCAAGTCGGTCAGGGGTGCTGCAACCTCGGAGTACGATGCTACGAACTTTCTGTAATATCCTGTAAGACCAAGGAAGCTCCGTACTTGTCTCTTAGTCTTAGGTTCGTCAGCATTCCTTATGCGATCTAGTTTATCATCTTCCATTTCCAGCTGATCGTTTCCGAATTTATCTCCAGTGAATGAAATATTACTATATCCTATGAGACACTTTAAAGGTCTTAATGTAAGCTTTGCATCCTTATCTCTCATAAAAATATCTTGTAACATTGACATATGTGTGTCCCATGTAATTGTGTGACCTAAAATATCATCTACGTAATTATCAGCATGTTTGCATCCTGTCAATAATTTTCGCATCATTTTATTAAATGTAGCACCTGAATTGATCATACCAAAAGGCCTTTTCCGGGACTGAAAACTTCCCTCAGATGTTGTGAATGCTGTCAAGTGCCTAGATTGCTTTTCGACAGGAATCTGCCAGTAACCTTTGCTGAAGTCTAATTTTATGAAGAATTTATCCCCATGAAGTTTTGACCGAATGTCTTCATCATTTCCCATAGGCTCTGTATCGAATTTCATTACAGAATTCAATCGCCTAAAATCAATACAAAATCTGTTTGTGTTATCTTTCTTTTTCACCATGACAATAGGGGAGCTGTATGCAGAGGTGGCAGGCTCGATAATCCCAGCCTTTAACATATGTTGAACCTCTTAGTTAACCTCATTTCGTTTCGAATATGGTATGGTATATTGTCTGACTCTGACAGGTTATTTGGTTGTTAGTTCGACCTTATGTTCTGCGAGATTTGTAGTCCCTGGACTTTCTGCAAAAATGTCTTTATATTGTTTCACTAGACATTTTATTTGAGATCTTTGGTCTTCGGATAATTGAGGATTGAATTTTACATCTTTATATGTTTCCGAACCTCCTATTCTGATAAGGTCAAGCAAATTTTCGTCATCAACAACCCCTCTCTCTGTACTTTCATCGGCCTCGATCACTGAAACACTTCCGGCAAAAATATCTTGTCTTTCCTCATACTTTTTGAGTAAATTTATATGGTAAAGCCCTATTTTGTCACCCACCTTTACTTTTTTTTTTTTTTTTTTTTTTTTTTATTAAATATTTTTATTTCTCTATGTTCACAAAGAAATATTTTCATTTTCCACACACACACACACACACACACACACACACACACACACACATGTATACCTGAACAAAAACAACAGCAATATAAAAATCATACATACTTCCATACATATATGCATATGCACACACCCACACACTCACACACGACTGTATTCACAAAAAATATGCATATGCAGATATCAGCAGGTATAATGATAATGAAAAAAGAATTACAAAAAAAAAAAGAAAAGAAGATACATCTACCGCAACTCTTGAAGTTTTGTTGTTGTTTTTTATAATATTTAATTTAAAAAGACTGCATAGGATAGGATATCTTTCCATTTCTGATAATGTTTTTCTATTTTGTCGTGCTGCAATGCTATACAGCTTTCGATTTCAAGTCTACTCCAAAGATATTTTAGAAAGAAATTTAAATTTGGTGTACATTTTCTTACTTTACAATTATAAATATAATATTTTGCTACTAGAAGAATAAAATATTTCGCGTCCTTTTGTTTGTCTTTTTCTGTGATTAAGAAAGAAATAGTAGAGCAGTTAAGATCTAAATTGAAGTTTCGTTCATGAAAGTAACTTTTAAGCTCCCCCCAAAATTTTTGTGCGCATGGACATTCCCAAAATAAGTGTTCGATTGATTCAATATTCATTGAACAGAAGTCACATATATTCGATACGACATTTTTTTGTTATAGCATACTTTTATTTGTCGCGATTATTCTGTGCAGATAGTTAAATTGAAAATTTCTATATTTACATTCTATACTTGATGTTAGTATATTTTTATATATTTGTTTCCATTTTAAATCTGCATTTGGTATGATGTTTTTCCATTTATTTTCTGCCGTGTTCGGAGACATTTTATCATTTTTCATTTGATGTTCATACAAGTATTTATTTGTTTTCTCTACATTCAAAATTTTTTTTAAAATGTCTTTGTTTGGTGTATCACTTCTAATATTGTCTGTTTTAATTTTACTTTTTATTTCCTTTGGTATGCATCTAACTAAAGTCATATACTTAAGATAATCTCCACTTGTAATATTATATATCTCTTTGATATTGTCAAATGAATACATCTGATTAATTCTAAAATCATATAAATGTTCTAGGTATATAATTCCCCTTTCAAACCAAGATTTATAAAAAAGGGTTTTGTTGTTCGTTTTTACTTTGCAGTTATTCCATATTATTTCCTTGTTTGGGTTTATGCATTCGGGAATTAGTTTGACTTTATTCCATGATAAAATGATATCTCTTAGAAACGGACAGTGTTTAAAATTTTCTTGTATATCCTTTTCATTTATTTGACACTCAAATATTAAGTTTCCACCAAGTTTTTCCAACTTAGATTGATATATAGATTTTATAAAAGAGTCATGTTCATTATTTATAAATTTCTTTAACCAACTAGCTTTTGTAGAGTATATAAATTTATGAAGGTCAATCATTTTTATACCACCATTTAAGTAGTCTTTCTTCGATGTATCTCTTTTTATTTTGTCCGGCTTTCCATCCCATATAAAGTCAAACATACATTTTTCTAAAGATGTTATTGTCTTTATATTTGGGGATGGTAAAACAGAAATATAGTATATCAATTTTGGGAGAGCAAAATATTTAATAACTGTACTTTACCAAGCAGGGTTAATTTTCTGTGTTGCCATTGCCTAAGACAATTTTTAAATGATTCAATTTGTGGTTCAAGATTTTTTTGATATGATAGGTTAGTGTTTGTGTAGAAAGTTATTCCTAATGATTTTGCGCTATCTGATGTCCAGTGAAAATTTCGATTTTGACAGTATTTAACATCAGAGTTGCATAAAGAGCCTGCTTTTAGCACATGGCATTTGCTTTCGTTTAGTTTAAGTCCTGAAATTTTGCCAAAATCATCTAATACTGCTATTAGGGTTTCAAAGGAACTCTTTGAGCCGTCTGTGACAAACGTTGCGTCGTCTGCAAATAAAACGTTCTTGATTTCAGTTGTGTTAACTGAAATGCCTTTTATATTTTTGTTTTTCCAAATACAGTTAGATAGTAATTCAATACAGACAATAAATAGGTAGGGAGAGAGTGGGCACCCTTGGCGAACGCCTCTTTTAATTCTAAAAAAGTCCGACATATGTCCATTGTTGATTACACAACTTTTTGGGTCTTTGTAAAGGAGTTTTATCCATTGCAATATATTGCTTCCAAAGTTAAAAAAATTTAATGTTTGAAACAAAAAGTTATGATTAAGACTGTCGAAGGCTTTTTCAAAATCAGAGAAAAACAAAATTGCATCTTGGTCTGTAATTTCCATTTGTTCTAAGACTTCAAAGATAAGACGTGTGTTTTCTCCAATATACCTTCCTTTCATAAAACCTGACTGACTTTTATTTATTATCAAAGGTAATACATTTTTTATTCTGTTGGCTATGACTTTAGCTATTATTTTATAATCGATATTCAGTAGGCTGATAGGTCTCCAATTTTCTATATATAGCGTATCTTTATTAGTTTTAGGTAGAAGTGTAATTATGCTCTGATTTTGAAGCTCTGTTAATTTTTGATGTTCAAAAGAATATTTGATAGATTTTATATAAAACTTCTTGATATCTTTCCAAAAGATTTTGTAAAATTCAGTTGTCAACCCGTCTGAACCGGGACTTTTATTGTTTTTCATATCTTTTAATGCTGTTGCGAATTCATATTCTGTTATTTCTGTATTTAAATTTCTATTTGCTTCATCACTTAGAACTGGCATTGTTGGATCCATAAAATCAAAGTTAGATGTTTTTTGTTCCACATCTGTATAAAGGTTTTGATAGAACTTCTTTTGTTCTTGAATTATTTTATTTTGATCTGTTATCAAACACCCGTTTACATTTATCTGATTCATTATTTTTTTCTCAGCATGTTTTTTTCTCCAAATTTGAAAACAGTTTACTATTTTTTTCACTATATTCCACATTATGAGCTTTTGCTCTCAGTATAATTCCGAATATCTTTTTATCATAAATTTCATTTAACGCAACCTTACATTTGTCAATTTCTTTATTTATATCATTGACTTTATCAATACGTGATTCTGATATCAATTGTTCATTCAAATCTTGTAATATGGATATTAATTCTTTTTCTTTTTTATCATCTTCTTTTTTTTTTTTGTTTACTTGCAAACTTGATAGTTTCATTTCTTATGTTGCCTTTAATAATTTCCCACATAGTATTTGGATTCGTACCCGCATTTATCTCGGCTGTTTCCTTTATTATATTTCGTATGGTTCTTTGATATTCCTCCTTTAATAAAAGATTATTATTTAATTTAAAGTAGCCATTTCCTTTCAGTTGTGTTTGAGTATTTAAGGAAAGAGTTATTCTTGAATGATCTGATTTATATCCGTTTTCTATTTTACATGAATTAGTGTTGTTAATAAGATTTTGCGATAGTAGAAAATAGTCGAGTCTACAAAATATTGCAGGTTTATTATTTAAATGCCATGTGAATTTCATTTTATTTGGATGTTTTATCCTCGAAACATCTAAGATATTAAACTTCTCTATTAGTTCTTTAATTTTTTGTCTACACTTTTTATGAGTATCTTTACGCCCATTCTTTTTGTCTAAGTTTGGATCTAGAATAGTATTGACATCACCGCCTATTATTAAGTCTTTATCATCATTGTCTGCAAGAAAACCATCTAATTTTTCAAACAGTGATACCTCGTCTGTATTTTGTCCATAGATATTGAGGATAATATACGTTTTACTCTCAAGTTTAAATTCGATTGCAATTAACCTTCCACAGACTACCTCTGTGTATTTTATATCATAACAAACAAATTTGTTGTTGATTAGAAAGCATACACCTGCGCTGTTATCGTTTTCGCCGCTAAAATAGGCTTTTCCACCCCAATCTGAGGTCCAGTTCTGAAATTTGAGTGAATTTAAGTGTGTCTCTTGTAAAAGGCATATATCATAGTTTTTTAGCTTTAGCCATTCAAACATTTGTTTCCGTTTTAAAATGTTACCTATCCCTCTTACATTGAAACTACAAATTTGCATAGTCATGTCAATGTGGCGTGAACATTTCTTACATCAAAAGGTACGGTAGATGATCTTAGAAAAAGGTAACTAAATAGAATATCATGATACATTTGTAACTTTTTCGTTTCGTTTTGGTTTTAACGCCGTTTTTCAACAGTATTTCAGTCATGTAACGGCGGGCAGTTAACCTAACCAGTGTTCCTGGATTCTGTACCAGTACAAACCTGTTCTCCGCAAGTAACTGCCAACTTCCCCACATGAATTATCAGAGGTGGAGGACTAATGATTTCAGACACAATGTCGTTTATCAAATAGTCACGGAGAACATACGCCCCGCCCGAGGATCGAACTCGCGACCCCGCGATCCGTAGACCAACGCTCTTACCTACTGAGCTAAGCGGGCGGGCTCATTTGTAACTGACTCATCATGTCGCAAAAGGATATATATACATACATCTTCGTTACTTATATAGGTACATCTGTATACGGTACAATTTTGAAAAAAAAAAAACACCCTTTTATGATGAGCAAAAATGAAGAAATGTCTACAATTTACAATTGCATGGGTAAAACATAGATAGTGTTGTGTTTTCTATCTGCTTAACATCTGTACTATGTATCTGCATAAGATTTGACTGAAAATAGTGACTTCATCATGAATAAAAAGTGGGAATATCTATGATTTTAGAATACATGGATATAACAAAGATAGTTTTATGATTTTTATCTCTATAAAACAATAAAGAAATTGTTATTTATGTAAACGTTTATCACGACACATCCGGAAAACCACACACACCCGGCCGACGGTCCCGGCCGACACCACCGACCCCCAACCCCCGAACCGTGACGACCTCCGGTCACGGACTGTAACCGGAAGTCGTCACAGCTCCGAGAAAGGCCGGTGATACCGCCGAAACCGCCAACCAGGCACACTAACCACCGGACATGTCACGAGAAACTCCCACATAAACTATCCTGATGAACCCCATTAAAGAAATTGTTATGTTCTATATTTCAATTTGGCATATTCAGATGTTTCTTCTGTATTTTATGAATATGATTTGTCTGAAAAAATAACGACTTTATCATAAACAAAAAAGTGGAAATACCTATAGTTTTAGAATACATGGACGTAATAAGGATATTTTTGTGTTTTCATCTCTATCTAACATATATAATGGTACTTTATTTATATCATGTATCTGTATATGACTTGACGAAAATTAACGATAGTGCTGTGTTTCCTATCTCTATTTGACACATTCTGATATTTCTTCTATTCTAAATGTATGTGTACAGTTTGCCTTAAAATAACGACATTTTCATAAACAAAAAGATGGAGATATCTATAGTTTTAGAATACATGGGTTTAATAGAGATGTTGCTAACTTTCTTATCTCTATCTAACATATTCTGATATTTCTTCTATACTATATATCTATACAAGATATATTTTAAAATTAACGACTTTTTTGTGAACAAATAGTGGGAGAATCAATAGTTATAAGATATATAGGCATGGTAAAAATATTATAATAGTTCTAGCATGTTTAACATATTGTAATATTTCAACTACATTTACACTAAACACCTTTCTACCATAACACTCAATATAAACTCTGTTACAGTTTTTAGTGAATAAGAAATATATGCGAGAGTGCCTTATTTTCAGTGCCGTAGATTTCTTAGCCTCGTAAGTACAACGGTATGCACATTTACGGACTGATACATAGTAGTTAAGAAAGTTATATGTGCGTTGATGTATAAAATTCTAGAAATTCACAAAAGAGCGAAAACCAGATGCGCTTTAACGTCAGTAACGCATTTAAGTTTCAATGCGTAGGGGTTTAGCTGTATAATTTATAGTTTCCATAACCATATACATTCACTAGTTCCGTTTATATTTTGTGACTGATACATAGTAGTTCAAAAACGTTATATGTGCATTTATGTATAAAATTCTTGTAATTCACAAACGAGCGAAAAACATATGCGCCTTCTACGCCAGTAGCGCATTTAATTTCAATGCGGAGGGACTTGGCTATATAATCTATAGCATCCATAAGCATATACATTAGCTAGTTTCGTTTATATTTTGTGATTCACAGTCGAATTCACAGAAAAAAAAACCAACGTTCGACAAAAAATGTATCTCTTGCCTTATTTGCCAAGACTATTTCTGTGCACATTTTAAGACATCTACATGTTATTTATACAACAATTTCGTATATATACAAAATAAGAGTACTTCTACCTCTGTACGTGCGCGACACATCTCCATTCACTACATTAAAGTAATCGTGAAAAAATTAATATCCAACAAAAATATTTTTAATATCACATAATAAAGCATGATATTACTGTTTTAGTTATTGTCATAGCAATCTATAAAAGCTATGTACCTGATGGTACATGTATTTAATACACTAATAGTTTCAAAACAAATTACAGAATAGGCAATAATATAGTTTTAGGTAATATAATTAGTTTTCTTAAAAAACCGAAAAACTATCTTAAATAATTATGTTTCATCATTTAATTGTTTAAAAAATCTAAATATTTTCTTAACATCACGTTCTATGATTTCTTTTATTTTTGTAATTACTCCGATATTTTGTGTACCTTGTCTAAAAAAACTAGATCAAGGATATAAAAAGGGGAGCGGGTGTTGTTTTTTTGTGTTTTTTTTCCCGTAAACAAACCCAACATTGCTGAAAGAACGAAAGCACAAAGTTGGAAACCGGATAAAAAAAAACAAAAGTGCAATGTTCCTTTCTCATTTTTTGAAAAGAGTTTTTATAATTGAAGCAAAGTATATTATATAGTGATATGAAAGGATATGAAAATGCTTTACTTTATAATCCATTTTATTGATCACATCTACTACTTCATAAGGTCCTTTCCACTGGAGCATCAACTTATTGTGGTTGGTTGGTAAAAGGAAAAGTACTTTATCCCCGACCTTCAAATTTTCTATTTCTGGCACTCTTGTCATAATGGTGTTTGTACGTTTCTTGTGCTGCATTCAGACTTTCCCTAGCTATCTCACAAGTTTCCTCTAGTCGATTTATGAGGTCTAAAACATATTCATAGGTATTTTTTGTTTCTGGTGTTTCAGCTTCAGTCCAAAGTTCTTTAAGTACTTGCATAGGTCCTCTGACTGTCCTGCCATAGAGTGGTTCAAATGGTGAGAGTCCAGTACTGGCCTGTGGAACCTCTCGATATGCAAACAATACTGCTGACAAATATCTGTCCCAGTCTTTCGGTTTTTCTTGACACATCTTTTTCAACATACTCTTTAAAATACCATTCATACGTTCACAGAAACCATTACACTTTGGATTATACGGAGTTGTGAACATTTGTTTCAGACAGATCAACCTGCAAACTTCTTCCATCAGCTGAGAGGTAAACTGACTTCCTCTATCACTCAAAATTTCGGCTGGAAATCCTACTCTAGAAAATATATCTAACAAAGCTTCAGCTACCCGTTCAGTCTCAATTCTAGGTAATGCAAATGCCTCAGGATATCTTGTGGCATAGTCGACCACGGTAAGAATATACCGATTTCCTTTCTCTGAAACAGGAGCAATAGGTCCTATTAAATCCACAGCCACCCTATGAAATGGTGTCTCCAATATTGGCATATCTCCCAGTGGAACTTTTCTAACTTTCCTTTTGGGATCATTTTCTGACATATATCACAGGACCTACAAAATCTTGTGATATCACTAGTTAACCCAGGCCAGTAATTCTATCAACTGTCTTTCTTATTGATAGGTATCCTCCAACTATTGATTCATGAGCTAAAGACATAACTCTCTTTCTGAACTGAGTTGGAACTACAATTTGCTTTATCTCTTTGACAATACTGCCTCTCTTTTCTTCGAAAGTTCTATACAATACATCCTTCTTGACTTCGTACATAAATATAAAACCACTCTTTGTCTTCATTTTCTTCTGATGCGAGGTATATATGTCCACAGTTTTGCTAGGGTATTGTCTTCCTTCTGAGCCTTTTTTAATTGCTCGACATCAAGTTCATCCTGTTTAGGTTCTGTGACCTTCAAAGGTTTTATTGACTGTTTATCTTTCTCAGCCTGTGCTCTCGTTACCACAGCTGCAACAATATTTTCTTTTGATGGAGACTGTTCTCCGTCCCTACTACTCCAGTTAATGTCTGGTCTATCAAAAGCCCCTTTGATATTTCCAATATTTAAATCGCAGATCAAACTTGTCAAAACCATGGCTTCAACTTCTCCTGTGTAATATGATGTGTCAACCTGTATCCTTGCTGACGGAACTACCCTTGAACGTCCATCAATTGCAACCATAAGATACTTCTTATCTAACAGTTGGTCTTCTGAAACAAAGTCTTTCCTAACAGCTGCCAATTCACACCCTGTATCTCTCAAAACCTGAACTTCTTTATCACCTATATATCCTTTCTTCAATACCAAGTTCCTTTCACTGGTTGTTGAGTCAATAGTACAGACGCTTGCTATGACCGAAAAGGATTGTCCATTTGCTAAGAAAAGCCGTCCATCTTTTATGTTTTCTTTTACATTTTTGTCATCCAATGACACAGCTATGCATGAAGCCGAGACCTTCCTGTCATCATACTGTCTGTCTCTGTCTTTATGCTCCTGATCTTTCTTTCGCCAGTCTTTGGGTGTAGAATCTTGTCTGCCATGCTTATCTATCTGTCTTTCCTCGTAGGATCCCCTACTGGCTAAAGCAGACCCGCTCATCTTCCTCTTATTTTGGTCTCGGCACTCCCTTGCTATGTGACCCTCCCTATTACATAAATAACACAGGCTTTTTAAAAGTTGGCCTTTCTCTTTGCGGTGGCTGAGATGAAGGTGCCATACTTGGACGTTGTGGTGGCCTATTGGATGAGAAATTATTTTTCATAACCCTGTTTGAGGTTATAGTACCACCATGTGCTTCAATGTATTGTACTGCCAACTGTGTGATCTCAGCTCTCGATTTTGCAACTCTTTCCTTTAAGAACAAAGGAAGGTCTGTGGAACAAGTTTGGATGAACTGTTCTCTGATCATAAGGTCTTTTAGCAAATTAAACTTATTGTCAACTTCTGCCATCTCTGTCCATCGACTGAAATACCTGTCCAGCCTTGCCATAAACTGAAAAACAGTTTCACCACGCTCTGGCTTGCATTCCCCGAACTTCAATCTAAAACCTTCCTCTGTCAACTGTTAACGCTTCAGAACTGCTTTCTTCAATGCCGTATAGTCATTGGCTTGGTCTGGAGGCATGCTTGTATATACGTCCAGGCCTTTTCCTGTGAGTAATGAGCTGAAGCTTACAGCCCATGTCTCTTCTTTCCACCCCTGGCTTTTTGCAAACCGTTCAAATCGCTCGAGGTATGCATCCATACCATCCTTACTTTCCTCAAACTTCGGTAGCCTTGGTCGTAATGTTTTACTGCTCAGATACTCATTACTTTTATCAGCTCCTAATGCCCCCACGTCCGCTTTTATCTTAAGCAACTCCAACTCATGCTCTTTTAAAGCTAAGTCTTGCTCCTTCAAAACTCTTTCCTTTTCCAAACGTTCCAACTCAAATAACCTTTTCTTCTCAGCCTGCTCAAGCTCAAACAACCGTTTCTTCTCAGCTTCTTGAGCCTCAAACATACGCTGTTCATCATCATGACGCCGCCTTTCTTCATCTCGTCTCAGCATTCTCTCCTCGCGTTCAGTATACTCTTTCTCTTTCCTATCCACAAACTCTATGAGCTCTGAACCTGACAGACCCATACGTTCGCCCATCTCAACCCATTTATCGAAGTTCATCTTGAAGCTTAAGGCTGGAACTATCTCTTAAGCTCAACTATATGTGGCTGAAACTATCTTCAGTCACAGCGCTTTCTGGTACACCAACTAAACGTTAGAACCGCTAGTCTTTGTACCCTTTGAGCCCCTAAATTGTCAGGATACTGGTTATATGGCCCAGGGAAGTGCCTACGCCTTTAGTATCTTGAACAATGAAATGGGTCCTATCCCTAAGGTGACTATGTCTTAGACTAGCTGACATACGAAATAGAATGTCCTTTGTTAAAACGTATAGCTGGTGAGACCAAATATCTCATATATATAGAATTTTCCTCTGGCTACCTTGCCTAAATGATTCGTATACCAATGATTCGTAAATGATTTTAATTATGAGCTCAACAATTTCAGGGATCAGGCAAACCACTAAATGTTTCAAACTAACAATTTTCAATCAGCTCAAACCCCTATAGGCTGGAGACTCTATACTTGACTGGTCTTTTTGTTGAAGTTCCCGTCAGACAATGACTTTGAATCAACAACATACGAGTCCTATCGCATAGATGCTCGGCCTCTGTCTTCTCAACTCTATATGATTGCCCCGACTCCTGGATGCTCAGCGCCTATATGCTATCAACTAGCATTCAACTACCATATAGGTATAACCCCGATGCCTTAGCTGCACTTCGCCAATAATGCTGAACCGTCTATAAGCTGGAACTCTCCTACTATCTCAGCAGATTACCAAACTCTGGGTCTCTGTCTCAGCTTCCCGATGCTCAACCTATATATGATATCGTCTATAGCATTCAACTACCCTGAAGGTAAAACTCCTATGCGCTGGCCCTATAGCTCGAAACATTGTTGAAATTCTGCAACTCTTCTTTAGTCTACGAATTTCTATATTTTTCTTTTTAATAATTTATCCGCCCTGACAGTGTAGTTGCAATAACTTCCTTATCAAGGTACTGGGATAAATTATTAGTTGAATCCACGATGTGTCTTCTTTAACCGCTGGTTACCGAATGCTTCTCCGTCTTCCATCTACCTATTTATACCCCAGCAGACGTGCTATTTTTAGAACTAGTTTCTGATTGGTCCAAATTTTAACATAACGTTTTACAACGAGTACTTGCTCTATCAAATATCTGGTTCCCTTTAACTTTTATATATGACATAATGTGCGAAGCTGGGACCCAGCTATCCATATAATGAACCCAAATAAGCCACAAATGACCCTAAGTCTATTATTTATAGCAATTCAACAATAATAATAGCAATGATTACATGAAAAAGGGAGTCAAGCACTATCTGTGCTTATTTGTCACGTTATCAATATATTCTGACACCTGGAATTAAGGAGCAGTTAGCGTTACTAGGCGATGAAATAAAAGATATACAAACAGATCAGGGTTTACCACAGCTTTTCCAAGAACCGCTACCGTTATTACCGCCGAAAGATCATATGGGTTTGGATATGGATACGGATGAAGATGATGAGTTTGATGACACTAAAGAATTTTCTGAAGAATTTGAGAGACCGCCATAGATTATAATGACAAAAAAAGAGTATAGTAAATTATCAAAAGAAAAAATTAGTGAATTAGAAGAAAACTATATACCAACATATAGGGCAAACGGATCTATTAGATTCTTATCTAAAGAAAAGATTAAAAAACTAGAAAAAGAATTGGGGGTAAGACCAAAAGAAAAGAAAATACCTACAGTAGATTTAGATGCTTTTCTGGATAATAATGTTTTAGAAGAATATAAATATTACAAACCGTCTAAAATGTTTGACTTTTTTACTGCAGATGAATCCGATCCTGAAAAAATGAATAAAGACGCACTTAAAGCTACAAAAGATGATGTTACTACGGATATCAAAAAATTAAATGGTTAAATAACTGGCAAATCAAGATCAAAAGATCCAAATAAGCGAGAAGAAGCAGAAAAAATAAAACATGCCCAAGACGAATTAATAAAGTACAAAGACCGGTTAAATAATATTCTTGGTATGGCTTCTACATATGGAGAAGGAATAAAACATCATAATTCATATAAAGTTTCACCAAATGGACATTATGGTAATTTAATTATTAACTTAAATAAACTTGATGGTCAAAATAAATTAATTGCTAAAGATAGAATAACTGGAAAAGAAGTAATTAACACTAAAGTAGATGGTGATTTAATTGATTTAATTAATAAAAGATATAATAATGAAAAACATTCAATCCATTTTAGGAAAATATTCAAAGAATTAACAGAAAAATCAGGATTACCTATCAATAAAAGATCCATGAAATTTAAAAAAGTAATTAGGGGACAAGGTTATGGCGTTTGTCCATGTAATCCAGAAGAATTGGTTAATGACTTGGAGTTTATTTGTGATTCAATTGATGCTGGAAATAATAATGAAGAACTAAAAATGAAGGTATTAGGGTAGTGGACCAATTATTAAAAATGAATAAATTGTTACCAGAACAACATGAAATGTTATATAAAAAAAATTTTCTTGAATATATAAATGGAACAAAAAAATAGTAAATAAAAATACTCCGAGTGATTTTACAATCAGATTTAGTCGTTCTTTAATTTTAGAAAAAAATAAAACTTATGTTGTTGGTTTGGATAGTATAAATAGAATGACTTATTCTTGGCATAATATTAGTGACAAATATGACAATAAAAGACGTTATAATAATGGTAAAGAATGGAAAGATATTATATTTACAAATGGTTCTTACAGTTACACAGACATTAATAATTATATAAGGGAAACATTAATAACCAATGGTGATTATAAATTTGATAAATCAGAAATTGCCCCAAAAAGTTTGGATTTTGATTTAAGTAGTTTTATGGTTTTGATTTCAATTCATGATAATTTTATATTGGATTTAAGAATGTCAAATGTTCATACATTGCTTGGATTTGAGAAAAAAGCATTGAAAAATACTGAATGGGGAACTACAACACCAAATATAACTAACTCTGTGGATACGATTTACATTCATTGTGATCTTATCGATAATCCACTTGTTGATGGTAATTTTAGTGATATTATCTATGCTTTAAGTACTGCAGATTTAACAAGAGCTTATCCATTTACAAAAGGACCAAACAGATTTATAATTTCTGAAATTAATAAATATATTATAAATTCAATAAGAATATATATTACAGATGTATTTGATAGAATAATTAATTTAAATGGGATTGAAACAAGTTTTACACTAATATTAAAAGAAATATGAAATTATAAATTTTAGTTTTATATAATGTACAAGAAAGTTTATGACAAAAATAAAGGAATATTTATTTATGTTGATGCTCACACGGGAGAAGAAATTATACATGGTATACCTGTTGGCTCAGGTATCTTTGACACTTTAACGAAATTGTTTTCAAGTGGAGTTGCATCTTCAATTAGCACAGCTGGAAAAAAGCTTTAGAAACAGCAGGAAAAGCCGTGCTAGAAAGTGGAACAAAAAAGATTTGAACGGAAGTTGGAAATTTGGCTGCTAATAAAATTGTTGAAAAACTTAAAAAGAAACCTTCTCCGGCAGTTGGTAATTTAATTGCTAAGGTATTACAAGAAAACAATAACAGTAAAAATAATGAGGAGGATATTAATATGAAAATAAATAGAATATTGTCAGGATCGGGAGTGGACCTTGGTCCTCTGATGTCTGCGGCAGCTTCAACTCGACAAAAACGTATTAACAGATTAATTTATAAAAAATAAAATAATATATAATATATACATGTTTAGAACAAAACAATATTGTGAAATATACGAACTAACTCCTATTCAATTAGATACAGCTTTAATATCTGTCTTGGGAAATAATGTTAAGCAACAAAAAAACGGATATCACTTTACAATTAATGATAGAAGCTCATATTTTGTTTGGTTTAATGGTTATTTTGAAGTAAGTTTTAAAGTAAATAAGCTTGCTGATGGTAATGATTATGCTGATGGAGATCAGATTGCTTTAATTAATAATGCAGCTTCATTGATCAGTTAGTGGTTAAACAAAATGAAAAAATTGTATATGATTGTAATAATTTATACAAAGTGATAAATGTAAAAAAAATATTTCAACTATCAAATGATTATGCAGAATCAACTGGAACAAATGAATTTTGCCCGCCCGCTTAGCTCAGTAGGTAAGAGCGTTGGTCTACGGACCGCGGGGTCGCGAGTTCGATCCTCGGGCTGGGCGTATGTTCTCCGTGACTATTGTATAAACGACATTGTGTCTGAACTCAATAGTCCTCCACCTCTGATAATTCATGTGGGGAAGTTGGCAGTTACTTGCGGAGAACAGGTTTGTACTGGTACAGAATCCAGGAACACTGGTTAGGTCAACTGCCCGCCGTTAAATGACTGAAACACTGTTGAAAAACGGCGTTTAACCCAAAACAAACAAACAAACAAACAAATGAATTTATCTTTTTAGATACTTCTGTTGATGCTGAGAGTAGGAAAGATCAATCTGGATAATAATAAAGGTTTTGCTACTAGGAAGATATTAATCCAAGGTGGTAATGTGGTAAATGCTAAGATTCCGTTAAACAATTATTCATTTTTTCAGGGTTTAGAAACTAATATTTTACCTCCAAGTCAAATTCAAATAACACTGCAGCTGACGGATGATGATGAATTAATTTTTAGAATTAATGCTGCTGATGCTGGTAGAGTAATTGTAACAAAATTAATTCTATGGGTGCCACGTTTAATTTTCAATGGATTTGGACTTAATCTAGTTGCTGAAAGATTTACAAAAGCAAGATGGTCATACCTTCGGGAAATGATAACACAGTCGGCAGATACATGAGAGACTAACATAACTTTTAGAACAACAGCTGGTGTAACAAAACAACAACATGTATTTGTTTATTTGCAGCGGTCTGATAAAAGTAATTCACAAAGACGAAATCCACATTTATTAGATACATTTAAAATTAATGCAGCATATAATGATTGTACATTGACATTTTGCCCGCCCGCTTAGCTCAGTAGGTAAGAGCGTTGGTCTACGGACCGCGGGGTCGCGAGTTCGATCCTCGGGCTGGGCGTATGTTCTCCGTG
The DNA here is from genome assembly GCF_021730395.1 of Mercenaria mercenaria. NCBI lineage: Eukaryota > Metazoa > Mollusca > Bivalvia > Venerida > Veneridae > Mercenaria > Mercenaria mercenaria. The sequence goes on along the minus strand of NC_069361.1, from coordinate 120,323,864 downwards.
ACTATTGTATAAACGACATTGTGTCTGAACTCAATAGTCCTCCACCTCTGATAATTCATGTGGGGAAGTTGGCAGTTACTTGCGGAGAACAGGTTTGTACTGGTACAGAATCCAGGAACACTGGTTAGGTTAACTGCCCGCCGTTAAATGACTGAAACACTGTTGAAAAACGGCGTTTAACCCAAAACAAACAAACAAACAAACAAATGAATTTATCTTTTTAGATACTTCTGTTGATGCTGAGAGTAGGAAAGATCAATCTGGATAATAATAAAGGTTTTGCTACTAGGAAGATATTAATCCAAGGTGGTAATGTGGTAAATGCTAAGATTCCGTTAAACAATTATTCATTTTTTCAGGGTTTAGAAACTAATATTTTACCTCCAAGTCAAATTCAAATAACACTGCAGCTGACGGATGATGATGAATTAATTTTTAGAATTAATGCTGCTGATGCTGGTAGAGTAATTGTAACAAAATTAATTCTATGGGTGCCACGTTTAATTTTCAATGGATTTGGACTTAATCTAGTTGCTGAAAGATTTACAAAAGCAAGATGGTCATACCTTCGGGAAATGATAACACAGTCGGCAGATACATGAGAGACTAACATAACTTTTAGAACAACAGCTGGTGTAACAAAACAACAACATGTATTTGTTTATTTGCAGCGGTCTGATAAAAGTAATTCACAAAGACGAAATCCACATTTATTAGATACATTTAAAATTAATGCAGCATATAATGATTGTACATTGACATCTTGTCGTCTTGAAGTTGGTAATGGTGTTTTTTATCCGGAAACAGAATGCACAAGTATATCAAGAATATATGACGATGTAATTAATTATTATTATAAACAAAATAATAAGACTACTGGAAGTCTGCTAAATAGATCAAACTTTTCTAGTTTATTTGGATTTGTTCATTTTAACTTGGAATATAAAAAGGAAGTAACAACAGAAGATCCTAAGCATATTACATTAACAGCTAAATGAAATGTTCAAATTCGTGTTTACGCAATTGTATTGTATGAAGAAACAGTTGAAATAAATACTATTGGAAATGAACTTGTTATTATTTAAATAAAATAAATTTTAAATATAAAACTAAATTTTATAAATTTAATATATAATGGTATCAAATTATATTGAATATAAAGTTAACCTTACAGATGGACAAAAGAAAAATTTAGCACAAGCTTATAATAATAAAATTCCATATACTTTTAGATTAAAACATGAACAATTACGTGGAAACTTCCCTTTACTTTTAACAAAAACACAAATTAATCAAACTGAAAAGTCTATTAAAAACAATAAGGGATTAGAAATTACAATTTCAAAAAAACAAATGTCCAGTCTAGGTCAAAATGGTGGATTGTTAGGAGCTTTGGCTGGTCTGTTAGGTCGGATAGTACTTCCAATAGCTGCAAAAATAGCTCCAAAAATATTAGGACGTTAAGGGTTGGAGCCCTTTCTGGTCTTGCTAGTACTGGTGTTAGTAAAATACTTGGAAATGGTATGATTTCGGTAGCTAATGATAAGAGAAATATAATATCACCATATCTTACACCTAATCGAAAAAAGCAACTAGTAGGATCTGGAGTGATTAACACAAAAACAAAAACAAAATGGTGGGTTCCTGGGTATGCTGGCCGCTAGTCTAGGGATACCTTTGATTACATCTTTGTTAAGGGGTAAGAGAAATGGTCAGGGTATACAGGCTGACTCTCAAAAAAGACCTTACACACGAATTCCTATAGTAAAAAAAATACAATTTATTAACAAACCAATTTTTAACTTTGAAATTGAACAATGGGTTAAACAACTTGGTATTAAAAACTTTAGGGTGTATTTAGTAGAAATAATTTACCAGGTTTACCAAAAACAAAAGTAAAGGACTAGTGCGGAATTATAAATTTGGACGACTCTGTTGGACCTGGAACACATTGGGTTTGTTACTTAAATACTTTGTACTTTGATCCATTTGGACTTCCTCCACCAAAAGAAGTAATTAATTATATACCTGGAGTCAAGTATAACAACATACAATATCAAGACAAAACAAGTACACTCTGTGGTTACTATTGTTTATTTTTCATAAAAATGTTACAACATGGTATAAACATTTATGATTTATTGTATAAAATACTAAAAGTTAACAATCAAAGAGTAAATGAACAAACAATTATAAACTATTTTTAATAAAATGAGTTAAAATGTATGAAAAACATAATATTCTTTACTACTAACAAAAATGTATCCATAAACGTTATATTCTATACTACTCCCAAAAGCGTATATTCAATCATGCGTATGCCTATACCATATTCAAATGGTTGAGTGATTCTTACAACATGGAAGTATTATAATGTTCAACCATGCGTATGATTATGGTATAAGTATATGGTTGAGTGATTCTCACAACATGGAAGTATTATAATGTTCAACCATGCGTATGATTATGGTATAAGTATACGGTTGAATAACTACTGTGAAATAAAGTTTCATTCCTTCAATTCTGTCGTTGTATGTTTTTTATACTAGCAAAGAAAGTCCTAGTGTGTCGTCTGATACAATATGGTAGAATGTTCTGGGTGTGTAGGTACTAAATCCTTTCTTTTTATTTCTCAATAATATTTTCACATATCCTTTGTTATTAGAGTCTAAAATCATATCCTTTTTATTCGATTTTATTAATCGATCGACTGTTTTTCAAGTTTGATATATTTGTAAACAGTTAGCAGTTCGCTGGGTGTAAGTTTCGTTGTTGTAATTTATCCGAATTCCAGACATATTGTTTAGTAAGTTCGTAATATTTCTCACAGTATAACGAATTCCATTCTCGCATCATACGGTTGTCAAAGTAAGTACTCCGTCCCCCTCCAAATATGCAGTTAAAACTAAAGGTATCTTTGTAGAAATCTCGAATAATCATATCTGTGTAGTGTTCTTATAAGTCCTTTCTTTAATTATTTAACTTTATAAGACACATCCTTTGTTATAACTGTTTAAAATAGCATTCCTAAGTTGATAAATATTCGACGTATAATACAACGCCATATTGAAAAGAATAATCTAGCAATATCGAGTGTCGTTCCATGCGGAAGCTCTCTCGATTGGATAAATTTGTGTCTTATTTACTACCTGATTAAGCGTGGTGACTGATATGTTTACATTGTAAACCTGCTGTGGGTTATAAAATAGGCTGGTTGTTTTTTTCAGATTGGGTTTTAAAGTTTCTTATGGCTTTTTAATAAAATATATTTTGTATAAAATATATGTTGTTTTTTTTTTTGTTTGTTAATACCTGTGGAAGTTAAGTCAGAGGTTTTTACAAAGTTTAGTAAAAGCATGCGGGTTTTAAATTGTGCGGCATTTGTCTCATCTGACCAAGGACTATAGGTTAAATAAGGTCAGATTGACCCTTCAACCTTACGTCCATCAAATCAGATGTTTTCATTTGGTTAAACCGGAGGTTTTCGTTTGGTTTAACCAAAGATTTTCAGGAAAAACTTAGTTTCTACTAAAGTTTAGGGTAAGATCAGGTGCACTTATAGAATCGGACAAGGGGTCAAGTGGGGTCAGATTGGCCTAGAACCATCATGTTTCTAACTACTAGCGCCTCGTCTGAATTCATCTACTCAGTCTTTTAATCAATGCGAAAATATAAATCTCTCGACGGGAGATCTGAAAAAATAATATCACGTGCGCAGTAAAATGAAATAATAATGTTGCGCATACATGTGATATGAAATTATGTATCATATCACCTGCGCAGAAATTGAAAATAACGATTTTGCGCATGAGTTATAAAATTACCGGAGAATATTATATATTATTCAAGTTAAACTAATGGGAAATTTGCATTGGACATTTATATTAGGTATAATAATATATATTTGTGAATATGCATAGGGCCTACTAGTAATACCGTGAATTCTCAGTCAAAATTACCACTTTAGATTTTCGCAGTAGAGAACTGTGGCAAGTCTATATCTGCATGCAGTTTTCGTGTGGCTATCGGTGTGTAACATTAACGTATTCGCATTGACCATTAATTATAGGCTATAGCATTTATTTTTATCCATCGGTATTTAACAAATTAGAAGAGTTAAAGACCCACCAATACCTAGTGGTCTACTATTTCCTCCCACATGAACTTTGTGCAAATAATTCTGGTAATACTGGTATCATACAACTATTCTACAAGATGACAGGTGGACAAGCTCAGTCCGGTTTTCATAACTTCATCTGCAAACTTACTCAGTCATTCTCTTCTCAGTATAGTTTTATGAAAAAATAGAATAATAACTATCTTACACTGTATATAGAAACAAAGTGTGATCTAAACTCGCCTTAATACATGAAGTACCGTGCATACTTCTACAATAATTGAATAATATATTTAGTAATACATTGTCTTAGCCTTATATCTGTTACTGTCAAACTGTAATTAGACACTTGTTATTTCTCATTTCTCCATACAAAAATGTATAATTACAATTATGGAACAATCTGACTGAAGTACTTGATCTTCTAAACGAAGATCCAAGAAGGACCCATTCTTAATCGTCTTCTGTATATTTTTGATTTCCAGAATTGCTATTTTTATTTTCGCAAATCTATTTTGTTTATTTTTACCAATCGGACGACTTGTTCGAATGTCAAAGATTAAGAAAAATGTGTAGGCTGTCAGTAACTCGAATCCGGGACCAGTCGTTTACAGAGCAAGTGCTCTACCGACAGACCTAACGCTTTACCGACAGAGCTAACCGGCTATCTGACACTTTACGTCATAAAAAATGTAACTATCAAAAACCCAGTCTAAATATAGATTTCTTATTTTTACAAAATGTTTTAAGTAAGCCTTCTGCCTGGCTAACGGAATGTTCGTCAGGACGAGGCTATCAATAGCACGTCTTCAGATCCTAAGTATAGCGTAATAGGATATGTACTTTAGTCAGACAGCATTATGGAAATACAAAAGGTTACAGTTAGTTAGTGGTGTGTCTTTAAGGTAACTTGACAATAACCACTACTGACCTTTACATTTTAAAGGGATAAGTCAAATATATATAACTCTCAAAGTTAGAATTGAAGCTCAAACAAGAGATGGCGCTATTAGTGACAAACGCCCCCGAGGTTTGTCCAAGAATGCTACAGTTCGATGCGCAAAATATGCCAGAATAGTTAAGGTATGACTAATTTTTCGACAAGAGAAAAAAATTCTTCGAAGGTAACCTTGACCTTAGAGCTAGGGTATGGGGCTTGTGCATGCCACACTAACTCATCATAGGGGAATATTGTGACAAGTAATGTTTGATGATGGCAAAGTTATTGACTGGACAAGAAACATAAATGTTATCTTTTTAACTTAAGTTTGACTTTGACTTTGAAACTAGAGATTTTAGAATTGCGTCTGACACGTCATTTCAATATAGGGAACGTTTATGCCATGTAAATTTAAAATGTCTTCATCGACGGAATAGGTATGGAACTGACAAGAAACACACCATGTAAACCGTTAACCTCTGAATGTGACATAAACCGTGGAGCTAATGGTCAGGTTGTTATGCACGGCACTTTTTCTCGTTATCGGGTAATATTTCTGCTAATTAATTTTGAAATTTCTTGATTAATGACAGAGATACGAACCGGATACGAAACAGACCCTTTTAACCTTTCACTTGACCTTTCACTTGACTTCTAAGTGTAAACTTGATCTTGGAGCTAGGGGTCTGGGTCTTGCGCGTAATCATTTTGTGGGGTCGAATCTACGTGTTTTTTTTTCATGTTTTGTCTTTGTGTGTGTGTGTATTTGTATTTGTATGTATGCCTTTATAAAAAACAACAGTATGTTTATTATTTGCATGGCTTAAATGCATGCATTTAGTTAATATCACCTTTGATATAATGGTAAACTTTTCTGATCTGCCATATCGGCTTTTGATACTTCTCTGTTGTGTTAAGACATAGTTCATGAAGGAATCTAAATGTTTACGAGAAAAAAAATAATGTTGGTGATTTTCGAACCCACACGGCAAAAGATTTGTTTAACTCATTCTACCCTAAAGCGTTATCTCCACTTCTACTCTGCTGATATTTATCTTTCAGCCACCTAGGAGGCTGATAAGCCAATCTACCCTGAATACCTAGAGATGTTTTGAGAGATAACATTGATTTTGTAGTTTTTTGCTTGGGATATTGTTGTTAATTAATGACATATGATATAAAATGTGTTAATAGGTATTGGTCCGAGAGCTCATGGACTTGTATTGCAACAATTGAGGCCAAAAGAAGTCTATACATTTCTGGAAACAATATTTCATATCCTCCATGGAAACCTATTTCTTAAGTGTCAAAGCCGTGCCTATCTACATTTTGTTCACGTATGTTTGTGGCAGGGGAGGCAAGAGTAACTTGTAAAAAATAAGGGGGTAGGGTAAAGTTTACGTCTGCCAGTCTTTCCACTGTTTAATTACAGTAAAAATTGGGTTATCAGTAAATGTATATATGTCAGACAATGACAGAAATAAGGAATTCATCAAAATGGAATGAAGGGCAAACTTAATATTCAAGGTCAAAGGTCAAATTCATGGGAAAATCACAAAATTTGGCCTATTTGAAACTTACTTTTATTCTCAGAAAAAAGTTTCTTATCATTAGCAATTCATCTTCATCTATGTAATGTGTATATATCAGTAAAACTCAGAAATACAAATACCATTGTAAAAGGTCAAGGTCAGCCCTGATAATTGAAGGTCAAAAGTCATTTTCATGCGCAAATGTTTAAACTGTTACAATTACCCTTTCTAATCTGTTTAATATGACTTCACATTATTAGTCGCTGAAGTTAATTCATTTTAATGTTTTTATGTCAGGCAAAGTCAGCAGTGCAAATGTAACCCCAAAACCACCAAGAATAAAGCTAATATCAAAGGTCAAAGGTCAAATTTGTAGGACAAAAATGCATAGATTGCTCCCTTTTTTAACAAGAAAATACCTTTTTACATCATTAGCAACTGTTTATGATTTACTTTGATGTATATATGTTCCATAATGTCAGTAATAAAATATAATCCGGAATGAGGCAAGTTCAAATGTGATATTAAGGGTCAAATGTCATTTTCAAGAAAAGGGATGAAAAAAAAAGTTCTTTAACTTTTCTCTTTGTTGATGTTTTGTGGACCTGCTGAGAGAGCTTTAAGGGTTGATTTGGAGTCTGTTAGGAAAACAGTCTTCTGTCCCTTTTCTCTTCGCTCATACAGTTTGAGTGTGGCCGATATGAGGGCTTGCATCTCGGCCCTGAAATTTGAGCATCTCTTGCCGACTGGATAAGAGAGAGTGAGAGTGGAGCTGCCTTGGTATTTGAAATAGGCACCACTCCCAGCATTCTTGACTGCTTTTCTCACTGATCCATTGGTCTATGCTTGGATCAAGGAGTGTGCTGGATAGCGGTCATTGATCATTTCTATTGTTAGAGATTGTTGGTGAGACTGATGCTGTTTTTTTTTCCTTTTCTACTACTCCTGGCACCTCCAATCTGATCTTCGAAGCACAAAGTCTAGGAACCCATTGTTCAGGTACAAGCGGCTCTGCTTCTGCGTCCAATGTTTTTGCGTTCCCTTTTGTAGTTCTTTGACGATATGATTGAGACCGTCGTATCAGTCCATTCTTAGTACTGCTCTCGGATTTTGAGTGGAGTGGATGTGATGGTAGTCTCTTTGCCTTCCCTGCATGCACAAGGGCTTTTGTACTCTCGCCTTGTCTGTATTGGCTCATGATTAACTGTCATTTCCATTTCTTTTATTAGAGTTGTTTTCATTGGTAAGAGAGTTATCTTTAGGCCTAATTTTGAACCTTGTCTTGTTTATCTTTACTGGTTTAAGATGTATCTATGAACGCTTGCAGTAGGATATTTGCATTGGTTTCTCAACTTTTTCCAGCCAGTTTTTTATACTGTGAGTTCCTTGAAGACCCTCATCTTTGACCTTTATTCTCAGGATAGACCTTGACTATTTTTTCATTATTAAGAAAGAATGATACCTGTTATATATATCTTTAAACGAGTAATCAGTCATTAGTTTTGACAAAAATACCCTAAAAAGTGAAGAAAGATCATTGTAAAAATGCTATTTCTGCTTATTTTTACATAAATGTGACCCTTGACATTTGATGATAGGTTTAGTTTTGACTTAAGACCTATATTGCTGCCCTTGCTTGACATGTATACATTACAATAAATTGCTAAGAGTGAATTTTAACAATAAGCTATTTTTGAACATGGTAATGAGTAAGATACTACTACTTTGATCTTTTATGCAAAAATGACCCCTGACCTTCAAACCAGGAATGTCCTTGACTTATTTTCTATTTTATGTCATCGTCTGACAAATATACAGTAAAATGAGCATAGATCTGTTGCTAACGTGACAAAAGAAATACTTTTGAAAATTAATAATTATTAAAAACATGTGATATTATTGCAACATTTTTCTCACTCTCTTGACCTTTGGCCTTTGATATTATGGTTAACCTTGAATGTTTCGAAATTGTATGTATATAACAGACATTTTTTTAACATTATACATTAAAATGAACAGACATCATTTACTACAATCGACAAGGTATAATCAACAAAGAATAGAGGTAAAAAACTATTTTTTCATCCATTTACTTAAAATAAACTTTGACCCTAAATGTCACATTTGAACTTGCCTCATTCTAGATTACATTTTATTAATGACATTGTGGGACATATATACATCAAACTAAATCACGAACAATTGCCAATGATATAAAAAGGTATCTGTTATTTTTAAAAAAAGAAGCTTGTTATGCATATTTTCCTACAAATTTGACCTTTGACCTTTGATATTATCTTGATCCTAGATGGTTTTGGGGTTACATTTGCCCTGCTGACTTTGCCTGACATACAAACATTAAAATGAATTAACTTCAGCGACTAATAATGTGAAGTCATATTAAACAGATTAGAAAAGGTAATTGTAACAGTTTTAACATTTGCGAATGAGAATGACATTTGACCTTCAATTATCAGGGCTGACCTTAACCTTTTGCAATGATATTTGTATTTCTGAGTATTACTGATATATACACACTACATAGATGAAGAAGAGTGGCTAATGATGACAAACTATTTTCTGAGAATAAAAGAAAATTTCAAATAGGCCAAATTTTGTGATTTTCCCATGAATTTGAATATCAAATTTGCCCTTCATTCCATTTTGATGAATTTCTTATTGTTGTCATTGTTTAACATATATACATTTACTGATAATCCAATTGTTACTGTAATTAAACAGTGAAAAGACTAGCAGACGTAAACTTTACCCTACCCTCTTATTTTTTACAAGTGAATTTTGCCTCCCCTATCACAAACATAAGTGAACAAAATATAGATAGGCATGGCTTTGACACTTAAGAAATGGGTTACCATGGAGGATATGAAATATTATTTCCAAAAATGTATAGACTTCTTGTGGCCTCAATTGTTGCAATAAAAGTCCGTGAGCTCTCGGACCATATGGAATTTGCACACTTTGTAAGTAAATTGAAGTAGCTACGCAACAAAGTTAATTTCATGCAGCTGTCTAATACAGTCCTTTCGACAGATGGTTGAATTAAAGACACAAAACAAATGATCAGAATTGAGTTATTATTAACAGTTTATTCTATAAATCAAGAGACAGATTCGAAGTTTAACAACAAAATAAATAAATTAATAAATAAATAAATACCCACAAGATGATTTTACTTTTGCATACACACATGAGCATTGACATATCGCATAGGTAAAAATGAAAGTTATGGTGTGCATGAGTGAAAATAATTTAATCTTACATGTAAAAGTAAATACTTTTTAGTTCTTTTCTTTTCAATGATGTAATCCACAATTTTGTCCAGGCAGTGTTGCGATATGAAAATGTAAAATAATTCTATGATATATATTTTTTTTTGCATTTCGGTATGATGCTTACAGGTTATTTTAGTGTGGTAATTATGTACGTCTGTCAATACCCAATTATTTACATTATTGATATACTCAACCCCTTTTATAGCTCCATAGCAGGGTTTTTAATTTTATCTCTGGTAAATTTTGACAGATTTGAAGGAAAATCTGGCACAATGTTCAATACTTATTTTATTGTAATAAAACGAAAGAACGATAATAATTAGAAGTAAACTCATGTAGCCGTAAAATTGTTTGATCCCGCAGATGACATTATTTGCTGCATAGCGACGAGCGAAAAAAGTATTATTTAAGGGTTGCATTATTTCAACTGTAATTTCTCAATGAATCTTCAATGGTATCTATCTATCTATTTATTCATTTATTTACTTATTTTTTATGTTTTGAACATATAAAAATCATCCGTAATTTCAGGATTTGAGAAATTACAAATTATAACTTGAACGACGCTCGCTTTTATAGCTTTCTTAAAAAAAAGCATTTATTTTTTTTACAACATCCGGTTTTATTTATGTTTTAAAAATGTTACGCAACAAAAAAAAATATCCAATATGTTAGAAAGAACTAAAATATTTTATTAAAGACCAATGAAATGTGATGACTGAAAGCGTCACGCGGAATTCAGAGCTACTACTGTAAAGACGCATGTACGCGGCGCGCGGTTTCCAGATGTAGATAGCAACACCGCCTAGAAACGGCACGCGGTATACAGATAAAAATCGGCCGACGCATTTATGCGTCGCGCGGGTAGAATGAGTTAACATAGACTGTATGCTTTACCACTGAGCTAATTTGCAGTTGGTACAAAATCTAGAAATATTTATATTGTAACATGACAGAGTTACGAACCGGATATGAAACAGACCCTTTTAACCTTTCACATGACTTCTAAGTGTAAATTTGATCTTGGAGCTAGGGGTCTTGGTCTTGCGCGTAACACATTGCCTCCTTATGGTAAACATTTCTACGAAGTTGTTTCAAAATCCCCTCATGGTTAACAAAGTTATATATCGGACACGTAGAGATCTATTATAATATGACTTCTAAATATGACCTTGACCTTGGAGCAAGGGATCTGGGTCTTGCGCGTGACACATTGTCTGATTATAGTTACCATATATGCCAAGATTCCTCCATGGATAGCTGAAATATGGATCGGACACAAAAATAACCCTGTTAACATTTGAACACGAAGTCTGATCTTGACCTTGGAGCTGGTGTTCTCATTTATGCTAAGTACTTTTAAAACCTCTTGATGAATGGCAAAGTTACGATTCGGACACCAAACAAACTGTTTGACTTCTAAGTGTGATCTTGATCTTGTAGAAAGGGATCTGAGTGTTACACAGGAAACGTCGTCTCATTAAGGTTAATATATTTATGCCAAACTATTTCAAAATTCCTTCATGGATGACAGAATTACAGCCCGGACAAGAATTTACAAAGTTACGGTCGGACGGACGGACAACGCGATTTTAATATTTTAATATGGCCACCTTCGGGGCATTAATATCAAAGAATATACTGTAGTGTAAAAAAAAAGTTATTTGCTGAAAAGATGTAAGGATGTTATCATTAAATAAAATCCTAAAATTATCAAATGTTTTCTTTTTTTTTTTTTTTTTTTTTTTTTTTTAAATCTTGAAATAGATATATATTTAATCAATTAATAACAACATAATATATTAGGCCCTAACAAAATCTGAAAAATAGATCCCTCAGAAGCAACGAGGACAAAACAAACAGTAAATATTGCAGATTCGATTTGACTGATAGTAGGTTTAATTTGTACGCTAGTCAGCAGTGTACATGTATTTAGTTAATTTACAACCCTGCTTTGCACGGAATGAATTTGCAACCATGCTTTGCACGGAATGTCATGGATCAGAGAGATAGACTGGCTATATTCATCACTAAACCTCGGCAAACTGTATCAGTGTATGAAATCTAAAGTGGTAGTATATTCATGGCATGGTCATATATATATCGACATTTCACCATCGTACCATCGCACCATCGCGATTTCATCATCGTACCATCGTTGTTTCATCATCGTGCCATCGCGTTTTCGTCATCGTACCATCGTGCATCGCAGTTTAGTGTAAAATAAAAAGTCACGATTGTCCAAACGGAACACCGTAAGAAACGGACAACTTCGTTAGTTCTTGAAATTCGTCAATGTACAAACTTAAATTTAAAGCACACTGGACATTATCAAATGTCGTTTATGTCATAAGTTGTAAAAAGTGTAACATGTAAATTAAATATGTACCTGCCAAATATGACAACAGGTTCGAAATCTAAATGTAAAGGGTCATACGTTTCAGCGATCCTTCCTTAGTCCTATGATATTTGTGTGGCTACGCATTTCAACGGAACTTATCGCAATATTGGTAATTTCAGTCTTTTATCAACTGTGTTTGTTTCTAATGTAACTTTAAAACTTTGACAGGAAATCTAGAATTTCACCGGTTGAATATCGTGCATTATACCGGTGGTGAAATCAGCATCTATTAAGTTTGTAATTTTAATATATACCAACCTGTTTACAAAATTTCTGTAGCTTTAATGTCATAATTGTATACTATCATTTTCTGCTTATATTCTGACTTTAAATTATAACTAATATTTTGCGATCAAATATAATTTATATAAGCTCTAATATTTCTTATTTGCTCCCTTTAATGTTGTTTCAAGTTTTATATTATAGTATGACCTTCATACAAATTACACATTTAAACTCTTGAATATGTTCGATTTTACCATTGACAGCTAGAAATTGGCAATCTTTAGACTACGTACGGATATGCAGCCTTTAAATAAAGTACACCGAAAACATTTAAAATGTGATATTTTTGTTTTGCAGTAAATTTGTCATTTTTTTTTTTTATCAAATTCTAATCAAAGTAGCCCATTTCCAACTTTGCATTCCTGGACTCAGATATCTTTATTAGAGAAACAAATTAACGACAAAAAGCATGATCGTCGAGGCGTGTAGCGTGGAGAGTAGATGTACATTAGACTGGCTCCGCCCTAGCCTGCGATTCAGGCGTTGATAGTTTTGCTTTGTGAATATCATACGCGCTATTCCATATACATGAGCAAGTTGCTGTTACTGGCTCGTTTTGTTTCTGATAGTATGTCGATTTGCAGAACAGAAACACATGAAAAATCGACAGACTGGAACCCAGGCTAGCTCCGTCCCTATGTTTGTTCTTATTATCATTTATCTGTTCTATTTTTCTTTTTTTTTTTTTTTCATTAAGAGGTTAAGCAACTCCAGCAGTTTGTTCCTACATTGACAGTTTTCATTCCCCCCTGGCTCCAAACATGGTTCTGCAATCAGATAAAATTGTGCTGTTTAAAAGGCTTAAAATATTCTTATAAAATGCTTCCAGTATTTATATAAAAAATAACCATGCAGCCAGGGGCCAGGCTATGTGTACTTGTACGAAAACGGGTATCCTGGACAGTTTTAAATATTACTATGTTAATGGCGGCGTCGGTGCATTTTGGGGCTAGATTCAGAGCACCCACTATTACACTTTACTCGTCAACACTATTTTCCATCGTTAGTCTGGTCTGAACACGTTCGACGAAATGACTGCGTTTATTTAATAGACACATTTTAAAAATATTTGCCTTTTTCCTTATTTTCCTAACAAGAGAAAAACGTAAGGCTTACTGAAAATGTCAGATATAACAAAGTATGCAGAAAGAATTTCCGTCGGATCAGCAGCGCCATATTTCATATAAGTTGAAAACAACAAAATAAATATGTATAGATTATTTCTGTATTTGTAAGATTAAAACGTCTTTATCCGTGTGAACAGCATATCAAAATATTTTCGCTAGGGAATACGGACAAAACCGCACACACATCTTACCCTACCCCACTTCCTCAAATACCCCACCCCGCCGCCCCTCGCAATTTGATTGTCTCAAATTGTTTAATTGTATCTAAATTTTCATTTCATTCCGTTTAAAAAATCTATGTTGATCATATGATTTTTTTTTAACTTGACAATAATCTGTTTCAGAGATTTTGCTGAACAGAATCAAAGCGGGTATTTTGCACGTCTTGACAAAACTGTGCATGGGATGGGATTTTGTCCGAGGGGGTTGGAAATAGTCATACTTTCGCAAATAGTAATAGTGAACAAACTCGATGAACGTAATTTTGAATACTGAGTGTTACTTACTTTCTCTATAGACTGTAAATCCGATGAAGTATGAAATTATGGTGTATGCATAGCTAAATGTCCCCCATCCCCCCCCCCCCCCCCCCCCCCCAAAAAAAACCCCTGAAAAACTGAAAAATAATGAAAAAGAAAAAGTTTAAAATACGTTTAGATACATTTCTGAATATTCAGAATCCGATTTGCGAAAATATTGGAAATCGCTGGATCACTGGATCAATTAAAATGCATACATAAAACTTTTTTACACGACGACAAGGCTGTCTAGTTTCGCAGTAGGTGGTAAGATAAGATAGATCTTCGTAGAACACCGACAATCTGTCACCGGAAATTCTACGTGGCTGGAGGCAGTAAAATTCCTTTTTAGTTAGTCCTGGGGCATGTCATGTCGAGAAGTTGTCTAACCGTTTCATGTTATGATGCATGATTTAGAATCCTATGAAATTTTCGCAAAACCAAGTGCATATCAGTGAAAAGTTGTTTTAGTAATGGCGAGAAAAACGTTTTGGAATTTGTTACAGAAATTATAAAAAACTTCTTTGCAGAAATGTATGGCCTTTTTTAAAAGAATCATATAATCTTTATATAACCTGGTGTTTCTCAAGAATGTAAATATGTTAAATCTAAACATTAATTTGTACATTACTTAGGTCGCTTGCTAATTAAAGAAGGAAGATAGAGAGATAAATCTCACTCGATCTTTAATTTGTCTATGTGTAGTAATTGGAAAAATAATTATGAGTTCGTTAAAGTGTCATGTATTAGAGGCGTTAATAGTTTTTGTTCATAGTAATTTGTTATCTAATATTTTAACCTTTAGCCTTCTGGACGTAAGTCATTCTACATTTGCGACCAGTGTAGATTAAGATCTGCCTGCAGTTTGTTAATGATCTTCGCTGTTCGCCTTTCAGTCAGTATCTTTTTATTAAGCACTAGGTTACATCATTTTATGACTGCACGTTTTCGTTTCTAAAGAGTAAATTTAATTAATTATTAATCAGGGTGTCAAAGTTTTGTTCTAATCTACCGGTATTAAAGTTTGGCTGATATAAAAGAAAAATAACGGATGAGGGTTCTGATACTTCTGATTCTCCATGTTCGAAATTTAATCTTAATATATCAAACTTATTTTAGCTTACACATGGGTTTTAAATATATAATGTTAACTTTTAAAATGAATCACAGGGCAATAGTTTTGACAACTAACTTGACCTTTTAGTAAGTGTATAGTATTTCATGAATTCTAATAAATACATTACGCTAAAAAGCCTATGAAACGTATATAATCAAAACTTTATAGCGGACAATAAACAACAATACATCTATAATGTGTCGCAAAAGTAGAATCACTTACGTCCAGAAGGCTAATTTGTAAATAAGTAACTATAATAGTTTTTGTAAATTGCATGGTGATATCAAACAAATACACAACGGTACATCAAAAGCATTCTTTCAAATTCTGAAGTTTCTATACATGCCTACGAACCGGTTGATGGTACCTGCTACATGGTTTGCATTTGTGCTACTAAATGACACAAACATTCGCAAAACCAGGCGACTTTAAATCAGTGCACACACATGCACGCACGCAAATCTGTAACTAGATTCTGCAACATGTCCACGTGTCTTGACATTTGTGTTGTTTCTTTTTAATTCGTGTTGATATCTCGGTGATGTGGCAAAAGATTAATCACAGTGTAGAAGTGTAGATCACCAGATACGTGTTTTAGTGTTAATGACAGAGTTCCGCTCAAGCCGATGCTAAGAGGTGATGCACATTTCATTACCTTTCATAAGCACTCAGTCAAACCGAGTCTGCAATAATTTTTCTTTGCTTCCAAAGCATCAATTTACAGATTTTATTATTTATCCTATAAGCAATTTGCGTACTGTTCTTTATTTGAAAAGAGGTCCTCACACGCCAGTGATTTCAAATAACTTGCAGATCATCACCTCGCTTTGCGCAAATTTTAAATGAAAAACTTCTATGAGAAACATGACCGTGACATCGGTGGTTTTGAACCCATAAGCTCCTGGTTGAGCATCGGACACCTTAACCGCCTGATCACAGCTCCCCTCGATTGACTTTCTTAGAACCGTAAAAAGTGTTAGTATTTAAAGAAAAGTTATAAAGATGCGTTTTATAGGTAACAGTGTGAAAAAGTGCAACTAGGCGGAGCCTAAGCATTATCAATGGGACTACATTTCTGTATATCCACGCCGATTCAATTATGGAAACTGCAACGAATAGATACTAAAATCTAGATGTAGTGTTAAAGCATAAGACATTATTTACATGAGTTTTATAACTTAGTAAAATAAACCATTCTAGTTGAGGAAAAAAAACGGAGGATAGCATTTTTAATGACACACCTTGCTTATTTTAAACAATCGTGTTCAAATAAAAATTTGATTCGTTCTCAGACGGTTTATTTCCACTAATTTGGAAGAAAAATTAACTTCAGCGCGAAGTTGTTGTAGTGCCATATGCAAACGATATTATTATGCCGCGTGAACATGCGTTATTGTGATCAAAAGGTAAAAGTAATTTAATCAGTTTAGTTAATCTGTGTTTTAATGTTTTATTCGTGTAAGTATTATTTGATATAATTTTACTTTGCGAGTAATTCATTTTGTGTTAATATCACAAATTAACAACATACATTTAAATATCAGTTTCAATTATGCCAACTATGTCAATTATACATTAAAAGAGAAAGTTTTTCTATCGGCCCTTGGATCACAAATGCAAACTGTCGGTATTTTTTTCTACTCAGTTACAGTACGAAAAAGGTAAAACAAACAGAAGTCTTTCAGTTGTGTCATCAAATAGCACACACATTAACAAATTTTAGTAAATAAATTCAAGGTCCGCATTGATCAAATTAAAGGTGGAAAATATGTCCGGAGTATTTTGTGTACAAACATGTGTTTGCAATGTAAATAAAGTATCTGCATTTAAAACAGAACTGATTTTTACTTCAGTATTAAACTTAATAATTATTTTTGTTTTCGTGAAAATTTTACCTGGTTTCATGATCATAAAAGTCGTCGTGATTATCTTACTTTCATCATTTATTGTAGACAGTTTTACATGAAACCCATTTGTATACTGTAATCTTATTGAATGGTAAATAGTTTAAATGTTGTATGCATCACGCGTAAATCAGGTTTTATTGGACCTGTAATAAAAAAACTTGCCAATTAGCTCTAAATAAGGAGCGTTAAACAACATAGACGTTTACAACACTGATAAGGCTGTTACTGCGTTATGATTTACGGGAATTCCCCCCTTTTTGTACTTGCAAGATATAATTATTTTACCATTTTAATCTTTTGCATATTTTTTATTTTGCCAACAGTTTTCATATTTTAGTGAAATATGTGTAGTTATATTAAATTGAGTAATGTCTGCTTGAATACAGCAAAATACCTGTAACACGCTGATTGCCACTTTCTTTTCCTTTTCTTTTTTTCAATTTTACAAACATACCATAATTTTCGATTCATTAAATTTCCTATTTTGCCAATATGTTAAGAATTATTGAATTCAAATAAGTATGATCAAAGAGCTATACAAATAAATAGCACTTCTTTGGTATGATATTCAAACATTTCAGTATAAAAGATTCAAAATCTATAACTGTATTATTTTAAATTATGATCAACTGTTTAAAAAACAACAACAAAAAAAAACAACTTATATATGTATTTTTGTGACTTAAAAATGGATGTGACATTAAAGAAGCAGACTGTTCCTACTAGAAAGCGGTTATTTCTATGTGTGATGCTAATGAAGCGTTAGTAAATAATATCAAACAGAAATTGGATGAATCGGGTATGAAAAGTTAGGGAAAAAAGAGCGAGATATATTATATTTATATTTATGCTTATTATGTTCCAGCAATTCCAAACCCGTTATGAAACCATTTCCCAAACTAACAATATAAGACACATGATGACCCATCCTGTAAAATCACCTCCCAACTTATCTGCTTCTCATTAGCGATTATGTAATTGTACTTAATGGAAGTGTAATTAGCACAGAAGGGATTCCCGCTAGACCATGAAAAGTGTGTGAAATGGAATTGAAAGAAACTAATTTTCCTTCAGTGAATGTAGTGAATGTAGAAGGAACTAATGATGATAAATAAAAACAAATAATGTAAAATAATGACTTATGAAAATAATACGAATAAAACAAAGGTTAGATAAAACCTCGATAATTCGGTTTTATCTACATACAATAATGGAAAACAATATTATCAGCTTAAGTGATCTTATATTTATATACATTTATTGCGAAAAAGGTTAACGATAAATGTAATAAACATGCAATCTTTGCTACAAGAATTTAACATAATCGCAATGCGATAGAATCAACAATATATAGTGCTTCATCTATATATGGATTTTTTGTTTGTTCCTGTAATAAGTAACATAGAGTAATGCTTCATTTTATAACACTAAAATTTCACACGGCTTGTTCTGACTAAAATACAATATTATAATATTCAGAAAGCAGTAAAAAATTGAGCCGTGCCATGAGAAAACCAACATACTGGGTTTGTGACCAGCATGGATCCAGACCGGCCTTTCAGGATTCATGCTGTTCGCTAACAGTTTCTCTATTTCCAATAGACTTTGAAAGCGAATAGCATGGATCCTGACCAGACTGCGCGGATGCGCAGGCTGGTCTGGATCCATGCTGGTCCCAAACTTACTATGTTGGTTTTCTCATGACAAGGCTCAATTAGGTTTGTAAATGCCACGTTTAATTTCAAAAATCAATTTCAGTTTGCACACATCTCAAACAAATGATCGGCAGAATGACTTAGATTCAGTTTCAATAAAATTGACAAGAGTGAAGTGAATTTCTTTTCTATATTTATAAGACAGAAACGAGAAAACACTCGAGACATTCTCAACATGCTTTTCTTACTAAATGAATGGTCACATTTGTATTTTTCTTTTAAAAAGTAAAATAAAAAGGTGTGGTATCAAAACACAATTCATCCCTTTATTAACTTTTTTTACTTAATAATATCATCATATTCATGATCGAAATTATAAAATGTAATAAGACTTTTGCAACAAATGCAGCACACATTACCCGCCAATACATCATGCTTTACTTCCATTTTGTAAAAAGTTAGTATAGCTTGCATATAACTGGCCAGTCGCCACATGCCCGATCGTTCCGCCTCTTAGATCACGTGGTCTGGAAATGCGAAGTCAGGCGTACCGTGGTCACTGGACCAAAACTACAGCTAACCTGTCATTGGACCAAAACTTTAAAGGCGGGTCCTGGCACCAATTATCTAATTAGTGTCTTAAAATTTTCATAATAGGAGGAGTTAACAGTAATCGTATTTTATTACTTTGCTCATGATTTATCAGATAAGGCAGGTTTTGCTATAGGTGCAATATTCCTATTTTACAATAACTATGATATATTTTATATAAGCCTCGTGCAGGTGCCTTCGAGACGCATATTTTATATTTTTGTCACCAACAACAAGAGATAAACTAGTATGCAAGCGTAGGGAGGGAGAAAAAAATAGTTTTCACTTTTTTGAACACAGAACAAAGGACAAATTACCTATGCCTCGGCGAATTTTTTTTTTTTTCGGTGGGGGGAGTGGGGGTGGGGGGGGGGCGTTGACACGCTTGGGGGGGACACGCGCCGGATGTGCCTCCCCCCTCTGAAACCGCCCTTGTCAGCTTAAACAATAGGCAAACCGTAGCAGAATTTTTTTTTAAAAAAAGGTAAAACGCGCTTCTTACAGCTACAAGATTTAAAATATAAAGGGAGGTAATAAATTTAAGATTCTTGCGACTTACTTTTTTGATATGTCTGTATTTATTTAAAAATAAGTTAAATTTCTGTAAATATAACAATTATAATAGGAAAAACAAAATTTACAGGAAAAAGTAAGATAAAAGAAACCTGTCTGTTTAACGTATAACGGATGGAGTTGCACGTTTAACTCAATACAAACGAGAGTTGTTATTGTAAGATGATAAAATGCGTTTAAAGTTTTGATACTAATTAATTACATCAGAAGAAAGTTGGTTCTGTGTGTTGTGACTATACACAAAACTACTTACACAGTACGTACGTCTGGAACACAAACTTCCGTAGACATTGTCTTATATTAAAATTTTATTATCCCCCGCCGATGAAATCGGGAGGTGGGGGGAGGTAGGGGGGTGTATTGAAATGGCGTTGCCCGTCCGTCAGTGCGTCCATCCGCAGCCATTCCACAGTAACTAGCTGGTAGAATTTCATGAAACTTGAAAAAAACATGAACCAACATACTGCAATGATGCCCGTCAACCTTTTTTTTTTTGATTGGTCAATATCCCTTAAAGTTAATGCCCTCGATTTAATGGAAATGCCCAAAAATGTCCGCCGCAGCCATATCTCAGTAACTATCAGGTAGAATTTCATGA
Source organism: Mercenaria mercenaria (assembly GCF_021730395.1). Taxonomy (NCBI): domain Eukaryota; kingdom Metazoa; phylum Mollusca; class Bivalvia; order Venerida; family Veneridae; genus Mercenaria; species Mercenaria mercenaria. The sequence goes on along the minus strand of NC_069361.1, from coordinate 120,303,210 downwards.
AACTTGAAATAACTTGAAATAAACATGCACCAATATACTGCGTTGATGCCCGTTTTTTTTTGATTGGTCAATTTTCCTTAGAGTTATTGTCCCTGTTTAAATGAAAATGTCTGCAGCCATTTCTCAGTGATAAGCTGATAGAATTTCATGAAACTTGAAATAAATATGAACCAACATGCTTTGATGATGCCTGTCTTTTTTTCAATTGGTCAACTTTCCTTAGAGTTATTGCCCTTTACTTGTTTAAAAATCTACAGATTTGTACATAACAAACCAACCAATTGGTAAAATTTCAATAAACTTCTTTCATTCTTTTCCATGAAAATGTATTATAAACATGGTCACCACATTGCCTTGGTCCCCCCCCCCCCCCCCCCACAACTTCCTCCAACCTTCCCTCCCCCCACTGAAAGAAAAATCATTATTTTTATTATTATTATTTCTTTCAAACCATCCATGAATATTTGTCAGCATGTAAAGTTGCACCGTCCCCCCACCTCAGTCTTACCCACCACCCTGATCATGCATCCCCATCTCCCACCCTTTTTATATCATTTTAATTTATTCTTTTTCCCATTCCTCACCACATGTCCTTTCGGCAGGGGATACCAATTCATCGAATTTGCTTGTTTTTTTCTTTTATACTTTGTTATACGTTTAATGTTTAATATGCAAATTATAGCCAAACCTATTACAAATCTCACCCAACAATTAGGCAAAGAACTGGCATTTGACCCAAGGTGACTTGCATTTTAAAGTATCCCTGTTCCATTTTCGCATATATATGAGTCATGATCAGTCAATAATTAAGTCACTAAATACAACACACTACACAGACAATGTTTTTTTTTTCTCCAACATTCATAAAACCCCATTAGAATGTAGAGTCTACGAAGAAACAAGTATCGTTATATCACACACTGCTTTTTTAGCGCGTAGTTTCCGCATCTTTCAGCAACTTTCGTACTTATTTAATCAGTATCCCGTGTTTATGGAAAACAACTTACATTATATTTAACAAATAATCAAGGCATTCGAGTGGTTTGTCGTCTAATTTACCACGGTTCAGATGCGTATGAATTAAACCATGAGGGCGTTTGACCGAGTGGTTAAATACTGAAGCATTTGGATCTTTTATCACTTATTTAGATATGCTCACTGACATATTTTGATAAATATTATGCCGGACTTCACTTACCCGAGGAGTAATGTATAAGACGTCATGCTGCGATTTGACGTCATCTTACCGGTCCGCGTATCAACCGTTTATGATCGCATAACCGGTATACAGGGGTTGATTTTCTTCTTTGTTTAGCTGGAAATCAAACCGAGCTATGTTAGAATGTTTGATTTACCATTTAACTATCGACGTCCCATGTAAATCGTAAATATGTTTCATTTTAAGCGTGACTTTAAACAGTAACTTTACTTTATTGATTAGCGGATTGCATAGCAGGCAGTATTAAATATTTAAGGACTTTTTAATACTTTGAAATCGGTTGCGACTGTTACATGCTACGTTCAGAAAGGCTTAATATGAACCCTGCTTCGTCTGTTTAATGGCAGCTTGATTGATTCAGAGGTTCGGTATTGGGTCTGTTCCACCCGCTTGATGCCAGCAGCTGTGACTATTACAGATTGAAGGTTGTGCGCATAATAGATATCTTCCTATAATCTGTTACCGCCTCCGGACTTGTCTTACCACGCTCTTGTCTCTAATTTCGAAGGTTTTGAGAGACAACAAACAATGGGGTTAAAGACGATTCTGCTGCAAGCCAACGAGTGGGACGGCTTAAGTGGAACCAGTGCTTCACTTCAGGTGAACCAACAGGTAAGGCGGCTTAAAAACGGCCGAATGTTCACCCCGGCATCGGGCGCGCACATAATTGATATTACCCGGTGTCGGGGTTAAAAGTAATGTGTAGCAGACGGGGTTTTTGCACTTTTTATATTTTTTTACTTTAAAATACATTGACTTTAAGAACGAAATATATTGTTCAAAAGCGATTCAACATGTATTATTATCAGTTAGATATAATTAAAACAAACCAACGTCTTAAATTCTTAATATGTTATAAAAAAGAAAATAAAATAAAAAAGATTCTTAATATGATATAAAAACGCAAAGAAAATAAAAACGAAAAGAAAATTAAAAAGATATTTACCAGCTCATACTCTAAAACCTATAACTCCATTTAGACTGTTTAGCAGACGACTTACAAACGATATTGATTCAAAAATCTACTTTAAGAAAACGACACCGGTGTCGTATTTTCTTGATCATAAAACCGATATGTTTATATTGTTGTACAATTCCGTTTAAACTTCCCCGTGATCGCTTTACGTTTTACAGCTGATTTAATATAAGTGTTCTATTAAATTTAAATATATATATATAATATAATGAGTTTACAGAATAAAATATATTGTTTGAAAGAAAGAAGATTTACTGATAATATAAATCCTCATAATGTTACAACAAAAAACGGGAGAAAAATGATAATGGCTACCTGTTCATCTTGTGGAAAAATGAAATCAAAGTTTGTTAAAAGTACAGGGGGTAATTTAGATATTCACAAAGCAATGTTACCTTTATTACCCCAAAAAGGTTTGCTTTTGCCAGGATATAACTATTGTGGGCCTGGAAATGCTTTAGATAATGGACAACCCATAAATGAACTAGATGCAGTATGTATGGCCCATGATTACTGTTATAGTTCAGAAGTAAGTAAACAAAAATGCGATAAGCAAATGCTTTCCGACTTAAATTACACTAAATCAAAAACATTTGGAGAAAAGATTGCAAAACTTTTAGTTGTAAAACCTATATTTAAAACGAAATACAAACTTGGGCTGGGACATAAGTCAAAAAACGGGAAAAGGGGGTAGAGTATACCCCCGAAATCACATGGAGCGATGAATTAGCAGAAGAATTACACAAACCAATTAAAAGAAAATTTAGGAAACGAAGAGTGATTGTCCATGAAATTGATGATACTTGGTCAGCTGATTTAGTTGATATGCAAGCTTTTTCAAAATATAATAAAGGAGCAAATTACTTGTTAATCGTTATTGATATATTTAGTAAATATGCTTGGGTTATTCCATTAAAGAATAAAACTGGAGAATCTGTTACAGAAGCATTTAATAAAATAGTTTCAGAAGGTAGAACACCAACAAATTTATGGGTAGATGAAGGAAAAGAATTTTATAATAAAAAGTTTGAATCATTTTTGAATAAAAATAAGATTAACATGTACCATACATTTAATGAAGGAAAAGCTGTAGTTATTGAAAGATTTAATAGAAGTTTAAAAAGAATAATGTGGAAATATTTTACAGCAAATAATACTTATACTTATTTAGATAATTTGCAGGATATGGTTGATAAATATAACAAAACAAAACACTCTAGTATAAAAATGACACCAACCAAAGCCAGTAAAAACTTAAATAAAGGTACTGTTTACTTTAACTTATATGGCAATTTAAAGGTACCAAAGAGTAAAGCAAAATTTAAAATTGGTGATCGAGTTCGCTTAAGCAAACTTAAAAGGCATTTTGAAAAAGGATATACACCAAACTGGACAGAGGAAATATTTATAATTCATGGAATTAATAATACAAATCCCAGAACATACACTATAAAAGATTTAAATGATGAAATAATTCAGGGTTCATTTTATGAGCAAGAACTTTTACCTACTAAACAAGAGGTTTTTAGAATAGAAAAAGTTATCAGACGAGACTATAACAAAGAAAAACAAGCTTTAGTAAAATGGAAAGGTTACAATGAAAAAATTTAATAGTTGGGTTCCATTTAGTGAATTGGAAGATATTTAAATTGAAAATATATTATATAAATGAGTAATTAAAATCTAATTTCTAATAATGTAATAGAAACAATAGATCAATTAATTATTCACTTAACTAAACTAGCCTGCTGCTTACAGAAAACGTTATAAATTTTGTGGGAGAGTAAGTACTGGGTTATATATTACAGCAGGTATCTTTGGTTGTTCAGCTGCGTTAGCACTTGTTCCAGCTATTCTTATATTTGTAGCAGTTGCTGGCGCTGTTCCATCAGTAATTACCATATTTACTAATAGACTAAAACTTGACGACAAGAAATTTATTTTAAAATTGCACCACCACAAAATAAAACAACTTATAACAAAAGCACACATTGGAAAAGTAAATAAAGAAGAAGAGAACAAAGTTATTCGGGATATTTTTACAATACTGTTAGAAATGAAGAAAGAAAAAAAATATTCAATGCCTTTTGAAACATATATGAAGGAATTTAAACTTAACGGATATAAAAGTAATAAAAGAAGAAGAGTTATATTAAATATTTTTTCTATAAGTATTTTATATAAATGAGAAAAATTATATCAGTTGAAGGTAATATTGCATCAGGAAAAAGTACGTTTTTAGATATTATTAAAAAAATAATCCTAATTTTAATATACCAGAACCAATTCACGAATGGCAAAATGTTATGGACCCAAGCGGAAATTCATATAACCTTTTTGAACTTGCTGCCCAAGAACCTTCCAAATATTTATTTCCTTTTCAACAACTTTAAACAGTCATATACTGCCAATTTCAGAATAGTGCGCCGATTCAGTGTTTGCACCATACACATGGAGTGACTGACTGATATCGATTTTCTTATCGTGAGTGGCTAACCTTGTATCAGTCATTTACATAAACTCCGCCCAAGACGCGAGACAATTTATGTACATTTAAAATTCTGTGGGTTTTTCCCGTTAATTGTCTAAACAACATATCAACTGAAGTCAGTCATGCAATGTGTTTACGGTTTTTAAAAACTGATGGTATTGCAGTTTTAAGCCGTGTCTCAGAATCAGTTTCAAGTCAAACATTTTTTACAGAATAGACATCAACCACTCGGCCCGTTTACATTATGTGCGTAAAACTGTCCCATTTGACAGCTGTTTATTAACGTCGCATTATCTCAATTTATTTCACGTATGATTTTTTTTCTTTAAATGATTCCTTGTGTGACAAATTGATAAAATCACTCACTACAAAATGCAAATTTTGTAAGTGGGTGCATATAAGTTTAAGATCAAAAGATGTGTTTATACATGTAAAATATTACACATGTCCTGGCACATGTGTATTTTTGTCGCTAGGTCAGGGACTTTTCATGTTGAAAATACAATATTTGATATACGTAACTCAAGTTGTAAAGCTAATAAAGTTTTATGTGTTTGAGAATCTAGTACACATGCGATTGAATCAACTGGAGTCATTTCTTTTCGTACATTGAACATGTATTTACACCTAATCATCGATTCAAATTTCGGTCCTGTAGCCGTTGTACATGAAATCAAACGCCTTGAGTGCTAGACTCGTCGAGTGGTTAAGGCCGCCAACTTCAAATCACATCCCCCTTATCGAAGTGGGTTTGAGTCTCACTCAGGGCGTTCAGTTCTTCATGTGAGAAAGCCATCCAGCTGGCTTACGTACGGAAAGTCGGTGGTTCTATCCGGGTGTCCACTCGTGACGAAATAATGCATGGTGGAGCACCTTGGGTCTTCCTCCACCAGCAAAGCTGGAAAGCCGCCATAATTATGACCTATAAATGTGTCGATGCAACGTTAAACCCAAACAAAAATAAGTGCTGAACTCCTTCATTTAACTTTATATAATAGGGAATTAAAACTTGATTCGGGATTCATGACTAAGTAAGTTTCCTAACCAAGAAACTTGCTCACGACGGATTTTTTTTCTTGGGTTTAACGTCCGTTTTCAACAGTTCTTCCTGTATGTCGGGTGGGCAGTTTACCTAACCATCGCTCCTGGGAAGAACCAGTACAAGACCCCCATCCTCCGTAAGAATCTGCCAAGCGTTCTCACATAGAGATATGGCCGGTAGCAAGGCTCGAACCCACCCCCCCCCCACAGGTTACAGAGATTTCAAGTCAGCGACTAACCACTCGACTACACGGCCGATCACACGATGGATGGTTAGTTGCTTTAATCCGGAATCTAGAAACCACATGGGTACGTAGTTGCAGTAATGCCAGACTGAAGTCGACATAGAACTCCCAAATTAATTTATGTAGACGGGTTCGACTAACAGATTATTTTTATCTCCACTTTTTTTTTTCGTTTGACTAAAGTTTTCATGACATCGCATACCACATGTCTTCAGTATGCAGTAATTATTTGACGGATTTCTATGAAATAAAGTATATCTTTTCATATGGAATCTTTTCTTATCGATGTTAATTCTTTGGTTGGGTATTCTACAGTTTGAGAGAAAATATCGGTAGAAATGGAAGACTGGAAGTAGTAATCAGACTCAGATGGACGTTTGTTATAATGATCGCATCACTTTGTATTTTTTACCGACAATTGTTACATAAATTCATACCGTGTAGGAAAGAAAATGCGTATATGTTTAATGAAAATTGGCTGCGTGTTTATCTGCAACATTTAGCAGCTTTTGAACAAGTCTAAAATAAAAAGTGCTAAGACCGCACGCGATTTATCCGGCCGCACTAAGCGTGCGTTGTGGTCCGATACACATGTGCAGAATAAATGACTTACTGAACAAGACTTAGTGCTGTTGTATTGTAGTAACCTGAAAGCATATTCAGTTAAAATAGCAATGCATCGAGTGGCGCCTGTGCAATAAACTTTTTATTACAAAATCGTGTGCATGGTCATAGTTTTTCATTCTCTGTGTAACAAGAGCCAAATGTTCTATTATTTGCAACAAGCTGCGACACAACTATGTGCCTTTTAATACAGAAAGACACTACACATACTAGATATAGTCCACCTGATTTGAAGCGATCCTAGGAAATACTGAGAAGCGTTTTTCATATGGGCAATATCCCCACTCGCGTCAAACACTCGAAATACCAAAATAATTGAACAATTTCCGATGAAATTTTCATCGCTGCCGACCCTTTACATGTTATAAGTTTAAATGCCGATTATTTCACGAACTGGCCATAAATTTAAATAAAATTTACATGCATCGAAAGGTGATTCAATTCTTCATTGATTTATGTAAAAAAATTATCAAAGAATATCCAACATTACGAATTTTCTAGTGATTTAAACCTATGTATCATCGTACGTTGACACGCTAATATGCACAAACGATAAAACCAATAACCTTACATGACTGTGTACTGTGATTACTCCATTATTTTGGTCCTTCAAAGTTTGACGCATAGATTGCATGTCACAAATATAAAACAATCTGAACGTCGAATTACTTTGACTAGTACTAGGTATTACCAACATCGAGTATGCGATATTTTCCATGACCGACATCCGTGGACATTTTACGAAGAATGGATACATGTACATCAATTTGAAATAAATACATGAAATCTTCGATACAAAACCTGCGGTAGCAGTTTTATTTTATTTCGTCGAGAGTTGCTATATAAATACATGTATACACATCAATGTTCAAATCTATAATCTACATAGAATTAAGTGTATATGCTGCACATGAATGTATTTATTATGCTGAGTAAGAGCTATCGTGAAATAACTACCTGTGATATTTTGCTTTTGTAACTAACCCGTAACGATCAATGGAAAAATACTTTAGGGCGGAGCAAACTACAAGCGCGATCAAATTAACCTCTCACCGATAACTAGAGTGACACATACGTCATTTACTACCAGCGTTTGACGTAAACGCCCATTCGGCGAGCTTTTCTGAAATTGGCAGTAAAAATGTTATCTTCTGCTAAACAGTTTAATGGTGTTTGTGTCCTTGAACGTTGTTATTTAACTAACAATAACGTTTTTACAAAACAATATCACGACAACGACGCTATAAATAACCCCGAGTGGGCAGTATACAATCTTTTTTTAACTGATCATATTATAAAAACATATGGAAAAAAACCCAATTGATGGATTTGTTTATCTTAAAACCGACCCAGAAATATATCTTAAAAGACTTCAAAAAAGAAACAGAACGAAAGAAAATAGAGTTGGTTTAGATTATTTAGAAAAAACTACACAAATTACACGAAGAATGGTTAAACAGAATGTCTCAAGAAGGTATTAAAATTTTAACAGTTGATAACAATTTAGAAAAAATAACTTTAAAATCTTATTCAAAAGATATAGATAATATTACCTATTTTTTAAATGTTCTTTAGGTGCGTTTTTAAAGATTTTTTCTATAAGTATATTATATATAGATGGTTAATAGAAAGGTAGATAGAATGATTATGCCAAAATTATCTAGCACTTTAGGAGAAATAATGAATCCAGACAATAATTCATATAAAATTGTACTAAAAAGAAGAAACGTTATTAAATCAAATCTTGATCAAATAGTTAGCGATGAATATAAAAATCATGTCATTGGTAAATTACAAAATGTTATAGATCCTGGTAGAGTGATGTCCCTTGGTGAGACGTTCAAATTTTTGAGCTCTTAGGAAAATTGGAAATTTTTCCTTTTTGGGAAATACTAAAAAAGTGATTTTTGGATTATTTTGGACTATTACATTCACTTTATATGGTAAATATATTTACTATGAAAAACAAACAGTCTGACAATGTTTAACATGTGATATTATAAAGCAAAGTTATGAAGAGGTCAAATCTGGGAGCGCCATATTGAAAATCTTATTTTAGTGAACAGTTGTCAAATACAATGATATAATGATATCATAATAGATAATCCGTGCAAGGATCAGACACAAGTACAGTTAATGCTTAATACGAGATACAATAGAGATACGCTATTATACTAAATAATGGCAGAAAAGTATGCAGGGAAAGACAGTGATAAAAAAAGATCACGCAGTGAATTAAGCAGTGTGAGTGAACTGGATACAAGCGCAGATATAACTCCTAGAAAGAATCCTAAAAAGAAACCAAATAAAAACCAAGAAGACCCCATGCAAGATATTAGATCACAATTACACCAAATAAATTCAAAACTAGAAAATGTAATGACAAAAGATGATGGTACCCTGAGAACAATGATTAAAGATATGATGACACAAATGAAAGAAGAACTTCTTAAATCGGTTGAAAAAAGAATTGAAATACTCGAAGCAAAAATCTTTGACAGGGATGTAGAAAATGAGGCACTAAAAACTAAGGTAGATAAATTAAACAAAACAATAGACAAACAGTCCTATGAGAATGAAAAATTAAAATCAGATCTGAGAAAAAGTGAGGTAAAAACTGACGAATTCTTGAATGACATTGAGCAACATGACAGGCTACATAATGTAAGAATTAACGGCATTGCGGAAAAAACATACCCGGCAAATCCCTCAGTTACAGAACTGAGTGATGATGAAATGCAAAAATATGGGGCCGCAGCAGACACAAACCAAAAACAAGCGACACCGTCTGCATGGAAAACAGATAATAGCGCCAAACTACTAGAAAATGCCAATAAAAATGAAAACAGAATACCAGAAAATGCTGACCAAACAACTGATATCATTATAAAAACTCTGAACAGCCATATAAAGGATTTAAACCTAAAAAGAGAAGACATAGATATCAGTCATCGGTTGGGAAAAAGCGGTGGAAATAAACCAAGACAGATAATCTGCAGATTTACATCTAGAATGGTCGAAGAAAAACTCTTGAGAGATAAAAAAAAACTGTTGCTGAAAGCTATTTTTGTATCTGAGGATCTAACACGCACAAATTACCAAGTGTTAATGTGCATTAGACATAAAATGCCAGACGATGTGGATAAATGCTGGGCGCGAAATGGGAACTTATATTTTAAAAACAAAATGGGACACGTGCATCGAGTACAGAGCAGAGAATATGACCACTGGCTGAATCTACCTTGGCCAAAAAGTGATAAAAACTTATAATGTAACACTTATATCAAATACCAGAAGTGCAAATATTATATATATTATATGTATAAAGTACGATGCCAGAATGAGTTAAGATTGACAACATATTTACGAGTACATTTTCGGAAGCCGATTAAGCTTTTTAAATTTTAAAGCCGACCTTTTTTTTTTCTAAAATATTAAAATAAGAATTAAACTACATTGCATCTTTTTTTTTTTTTTTAGATATCTGAAAATATTTTTTACTTCTGTAATAAGGATGATCACCACCTTTCACATTATATACAGTTAAATTTGAATATTTTGGATTTAACTTCCAATCTACCATTTACCCTTGATACATTCGTGGTTGAAATTTGTAACCTGCCTATAACACACCTGTATACTTCTTCTTTTCTTTTCTTTTTTAAGCGGGAAAAAGTAAAAACATTAATAGCTTAATCTACCTATACCTAAAAGTACATTTCTTGTTAAACTTATTATTGATTATACAAGGTGAACTAGGCATTGAAAAGGGGCACTACCCATGACCTACTCATAAACATGCTTTTCAAGATTACTTCCCTTACTCGTTTTGCTATGATCGTTTCCATTTTTAAAAGTGTATTTCAGTACCATTTATTTGGTCTATCATGGCAACATCTATAATGTCAATGAACGTTAGGGGTCTTATTAATACAAGAAAACGAAAACAAGTATTTCAATGGTTAAAGCATCAAAATTTCTCAATCTGCTTATTACAGGAAACACATCTAATTAACGCAAACAGTAAAATATGGCAAAATGACTGGAACGGTGAAGCAATTTTTAGCGGCATACATTCCAATAAAGAAGGAATCGCCGTGCTATTAAATATTAAAGAGAAATATGAAGTAATTAATTTTACGGAAATAGTTAAAGGCCGATTATCTGCATTAGAAATAAAAATCAATGATAACGATCTTATGATTTTAAATGTTTATGGTCCGAACAATGACGATATCCAATTTTTTTCGAAACTAGAAACTTTTTTAATAGAAAATAATGACAAAAACTTTATAATAGGAGGAGATTTTAACACAGTACTCGATATAAATTATGATAAGAAAAATGGCCGACAAGACACCCATGTGAAATCAAGACGTAAACTGAACTCAATACAACAACAATTAAATTTAATTGATATTTGGAGATACCTAAATAAAACAAGATGTGATTTTACGTGGCATTCAAATACAAATCCACCAATATTCTGTAGGCTAGACTTTTTTCTTATCTCCGAATATTTATGCAGCTTAACAAATGACTGTGTGATTAAACCTGGTTTCAAGACAGATCATTCTATAGTAATATTTAATGTAAATTTCAGTAACATTGAAAGAGGACCAGGTTATTATAAATTTAACAACAGTCTTTTATTAAATGAGGACTTTCAAACTTTGATAAGGAAAAGTATTACTGAAACTGCTGAATTCAATGCGGAAGCACAGCCTGATGTTCTATGGGAATTAATAAAGGGAAATATAAGGAATACTTCGATAAGATACTCGACTAATAAGAAGAAAATAGATAAAAAACAAGAGCTTAAACTTATAAAAGAAATTAAGGATTTAGAAATTGAACTTCAAAGTCAGGAAATAGATATAAAAGAAATAAAAGAAAGCTTACAAGATAAACAAGAACAATTAAACAATCTTTACGATAAAAAAGTGAATGGCATTATAATTAGATCTAAAGCACTAAATATTGAAGGCAATGAAAAAAATACTAAGTACTTCGCAAATCTAGAAAAGAGAAATGCAGAAAAAAAGAATATGACAAAATTGGTAATCGAAGGACAAGAAATAAATAATAAAAAAGAGATATTGAATGAAGAAGTTAAATTTTATAAAAACTTGTATAAGAAACGGCAGCTGAAATCGCCCACAATAAACTTTTTTGACGAATCTATAAGGAAATTATCTAATGAAGAAAAATGTACATGTGAAGGAAAACTCACAGATAAGGAATGTACTAAAGCCCTTTTTGCCATGAAAAACAATAAAAGCCCAGGCTCCGACGGTCTTACAACAGAATTTTATAAAATATTTTGGAAAGACATTAAGGTATACTTCATAAACGCTCTTAATTATTCATATGAGAAGGGAGAAATGTCAGACCTGCAAAAACAAAGTATTTTAACATTATTACCCAAACCTGGAAAAGATCAAACTTCACTATCGAATTGGCGACCAATTAGTTTACTTAATGTTGACTACAAAATTGCAACAAAAACTATCTCTAATCGACTTAAAAACGTTTTACCACATATTATAAGTTACGAGCAAACTGGATTCATGAAAGGAAGATATATAGGAGAAAATGTGCGCCTTATTTTTGAAATCATAGAATATCTCAATCAACAAAATTTACCTGGTCTTCTTTTGTTTTCAGATTATGAAAAGGCATTTGATAGTTTAAGCCATGATTTTATAATGCTAAGTTTAAAGCACTTCAATTTTGGACAGTCTTTCATAAAATGGGTAAAGCTCTTTTATAGTGATATCACCAGTCTGATTATTAACAATGTTTTTTTTATCAGAGAGTGTTCAAATTGAACGTGGGGTTCGACAAGGCTGTCCTCTTTCTTCTTCGCTGTTTATCGTTTGCATGGAATTATTAACTAATACTATAAGAAAAGATGAACACATCAAAGGAATCAATATAGGAAATACTGAAATAAAGCAAACAATTTTTGCAGATGATGCAACATATATTAACAACGGTAATAAAGAATCGTTTGAGAGATTAATAGACGTTATAACTGATTTTGGCAATGTTTCGGGACTTACTCTTAATATAACAAAAACAATAATACTTAGAGTAGGATCATTAAAAAACTCAGATGTGAAATACGCAACAAAGAAAGATTTCATTTGGACATCAAAAAGCGCAAAAACTCTTGGTATGACATTTTATAATGACAGGGAATCAAATATAAAATTAAACTTTGAGCCGAAATTACAAGAATTCAAAAACTGTTTAAAACAATGGCAACACCGAAAGCTCACTCTTTTAGGTAAAGTGACTGTAGTAAAAACGTTTGCTCTGCCAAAACTCATATATCCCTTTACTGTCTTGCCGAATCAATCAGAAAACATTATAACAGATATTATCCGAACGGTCTTCAGTTTTATATGGGATAATAAATCCGAGAAAATAAAACGTAAGGTTTTAACTAAAGACTACGAACTAGGAGGGTTAAAATTAACAGATATTAGGTTTTTTTTGCATTCCATAAAAGCCTGTTGGGTAAAACGAATAATATGTGACGAGAATAAAGGTCCCTGGAAATTATTTTACGTAAATGCTCTTGAAAAGTTTGGTGCTCAATTAGTTTTTGAATGTAACTTAAATAAAGATGACATAGATCTTATCTGCAATAGGAATATATTCTTAAAAGATATTCTAATTGCTTGGTTTAAGATTAGCCATGAATACAACCAAATAAGAGAAGATATAAACCATGTTATATGGAATAACTCGGAAATACGAATGCAAAACAAAACAGTTTTCTGGAATAATTGGTATGATAAAAATATAATTTATATAGACCAGTTGTTCGACTTTCGGCAAAAATGTTTTTACAGATTTAATGAAGCGAAACAAATGTTAGACTTAGAGGAAAATGATTACCTTAACTATTTTAAATTAATAAAGAGTATTCCAAAAAGCAGCATAAAATATATGACCCAAAATTTCTTAAATAATAATAGGGACAATACATTAATTAATAAAATAAAAAACATTGATAAACCTAATCAATTACTATATAAAATTCAAATAAAATGTATGCCCATTGAAGACATAAAAGCAGAAAACAAATGGAACGATGTTTTTGAAAATCGCGACATTAACTGGAAGCGTATATATACAGTACCGCTTACAACTACTATTGATACAACACTTCGAAGTTTTCAGTATAGATTCTTAATGCGTTTGTTACCCACAAACAAATATTTATATACATGTAAACTGGTCTCCAGTAATCTATGTGATTTCTGCAACATGAATATTGAAACAACCGAGCATCTGTATTGGGAGTGCCAGCACGTGCAGGCTTTATGGAATAGACTTAACAATTTTTTCGAAACTAAAATTATCCCCTATACAGTCAATTTTGAAGATGTCTGTTTTGGTTGTATAGGAAATACTAAAATGAAAAGCGCAATAAATTTTGTTATTATATTATGTAAGTTTTTCATTTTTAGAATGAACTACAGGAAGACAATCCCAATTTTTAAACAGTTTCTTGAATATCTATATTTGCGTATATCCCTGGAAAAAGAAATAGCTTTAATGAAAGATAGATTAGATAAACATGAATCCAAATGGTCTTTTCTAACTTAAATTTAGCCACCCCAAAAATTTTATTCTTTTTTAGCATAAATCGAATATAGTTTTTCAATTTAAATGGAAACGATCCCATTTTTTTTTCTTCTCTTATCTATCCCCTTCCTTTTTCATCAATCAGCATCACATCTTCCTTTTTAAAAAAAACTTTCCTTTTACATACATATGGAATATTATAATTGAATCGATACATATTTGATAAATATGATTGAAAAACTGAAACTTATATTTATTCATTGTGTTGTTTGCATTTTATTGCATTGCTTTTGTATACTGGATTATAGTATTGGGTGTATGTTACTGTTTTCATGTATGTAAAGGAATAAACGGGGTTACCCATATGGGGCCTCAAAAAAAAAAAAAAAAAAAAAAAATGTTATAGATCCTTATTTATTAGAAAGGAATTTATTTGAATGGGACTGTGGTTGTTTAATGTTAGAAGAGGAAAATACCCGAAGGTTATGTGATTAACCTAAACCGAATAATCACCGAAACAATCCTAAAAAAGTTATTGCAACCGATTGTGACACTAATGAAGAAAAAATATATAAAAGCACTTACGCAACATTTAAAGACCTTGATATTAATTCAGGGTTAATAAAAATGTATTGTGAAGGGAAAAACAGAGTAAAAAGCGGAACATCAAAAACTAACGGAAAAAGAGATAAATTTAAATATTTTATTTCTTCTTAAACTTTATTTTTAACCCTTTTTTGCTTAATGAATTTTTTTTCTAAATATAATATATAGATGGAAATTGAGAGACCAAAAAATCAATATATTAAGAAATTTGAAATTAAGATTGAATATAGACAAGATCCAAAAAATCAATTATATTTAACTATAAACGACTCTTATGAAATATTTAAATCTGAACTTAAAGCTTTAAAAGGTATAAAAATAAACGTTGTTTTAAAAATAACTTTTGTAAAAATGAGTGCAACAGATACAATATATAAATCAGCTGATTTTCAATCAAAGGCTTTAATTATTATTAATACAAATGAAATAAAAAACACTTTACGCCAAGCCTTTGATGAAATAATAAATAGAATTGGTAATTGGATTTCAGAAGGAAGTGGTTGGAGAATAGAATCAGTTGATGCCCATTATATAAACAGATATAAGTATAGTCCATTAGCTGCTTCAAGTTATTTAGAATTACCAAAACCATTACAAAATCAAAAAAAAAAGGGATTGATAAATATAAAGAATGATGAAAACGAATGTTTTAGATGGTGTCATTTAGCTTACAAATTTCCTGTAACAAAACATTCTGAAAGAGTTTCAAATTATAAAAAAAAAACATATAGATAAACTTAATTATAAAGGAATAAAGTTTCCTGTAACATTAAATCAAATACCTAAAATTGAAACTCAAAATGAAATATCATTTAATATATTTGGTTACGAAGAACCTACGGGAATTTATCCACTGTACATATCAAAATATCAATATTCCGAAAGGTGTGACATGTTGCTAATTAATAATAACGAAAAAACACAACAACAACATTATGTTTGGATAAAAGACTTTAATAGATTAATGTTTAACAAAACAAAACATGCAAATAAAAAACATTTTTGTGAAAGCTGCCTGCAGCATTTTACTCAAGAAAGAATATTAAATGAACACATACCAAATTGTTTAGCAATTAATGGTACCCAAGGCGTAAAAATGCCAAAAGAGGGAAGTAAAGTACAATTTAAAAATTATCATAAAGGTTTAGCAGTACCTTTTGTAATTTATGCTGATTTTGAATCAATAACTAAGAAAGTTTTAACTGCTTTACCGTCACCTAAATCTTCATTTACTGAACCATATCAAAAACATATAGATTGTGGTTACGGCTATAAAGTTGTTTGTTGTTATGACGATAAATATACTAAACCAACCCAGATTTATAGAGGTCCTAATGCAGTTTATAAGTTTATTGAAAAAATGCTTGAGGAGGAGATTTGTCAGGAAGTATTTAAAGAACACTTTAACAAAGAACTAAGAATGTCTAAAAAAGATGAAAGTGAATTTAAAAAACAAAAGTTTTGTCATATTTGTGAAAAGGAATATATGGAAAATGAAACTAAAGTAAGAGACCACTGTCATATAACAGGAAAATGCAGAGGAAGTGCTCACTCAGAATGTAATATTAATTTTAGACTAACACACAAAATTCCGGTTATTTTTCATAATTTAAGAGGTTATGACGGTCATTTTATTATGCAACAAATAGGAAAATTCAAAAATGAAATTAATGTTATTCCTAACAATATGGAAAGATATATGGCATTTATGATTTCCGACTTGGTCTTTATTGATTCATTTCAATTTATGTCTAAATTGGATATCTTAGTAAAAAATATTCCAGAATTTAAATACTTATCTCAAGAATTTGATTGTGAAAGTGTTGAATTATTAAAAACAAAAGGTGTTTATCCATATGATTACATTGATTCATTTAAAAAATTCAAAGAAACAAAATTACCCCCTAAAAAAGAGTTTTATTCAATTTTAAATGAAACACACATATCTGATAATGAATATGAACATGCTAAAACTGTTTGGAATAAATTTAAAATTAAAATAATGGGAGAATATCATGATCTATATTTAAAAACTGACGTATTACTTTTAGTTGATGTATTCGAAAATTTTAGAAAATTATGTTTAGAGTACTACAAATTAGATCATTGCCATTATTTTAGTAGTCCTGGTTTAGATTGGGGTGCAATGTTAAAAATGACTAGAATTCAGTTAGATTTAATAACTGATATTGATATGTATCTTTTTATTGAAAAGGGACTGAGAGGAGAAACAAGTTATATTTCAAACAGATACAGTAAAGCAAACGATAAATATATGAAAGATTATGATCCTAAATTAGAATCTAAATACATTATGTACATTGACGCCAATAATCTTTATGGTTGGGCCATGTGTCAACCTTTGCCCTCTTAAAACTTCAAATTTATATCAGAAAAACAATTCAAGAAATTAATTGCAAAAGGTAAAACTAACTTTATAGTTGAATGTGTTCTTGAATATCCAAAAGAATAACATGTACCTTTTTGTTTTTATTTTGTCATCCACAAGTGTAGAATAATCCCGGGAAGATTTGAGATTTGGGCTGTCTGTGCTATCCCAGGAACCAATGACAATGACAATGACAATTTTTTTTTATTTGACAATGGCCACCGGCCCATATCAAACGAATACAGCAAATATAATATGAATACAAAACTGGTACCCAACAATGGGTTGAATGTAATATTACAAATAAACCACTACTATCAATTCTAACTACATTCAAGTGTGGTATAATACAAAAAGACATTATGATATAATTGCAGTGACCTACAAAAAAAACACACAAAGTTTCCCGTAAAATGTTTAGGTATAACTCACTTTTAATACAATTTGAGAACAAAACAAACATATGGGGCACATCTTACAATTCAAGACAGGTATGCAGAACATGACATAATAACAGTATTAAGTGTTCAGTACGTAAAATTGAGTTGAGCATTAAACCAAGGGTTATGCATTTAACATATTTTTCCTTTCTTTCAATGCAAAGTATGCATATTTTGCTAAATTAAGAATAATGGTACATGATGTTGAACTCATTAAAACATTGAATTTATGTAAATTTGGGTCTGTATAAAACTTCCTAGGAATATAATTTTCTCTCAGAGCTAAAAGATTTCAGATTCTACGTCCTTTTTACATAACTTATAAATACGTGCTTCCCAAACAACATTCTGATATCTACCAGTTTCAATTTCAAGATCATGGACAGAAAGTCTTAAAATTGAGAGAGCTCGTCTATACTTTCTCTCCATTACAATTGTAGATAATATTCATGTCTGAATGTACATTTAAATTGACAATAATTGAAAAGCTTTGGGCTTGCTTGTACAGAAGCTTCCCATTTTTGACGGTATTGATCTTTTAATCTCTGGTCAAAAAAGATTTCTCATTATGAACCATCTGGGCTGCCCAAAACCGTTAGAAGATAATACGTCCCTTACACCTGTACACCAATTAACTTGTCCGCAATTGTCAAGATATTTCAACATATGATAACTTTTCTTAACTAATCTTGTATCTCTCATTTGTAATATTTTAATCCAATATCTTAAACATCTTTTAGCAGCATTGATAAATAGTGGGAACCTTCCACAGTCGCCCAAAACAGCTAAATTTGCCGAGTTTTCACTAACACACACGTATCTTTTGTATGCATGATGCTTTACAGCTTCAACTGAAGAATTAGCATGTATTCCCAGATTTCTGAGCCATATGATAGGATTGGGCTTATTTTAGTATCAAAAATATTAAAGAACACTTTACGCGGGAGTTGACCGTACTCATATATACTGACGAGATAAAGAAACGCCTCATTCAAACTCGGTATACAATTTTTCGTTAACCGTGATTCAAAATTAGTAAAGAACAATTCCATTCGCAAATTAGATGCTTTACAAGAATTTATGGTCAATAAGAAATCATTTCATTGTCGCATTAAGCTTAAATCTTGAATTTTAATAGCCCGGTCGGAGAAATTGCATTAGAAAAATCAGTAGCGCGTGTGGCCCCCTCTGCTAGCAACCACAGCAGCAAGGCGACGCCTCATAGAGCCGCACCAGTTGCGTAACAGATACCGTGGGATTCTGGCCCACTCCTGGTGAAGCGCTGCAACCAGTTCCCGGACGTTTGCTGGCTGGGGTTGACGTTGGCGTAACCGCCGTCCGAGATAATCCCACGCGTGTTCAATCGGATTGCAGTCCGGTGAACACGCCGGCCAAGGTAAAACATTAATGTTTCTAGCCTGTAGAAAGTCCCTGGTGACGCGTGCAACGTGAGGTCGCGCGTTGTCGTGCTGATAGACTAATCCTTGACGTTGACGGAATAAAGGGACAACTACATGACGTAATATCTGGTCGATGTAACGCCTGGCTGTGAGATTACCTTGGCAAACGAGGAGTTGGGACTTAAACCTATGGTTGATTGCTGCCCACACCATTACTCCACCTCCACCGTAACGATTGTGCTCCAAAACGCAATTGTTTGCGTAGCGTTCATGGCGTCATCTATAGACACGGAGACGTCCGTCGGCGTTCCACAAGTTGAAACGCGACTCGTCACTGAACACTACGTTCTGCCAACGCTGGCCGCGATGGTTGCGGGCCCAAATAAGACGTTGGTGACGGTGGCGTAACGTTAGAATTAGACCGCGGTAGGGCCTACGACAGGTAATTCCGCGTTCTCTGAGTCGATTTCTCACTGTATGTCGACTAAGGGTTAGGGTCTAAGGTTTTTACGAAAGATGAACAGTCTGAGATGAACAACCACGTGGTAGGGAACATCAATCTGATTGGTCGAAGTATCACGTGGTTGTTTGCGCATGCGTTATTAATGTGTGAAGTTAGGTCTTTTCATTATTTATTCAGGATTAGGATGAAGAGGATTGTTTTTGTAAGGTTTGCTTTTATTATGTATTTGTTAGCAGAATTTAAATATTTTTTAAATCATTTTTGCGGTGTGTTGTGATTTATTAATTTTAGTGAGATCTGGAGATTTGCAGTGTCATTGTTGATCATTAAAGGTATCTTTTATGTTTTTAATTTTTTTACAAAACAGTCTAGGTTTTGTTAAAACTATTTCATTCATCCTATTGACATTGAATTGATTAAATATGGTTGCATTTTGATATTATGATTGGTCGAATTAGTGAGTTAATCATTTAGAAATTAAGACAGAATTACATCGGAGTTAAATCAGAACGGAAAACTATTGTTTAATCATTCCATTTAACATATGTATAGAGGTAACTGTAAACTCGGAGTTAACTCCGAGTAAACTCTAATTTCATTTTTTCTGGGCTTAGGGTTAGGGTTAGGGTTAGGGTTTAGGGTTAGGGTTAGGGTTAGGGGCAGTGGAATCCAGTATAACGGCCCTCGGGTTTCCTATACAAAGGCGAGGCCTTTAACGTAAAATCCCATATAGTGGCTTGCGGTCCCATATAGTGGCTTGCACATAAAGGCCCGCTCCTATATAGTGGCTTGTTGTTCCTATTCAAAGGCCCCAGGTGACATGTAGGCATAGCGGTTGACCTTGACCTTGGGGATATCCTCGTCCTTAATTTCTGGACAGTTTTGGACGTGCTCTTTCAAGGGCGGGTGTCCTTTTTGGGATAGGGGTAGAAACAAAAAAGTTGCCAAAAATGACTAGATTTTTCTAACCCGTTGGTACTATATAAAGGCTTGGAGGCTCGTCCTATACAAAGGCTTTTCTATTAAGTTGTCTCCCTTCGAATTGTTCCCCTTGATTGAAATGGGGTAGAATTATTTCCTATACAAAGGCCTTTGTATTAAATTGTCTCCCTTCAAATTGTTCCCCTTAGTTGCCGTCGGGGTAGAATTACCTCCTATACAAAAGCCCTCAAAAATTATTTCTCTTTGATTATCGCCCTTGCAAACATCTGGGGTAGGTATGTCCTATACAAAGGCCCAACTACTCGTGGGAGATAACAAACTTGGTTAGTCGGGGTTGGGGTCGGGGTTGGGGTCGTGGTCGGGGTCGTGGTCGGGGTCGGGGTTGTGGTCGGGGTCGTGGTTGGGGTCAAGGTCAGGTTCATGGTAGTGTTCGGGCTGCTAATGATTTTTATTTTTGTAAGTAAAAAAATTCCAAGTCCTGAAGGGCCTTTGTACAGGAAATGATACATTTGATATAATTCGACCTGTTGTTGAAAAGTAGAGTTAGGGTCTCAAACTGTTTTCACCCCACTCTCTTTTACCAACCCTGACACTGCGAAAAATATGTGCGTACATAAGGGAGTAAACGGTCCCGTATATGTGTGTCTAATACATGTCCAAGTCCAATAATTGAAGGGCCTTTGTACGTGAAAGGGGTAGAATTTGAGTTGTTGTTGTTTTGTTGTGAACAAGGGCCTTTGTATAGGAAATGGGGTTAGGGGGAGGTCACTCCTGGCAAGAGCCAACATATATGATCAATTTTGAGATTTGATGTTTGGTGGGTAAAGGTCATGGTCTCCGATCTGGAAAATTCTTGGTGGAATCGATCGAGCACAGTGCAGACATCAATCGGCGGAGTTTTGACCTCGATCGGTTTGACCCTTGAGGAGTTATGGACCTTGAAATGGCAAAATTAAGGTAAAATAACAGTCAGTTTGGGCATTTAATTAACCTTGAAGGGATAGATGTACTCCTACCCCGACACCATGGATGGACTACCAGGACCTCTGAGGTTATGGTCAGGGGTGATAGAGCTGGTCAAGGTCATGCCTATGGCCGGAAACCATGGCCAAACATGCTGATGTAACATGCATTAAAAGGTCTAAGTGTGATATTTTGAGGGCTTTTGTATAGGAAGTCCTTTGTATAGGAAGCTATCCCTACAACTCACCAAGTGCAAAACTTATAGGGCCTTTGCACGGGAAAGCCTCTGTATGGGAAGAACGAGGGCCTTTGTAGGGGAAAGGCCTTTGTATGGGAATGCATTCCTATATAGAGGCCTTTAAATCACATACAAAGGCCCTCTCCTATGTAAAGGCCCTGTCAAAAAGACAAAGTGTAATAAAGTGAGGGCCTTTGTGCGGGAAGGCCTTTGTATAGGACTGCAATCCTATATAAAGGCTTTATTGTCACATATAAAGGCCCTTTCCCGTATAAAGGCCTGCACAAAAACTTTAAGTGTAATAAGTTGAGGGCCTTAGTACAGGGAAGCCTTTATATAGGACTGCATTCCTATATAAAGGCTTTATTGTCACATGCAAAGGCCCTTTCCCGTATAAAGGCCTGCAAAAAAACTTTAAGTGTAATAAGTTGAGGGCCTTAGTACAGGGAAGCCTTTATATAGGACTGCATTCCTATATAATGGCTTTATTGTCACATGCAAAGGCCCTTCCTGTATAAAGGCCTGGACCAAACCCTAACCCTGAACCCTAAGAATATTTTAGTGTAATAAGTAGAGGGCCTTAGTACAGGGAAGCCTTTATATAGGACTGCATTCCTATATAAAGGCTTTATTGTCACATGCAAAGGCCCTTCCTGTATAAAGGCCTGGACCAAACCCTAACCCTGAACCCTAAGAATATTTAAGTGTAATAAGTAGAGGGCCTTAGTACAGGGAAGCCTTTATATAGGAACGGAGTCCTATATAAAGGCTTTATTGTCACATACAAAGGCCCTTCCTGTATAAAGGCCTGGACCAAACCCTAACCCTGAACCCTAAGAATATTTAAGTGTAATAAGTAGAGGGCCTTAGTACAGGGAAGCCTTTATATAGGAACGGAGTCCTATATAAAGGCTTTATTGTCACATACAAAGGCCCTTCCTGTATAAAGGCCTGAACCAAACCCTAACCCAGAACCCTAAGAATATTAAAGTATAATAATTTGAGGGCCTTTGCACAGGAAAGGGTTAGGGTTTATAAAGGCCCTTTTGTCACATACAAAGGCCCTTCCTGTATAAAGGCCTGAACCAAACCCTAACCCAGAACCCTTCGAATATTAAAGTATAATAATTTGAGGGCCTTTGCACAGGACAGGGTTAGGGTTTATAAAGGCCCTCTTGTCCCATACAAAGGCCCTTCCCGTATAAAGGCCTGCACCAAACCCTAACCCAGAACCCAGAACCCTAAGTGTAATAAGTTGAGGGCCTTTGCACAAGAAAGCCTTTATATAGGAATGCAGTCCTATATAAAGGCCTTTAAATCACATGCAAAGGCCCTTCCTATACAAAGGCCCTCAACGTATTACACTTGAAGGTTTTGTGCAGGCCTGGAACCGATAGAGGGCCTTTGTACGGGACGAATCTGCCCTTGCAAGTAGGCTGTGGCTGCCTGTGCGTGCATGATCCCTTTATCGAGGGAACTACAAAACCACTCTTACCCCTTTTAACCCCTTCCATTTTAAACTTTATCCCACGGAGCAAGTGAATTTGGTCCCGGGCCTTTATACAGGAAAAGCCTTTGTATGGAACTGCATTCCTATACAAAGGCCCTTCCTGTACAAAGGCCTGGAAAAAGTCAGTACTTACCGATAGAGGGCCTTTGTACGGGACAAATCTGCCCTTGCAAGTAGGCTGTGGCTGCCTGTGCGTGCATGATCCCTTTATCGAAGGAACTACAAAACCACTCTTACCCCTTTTAACCCCTTCCATTTTAAACTTTATCACACGGAGCAAGTGAATTTGGTCCCGGGCCTTTATACGGGAAAAGCCTTTGTATGGGACTGCATTCCTATACAAAGGCCCTTTACAATATAAGTCTTGGTGGTAGCTGAATATGCAAAATCGCTTTTAACTTTTGAACCGGAAGTAGCACGAGGTTGAATGTAACATCAAATTGTTTGTCTTTGGAAGACCAAAAAATAGTAAGCAAGAAAATGGAAATCTAATGAAGGGTTTAGAAATTAAACACTGAAAACGAAATGACACCGGATTTGTGAATATACAAAATCGCTTTTAACTTTTGAACCGGAAGTAGCACGAGGTTGAATGTAACATCAAATTGTTTGTCTTTGCAAGACCAAAAATAGTAAGCAAGAAAATGGAAATCTAATGAAGGGTTTAGAAATTAAACACTGAAAACGAAATGACACCGGATTTGTGAATATACAAAATCGCTTATAACTTTTGAACCGGAAGTAGCACGAGGTTGAATGTAACATCAAATTGTTTGTCTTTGCAAGACCAAAAAATAGTAAGCAAGAAAATGGAAATCTAATGAAGGGTTTAGAAATTAAACACTGAAAACGAAATGACACCGGATTTGTGAATATACAAAATCGCTTTTAACTTTTGAACCGGAAGTAGCACGAGGTTGAATGTAACATCAAATTGTTTGTCTTTGCAAGACCAAAAAATAGTAAGCAAGAAAATGGAAATCTAATGAAGGGTTTAGAAATTAAACACTGAAAACGAAATGACACCGGATTTGTGAATATACAAAATCGCTTATAACTTTTGAACCGGAAGTAGCACGAGGTTGAATGTAACATCAAATTGTTTGTCTTTGCAAGACCAAAAAATAGTAAGCAAGAAAATGGAAATCTAATGAAGGGTTTAGAAATTAAACACTGAAAACGAAATGACACCGGATTTGTGAATATACAAAATCGCTTTTCACTTTTGAACCGGAAGCAGCACGAGGTTGAATGTAACATCAAATTGTTTGTCTTTGCAAGACCAAAAAATAGTAAGCAAGAAAATGGAAATCTAATGAAGGGTTTAGAAATTAAACACTGAAAACGAAATGACACCTGATTTATACAAAATCGCTTATAACTTTTGAACCGGAAGTAGCACGAGGTTGAATTTAACTTCAAAATGTTTGTATTGGCAAGACCAAAAAATAGTAAGCTAGATACCGGAAATCGAATGAAGGGTTTAGAATTTAAACACTGAAAACGAAATGACACCGGATTTCTGAATATGCAAATTGCTTATAACTTTTGAACCGGAAGTTGCAAATTTAAAAGTGAAACACCAAAGTGTTTGCCTCATTAATACCAACAATTTGCGACCATGATCAAGAAAATCGGACAAGGTTTATGTTTAACGCCATTTGAACAGAGTCCCGAACTCAAGACCTAATATCTTTTGAACCGGATGTTGCACAATGTTGAACAGTATACCAAATGATTTGTCTCTTTAATACGAATAATTTGGTACCAAACTTTTTTTTTTTCCCCTTATTTGATTTTGCATGTTTTAGTCAGTCTCTTTCTGTATTCTGACCAGGCAAGACGTGTTTCTCAAAATGGGAAGAAATTTATATAAATGTCCGACATGCCACTCAAGTTTTGTAAGAATAACTCCTCATATATTGAGGAAACACAGGGAGAAACTGGGGTCTAAATACCGATGTAAATTATTCGGGAATTACGCCCGTTTAAATGGGAAAACTAGCTATAGGGGGGTTGCCTATCGGGTGTGCCCCATTAGAGAATGTCCTTCCATTACATCTGAAGTGACAATCCACCTTCGTAATGTACATTGCTGCACTATGCAGAGATCACAAGAGCTCTCTAAAAGTGCAACACCTATTACCAGCTGTAGGTGGAATGTGGTAAAGGGGGGCAGAGAGGACCTCAGTGGTCATTACTCTGATGTATATTCAGATATGAGTAGAACACCGTCACCCGTTCGGGAAAGATGTACCTCAATAGTACGTCCTGTATTGTCCAATACCAGTCGTCGTACGTCTGTCAGTCCAGCTCGTCCTAGCGTTAGGCGAGCTGTTATCTCTTCCTCGGAGAATGAGGAAGGTGAACCCGTGGTGAGACAACCACGTTCTCGTAGTCCCCGTTCCCAAATGTCCATGCCCCCTTCCCAAGATGTCCCTTCCTCTAATCTTAAGTCTGGTGAATCATCCCAGAAATCCCCTGTCTTTCTTAAACGAAAACGGTCCTGTTCAATACCTCAGGGTCTCTCGGCCATTACTTTTGACTGGTGCAATTACCTTCAAAGTTTTCAGGGCGGTACAGTTTCACGCATGAGGGCCCTTGAGTATTCAAGGGCCGTCGAGAGGTATTGCCGATTCATCAGTACCCGGGACCCCGAGGTATTGACCGATCCAAATCGAATGGAAACGTATATACGCCATGAAGAGAAATCCCCATCATGGGGATATAACATGATCATATATGTCGACAAGTTTGTCGCATTTTTAGCAAAGCAAGGGAGAGTTCCATCCCAGAGTGCAGAAGCTTCCAAGCTGTCGCACTCTGGAATGAAACGCTCCCTGGGCAAATTGCGCCAGAAATCCCGGGTCATTAATGCAAGCCGGAAGGCAAGTAAAATATCCAAAGTGAACCTTCACGAATTTTTTCAGAATGAAACTGCCAAGAAAAGGTTACTTAGTATGGCTGAAAAATTACGCCAACATTTCTTACAGGAGATTCATAATAGCGCGTATTTTATTGAACAGTGGGGCTAGACCCGGGGCAGTTAGCAACTTGTTGATAACTGAGATCCTTGATGCCAAAAAGATCCAAAGAGATGGTCACATCTCGTATGTTATCAGCGTTGCTGATCATAAAACTGCTTTCAACGGGCCCTTCCAAATTCCTGTGGATCGGTTGGAGTATAGGTGTCTACTTAACCTTATCACCTTCGTGAAAAGGAGACATCCCGACGCCCTGTATCCGTTTGTCACCTCTTCAGGGACCAAATTTTCCTCATCCCGCGTATGTAGGGAACTCCGCACGGTATGGGCGGACACAGGGATGAAGGACAAGTATGGTACCTATACTTCCACCGATAACAGGAAGAGGATAGCAAGTGTTATTGGCGAGAGGTTCCCTCATATGAGGGAACAAATAGCTAAACAGTTAAAACACTCGGTGGGCGTGGAGCGCAAGATATATGACCATGCCACAGGGGCCAACAATGCGGCCAACATAGCGTCAATCATGAGATCGGAAGATCTAAATGACTATCACATGAGTGAAAGGGTTAGGGTTAGGGTTAGGGTTAGGTTTTAGGGTTAGGGTTAGGGTTAGGGTTAGGGACAGTGCATCTGCTTAAGCTTTTAACAATGGTGACTTTAATGCTTATTTTCAGAATGGGGCGCACATAGTTCATTTGTGGCTCTGGTATGTCCTACAGGGGCTCTGAAAATGCTAGGAAACTGCTGTATAGTGGCTCTGACTTGACGACAATGGCCCCGTGCGTAACTCCTGTCCCATATAAAGGTAGGGACCAATTTAGCTAAAAATATAAACACGTTTAATGACCTCTTCTCATGAACCGCTTCATGAATCTTCATCAAACTACTGCTGTAATTATTCGTCTAAGGATAAACGAAACAAAATTGCAACCCTACGAAACCTTTGCGAAAAATTAAAAGAAAACCATTTAAATTGTTAAAGTGCGGTGTTTAGTTTTGCAATTTGAAAAATGTTAGATGAAAGATGAATGTTAGATGAAAAATTCATAAACTTCTTTCCTTATTACAATTCGCCGACCATCATTTTTAAAGATATTTCTTGTTAGTTGTTTAGTTGTTTTTTATTTATTTCTGAATAGCTCATATATGAGCCGCGCCATGAGAAAACCAACATAGTGGTTTTGCGACCAGCATGGATCCGCCCAGTCTGGTCAGGATCTATGCTGTTTGCTAACGGTTTTCTCTAATTGCAATAGGCTTTGAATCCTGACATCCGCGCAGGCTGGACTAGATCCATGCTGGTCGCAAACCTACTATGTTGGTTTTCTCATGGCGCGGCTCATATTAACTTTTAACCTGTATGAAATGATATTCTTTTAATCAATGTTATGTAGTAAAAGCAATTTTCCTTGCTTGAACATACATATTTGTCAGTCCCTGATAAAGTGGCAAATACTATGTAACAGAATACTTGTGAATAGTATAATACTGCAGTTGCAACAAATAGAAACAGTTTAATATTTATGGACTAAAATAGTCATTGCAGAGCATCATTTTATTCAAATATTTTGTATCAAGATGCTCATACATGTTTCTTTGGAGTTCATAAAATTTATTCATTTTTTTTGTGGAATGCTGGGTGACAGTCTACTGATATAAACATTACTCTAATTAGTACGTTTTTAAAAAGATTCAAGATGCAGGGACTTTCAATATTTTGAAATTCAAACAAAAATCATGCTAATTTATTTTTTAAAGTTTTTTTCTATATGAAAAGTTTCTATATGAAGGATCTAATTATGTTCAAATCTGTACAAGGAGTTGTGAAGGGTAATATACCTAAATTCAGTCTGCACAACAGAGACTAGACATTTCCTAATTAAAATATTGTAATAGTATTATTTTATTTATTTATTATTTTATTGCACTAAAATAATTCAAATAAATGCATAAAGCCATAATTAAAGAATACTACAGTCATCATCCAGGCACTGTCATGAATAATATGCACACTGTAGTTGCTGACAGCTGTATGCTGTCAGAAATGTATGCTTCAATTATTATTATAGGAACTTAAAAATGTGTTGAAAAAGTTTAACTAGAAACCAGACTAATCAAAAATTTTCTGCACAAAAACAAAGTGGAGAATATATTCATGATCCAAAGTATTATGAGATATCCTTCATTGCTTGCATGATATGTTATTGAAATGTATTTCTAATTCATAATTTTTGAAGAAGAATTAAAGTGATGTCATGATATGCACTTATTGAATGGCTTACCGGTCAATAGTCAAAACTATTGACCAAGGTCCAAAGGACTGAGGGTCAATAATTTTGACTAATGACTGGTTTTAAAGCCATTCAATATTTTATGACATGAGAAATTAATTTTCACAGGTAACTTTTCAACAGTTTGACTTACTAGCCAAGAAATCATGTCTTGAATATAGACTGATGAAACAGCACAAACTATGGACCAGCGATTTATATAAATATAACGGGTCATGTAATAATAAATGATGATGTGTACTGTATTAAAGTATGTAATAATTGCCTACTAAATACTAAATGCATTCAGGCTTTGGAAGAAGACTATTTTCAGGAAAAATGTTAGAACAGAAATGAAGTATGACAGACATTTCTCTATGACATATATTATATGACTCCTTATAATCACATATCACTGGTCCATGTACTCACACATGTTCTCTGAGCCATAGTTAAAACTTGAAATATGTGAAAATTTATTTTTGATGTCATGTAATAACTAATTACAGTATCAAGTTTAGATATTCAAATGACTTGCTGTGTAGTCAGAAAGTCATTCAATAAGTTGACACTAATGTGTACTATGTGATTAAAAAAATTTGAAAAGTATATGAGGAAAAATGGTATCAGAAAATAAACATAATATCATGACTTTGTGGGTTTTTTTGTCCAAACTTAAAACTATATTTAATTCAGTTGATAATAAACTAAATGAAATTCTAAAGGAAATGCTCTGATGGACTGTATAGTATTAAAGTCCACAAAATGTAATTATATTTTTCTTCACATAATATGTATTAGAAGTTGAGTAAGAGATCATCTAACTGTTATACATGTACCATGCCTACAGATACAATTGAATGGGCACTGTATATATGGCTGCCCAAACCCCTATCTTTTGCAGATCCAGAATCTACTTTATAGTTAAAAAGGCAAACCCTTCCCTGTTTGTTTCCTTTGTTTTATTCAGCTATATTTTACACTGCATTTCCAATGAAATAATCACACTGTAGTTGATGCAGTACAAAATTATAGGAGGGGAGCTGTCTGTGTAAAAAGGAGGAGAACTAATAAACAAAACATTGAGGAAAATTCTTTGGACATGACCAAAAAAAGAAAGAAGGGATTAAAACAAGAAAGTAGTTACAGGAAGATTAACAATTTTGTAAAATGAGGGCGGGCCATGGAGGAGGGGTATGTCACATGGCAATAAAAAAATAAAATTAGCATAATTATAAATCATGTCACGGTTTCAGACATGATTCACAATGAGTTCATGGTCTGTTGACTCATTCGATAGAGTATCAGAATGGCACCACAATATACCGGGTTTGAGCCCTAGTCCAATTTGAATTACCAGTGAAATTGACGCAAAATGTTGGGACAGTGACTACATTACCTTTTTTGTATTTATTAATTGGTATTGTGACAGTCACTTGAAACTATTATACAGTTTGTTGGGTTTCAGACTTTGTCACAGTTTATAAGGGAGGATCCAGAGGTGGTAGGTAGGCTAAAATTGATATGCAATTGAAATGGCAGTCAATTTTTACAATAATTTTACTAATTTGGGATGGGGTATGAATTTGCATAATATATCAGTTATACTCACACATTTGCCAGTTATTCCAAGCACCATTCAAAATTGAATTCTGATTTTTTTTATTAAAATATATTTTCAATGAAATAATGTGAACAAAAAATAACGTCCAAATTTCCAATCACCGAGTGGGATTTTTGCCACTACGGACGCGAAAACAGTGACAATATGCTAGTCAACTGTGAAACACACATGCTCTGACAATCAGCATAAATAAAAAACTCTAATGAGCTGCAGAATGTACACAATGCGGATTAAATACAGCTTTTTTATTGTTTACAGAAGACCTCCTTCTGTTACTAAATAAAGATAGGCAGGTACTTCCGTTACTATATTTAGATGCGGGTTATCCAGTTTTCAAGCTATAAATATCATAAAAACTTACGCTGAACGAAATATTTTACTTAAGAATTTCTTGCATACTTAAGTTTTATTTTAGCTAAGAATTACTTAAGTTGTTTTATGAATAACAAATATACTTAAGTAAAATAAATTTCTTACCTAAGTAATACTTAAGTAAATAATCAATTTCTTATACTTATACTTAAGATGCTTTATGAATACGTCCCCAGATTTAAACATGATCAATACAATTATGCCAGTAGAAGTTATACAGGAATTTTTAACTTATTGCAAGTGTTAAATTCATGAAAGTCTTCTTGATTACTCAAAATTACTGGTTAATTTTATTCATTCAAACTTGACATCGACACTGAGAGTGTTTTACTCAATTCGTCATCAGCCCCGCAATAACAATAACAAAAATAAACATTACCTTCAGTAAATATATAGTTTTCAAGGACGTTGTCACCTGTAACTATTCAGCAAACTTACATTTTCTGCCTTTCTTATTTTCTCTTTAGCCGCCATATTTATGACGTCATAACTTTTTCTAGTCACATGTCCGGAAAGAGATACATGGGAAATAATGATAACTTACTTCAATCTACAATTTGGCATAGGTCTCTACATTTTTCAATATTTTTCTCACGGCGGCCAATATTCTCACAAATCGCCATGTATTATAATAATTTGGTAACTCATGTTATTTTAATAATTTGGTAGCATATTATTTTCACGGACATTACATGATGCAATGGTATGTAACTGCTGTCCTAGAAAATATGCTTGCAAACAAAGGTAATGGATCCTGCATAGAATAAGACAGTTATGACGCTAGTTGTACAATTTGGTGCCTCGGTGGCCGAGTGGTTAAGGTCGCTGACTTCAAATCACTTGCCCCTCATCGATGTGGGTTCGAGCCTCACTCGGGGCGTTGAATTCTTCATGTGAGGAAGCCATACGGCTTACGGAAGGTCGGCGGTTCTACCCAGGTTCCCGCTCGTGATGAAATAATGCACGGAGGGGCACCTGGAGTCTTCCTCCACCATTAAAGCTGGAAAGTCGCCATATGATAAATCATGTGTCGGTGCGACGTTAAATCCAAAAAAAAAAAAAAAAAAAAATTGTACAATTTTATTTTAAAACAAAAACTCATATTTGTGTAACATAGATTCTTGTAGCGTAAATTTCAGCAGTTACATAGTGATGTAAAACTATTGTCACACAGTTTTAAAAATCTTGAATATACCACATATCATAAATTAGCAATTATACCAAGCCAAAACTAATCCTTTGTTTATTCAAGATGCATTGTTCGAAAAATAATGGAAAAAACAGGGTTCTTTGAAGCAAATGGTTGCCATTTTTAAATAAAACATGGCTGAAATGACCTATAATGTTGATGAAAAATATTTGACATTGTATCTGAGCTTAGACGAATCATTAAAACAAGAGAATTGTGCGCACATATGCATTTAAACCCTTCTTCTCCAACATTTAGAAGGTATTTAAAGCAAAAAATGGCGGCCATTTTGTATTTCAAGATGGCCGCCATAAATGTGACATGGAAAATTGAGGATGATACTTTTTCTTTTTTATGAGAGGTTATCCTTTCCTTTCATAAAAACCCAGTTTCAGAAAATCCAGGAGGATTTAAAAGTCATTCACCATTCACAACCCACTTAAAGCTGAATAGCCAATATATGAGTAATACTGCCGAAAAGCCTAATTATAAACTTATCAGAAAAAAACTGTTAGCTGGGTTTTAGGTAAGTAGAGTAAATATTACAAATTTCTCTCGCACTTTGCAACACATAAAAGTGTTACATGTTTTAAAAACATTTGCCTCCAATAATTTCGTATGATTATCTGAATCAGATTTTATGCTTCCTAAATCCATTTTAGTTGGATTATCTATTATTTGAATGAATGTATATAGATAAAAACATAATAACACAAGCACGCTGACTAAATGTAATATCGCTTTATGCAACAAGTTTGGCATCATTTCCGTCCATCATATGAAGGATATACAAAAATGTTGATATACATTAATCGTCAGAACTTCAGTCTACATTAATTTACAGTTCATCATGATAACCGTGCTTTTACAAAGTAATAATATTCATTTTGTAACTTTGATTATACCATAGATTGACAGGTAGTAACCATCATGTTGCTGACGTAAGCTTTCCTTTCCTAAAGCGAAATATTTTGATTGAAAATTGAAAAGATATAACTACACATCCAATATACTCTCTCGGAAAGAGTAAACACGTTCAGAAAGGATGTTTGGCCTTTGACAGGAATATGTTAATTGTCTTTCTAATACATAAAAACGGATTGTGATAACAATCTAAAACCTATATCAGTTGCTCAGTGATGTATAATATTCTGTAACAGAATCAACTAGAGAAGGGAAAGAAACAGTGCAAACTTGGAATATCCCATACTATTGGGATAGGGGATCCCACGTGTCATTTGAAATAACAGTTTGTTCAGCCCTAAGAGCTATAAAGATGTAGATCTGCAAGCTGAAAGGCATATAGTAAGAGAAGAGCGAATCGCGCCAACATCTCGTGAGAACTAAATAAGATCTCGTTGTGGAACACAAGTATAACAATTTGTGTCGTGAAATTTGTGTTATGGTGTTTTCTTCAATGCTGTTAGCATTTTCTACAAGTTAGGATTAAAGTGTGAGAAATCAACAGCGGTCGTTTGAAAACTGGACCAAATTTGGTTATTACGTACCACAAATGTAATACGATTTCTTTGCGTGCTCGAACAGAACATTTAACGTGCGCACCTGATAGCCTTATGCGTGAGCACAGGGTAGTTATTTCGCGTGCGCATTAGTCTTACCAGAACTAGCGATCGCGAACATGATAACTTTAGCGGGTGCACGTAAAGCTTAATGATTGCGCGCGTACAAAAGCCATGACGTGTGCTATAGGACAGCAGGTGCGCATGCAGTATCTTTGATAAGTTTCATTTTTTCCTTGTCTACGTTCTGAAGTATGTTTTGTTCTGTCATACTTTGTTGCAAATCAAAAATCTTTTTTTTTTCATTTAACTAATATAAATAATATGAGTCGCTTAAAGCGCGATCTGCGTTTCTAAGCTTTCTCGATTCTCTATTTGACATTGACATTTTCATTTAACGACAAGACGTTTCTCATAGGTCGCCATCGCAAGTTTCTTAAGTAAGTGTAGCAGGGCAATTTAGTATACTGAATTTTATCCGTAAAAGAAGGATTTTATTGTATCTGTGAAAACTTTAAACTGTACCAAGATAAATTCAATACCTCTTTATAGCAAAATGTACAAAAGCTGTTAATTACCCCACCCACCCCTCTACGGTAATTTTGTGATATTATTTTATTTAAGAATAACAATGTCAACAAAACTTTAATATTTGCAAATTATTATATTTTCATTATTCAAGAATAACAATTTAAGAATAACAATATCTATTGTTAATTCATGCCTTCTGTCTTTATATAATATTTTGCTATAAGCACATCACTGTATATTTAATATATTATACTATGAGTTTGAGTTGAGTATATTTAGACAAATTTGAAACAATTAGACCTAGGCAAAAGTTTTGACTACTAACTTGCAACCATATAGTAATTGTACAGTATTCCAGAAAGCTTACTATTGCTAAATTTCTAATAAATATATTACGTTAAAAAGCCCATGAGACGTGTATTTGCTAAACGTCATGGCGGAAATAAACAACAATTCACCTATAATGTGCATGAATACATTAATTTGTAAATAAGTAACTGTTATAGTTTTTAAAAATTACAAGGTGATTTCAAACAAAAACACAACAATTTAAAGTGCATGGTATTTCAAAAACATTCTTTCATTTTTTAGTTTCTATACATGCGTACGAACCGGTTATTGGTATCAGCCACATGGTTTGCATTTGTGCCACTGATATGTCCTTGCAAAAGATAAATGAACACTGAAACCGACAATAAAAAAAAAAAAAAAAAAACGAGAAAAAAAAAAAAAAAAAAAAAAAAAAAACGATCTGTCTTATTGTGGAAACAAGCCACTTTAAACCAGTGCACAAGCACGCACGCACGCAAATCTGTCACTAGATTCTGCAACATGTTCGCGTACATGACATTTTTGTTGTTTCTTTTAAATTAGTATTGGGATCTCGGTGATGTGTTAATGTATAGCACTATAGATCACCAGATATGCGTTTTAGTGTTTCTGATTGAGTTCCGCTCCAGCCTGTGCTATGAACACATGAGAAGTGATGCACATTTCATAACTTTTCATGAACATTCAATCAAACCGAGTCTTCTATTATTCTTCTTGCTTTGCTTCCAAAGGATCTTTTTACAGATCTTTATATGCATAAGCAATTCGAGTACATTTCTTTGATCTTGTTTCAATACTCTCATTTGAAAACAAGTTTGGTCGAGTCGAATATATGATAAGATATAAGAAATGGTCACCTTAATAATTAGAATGATGAAATCTCTCTAAGAATTCAAAACCAATTTATAATTTTTATTTCTTCGACGGAGACCTTCAAAATACTCGAGGACCACGATTTTTACCGTTTTCACACACGATTTATACATTACATGCTCGCCTTTCATTGCGAGCCGGACCTTGTGTCAAGCTGAAATTTTGCTAATAAGACAAGATTACTAAAGTATACACTTTCAGAAAAAAAAATCAGCTTGATAGCAGGTGCGGCACACATGGCATTTACACATTTTTTCGCAATTTAAGTCGCACTTTTCTTAAAGAGAAGCTCATCAAACAGATACCCGGGAGTTGTTTTTATCATGAGGCTGACAACTTAAAGTTATTTTCTATAAGAAAATCTAATGTTTAAAGCCAAGTTTAATGCAAAAGTGAAACTGAAAGGAAACATTCTGATGATCAGTTACATCTTTTACTTAAGAATGAACTGTAGATATATTCACGCTGATTTTGTTTAAGTGGCATTTAAAAAAAATAAAGTAAATTCAAATTATACCTTTATTTAGAGAGTTCATTGTTGTTGTCTATGTACATGTAACTCATGTGCAACGCAACTTGAAAATAGTTGATTTATGTTACACTTATGCCCCTCTGTCACGCATTTTTTTGCGCACAACGGATCAGGAGGATTTTCCTTGATGTAAGTGGTATGTGAGATCGATTGACGAGATGTTTTCGTATGAAAATATCGCAAGTAAAGAACACCGATCCCAAGTACAAAGTTGGTTAAAGAAATGTCAACTTCTGATTCAATCAATTACTTAATCGGCCTTTCAACTGTTTAGTTGTGTGGCAGCATAATGCCCCTGATGAAGATTTCGTGTAATCACACAATTATTAACATATATCTGTCTATGAACTTTTGAATAAATGTTATATATGTTTCATATTTTACTTTACCGTGTAACTGTTACCTTAAAATTCTACAACATAAAATGAAACATACCTATCAATGCTGAAAGTAATATACAGTTTCGACATTGACTAAGACAGCGAAATGTACGATGAATAGAACATACATAACTTGAAATATGGTTTTGGCTCAGAGATATTTTCTCATCAATTTTAAAAACTCTGTTTCAAAACACAGAATAAATAACCTAAACCCGTTTATGGCTAAATTTGCAATATTTACAATCGCCCAATTCTTTCCATGGAAAAAATTGACGTTCGTTTCGTTTGAACAACAAAAGGAAAGGCGCGAATGTTACGTCAACGCTGCTTAGTGATTTGTCGACAGGGAAAACGTTCCTTTGATGACGTCGCCGTTGTTTCGTCTGGTGAACACAATGGGCGGGAAGCTGAGTTTAATGTTAAATGCAACAAAATTCGTGCAATGTGTAATATAATCGTGTTTACAAATGGAATGGAAATACAGTTTGAATATAAGAAATGAAATGTATTAATATGGTGTTCATGCAAAATGGACGACAGAATAGGATCGGCAAATTAAACATTAATAGCTAGCTTGACTTTATTTACTAATTCATTTTGTTGTTTTAGTAAATTCATATCACCTTGCCAAGGGCCTTTATCAGGTCACATGTAGGCCTATAAGTCTTAGATTACAAAGAATCATTTTGCAATGATTCTGACTAACAAATACATAAGATAAGTAACTTTATTTATTTATTTATTTATTCTCATCAGCACAGTTGTACATTTAAACAGTACATTTAAACAAAACAATGAGTGCTGCCACTTTATAGAGTTATATGAGATAAACTACAATATGAACATAAATGATATATATGTTTTATGTTATGGTACACTGAAACATCTAACATTTCTTTAAAGCAATAAGGACGAATACAAAGTTGGAGCTAGATTTGATATCTACAATTATCATTGAATACATGATGGCAATATGACGACACGATCGAAGCAAAA
Source organism: Mercenaria mercenaria (assembly GCF_021730395.1). NCBI lineage: Eukaryota > Metazoa > Mollusca > Bivalvia > Venerida > Veneridae > Mercenaria > Mercenaria mercenaria. The sequence goes on along the minus strand of NC_069361.1, from coordinate 120,266,454 downwards.
TATACTTAAGGAGGACTTGTTATATACCCCAATAATAGGTAATTCAACATTCTCAGTATGGCACTGAGGACCATTCACAAAACAACATACTATTGCGATCTAAAATCCTAAACAAATAAAAAAATATACATGTGAATCATAGATAGTATCCTTCCAGAGAAAACACGTTTTGGCACTGCACTTTATATGGAATCACGGAGGTAACGTCCACGTTAACAATAAGCCTACCGCAAAACTTTGGCTTTAAAAAAGCTCGCTACTTATAGAAAACTTCAAGCCCTTATTTAGAAAATTTAAAAATTAAATAAAGGGAAGTTCTAAATTAATGATGTATATGAATAATTTATTTAAAAGATGTGAACGAGCTTACCTTGGATCATTTTTTTTTATCCACCACTACATATATTCCTAATAATCATGAAACATCATAAAATACAAGAAATATTGTTCACGTATAATGTTCAGTTTCTATAAATAGTAGGTATAAATAACATGTGTTTCTACTCTTCTCTTTCTCTTTTACTTATCTTCGTCTTTCGTATCTAGGCTTCTAGGGTATTAGTCCAGTAAAAATATGAAATAAGATAAGGATAAGAGCAGAGTCTATTTCCAGTCATTGAAAATTACATCTGAAATAATATGTATCCAATATGGCTGCCAAATCCAATATGGCCGCCAAAACTTATGGGGATTTTTGGAATTGATTCATAGTATATTTTATACTGCATCTGAGTGTGTCAAACATATGATAACAGAAAAGTATAACAACGTTCACTAGACATTATCACTAAAACATTTTAATCCAATATTACATCATAAATCCAATATGACTGCCTTATATCCAATATGGCCGCCTAATAAACAACATGATAACCAACAATTTTAGCATTATCTTTACGAAATGGTTAACAAATACCTCTGCATAATCTGTAATTACTAAAATTCACAAAAATGATATTTGAGAAGTTATCACATTGTATAGATATTGTCAAAGAATGATTGAAGTCAGACTTTTAAATACTTAAAGGGAATTCCTATAGTTTTTTATGCGCATCTTTCTGCGCAGCCGACACTATCTATGGAAAATTGAACTGATGTCAACATTTGTTGAAACATGTGACAGACAACCTTAGATATGAGGAATCTTGAATAAAATAACATTTTTAATAAGTTTTTCTTCAGTAATCAAATGTTGATACTGGATTATGTTGTATTCAAATGTATCATGCCTGACATGTATCTTGCCATTTTTTTGTGGCTGTGTTTTGACAACGCATTTTAGTACAAAGATAGTGTTGTTCATATAATGTTAGACAATTTACTTTGTATTGACAAGACAATATCTCCTTTCAGATTATTGGGTATTCAATTATAGAAAGAATTAAGAATTTTTAAAACTTTTTTTAACTTCTAGCAGATATACATGTAATCAATTTGGTTAGGTTCGCGCCATTTTTCGTCCGAACAGGTGTTATATTCAAGCGGTCTTAACATTAAATGAAGCCTGGTGACCCATACATTTTAGCCGTTTTATTGTTCACAATACAATTATTAATACACAAGGAAAACAGGAAAAAAAATATATGAAACTGTTTTTTCAATATTAAAACAAATATTCTTCACTATGGGTATTTTTCATTGAAAAAAGTTCACAAAAGTGAATATGAAACAAGATTTTTTTTTTCATTTGTACCCATTATTGTAAGGATACAGTGTTACAAATATATATATAATAAAATCTGTTAAAAGTATTGTGCTGTTTTGGTGCAAATTTTGGTTGGTATTTATAAAAGAGCGGACAATTATGAAAATGTTGAAAAATCGCTGGCAGTTTCAGCAACAGTGGGTTTGTTCAAAACAGTTTTTCACAAAACCAAGCCTGGTGACCCATTGTTTTTATTTGTTCATTGTTTCCAGAACAAATTTTCTATCATATATGCGAATTTGAGAAAAAAAATCTATGAAAGGAAAAACACTATAGGAATTCTCTTATATGCGATATGGCATGTATTAGCTTTTTGTAAAATATCACATCTATCAATTAGTACCTCTACCACTACAATATCAGTTCAAATAATCTATCTCGTACTCGCACCCCCACAGCCCCCCTCCAATAAATTCTGGTTACGCCTATGTAAGTCCTCTGCACATCGAACAGGCGGAATTTCATTCCAAACCTACTTTTCTGCAACTTACTGCAGGCTAATGTTTACAACCCGATTGGCAAGTACAGTAAACAACTTTCATGACAACTGTTCCGCCTGTTGGACCGGAGTTTAGTGCAGACTAAATCTTTAGTTTGTAGCTGAGACTTCCTATTTACTGAAAATATGACCCACTGCATCGGATCTGACCAAGTAGTCATGAATATATTACGTTAACCAACCAATAAACAAAAAGTAATTGCCTATTTCAAACAGAAAGTATGTTTTTCGACTTTTTAAGATCCCGTCGCGCATCTTCGGATTTTTTCGGAAGAATCCTCCGAAACGAGGCTATAATTTATAAATAGATTCAAAATATATTATATGCGAAAACGATAACGGCATTTTTACCAACTTAGGATAGGGAATTCAGCACTTTTGTAACCGCCAAAACTTCTTGAAAATTATTCTTATAATACATGTAATATACAGCTATACTACAAGTTTTCGAGGGGACAATTTAGGCCCTTCCGGAATAAAAGTGTTTTCACAACTTCGTCAGCAAACGTTTTCAGTTAATTTCTTTTCAGCATAGTTTTAAGAATATAAATGAATAACTATCTTACACTGCAGAAACAAAATGTGATTGAAATTTACCTTATTACACTGATTTATGTACATATGGCTACATTAACTTAATAAGATTTTAGACATTAAACACATTGTCTTGGCCTAATATATGTCACTGTCAATTTGAAACTAAAATTTTGTACATCTCATATTTTTCGTGCAAATCGTGTATAATTACCATCATGGACATACAGTTAATTTTTCGCGCGTCTTTAAACGGATATTCGTTTGAATTAATTTTAAAATCACGTGATCCCGAAGAATTTCCAACCGATTACGGAAAAGCGATAAACACGGAAGTAGGACAAAATGACCACCCATGTCAGTCTAAGAAAATATAAAAATAATCTTTCGTTTCTCTGCACATGCGTTGATTTCAAAGGAATATTGCACGGCTATCGTAATGTTTAGTAGTATATTGCAAAATGTGTAGTCTTTTTTAAGATTTATGTCTATTAATTTGTCTTTATTTTGCACCTTTAATGCTAGAGTTTCAATCCAGTATCTGTATTAGTTTTTGAGATAGTAAATTGCATACAAAACTTCAATCAGAAGTTTTTAGTTCACAGGGGACATGATTTGGCAAAAATGCATGTCAGAGTTATTGGACTTGATGCTATAACCTAGTTTTATAACAAAAGAAGATACAATAAAGTTTCAATGTAATATCTGCATCTGATTTGGAGAAAGTAACTTACATGCAGAACTTTAACCAGGATTTTCAGAAGTCCAGAAGGAGGCATTATTTGCCAAAAAAACATGTCAGAGTTATGGGACCTGACCCAATGAGGTTGGTAATTGACCTAGAAAAGTAAACTTAAGTTACAGAGTTATATACTTTTGAATGATAGCTATATGTACTTGCATGCAAAACTTTAACCAGAATTTTCTATGTCCAAAAGGGGGCATAATTTGGCCAAAATGCACGTCAGAGTTATGGCTCTTGATGCTATAATCTAGTTTTATAACCGTGAAGATACAATATAATTTCAATTTGATATCTGCATTTGATCTGGAGACAGTAACTTGCATGAAAAACTGAAGGAGGCGTTATTTGCCAAAAATACATGTCAGAGTTTTGGGACTTGACCAAATGAGGTAAGCAATTGACATAGAAAAGAAAAAAATGTTACAGAGCTATATGCCTTTAAATATTAGCTATATGTAATTGAATGCAAAACTTTTGCCAAGATTTTCTAAGTCCAAAAAAGGACATAATTTGGCCAAAGTGCATGTCAGAGTTATGGCTCTTGATGCTATCACCTAGTTTCATGATCCCGAAGACATATGTGAAGTTTCGTTTCAATTCAATATCTGCATTAGTTTTGGAGATAATAACTTGCATGTAAAACTTTAACCAGGAGATTCCAATTCCAAAATGGGGCATACTTTGGCCAAAAGACATGACACTGTTATGGGGCTTGACACAGTGAGGTCGGTAATTGACCCAAAAGAGTAAAAAAATGTTTCAAAGCTTTATGCCTTTAAACGATAGCTATATGTTTTTGCACAAACTTTACCAAATTGCTTAATATAGCTTATGTAATGAATGCAACTTTTGCAAGATTTTCTAAGTCCAAAAAGGACTAATTTGGCCAAAGTGCATGTCAGAGTTATGGCTCTTGATGCTATCACTTAGTTTTATGACCCCGAAGACACATGTGAAGTTTCGTTTCAATTCAATATCTGCATTAGTTTTAGAGATAGTAACTTGCATGTAAAACTTCCACCAGGATTTTCCAAGTCCAAAAGGGGGCATAATTTGGCCAAAATACATGTCAGAGTTATGGGGCTTGACCCAGTGAGGTCGGTAATTGACCAAAAAAAAGTTTTAAAGCTTTATGCCTTTAAACGATAGCTATATGTATTTGCACTCAGAACTTTAACAGGAGTTTTCTAAGTCCAAAATGGGGACTAATTTGGCCAAAATGCATGCCAGAGTTGATGCTATCACCTAGTTTTATGACCCCAAAGACACATGTGAAGTTGGTTATTAGCCTAGAAAAAAAATGTTATAAAGCTATATGCGTTTAAATGATAGCTATATGTACTTGCATGCAAAACTTTAACCAAGCCGACGCCGACGCCAAGGTAAGTAGAATAGAATAGCTAGACTATTCTTCGAAACGTCGAGCTAATAATAGCTCAAAAATCGGAGCTTGTTTGATTATTTGTGAAGAAATAAAGCAGACTATCTCCTGATCGGTGAGAAACAGTGTTTCCTAAATGTTATATGTTTAGCAGACAACATGATTACAAATGGTAAATTAAAATCTAGAAGTAACTTTGTAAGTTAGACATGGAAATACAATGAGAGAATGCATTCTTATCCGCATGCTTACTTGCCTAAGTGTATATTTGACTTTGAAAGAGAGTTTATATAGAGTTATTCTTTAAATTAAAGTACTTTAAAATGAACTATAAAATGGCATCAGTTGTATTTCTGTATATCTTTTTTATACATGCAATGTTAAGAAGTCATTGAAAACAATGTACAAGATAAGTTTCAACATTTTTAAGCCTCAGAATTCCAGTTTACTCATAGTTATAGGCGTATCATCAATATTCCATAATGTCGCAGTTTTATAAACAGTTTCAAACTTTTTTATCAAAAACAATCATATCTTGACCTTGGAGCTAGGGGTCTGGGTCTAGCACATGACACCTCATCTCATTATAGGGAACATTTATGCCAAGTAATTTCAAAATCCCTTCATCTATTTGACCTCTAAGTGTGACCTTGACCTTGGAGCTAGGGGTCTGGGTCTTGCTCATGACACGTAGTCTCATTATGGTGAACATTTACGCCAAGTAATTTCAAAATCCCTTCATGGATGGCAGAGTTATGAACCGGACACGTAACAGACCTTGTTAACCTTTTACCTCTAAGTGTGACGCTGACCTTGGAACTAGATGTCTGGGTCTTGCGCATGACACGTCGTCTAATTATAGTGAACATTTATGCCAAGTTATTTCAAAATCCCTTTACGGATGGAAGAGTTACAGCCCGGACAAGAATTTACTGGACGCACGCACGTACGAACGCAAGCACGCACGGACGGACGGACAGTGCGATTTTAATATGCCCACCTTCTGGGGCATAAAATTGTCAAGCGAGGCGATTTCATGCTTTAATGTCAACATTAATGAATTACCATTATTGTAAACCACACTATGGCTGTTATCATGTGTCTTATTATCCTAAATTTGTTAGAACTAGTGAACCTCATGGTTTAATTGTTCTCACAGGTCTCAAAACACTAAATGATTTGATGTTAAAATATACTGATAACAATGAATATAAATGTGAACAATAGCATTAAACGTATTCTGTTCTCAACAGAATTAAAAGAAATATTGCTTTGAGACCGTTTCTTTTTATTTTTATACTAGCCTTTTACCGTGCAGAAAACTCTTTGCATGAGGAACGTAACCGACACCCAACAATTGAAATAATAAATATATGAACAATACATTTAATCGAAGGTATATACAAAAATAATACAGTATATATTGTGAAGGTATATTGATTTATCAACGTCATCATATAGCGCTACGTTATCTTACCAATCTCTTCTGTATAAATTTATGCTATAGAATTGCAAATTATTCTCTAAGATAGGACATTCGCTTCAGTCCTTAAACAATATTCTAGCAGTCAAGGCCTAAAACAATGTCTTGAGCAGACCCTGCATCATGTGATGTTTGCCTTTTTTACTCTCAGCCATTTGACTTTACATCATTTTATTGAAAAATGAATACAAATAGTATATATGATATGTATGAGGTCAAAGCAAAAACTCGTTAAAGACTGTGGAAAAGGTCTAGCCAGTGTTCCATGTCAGTACACCATCAACGAATTTCATCGAGTCTGCGAAAAAAACGGCTGATAATTAGAAGTAAACCCTAAAATACATAGCAAAGACATTCTTATGTTCCGTGCATTACTACGTTTTGAGCAGCATACCTATTATCGTGGATGGCAGCTCGCTTTTTCAACTCCTTTACCGACCTGGACATGCACCGTGGTATTACCTTGTACTCATTTTGCTATAATATCATGCAGAACTCTGTGCATTCGTTTATGCTTCGCATTACTTTCTAGGTGGTATGCTCTACAATATACATTATCAATATGTAACTCATTCAGAACATCCCTAAAAGCAGAACTTGTAAATTCTGACCCTCAGTCATGAATTACCTGGAGTGAACAGCCATATCTAGGATATATTTCATTCAAAAGTAAGTCTATAACTGTATTTGTACTTTTATCAGGAGTTTCAAAAGCTTCTGGGAAACCAATAAATATGTCAACAAAACAAAATATGGCAAGGTTACCACTAAGTGTTTTCTCATAAGGACCACAAATGTCTATAGAAGCAATTGCAAATGGAAATGGTGCCATATTTGGTTCTCTCAAGGGGGCTTTAACCTTTGTCAAATTTTTAGCTTGGCAATCAACACAAGTTGTAACATACCTATGAAGTTCATTAAACATATTTGGCCAGAAGTACTTTGTTTTCATAGTTGCAAACATATGCTGTGTACCGGGTAGACCGTTGTTGTGATATTCTGTTATGTTCAAGTGACTTGGAACATATAGTCTGATAATTGGTTCCGCATCTGGGTTCGAAATTAAGAATAGAACAATTTGTACTTCTAAATTCTTCTTGAATTCAGCCTTATTTGGGTTACCATGCTTAAGTTGCATTTTCATCTGAACAACTGCAGGATCTTTATCTTGTTCTAAACTCAAATCTAACTCTGCAAGTTCTGGGACGGTTTCTACGAAAGAATCTTATTTTTGATATTCTTTTTAGATACTTCTTTTGGGTTTAAGATGTTAGAGTTTATAATATTTATGCCTTTATCTATATATTTGTCAGTAATTGTGTTAAAACATTTTGGCTCAATATCCGACTCACTTTCTGTTTGTTTATTTTCAGATTATTGCAGTCGTGAAAAGAAATCCACGATAACAATTGCTTTTCCTGGAAGATACTTTATCTTACTGTTGTAACCATTTATAGACAATGTCCTTAACTGAATTTTCTTGCATTGCATGGGAGAATTTAATAAATATTGAAGCGGGGAAGGGCAGACTTGATTCTTAATTTAGCGTTGTGTAAACAAATCTAGACTTTGTAATTAATAAAAGATTGCGAAGACCTCCTTCTTAATAGTGCTGTATTTCCTTTGTTTATCACTTAGTTTTTGAGACAGAAAATATAAAGGTCTTTCTTTTTTATCTGTTTCCGGTGAATTACAGGCTTTAGTTAAGCATGCAGCCACATGACTATCCGAAGCATCTGTGTATAATGTACACAACTTGTTTGGATCTGGGAAGGACATGAAGGGGATAGCTGTTAATTTTTCTTTAATTTTTTGAAAACTTTTCTGACATTCTTCCGTGCAAATGAATAGAGATTTTTCCTTGTAAGGTTTATAAAGGGTTTCGCCATTCTTGAGAATAAGGGGATGAACCGACGATAAAAATTGATGCCATGATTATTTTTCGAAGTGACCCTACAGCTTTAAGTTTATCAGGGTTTGTCATCTATAAAAAACCCTTAGTATTCGGTTTAAGGCTGTATGAATTGAAACTTTTCAACTTAAGTTTAAGGTTATGTTCTCTTAACCTTTCAAAGATTATGTCTAAGAGGCGTGTGTGCACTTCTAATGTCTTACTGAAGATTAAGCAATCGTCCAGATAGGCGACAGTAAAATGTAGACCCTCTAAGACTTTACACATTAATTCCTGGAAAAGCATGGGTCGTTAACTAATCAGAAGCACATAACATTTAATTCGAAGAGTCCCCTGAATGCGGTAAATGCATATTTTTCTTTATCTCCTTTCGTCAATTTTTCATCAATTTGTATTTGTCTAAATCTAAAGCGACAGTCAAGGATTGTAAAGTATTTAGGTTCGCATAAAAGAGCCAATATATCATCGATATGAGAGAGGGGTTATGTTGTTGGCCTCATGACGGCATTGGTCTTATGAAAACCGATACAGAACCTGCGACTGTTGTCGTTTTTCTTTTTGACAAGTACAACTGTTAGCCTTAGACATTTGATCTATAGCTTCACACATAATTTTCCTATCAGGACAGCTTGATCAGTTCATATTTTATAGAAGGAATTTTCATTGTAATCGTGTGTGTCTGTGACAACTCTCAAGTCATCATTCGAAAAAACGTTCCTCTTTGTTTGCACTGTTTTATCTACATACTGATAGTGTTCTTTTTTAGGTGCTTTTATTCTTTTGTATTAATACTTGATTTTTTGATAATTTATTGACATCAGAAACGGAAGCTTTACATTTTTATACGCCCGTTTGAAAAACGGGACGTATTATGGGAACGCCCCTGGCGGGCGGATGGGAGGATGGGCGGGCGAGCGGGCGGGCGGCGTCCACAGACCTTGTCCGGAGTATATCTTCTACATGCATGGAGGGATTTTGATGAAACTTGGCACAGTTGTTCACCATCATGAGACGGAGTGTCATGCGCAAGAACCAGGTCCCTAGGTCTAAGGTCAAGGTCACACTTAGAGGTTAAAGGTCAAATTCAAGAATGACTTTGTCCGGAGCATATCTTCTTCATGCATAGAGGGATTTTGATGAAACTTGGCACAGTTGTTCACCATCATGAGACAAAGTGTCATGCGCAAGAACCAGGTCCCTAGGTCTAAGGTCACTGTCACACTTAGAGGTCAAAGGATACAAGAATGAAAACTTTGTCCGGAGCATTTCTTCTTCATGCATAGAGGGATTTTGATATAACTTGTCACAAATGTTCACCACTATGAGGTGGAGTGTCATGCGCAAGAACCAGGTCCTTAGGTCTAAGATCAAGGTCACACGTAGAGGTCAAAGGATACAAGAATGAAAACTTTGTCCGGAGCATTCTTTCTTCATGCATAGAGGGATTTTGACATAACTTGTCACAAATGTTAACCACTATGAGGCGGAATGTCATACGCAAGAACCAGGTCCCTAGGTCTAAGGTCAAGGTCACACTTAGAGGTCAAAGGATACAAGAATGAAAACTTTGTCCGGAGCATTTCTTCTTCATGCATGGAGGGATTTTGATATAACTTGACACAAATGTTCACCACCACGAGACAAAGTGTCATGCGCAAGAACCAGGTCCCTAGGTCTAAGGTCAAGGTCACACTTAGAGGCCAAAAGTCAGATACAAGAATGACTTCGTCCGAAGCATTTCTTCTTCATGCATTGAGGGATTTTGATGTAACTTGGCACAATTATACGCCATCATGAGAGGAAGTGTCATGCACAGTTCCTTTCTTTAACTAACTATCATTACTAACCTTTGTTGTTACTATAAATAGCTTATATTGTAATTTCTTCATTACTGGTCGTAGGGAAAAATCGAGACCACTTTTCTGTAGTACAACATGCATGCCACATCCAATTTTGAGGTGTATTTTGACCAATCTCTACCTGGTAAAGATTTTTGTGTGGACTTACATTTTTTTTGAATTTTTTTTTTTTTTTTCTTTTTAAGATTAACTTCCCATTGTTGTTACTATAAATAACTTATATTGTAACTTTTTTATAATTGACCATAGGGAAAAACCATGACCACTTTTCTGTGGTACAACATAGATGTTACTTTCAAATTTTAGGTGTATTTTAAGGTCTCTCTACCTGGTAAGGATTTTTTTTTTGTGGACTTAGGAAAACAAAAGACTTACAATGATTACTAACAACCACAAAATTAAAATTCATTTGCAATACAGCAGCTAGAGTAAAGAAATTTGCTGTGACGGGCGTATATTGTGACATTCTGGCACTCTTGTTATAAATATGTTCAATAGGCGCGACAGCACACACTTTTCTTAATTTGTTTGTTGTATTTGCAGCATTTACTAACATTACAGGATACCTACGATGCTTTTGTAACTTTATGAATGAATTAGCTACCATTAGACCAAGTTCTGTACTAAGATAAGCATATTCAACACTTTTAAATTCATATGCTTGAAAATTCTTTAGATTGGAGTTTTTCTTCCACTACCATCTGTCCACATTAAAATGATTTGTAGTGTAACGATATAATTTTGTATATTCTATAAATTTATAACAAAGAAAACGTATATAAAAGTTTTCTGTATTTGCTGTCAAACCTGTCATAAAACATGTAGCCCAAGGGTTAAGCATGTATACTTGATCATTTATATACTCTGTTTCCTTGGTCAAAGTAATTATATTAAAGGAAAAAGGCAGACGAATTGCGTAATATTACATAGAGGCCAGACTGCTAGTTGAATATATGTCGAAAACTATTTTGATGTGGACACATGGTAGAGAGATAAGGTCACGTTCACTTGATAATATTTATGTGAAAATGTTATGTTTAGATTAACAAAAAGACTGTTTCTATGTTAAATAAAAAACTGGTATAAAGGTAATGATTTTTTGTATTAAATGGCCACGCTACGTCACAATGAGTTTTATGGCGCCGAAAACAGGATGTCGAACTTCTACAATGGGTTGTCGCGAGAATGAAGTGATACGGCTAACACTAAGGCGTTTATTTTTATACATAGTTCTCATAACATACAGGCTTTGTTGGTTTAAAAAAAGAACAACAAGAAATTAAATTTATTATATCTTTCAGAGTTTAAGCTGAAATTAAACAGAAATACGTACTTTGGAAATTATTATATTTATTTGATTTGTTAGAAATCATGATGAAATTTTATTAAGATGTGATTGTTTAGCTGAAGAAAAATGCTGAAAAAAGTAAACAGGAATAACTAGGAGATTAAAAGAAACGCAAGGGAATCTCAAATGTATATATTTGTATAATATAGAGACCCCAATGTTTTGTTGTTCATGCATAATTCATTCAGTAAATAGTCATTTTATTTATATCCAGGTGCTTCAAATTTCGTGAATTGTTAAGGAAATAGCTTAAATTTCTTTAAACCATGTCGCTAATATTACATGGTATATCCTGTAGTGTGTCCATTTTAGGCATTGACAGTCAAAGTTGTGCTTTAGCACGGGTTGACTGCTTAAGTACAAGTTCTTTAAGACACTTTTTGGAGCAATTGTATTAGGTCATCTTCATTACTTGTATGTAGATTCACTGAGTTCAGTTATAACTAATTCTGAATGTTTAAAATTAATTACGTTGAATTGAAGCTTGTCAACCTCGTCTCGAGAAGATGATGTGTTGTGATATACTACAAAATCCTTTCAGGTAAGGAGTTGGTATGCTCCATGTAATTATGTTGTAGTACATATTAATTTGTAATATTAATACAAATAGGCTCAGGGATTTGTTGTGAATGTTAAAATCGCAACTCAATATACAAGGTAGAGTATGAAGACAAGACTGTTATTTATTGAAAATAACAGGTTGTGGTCATTTATAGGTTTGAATATTTTGCTGTTCTTGAAGTAAAAGAGATGCTGTTCTCCATCATTGTTATGCATGTTGTAAATATAGTTTTCGGTATGTGTTTTGTTTGTTTTCAATTTTTTTAATTCTATGTAAGGGCCATACGGTATAATAATTGATGTTTTGCTAGCGTTTCTTCTCTCGTGAGGTACTGATTTTGCCCGATGTCTATTTGAGAATAAAGACATAAAAGTTTTGATAAAAGCTTGTAAGTAATATTAAGAACTATAGACATTATAAATGCTTGGGAGCTTATGATCAATTGTTCATATAAATATTCCGGTGAAGGATTTAAAAATGAAGACAGTTCTAACAGAACATTGCAAACAGTGACATACTACGAAATCAGTTTAACTTGGTAATTCGGATAAAACAGTGATAAATAACATGCACATTAAAATTGATAGAAAATAGGGACAATCCGCTGAATTTCTCACTACGAAGTTATTTTATTGCGATTCGGATTAAAACGTAATAAATGGACATAGCATGCACAGTATCAAAAATATTAAAAGCAATGCATTTTATTGAATGAAAAGCTGATAAAATAGAATGTGAACATGAAATTAATTCGCAGAACTTTAGAAAATATTAGTGCATGGAGGAAAGAAAATATCTCCTTTGGTGAATATCGTTTAACAAAACAACGAACAACGGCAGTGGACTGCTTAAGAACTTACGGATTAAGAACCACCATCTGCTGATTCCATGTTAAACGTCGCTCGTGATGAAATAATGCACGGAGGGACACCTGTGGTCTTCCTCCACCATTAAAAAGCTGGAAAGTCGCCATATGACTTATCATGTATCGGTGCGACATTAAATCCAACCAAAAAAAAAAAAAAAAAAAAGAAAAAAAAAAACATGTTAAACGTCATACTAAGGTCAGATCAATGGTTATGCGCAGTAGATGTTACATTTCACCGGTCAACTTGGAACACCAACGGAAAATCTCACATAGCAGATGTTTTTCTTTATTCCTTTCAACACTTATGTTTTTAAACAAGTTGTTTCATTCTATCAAATGATGTTTTTATCCTAGACTAGTACATTGCTTATGATTAAGAAATCATATATTTATGCATCGTAATATAATTTTCAAGAATGTTTAATTTAATAGAAAGGATACTGTAAAAGATAATTGGTAAGGGTAGATTTCTCGGAAGCACACAGCACCAAAAGCACAGCCCCAGAGCCACGCATTTGCCAACAACAAAAAGAAGCTGTAATAGAAAAATATTTCAGAAGGGTTGCTTCAAACATCCAACAAGTACATATTAATTCATGCTAAATATTGATGGAGGGGAAGGAAATAGTAAAGGGCGAAATATGTTATGGCGCAGAACAAGTTCCATGCAATATTAAACAGAATCTATATTGTGCTTTCTAATATCCGAAATTGATGTCAGTATTTTTACCTTATGCTTCAGAACATCAGTGAACATACATACATTAAATGGAATCATTACGCAAACTGACGCATTCTAAAAATGGAGAATGGAAATGACTTTTGTTGCATACAAAGTTGTGAATGTGAATAGGACTGTACCGGTTATTGAATGCTACATACACATACGAAATTAGAATTTCTGTGTAACCTTCATAATTAATTCTGTGTTCAAGCGATTACTTATTTCTATGCTTGGGTTATGATGATTTATCATATCACTTAATTTCTGAAACATAAGCAAGTAGGAATTCCAGTTTACTTGATTTATTGTGGCATGCAAGGGAACGAACAATTAAAGGAACTTCCCCTGTCTCCTAAATTGGCGTGCCCTGTTAAATTAGCAACATAATGCAATTTCCTCAAACCTGAAACAATACTATACACCTTAATAGTTTTTAATATACTCTGTTAAAAAAAGAAAGTGTGCACTTTTTAAACTTGAATATCTCCAGTTCTAAAAAATATATCGATCACAATTTTCATAGCTTCCGGTTTGTGAAAAATGGCGGTGTTTTTCAAACCAGTGTAAAAACAAACATGTTTTAGTTACAAAAACCCGATTTCCAATGGATCTAAGCTTTAAAATTAGACGTATGAAGTGCCTTAAAATAATGATGGAACGGATAGTGTGAAAAGTATTCGACACATTGAACGGTATATTTGACTTTTTGATTTCAAAATCAGCTAAATGCCGCGCGGCCCCCCGCGCCAGCGTAAAAAACGAAACCGTAATAAATCGTCACCTGGCGAGAAACCAACAAGTAAAAAACATAAAACTTGCCTTGTTGGCGCAGACAGTAAAGAGAGTGACAGTGAGGGAACTATCTACTTTGATATTGAAGAATCTGATTTAGACTCTAATTGTAGTTTTTCTGTTGAATCAACGCCATTACAGTCCAAAATGGCGCCCACTTTCTCTAAAGAAGATTTAAAAGAGATTGGTGCAACAATTGTGGAACAAATTAAATATGATCTTGTGAGAGAAATTAAAAATGAACTTCAGCTGGAAATTAAAAAGCTATGTGAAATTGAAACTGCAAAACTGCACGAGAAAATATCCTCTCTCCAAAGATCTAACATGGAACTTTCCACGAGCTTGAAGGCCACACAACTTGAACTAGACGAACTAGAACAATATGGTAGAAGAATGTGCCTTAACATCTCCGGCATACCAGGAGACACCCACACTGCATCAGAGGATGTTGAGGCGAAAGTGATAAAACATGCTAGCGACGTGGGTATCGAACTCACAAGTAATGACATAGATAAGTGCCATAGGGTAGGAAAGCCCAAGGGAATTACAAATCGTACTGTCATAGTGAAGTTTACTAATTCCAAGGCTAGACAAAGGGTGTACGCAGCTCGGAAAAGAATCGGCGATGGAATATTCGTCCAAGAAAATTTAACCCGCTTCCGAGAGAAACTCAGCTACGAAGCTAGGCAGCTTGTCCGAGCAAAACAACTTTCAAAGACTTGGATTGCTGGTTGCAAAGTTTTTGCTTCGTTGCCAGTCTCTAATCGAGTTATTCACATTAAAGACATGTCAGTGATTGAAGCTATACAGGAGGATAAAAACGTTTAAAAAGACTGAACTGAACTGTCACATCATCAGTGTTTATCAACAAAAGTGTACTACTTTCTGACCTACTGTGTCATAGTTATTTAGTGCATGAATAAATTCAATAAGCTGATAGATCTAAATCTACTTACATGACGATGTGATATCACCTGTCTTCTGTTAATCCTAGCAGACGACACAAGTTATAATCCATCCTATTGTTTTACTTGTAACACTTTATTAATAATTCCACCATTTATGTATTTTTCTTACCGTTTAGCTTCATGAGTTATTTATTATTTGATGTTTTTTTTTTCTTTTTACCAGTCTTTAATATAACACTTTGCAATACATTACTATAAACCGCGTAATACAGATAAATACTCGTATTCCCGCACGCTTTCCACAGTTTATATGTAATTTGGTCCGTCTTCTGAAGTTTTTAGTACATTGACAGGATTGTTTTTGTTGCCAGATATTGTCAAATACACATAACGATAGTTTTTTAATAATTGCGCGTAAGTGTAATGAATTAGATCATTTTTAAAGTTGATACACTGATGTCAAATTATTCTTTGAAATGTCTACTTCATAAACTGACCTGCCACACAAAGGTCATTTACCTGTTGGGTAAAATAGTAAAGATTTTCTATTACCAAAACGTAGGGGTGTATGATGTTCATTTTGCGTGTATTTATTATGTATTTATTGAATGGTTAATCCTGTAATCACATGCAGTCCACCTATAGTCAGATATGTATCAATCGCTAATAAACAGGCGGACAACCTTTGTCAAAGGTCATTAAACTGTAAACAAACGCCGTTGAATAATGGTCGACAAAAATAAAGGTGAAATCTATATTGCCTTATTTTCAAAAATGATATTTTGAGCTGTTTCTAGAAATTGGTACAGCTGAGTTTCGAAACTGTCGTATGAGTACTTTTTATGAAAATGCCGATGTTTTTTGTCTGTATAAAATAGTTACAAGAGTCAGTAGTACTAACTTCATGCTATTGATATCTTGTTATGTAAGTTATGTGTATGCACAATTTATTTTATATAGCTGCCGTTTATTACACTCGCAGCGCCAAGCAAAGCAAATTTCTAGGCACTTGAGGTACACTGCCTAAAATCACATGATAATACTAATTAAGAAGAATAATATATTTAGTATACAATCTATATCGCAACGGGTATTTTCCGGTTTTAACATTACTGTATAACAATAGCTATTTTTGACAGTGGCGGTATACACTGTCTACGGGGAATAACCCTAAAGAGATCTTGTTATGTGTATATATGGTTTATCTCTCTTGTAAAAACTTGAATTTTGTTATATCATGAAGCTTGAAATTTGCCATGTAGTTTGTTAGTGAAATAGCTGCAGCCGTTATTTCCAGCTATATCTTTTTTTGTTTTTGTCTGTCAGCAAAGTCTACATGTTTTCTTGCCAACAGTACGGACTTTATCCCTATTTCAGTCTTGTTTAATATACTTAGTTAAAAAAGTAAATATTTTCTTACTACGTTTTTTTTTGTGTTGTAAGATCTTTGTTGTCACAAAATGATTGATTTGCAAAACTTATTAATGATAATGAAGCTCGACTGTCTTATAACTCCTTTTTGGGTATATCTATCATAGTCACTGTGTCAGTTATTTTTGTTTGTCTATTAATTTGTTTGTGTTCCAATGATTTGTGTAACTTTATTTTCTTAAATGTGTTGATCCTGTTGGAAATTGTAAACATGTATATATATATATATTTTGTGTGTGTAGTTTCCTCGTTTGTATATGAGATGCTACCGATGTTTGTTTATCTTTGCTGCTCCCTTCTGTTGAGTGTCTGCTCTGACTTTCTTTCATTCACCTTGCCCAGATTACACACGCATGAAATAGCCCTGTGGTCTCTCTCCTTGATCAATGACGTAATTTTATTCCCCAATAGGTAATGACTTAACTTCTTGGAGAGCGGCGGTGGGGCTATTTAACTGTAGAGGACTAAGGATTGCGAAATTGAATTTTATATATTACCCATTTAAATCTGTGAATGCTTTTGTAACAAGAAGCTTACAATATCTGAGATTAATAATCGTTACCGTACTGCAGTTCAGGCCATACATCAATTTCGTTATTACATATTTAGTATGTTTTGACATTTTTCTAGTTCTTTCGCACACAGAAAATAATCACACACCTTACTTTAACGGTTGTAATACAACTCTAGAATTATTTTATTCCAATATCTATTATATACTGACCCTAATTAAATTGTTACTATTATCAGGAGATGTTGAGTTGAACCCTGGTCCGGATGAGAACTCGAATCACTGTTTATCAATACTCCATCAAAATATACGTAGCATACGACATAAATTAGAATATATTTCAGATAATTTCTTAGATTTCGATATTTTATGCTTCACTGAAACTCATTTGTGTGCCGAAGTAAATAACGACAGTTTACAATTAGAAGGTTTTGATACAATGTTTCGTAAAGACAACACCTCTTATTCTGGGGGATATCTAGTCTACCTTTCATCCTTTTTGAGGCCAAAAAGAATATTAGAATTAGAAAATATATTACCTGAATCTCTTTGGATAGAAATTAAAGATCGTAACAATACTTTCCTTATTGGCACTATTTACAAACATCCTCATTATACTGTTGATTTTTGGGACAGATTGGCTGTATGTATTGATAAAGCTACCGAAATATCAAATAACATTGTTCTTGTTGGAGATGTAAATGAAAATCAACTTAGTGACACCAATACAAAATTAAACGACTTGCTCATGATATATAACATGACTAATTTTATTACAGAAGCAACTCGCGTCTCAAATAACTCTAGTACCTTAATCGATCCTATAGCCGTTTCAAATGGCATTTCGGTGTTTCAGGCCGGTATTTTAAAAACAGAAAATTATATAAGCGATCATTACGGTACATATGTACATATTGAAATTAACCTTCAAAGTAATATACCTTTTAAAGAAAAAGTATGGAATTATAAACGCGCCGATTTTGAAATGTTTAATAATCTGATACAAACAACTGAGTGGTCCTTTTTATACGACAATACTCTTAATAACGCCTGCGACTCCTTTGTTAGCAAATTTCTAGAATTAGCAAGAACATGTATACCGTCATCTTTTGTTACTGTCCGTCCTAACGACAAGCCTTGGTACAATTCAGAGATACGTAAAACCTCGCGACAACGTGATCGGCTGAAAACCACCGCAATTCGTTCCGGAAAAGATTCTGATTGGCACAAATATAAATGTACACGCAAAAAAGTAAATAATATGATAAAACATGCAAAAGAGCTATTTTACAGTAATATAGAATTTACCTTGAATGACCTCACCAACACAGACCCGCGTCAATATTGGAAAATTGTTAAAATGTTAGTCAAAGAAAACTCAAAAGGAAGTAACATTATCCCAACTCTTATAAATAATGACCAAAGTTTTTCTGTGTCTGATACTGAAAAGGCAAATACTCTGAATAATTATTTTGTGTCTATTTCAAATTTAGATGATTCGAATGTTTCTCTTCCATCTTTCATTGCCAAGACAGACTCTTTGCTAAATGATATAACAATTTCAGAACAAGATATATTTGATGTTATTTCTAACCTGCAATTAAACAAAGCGTCTGGACCCGACGAAATAAGCCATCGTATGTTAAAAGGAACAGCATCCACAGTTAAAAAACCACTTACTATTCTATTTAACAGGTCCGTACAAGAAGGCATTTACCCAAACTGTTGGAAACAAGCTAATGTTATGCCACTTTTCAAAAAAGGAGAAAGTAACACCCCATCTAATTATAGACCAATCTCTTTAATCAGTTGTGTAGGTAAAGTCATGGAACGTGTTATTTCTAAATACATGCACAATTTTTTAATGTCAAACAATTTAATATACAAAAGTCAATCAGGGTTTCTACCAGGACATTCCACAGTTTTTCAACTCATAGATATTTATAACCAAATCTGCAAATCTTTTGACGAAAAAAAAGCAACATGTATAGTCTTTTGTGATATATCAAAAGCATTTGATAGAGTTTGGCATAAGGGTCTTATTTTTAAACTTAGACAACATGGCTTTTCAGGCAAACTAATTGACTGGATTACTCACTATCTTTCAAATCGCAGCCAAAAAGTTTTCGTTAATTCCTCTTTCTCAGACTCTAAAGAGCTTAAAGCTGGTGTTCCTCAAGGCTCAGTGTTAGGTCCTCTTCTCTTTCTAATATACGTTAACGACATCGCAGATTCACTTATAAGTACGACACGATTATTTGCAGATGATAGTTCTCTAGCCGCTTCGTCTTCCGATATACACGAAATTGAACTTTCTCTAAATTCTGACCTTATAAAAATATCAGAATGGTCAAAACAATGGCTGGTTACATTTAATCCTACAAAAACAGAAGCTATGTTCTTTTCCCTCGCGCGTAGACAATGTCCTAATCTATTATTTGAAAATACTCAGTTAAATTTTGTCGATTATCACAAACATCTTGGCATAACACTCTCTAAAGATGGATCTTGGCACGAACATATATCTAATATTGTAAAGTCGGCAGCAAAAATTCTAGGATCTATGAGAGCGCTGAAATTTAAACTTAGAAGGCACACCTTAAACAAAATCTATATAGCTTACTTGAGACCAGTTCTAGAATATGCCTCTGTTGTTTGGGATAACTGTGCGAATTATGAAAAAGATCAATTAGAAAAGATTCAACTTGAAGCAGCGCGTATTGTAACTGGGCTAACGCGTTCAGTATCAATAGAAAGACTTCTTAACGAAATTGGATGGGTTTCTCTTTCTGACCGCAGAAAAATACAAAAATTAATTTTAATATACAAAGGAAAAAATGATGATCTTCCAACATATTTACTAGATTTATTTCCATCGATCGTGAATGACTCAAACCAGTACAATTTAAGAAACAATGCCGATTTTGAAACTTTAGCTAGGCGTATTGAAATTTACTCCCAATCTACTATTCCCTCTGCAATAAAATTATG
The DNA here is from genome assembly GCF_021730395.1 of Mercenaria mercenaria. Taxonomy (NCBI): domain Eukaryota; kingdom Metazoa; phylum Mollusca; class Bivalvia; order Venerida; family Veneridae; genus Mercenaria; species Mercenaria mercenaria. The sequence goes on along the minus strand of NC_069361.1, from coordinate 120,246,201 downwards.
GAATGATCTGAACATTGAAACTCGTCAACTACCAACTCTTTCGGCTTTCAAAAGTAAACTTAAAGAAATTTTCAAGCCTCCACAATTCCCTACTTTTTACTTAATTGGTGACAGACGATACTCTGTGTTTCATGCTAGGATACGAAACAAGTGGAGTAATCTAAACGCCGACTTGTTTAATAATCACATCAGAGAAAATCCAAACTGCGACTGCGGATCCGAAACGGAAGACGCAGAACACTATTTCTTTAAATGCACTCGTTTTTCACATCAGAGAAGAGAACTTTTTACTAAAACAAGATTATTTCACCCACTAAGTGTCAATAAGCTTTTATATGGCAATGATAATATTTCTATAGAAGATAACACTACTCTTTTCACAGAAGTTCAAAACTATATCAAACATACAAGACGTTTCGACAGTACATAATGTATTTCTTATGTCCTCTTGTCATTATTACATTACTTTGGGACAGGATGTTTGTCATTACTGGGTAGACACTCGGGGATATAGAGCAGCATATATTTCTTTTTCTTTTCTTCTCTAGCTCAACTATAATGATTACAACCATAACTTGACTAATACTAAAATTTATTAATTATCTTGTGTAATTATTATCATAAGTACTATTATTGTTATCATTTTGTTACTACATCACCGTGTAATTATTATCATAAATACTATTATTGTTATCTTTTTGTTACTACATCATCGTGTAATTATTATCATAAATACTATTAGGGTTATCATTTTGTTACTACATTGATATCATCATTATAATATTTCCCTTCTTCTTCTTCTTCCTTTTCTTCTCCTTCATCTTTTTATCTTTGTAGTTATTATCACTATCATATATCTTTGTATAAGGAATGCTTAATTAAACTAATACACTCGTTCATTTTTCATTTGCTATTAATGTTACGCACTTGGGAAGGGCTGACTTCTAATGTTGCAATAACTTGTAGCCCAACCCATTTGCTTTTGTTACTTATTATGTATATGTGCTATGTATTATGTGTTCAGAAGCAATAAAATATGATTAAATCAACAATCTGATCTTCAAAACCTCTTACACAAGAATTAAATAACATTCCTCGTGACGTCATTCGACGTTACGTTAGGTCCACGCGCGGCCACACACGATATTGAAACAAAAATTTTGAGAAATGAAAACAAATTCGAAACACAGGCAGTACTATTTAGATAATCTGATAAGAGATAGATTTACAACTTGTGTTTTAGACCACTGTTGTCTTTCAGTAGCCAAACATCCTATTAAATGTCAAAATTATGCAAATAACCGATGCACATCAAATTGGTCATAAACTGCCCTAAATATTGGTACCAAACATAAAATACCTTTAGTCGAAATAATATAGTTGAATTGACGAAACCCAAGTGCACACTTCCTTTTGCAAAATAGTATAGATGCATATGTTGTATTTTCTATTACTGCTCATAAACAGACTCAATCAAACCGAGTCTGCAATCTTCACGGTTTGCTTTGTTCTCGGTGCTTCCGAGGGGTCTACTTTCCAGATTTTTTCTACAATTCTTCTGTTATTTTGGATCATTCAGACAGATAGATAGATAGATAGATAGATAGATTTATTTCAACAAAAAATGTCCAATTACATGGCAAGAATAACATCAAATCATACAATAAACAATAAAAAATGTATTAATTAATATAGCCATGTCAATCCACATTATATGTCAAGGATAACACAAAAAGAGTTTTAATAAACTCTTATTTCCATTGTGGTCCTTGAGATGTAGTGTTGTGTGACAAAGGAAGAATCAATGAATGAGAATTATTCTTAATTGCCGAGAAACATTAAAATGACTAGGATATGACTAGACTATACTAAAAATGTTTAAAGCACATGTAAAAAACAAACATTTAAATGACTAGACTATCTATCTGAACAAATTATAGCGCATGTTGAAAAAGTTAAATAGAAGTTAAACAATGTTCCTTGACCCTGAATTAAAAAAAAGAGGTAGTTCTAGAATCCCTGATATATTGAGGCAAACTGTTCCACAGGGTGCACCCCATATAGGCAAAATACCTTTAGCCAAAGCCTTTGACAATAGGAATAGAATATCTCTTGCTATCTGACACTACATCACATGGACTGTCGAGTTGGAACCAAGCTTTACCCTGAACCTAGTAGAGTAATTATGGACAGCACTGACAGGGGTAAAATTATCACTTATATATGAGGAAGCAAGGTTTGAATTAATTTTTAAAACACGACAAAGAGTAATTTGGGTCACTCGATCTGCAACAGGTAACCAGTTAATATTTGAAAAATGTTCTTTACCTATATGTAACCTAGGGTGTAAACTTAATACAAATCTTATGAGCTTATTTTGAGTGACCTGTAACTTGTGTTTTAACCCTTGAGTTAAACTGTTGAACCAAACAGATGAAGCATAGTCAAAATCACACTGTATAAGGGAAGAGACTAAAAGTTTTTTTGTGTGTGTCAAGTAAGAAATTCACTTTTGCGATACAAAAATTGTAACCTAGCATTGGAGTTCTTGATTACAGATCTAGCTATAGCATCAAAGGAAAAATACTGATCAAGGGTGGCACCAAGATATTAAACTTATTTTTAGGTTTCGATTGTTTGACCATTGCAGTTTATATCAAGATTGGACTGGGATATTAACCTTTTTTGGGACCCAAATAAGATAGATTCTGTCTTCTAAGATGCACAGACAGCTTATTACAAACAAGCCACTGACTGACAGTATTCATGTCATGACTCAGAATCTCTTCGATGTCTCGCTTCTTTTTGGCCGATACAAGGATTGCTGAATCATCCGTATAAAGTAACAGTTTGTTTTTTTATAGCGGCAGACATATCATTCACGTAGATCAAAAAAAGAAAAGGGCCTAAAGTTGAACCTTGGGGGACACCACAGGATACTTTGGCTGTTGAGGACAGAACACCTGAGAGCTCCACTAGTTGGTATCTGTCTGACAGATAAGAAGAAAGCCATTGCAGGGAAGTTTCGGAGAGACCTATAGCTTTCATTTTCATTAAGAGAATGGAATGATTAACAGTATCAAATGTTTTTTTGGAAATCCAAAAGAACCATGCCAACAAGATAACCTTTATCAATTTGAAAATGGATATAATCAGTAAGATGAATAAGACAAGTATAGGTGGAAAACCCATGCCGGAAACCTGACTGAAACTCATACAAGAGCCTATTTTGGATTAGGTATTCCTCTAATTGATCATAAATGACCCTATCTATGACTTTAGAGACAACACTTAATATGGAGACTGGACGGTAATTTCCAACATCCGTCTTGTCATTCTTCTTGTATAAGTGGACTACTCGGGCAGACTTAACGTCATCGGGAACCACACCCTGTATAATAGACAGGCTAACAATGTGTGAGAGAGGATCAGCAATAATTGAGGCTGAGTCCTTTAAAAAACGAGATGGGATCTCATCCAACCCTGTAGCTTTATTTGGACACAGATTGTTTAAATACTTAAAAATTTTGCTTTCAGATACTATGAAAAATGAACAACTATTCGGCTAAATACCTATTGAAGAATAAAAATTGAAAACAAAGCTCCTACCAAAATTATTTGGTAATTCACTAACTAGCTTGTCAGCAACAGAAGTATAAAAAGTATTGAATTTTTCTGCAACTTTCAATTTATCAAAACAAATACTTCCATCAATGTTCAACCCTATGTTACTTTAGCACTGAGAATGTTTATTTGGTAAGCCTATGTTTTTAAGGCACTTCCAAAGAGACTTAGAGTCATTTTGATTATTTAAACAGAAGATCTAAAAAAGTTCTTTTTTTTTTTTGCTTTATTCCTAACATAGCTAGCTTTATTTCTCATAGCTCTGAAGTGATGTAAATTTTCATCAGTTTTTTCTCTCTTGAAATTGTTGAAAGCTTTATCTCTAGCCTTAATACATTGTAGAACTTCAGAGTCAACCCATTCTTCAGTTCTTTGTTTAATACGCACTGATCTGACAGGAGCAATGGCATCAAGTGCAAATAAAAAGATTAATTGGAAGTTATTCCAAGCAGTATTTACATATTCACAACATAAAACTGATGTCCAATCCGATCATAAAAGAGACTGTTGAAACCCTTCTTTTTTATAGTGCTTTTGAGATCGAACAGTAACAGTATTGTGCTTTCCTATTGATTTACGAGTAACCTTCCTGGTGCAAAATGTCATCATATGGTCACTAACACAACAGTTAATTACACTACTCTGTGAGTTTTTTTCTGGGTCTGATACAAGAATTAAATCAATTTTTGTAGAAGTCGACGGTGTAAGTCTAGTAAGTAAAGTCTGTTACCACTTGTTTGAGACTAAACATATCGCACATAGAATTTAAACTTCTAACTAGTGGGCATCTACAATTAGACACCTCTGTGTTGAAGTCCCCCAAGACCACTGTTTCAGAGTTATTCAATGAATGATTGGCTGAAAATATTGCTAAATATTTCTACAATTTCATCAAAAATATTTTGTTTCGGCGGTCTGTATAAAACACCACATAAAATGGGTTTAGATCTTGGAAGCAGAATATCAATAAATGTTCCTTCTAATTCCTTGTGATTGAAATATTCTCTATTGTTGAAAGCGATGTCCTTGCGTATGTAGATAAAAACACCTCCACCATGCCGGTTGCTGTCGGTACGTTGAATAACATAATCGTCTATCTTAACTTCAGAATCAAAAATAGACTCATCAAGCCAGGTTTCAGATAATAAAATGCAGGATGCGTTGTTCTTACTTGCAATCATGCGCATTTCGTCATACAGATTTCGTCAGACATTAAACCTTTTTTTAATTTTTGTTTTTGTGTGTGTGAATGAAATGAAAGTATTTGTAGTGTAATGGTGTTCCTGTATTATGCCTATAAACTCAATGTACACTGTGATCGTGAAGGAGGGACAGCCCAGGCGACGGACTAGGGACATGGTCTCGCTCTCAATAATTATTGTTAAAAGCTAGGCTGAAGTACAGTTATGATTAAGAAATGTTGTTAATATAGTTGTAAATAGAACTGTTTTAAAAGGCTAACTGAACATAGATTTTATCTTTGAAATTCGATTGAACATTTATAAGCAAGTGTGCATTGCTCTTCGTATGAAATAAAAATGTTAGAATTGTAATAATGGTGTTGTGTTTTAAAGAAAGCTTCAGGTACACCAACCAGGCCACTATGTTACACTATGAATACTTTAATTGTCCGCGTCCAAAGCAAAATACCAAACCTAAAGTGTGATAGTGGCGTAATTGTAGTATTTCTAAAGATTTTAAAAAGCATATTGAACTCATCCAAACTAATATAAATGGAATTATTTGGTTTAAAATTTCAAAACCTTTTATGAACTCTGAAGATGACTTGTATTTCTGTATATGTTATATACCACCAGAATAATCAAAGATTCATTAATTCTCCACTTTTTGAGTTCATTTTTTTTTTGATGATTTAAGCACGGACATTAGGATATAATACAACGTTGTAGGCACACTGTATCTCCTAGGTGATATGAACTCATAACTTAGGTGATTACAACGCATTGATAGCAATTAAAGCAAGGTATCATAAAGGGTGATACTGTAAATACATTAAGCAAGATATAAGAGACTTGGTTATGCCAAAGGGAGGAGAAGTATACAATACCGCTCTTGGAAATTTATAAATAAAATCCTGCTTCAAATGAAATGTTGGCACGCCTGCTTAATGACAGACTTACTTCAGCAATACCAAGCAATACTCATGGAATCAATGAGTGAGAACGAAGCAAATTCCTTCACTTCTCAGAATCGAAAAATGAAAGAAAATGGTGAATACAAAAACAAGACTCGTATACTTTTGTCAAACGGTAAAGGTAACCATAACTTGTTGATCGACAAATCACTGAAGCTGGAGAACATAATAAATTAAGCAGTAAGATTTAAAGAAGCACTGAAGTCTGCACAAATAGAGGCAGATTTAAGCGTTAGCGTTAGATCAGACAGTAGAGTTAGTGCTATTTCACGCAGCTATTATACACAAATCCTTGAAAATAGAATGCACCGGAATACTAATCCAGCCTCGAGATCCCATACTTTTTTGCAAAGAACAGAAAGAAAAGATTGTCCCTAGTGAAATGTATTCCTTTGTGTCATAGATAGACAGATAGATAGATAGATAGATTTCAACATAAAATGTCCAATTACATGGCAAGTATGACATCAATACATACAACAAACAATAAACAATGTATGAATTGATTTAGCCATGTTTTAAGAAATCATCCTGATTTTACTTTATAATTCTACTTTCTTCCAGAATTTTCTATTACAATTTTTATAAACAATGTGTAACAGTTATTTTTCTTTTGTCCTTGTCCTTTTTCCAGAATGTTCTTTTTATTCTTGGTGTTACATGAAAATTCTGGAATCTTCCATGATATAATATATTGAAAAATAATATATTTCTTTTTCATGCATTATGTATGTTTCATTTGTATAATGTTGTAGAATTACAAGAAAGTTTTATCAAATTTTCTTTTTCTTTAGGTGGGGATGTGTTATGTATATGTTTTTCCCCTCAGGCAAAACAATGTTTACTGACCTTGCTTTAAGAAATCATCCTGTATTTACTTTATAATTCTACTTTCTTCCAGAATTTTCTACTACAATTCTAATAAACAATGTGTAACAGTTATTTAAAAAAATGATTGTCCTTAATTTTTCCTGAATGTTCTTTATAATCTTGGTATAAAATGAAAATTCTGGAATCTTATTTGATACAATATATAGTCAGATGTTTTAGATTAATAATGAACCTAAGGACCTTAGAAGCTAGACTGTAGATATTGATGAAACTTTACTGTATTTCTTAACAAAAATATTACCAGCTTGGATATTTAATATTTTGAAAGATAATTTGAAAGATTTCTTGATTTAAAAAGTTATCTTTCAAGAGAGGAATTATAAATTTTGGATATTAATTTTGAACTGTGTAAAACATTGTGGAATTTATTCTGACTGGATTTGCATTTGACCTGGATAGGTTTTGGACTATTTTTACATATAAGATTGGATTTTACGGCTCTTTGTAACAATTTAAGGTATTTGTATTTTTACTTAAATTCATGAATAAAATTTTTTATTGTTAATAGTTGCTGGTTTGTATTTCTGTTACATTTATTTACAGTAACAAGAAATTATTACCCTCTGACGTAACAACAATACTAAAATGTTAAAAAATGTTCCTTGACCCTGTTGAAAAACGACGTTAAACCCAAAACAAAAAATGACCCTGGATTTAAAAGAAAGGGTAGTTCTAGAATCCCTGATATATTGAGGCAAACTGTTCCACAGGGTGCATCACATGGACTGTCAGGGTTGAAACCAACCTTTATCCTGAACGTAGTAGAGTAATTATTGACACCACTGACAGGTTTATATTTATCACTCATATATGAGGGAGCAAGGTTTGAATTTATTTAGAAAACTTTACAAAGAGTAATTTGGTTCACTCTATCTGCAACAGGTAACCAGCTAATATTTGAAAAATGCTCTTAACCTATATGAGACCTAGGGTGTAAACTTAATACAAATCTTATGAGCTTATTCTCAGTGACCTGTAGCTTGTGTTTTAACTTTTGACTTAAACTGTTGAACCAAACAGATGAAGCATAGTCAAAATGACACTGTATAAATGGAAGAGACTAATTTTTATTTGTGTGTCGGGTGAGAAATTCACTTTTATGATATAAAAATTGTAACCTAGCATTGGCTATCTTGATTACAGATCTAGCCATATCATCAAAGGAAAAACACTCATCTAGGATGGCACCAAGATATTTAACCGAACTTTTGAATTCGATTGTTTGGCCATTGCAGTTTATATCAAGACTGGACTTGAATATTTACCTTTTTGGGGACCCAAATAAAAAAGATTCTGTCTTGCCAAGATGCAAAGACAGCTTATTACAAACAAACCACTAACTGACAATGTTCAAGTCATAACAAAAAAATTCGAAGTATCGCTTGTTTTTGGCCGATACAAGGATTGCTGAATCATCCGCATCAAGTAAAATTATGTTGATTAAAGCGACAGACATGTAATACACGTAGATTAAAAGAAGCAAAAGACCTAAATTTGACCCTTGGGGGACACCACAGGATACATTGCATGTTGAGGACAGAACACCTGAGAGCTCCACTAGTTGGTGTCTGTCTGACAGATAAAACGAAAACTATTGCACGGAAGTTTCAGAGAAAACTACAGCTTTCATTTTCATTAAGAGAATGGAATGATTAACTGTATCAAATGCCGTTTGGAGATCCAAAAGAACCATGCCAACAGATGTCCATTTGAAAACGGATATAATCAATGAGATGAACAGGACAAGTTTCGATGGAAATCCCGTGCCGGAAACCTGACTGAAACTCATACAAGAGCTTGTTTTTGGATTAGGTATTCCTCTAATTGATCATAAATGACCCTCTCTATGACTTTAGAGACAACACTTAATATGGAGACTGGACGGTGATTTCCAACATCCGTCTTGCCATTCTTCTTGTATAAAGGGACTACTCGGGCAGACGTAAAGTCATCGGGAGCCACAACCAGTTTAATAGACAGAATAACAGTATTAGGGAATGGATCAGCAATAATTGAGGCGGAGTCAATAGAATATAAAAAAAAAATATTCGACTGAATACCTTTCGAAGAATAAAAATTGAAAATAAAACTCCTTCCAAAATTATTAACAATATTTAGTACTTTACCTACTAGCTTCTTAGCAACAGAAAGTGTGATGTACATTTTCATCAGTTTTTATTTCTCTTTTGAATTGTGGAAAATCTTATCTCTAGCCTTAATACATTGTAGAACGTCAGAGTCAACCAGTTCTTTAGTTCAATACGCACGGATTTCACAGGAGCAATGGCAGCAAGTGCAAATAAATAGATAAATTTGAAGTGATTTCAAGCAGTGTTTACATCTTCAAAACATAAAACTGGTGTCCAATCTGATTCTAAAAAAGACTGTTGTAAACCCTTCTTTTGTATAGCGTTTTTGAGATCGAACAGTATCAGTATTGTGTTTTTTCTATTGATTTACAAGTAACTTTCCTGGTGCAAAATGTTATGATATTGTCACTTACACAATAGTTGATTACACCACTCGGTGTGATTTTTTTTGGTCGGTCTGATACAAGAATTCAATTAATTATTGTAGAAGTCGACGGTGTAAGGCTAGTAAAGTCTGGTACCACATGCTCGAGACTACACATATCGCACATAGAATTTAAACTTCTAACTAGTGGGGATCTACAATTAGACACGTCTGCGTTGAAAACTTCTGTTTCAGAGTTATTCAAAGAAGGACTGGCTGACAATATTGCTTCTAAAATTTCGTAAAAAATATTTTGTTTCGGCGGTCTGCATAAAAAAACCCCATAAAATGGGTTTAGATTTTGGAAGCATAGTATCTATAAATGTTCCTTCTAATTCCTGATATTCTATTGTTGAAAGCGGTGTCCTTGCGTATGTAGATACAAACACCTCTACCATGCCGGTTGAGGTCGTTACGTTGAATAACATAATCGTCTATCTTATCTTCAGAATCACAAATAGACTCATTAAGCCAGGTTTCAGTTAATAAAATGTAGGATGCGTTGGTCTGTCTTGCAATCATGCGAATTTCATCGATGTTTTACAGAAGACTGTGAACATTCAAGTGAATGAAATGAGGACCAATTCTTTTGAAATTACTTTAATATTCTGGGCCTGGGGACGGATGAATATCGCCACAAAGTAACAAGCAAAGTTTTAACCTCTTGGATCTACAGTCCAAAGTGTTGTATCTAAACTGAGTAAACTGCCTTCTGGACTTCATGACAACTGTATGATATGATGAAACATAATGCTCATACAACGAATGAGTCGCCAAATGTGATACTATCATGCAGGGAACTATGAATCTGGATGTTTGACGACACTTGTCCGAAAATTAGCTTGTCCGGATATAATGACACTTTGATTTCATGTTGATAAACATTTGTACACAAGCGCACCATAAAGGTAAGATATGCAATAGCAGGCTGACAGTGTCCACTTTCATTCTAAGATGATTTGTTAATTGCTTTAGACTGGTACAGCATTGTATCAATGAAATTTTAATTTGTTTACAAAAATCAGACTTCCTAGGTCACACAACAAAAGACATCATGGGTAGTATTAGGTGAGCGTTTTTGTTTATACCTGATACAGTCGACAAGTCTCAGATGAAAAATAGAAATAAGAATTTGCATAAAAAATACTGTCTATCTGTCAAGACATTATATATACATGCTCAAGAAGCAAGTGTAGAACACCTAAGCATGTAGGTTTAAGTCTAGCAATTCACCAGCTGACACAATCAAAAGATGTAGTCGTTTATTAATTAAAATGGATATGAAATACATTATGAAGAGATAAAGCGTATTGACACAAGCTGGGCTAAATATCAACAGAGTGTAGAAAAAACAACAGTACCTTCAAGCATTAAACCTGGATTTACTCCTCGTGCAGCAGGTGATAATTTCAATAGAGATGCAGAATCTCTTGATGGTAAACATTTAGATAATACAAACATTTTGTTGCATGATGGTAATATAAACAATATACAAGGTGATTTTGTCCGAAATCCAAGGAAGAATAAAAGTGGAAAACAACAGGTTGCCCAACACGACATAAACAAAAATGTTACAGGCTCGGTTTGATTGAGCCTGTTCATGGACGGCAGTGGAAATGCAAGCTACCGCCTACGCCCTCTAGCCTCGGGTTGAGCAGAACTTAACATTTAACTATGTTATAAGTACCAGAATATAATTTAGAGACATCCGCAGATGCATTCATACGGCGGTGCTAATTAAACCTTCAATTATGCAATTCCATTAAATGCGGCGTATGGTCTCCAGAAAAAAAATATGCTTTGTCCTAAACGAGAAAACAATGAGAACTAAACAAACTGGAATTTAGGGAGGGTATCTGTGATTATGGAGCCTAAATATCACAGAAACTGCCAAACGACAAAATTAAAAAAGCCGGTATCATATCTAAGGGGTGATTAAATAATACGCGAGAGTACTTGGACCACCCAAGCCGAAATGTTTAAGGAAAAAATTAAACACTACACTAACACATCATAAAAGTCGTGCTGAACGATCTGAAGAGATCGAAATACAACAAGACCATCAGCCAGGAGAAAGGGCAAGACGAAGACAAATGCAAGAGATACGAAATCCAACATCGGAAACACCATTGCGGAGACAAACTTTGATATACCTATGAAATCCAGTTAATAAGACGATTAATTCCAATATATGATAATGCATTAGAATAAGGATAAAACCTTTCAATGCCTCTTTCAGTTATACACGCATGAAGTTGTTGTGGAATAGGAAAAAAGCTAAATAAAATGTAGATGCTAGATATGAGCTGTTTTTCAAGAAAGGATTTTCCAGTGAAAAACTTCTGATGAATTGCATGGACACATGAGAAGTGTTAACTACCAGTCATATATATCTGGAAATTAGCAACTGAACTGTTTTTAAACCTACGACCACCACTTAATGCTGGTTGGACAAATGACAAAGAAGGGCATATGGTTCCAATTAATATGACGCAGAAGCCTGAACCTGAAGCGCTACTTGTCTTTACCAGTATTCGTGTAAAACTGACTGTTTAACGAGACGATACAAATATAAAAAGAAGGACTTACTGTGTACTGATGCTTGTGTATGAGACACACAGTATACGGAATGTGTTTGTTCGGAAAGTCAAGAAGATGACTAATCTGAAAGTAGTTGTTAACAATGTCGGAGATATTTATGTAGATGATGATGATGATGACTGAAATTATTTAAATATATGATAATTCAACAACAGCATTTGTTTATAGCAGAAAGTGTAACTTAATAATAATAATGATACAAAGAGGTTGCCAATAGTTTACAGTTCTAATTAGAGGGGCGGTAGGGGGAAAACGACAGGGGAGGGGGTGCTGCTGGGTTATTTAAAGAACTACTCGGTATATTTTCAACTAATTATCATGTTTGTTAATATCAGATCGATGTTAATGTATACGAAATATCACAATTTTACAAATCTACTGATAATCACATTCAACATAGGAAAAAAATATTCCTATACTATTCTTCAATGTAAAATTTGGGTTATTGACCCTGTAAAAATCTTGACCATTTCCAGATCTGGCATCCGCCTTAAATGAAAGCATAGTGACCTATATTATTCAAATATACCATTGGAATTTTATACCTTATTATACCCCATTATAAGGCCCTTCGAAAAGCCCTAAAACTATTATATTACATTGCCTTTTTACATGTTCGAAAGAACAACATATATACTTAAATAGGCGTTAAAACAAGAGGAGGAATCCAAACGGAGTGAAACACTGGCATTTGAAATAAATACAGCCAATTTGACAGCATTCGGTGTGAAATTAAATGTACTTGTAACGGCGTTATATGATGTCTATCGCATTAATGGAAATAACCCTTATGGTGAGAAGTGTTGCATACTTATTGCTGTGGTATCATATCATATCATCAATTTTCATAAATCTATAAGGAAGCTCACACAAAACCTAAACACATTTCTGGTTAAATCTTAACCTGTGTTTAGATATATTTGCGCTACATCTCTCACAATAATGCCCGTCCAATTTACCGTCAATGCTGGCTGGCTTCCCAATGAAACCACGAAGAGTTTTGGTATGAGAAAATGTCTTATAGGCGTATGAGTTTAGAACTAGCAGTTCAACTTGACTTATATTATACATTTCACATGCAGGATATGTCAAACTATGAATGTTATGATGTTGTTTATATATTGTTCTACGTAATAATTTATTTCTCCAGTCAGCTGACATCTGTTTCCCACAGCATAAACGGAGAATATCCCAGTAACGAAGGTATTCAACAACTTGCTTCATTTTTTCATCCGGTAATCTAAAAAATGTTTGATATTCGTAAGCAATATAATGACCTCGTTTAGCGATTAACTCTAAATTAGCAACATATTGAATACTTTTATTTTTATTTTTAATTATCTGTATACTTCTCGCATCTAACGTTACTTTATGCGATTTTGATGTCATGAAGATCCACGAATTAGATGGAATGATACTTTTTAACCTTATGCTATGAGTTTTTATTACATTGAACTTGAGAGCTGATGCTTTGTTGAAATGGCATCCGACAGAGTTTATTTCATTTTCATGCAATACAGCCATCATCAAGCACAAAATATGGAATTGAAGTGTTGTAGCTGTTCTTGGGGGACCGTACTGTAGTATTACATTAGGAATGTTTGCCAAACAAGACTGAAATACACAACAAGAAAAGTAAATATGGAACAATGTCATTTCAGTAAGATCTTGTCAAAAAATGTTATCATAAACAGTATGTGTAACTTAAAAGGTCTTCAAAAATATTCAAGATCCAGACAGTAGTCTATTGTGAGTGCAGATACATCAATTGATGCATAAGAAAAAATAATACACCTATTATGATATTCTGACTAGTCAAAAAAAAATAAAAAAAGGAAGAAGAAAAGCCAGAAAAGATCCGCTGACAATAATGAAATTTACTCAATGGAATTTACTGAATGGGATTATATGTTAAAATCCCGGATAAGCATCCCTGTACCAAACCCACTAAATTTCTTTCGTGAGAAGATGAAACTGAAATGAAAAGTAAACATCATACAAAAATAACAATAATAAAATTATTCTACGAAATTTACTCAATGTCAAAGTCAAATAACTAAAAATAAAAATGAAAACACTGAGTAAAATATATTCAGTGATCCTTGCTGTGTAGCTTTTACGCTGTTCCTCAATTCACATAAACACTTTGAAAGAGTAATAACCAAGAATACTTTTAAAATATTTCCAAAATTTGTTAAAACAAAGTCCTGGAAAAATCTTAATTAAATCAAGTCGTCAGGTAATAATCATTTCCAAAGATATCAGTTCCATAGCTAAGCAGATAAAAAGGCATTTTATTTGATATATTGACCTAAGATAGTAATAGAAATTCCTTTTAACATCCTTTCATGACTGGATTCCTATAATATTAAGAAATTTCGTTTACAACATAATTATATAAATCAACCATTTATGAAAAGGTAATGGCTAACATTTCTATACTGTCCTATCTATGGAACAAACAATACCTTTCAGGATAATTTTGTATTTTAGATAAATAAGAACTTAAATAGAATACGGCAATATCATGACCGATGCAAAATAATTTTTCTTTATATTTTTAAGAAAAGGAGTTTTCTATGCAATAAATACTTATTAAATTCTACAATGTAGAAGCTAAAATACTAAAAGCAATAATAGTACGTATATAGAATCTATACCCAGACAGTCTCATTAATCGAGTTTTAAATGGATATGTCTTAACATTATATCAAATTCAAGCACGCGAACGAGTGCAACAGGATTCAAAATATTTGTCTTATGTTATTTTCATCCAACAAAACCTACACCTCACTTCAGCAGTGACTGATTTTAAAGGTTGAACGAGGAATGGATGGGATGGTGTTGTGAAAAGCGAAATACTCCTTCTCGCTAAGAGAACTGGCGTAATCTTCAGTATGGCATAAAGAACACTTATTTCGGTGCTAGGGGGATTGAGAAATGTTGCACATTTCATTATCTCTCATTACAAGTCATTTAATTCGAGTCTGTTATTATTCCAACTGGTTACATATTATACTTTCACATATTGTTTTAACTATCAGAACAACTATCTTTAAGTGTCGTGTAGGGGCCTCCGTGGCCGAGTGGTTAGAGTCGTTGACTTCAAACCATTTGCCCCTCATCGATGTGGGTTCGAAACCTCATTTGGGGCGTAGAATTCTTCACGTGAGGAAGCCATCCAGCTGGCTTACGGAAGGTCGGTGGTGCTACCCAGGTGCCCGCTCGTGATGAAATAGTGCACGGAGGGGCACCTGGGGTCTTCCTCCACCATTAAAGCTGGAAAGTCGCCATATGACCTAAAATTGTGTCGGTGCGACGTTAAACCCAACAAAATAAATAAATAAATTAAGTGTCGTGTAGTGACTGTAAAACGCCCCCCCCCCCCGTCCTAATAGAGTTGTTATATTTTCTGGTCCTTTAGTATTATGTAGTTCATTTAATAGATTTGTAAAGGTGTTCCGTTTTAGCTAGTGCTAGGGGCGTGAGAGTTATTGCCCATTTCATGATTCTCTCAAGAACAGACCCAAATCAAACCAGGTATAATTCTATTTGGTTGAATGTTATGCTTCCAAAGGATCTTTCTCAAAGAGTGTATGAATGTCTGTCAAACAACTTTGATTTATGTAATTCAGAATCATTTTGTAACGTTTCTTCAGGATATTGGTTAACGTTTCTGCAATTAACGGATCGTAATAGCGGATTTATCACAAGGAAAACTATAGCAATAGATGTTTTATAAGGGTACCTTAATTTAAGAGACAGTTTTGAGCTTAGTTTCTATAGGTTTCTCGTCCAATGACAGAAAAATGTTTAAGTGCCATTAACAAAATTCCCTTTTTCAAAGTGTAACTGTCAATTTCGATTCATTAAGTCGGTCAAAGATTGCCCTGATAAGCTGTTGACTGTCGTTCTATGTACTTCAATGTATATGTTATAACCATCTTGACCGGATGCTGCTATATTAAAATTGAGCTGATTTGTAGCTGGCAAGCTCTTCATAAACCAGTTACCATTGTAAAGACATCAGTCAGTCCGGACAAAGTCAAAAGTCTGGTTTTCAGAGGATTCCGGTTTTCAGAGGATTTTGCACAAATTTGTGAGACGGTAACATTATACATGTATGCTCTTATTTATTTCTTAAAACCGTTTTATGTTCCACGTTTCTTAATCAAAATCTGCTTTGCATATTTCTGTAACATTAAAACTGAATGATTTCAACAGAAAAACATCACATAAATTGATACTTTATAATGAATAGAATGTTTCTCTTAACATGGAGATATAAATAGACTAGCTCTCATAATTGATGGAACGTGCATCATATATATAATATATATCTGTACTTTTCGTATTCTCAAAAAAATGTTACTTTATGAAAAACCACCTGGTCAACAATAGATCAATTAATTTCTCCATTTAACATTTAAACAGTTTGCACTTTATAGCTTATACACAAAATACAAACGCACATGGCCTAGGAGTAGAGCGTCCGCTTCGAGTGCGGAAGGTCGAGGGTTCGATCCCCGGCCGCATCATACCAAAGACGTAAAAAATGGTACAAGCCGTTTCCTCGCTTGGTGCTCAGCATTAAGAGGGTAGTGCTAGGACTGGTCAGCCCGGTGTCAGTATAATGTGACTGGTAGTCACCGTCGTTTATATGACTGAGAAATTGTTGACAAACCCGAACATACACACATACACACACACGCGCGCGCGCACACACACACACACACACACACACACACACACACACAAAAGCACATACGATTTTTTCACACCTACTAAGGTAACATTTGTGTTTGTTAGTTGGTAAAGAAAAAAATTTTCACCTTTCGGAGATTTTGTTCAAAGTGACAATACACAAAAGTGAAAATCTTACTGTCCGGCTTTTAAAGTTTTAAAGGATTGTTATGTATAATATTTCCTTGCAGCAATAAACAACCGTCCGATTTTCAGAATACAGAGTTTCCGGTATTCAGAGTGCTTTTTAATTGAATTTATAAGAGAAATACTTAGGACCTTGAAAATAGTCCTATTTTCAGAGGATTCCGGTTTTTGGAGGCTCCAGTTTTCAGAGTTCCTACTGTATTTAATTTATTTTCAGTAAAAGAATTTTGCCATAACATCAGGAGGATTCTCATTTTTTTCAAATGCAATAATGAGTTCTTATTATTAGAAAAAAAAAATTCCTAGCATTGTTCACTATACGGTTGTCGCCGCCAGTTAGATATGTTTTAGATGGTTTATGTTGAATATAACCTTTCTCAAGCATCGTGGTAAATTCTATAAGTTAAGGAAATATGTTTTAATACATCTGCGGATGTCTCTAAATTGCTTTTTGTACTTTTAGCATGTGTAAATGTTGAGTTCTGCTCAACCCGGGCTACAGGGCGTGAACGGTAGCATGCATTTCCACTACCGTCCATGAACAGGCTCAATCAAACCGAGCCTGCAACATTTTCGTATTTGTCGTGTTGAGCGACCTGTGAAGTTTCCACTTTTCTCTATTTTATATTCGAATAGCAACAGTTTCAATATCTTCAATAGCATATTGCTCCAAGTGAGCTTGTTTTCAGATTTGTCAAGCCTTATTGAAACATGATCAGACTGTCCAAAATTGTCGAATCTAAAATCTATATCTACGTGGTTGTATGCATGGTTCTTGTTGCCGGGTCCGTCAAAGGTACCTTTATTAAAATACCATTTGACATGTTCTTTTGACACATTGCCTTTTGTTTTCGCATGCAAAGAGTGTTGTTTTTTTTTACATTCAAATAAAATGACTTCAAATCACTTACTTTTTTTTCATAAATATATGGACCAATATGCCTTGCCTATAACCTTTTTCAGAGACAAAATAGCAAAGGGCATATGTTCATGTCAAAATCTTCTTTTCTTACCTTACTTACATTCTATATCAAACTCCTTGAATATAAGATTGAGCTACCTCGCTGCGCTGGCATTTGACATTTTTTTCCTAAGTCAGACATGTACTCAAGAAATTCCAAAGAAGTGTCAGGTTTAGAAATAATGGAAGACCTGACTCTAGATAACATTTTCCCTCCTTTGTCTATATAAAGCCGCCATCTTGCATTGGGAGGAGTCGATTTCCATTTTCGGGATGTAATTCAATGACGTATGCTTGACCTCCATTGTAGATAATGGAATTAATCAAAAGATAGCAAAGAATGCCGCAATGTTCATCTTTTATGTTATTTTTTTACTTTTTTGGTATAAAAGTCATACAATATATATACTTAATATCCATACGGGTAAGATATACGTTCATATCTTACTCTCTGATCAAACACAGTCTTAAGTTGTTTTTTTTTTTTTTTTCGTTTGCGTCATCGTTAAAAGTCTAGCTTGATCATGGTCCCTCATTTTTTTAAGAATCTGTAAACTCTACAAAACGGTTTGAGTGGAAAACTCATTAACACAGAAGGACGTTAAGGCATAAACGACCGCCATATTACTCAGAAATGTATTAAGCATCACGCGCAACCTGCTGATCTTAAAGGAATTACTGTATGCGCTGTGACAAAGATTTTGATTAAAAAACAGAACAAAACATAACAGCCACCTTTGCACAACCAGGATTTGGCAAACTTCACTACCATTTCTAAATGACTTAAAAACTTCTGTTTCAGCTTGGGTGGTAGTTTAGGGGCCAAGGAGCTATAAATGATAGCTTTGCATTGTTTCTAATATCTTTATGAAGAAAAAAGATTATCAAGAATTTTGTCCCATTGGATTTTTCAAAACTTCAATCGGATATATGGCGACCGATTGGAATTTTCGAAAGTCCATTCGGCCTTTTGTTCCATATGGGTTTGACATCCATTCAATGGTAAATATAAGAAAATCCCATTTTAAAAGCTGGAAAAAAGATCTGATTTGCCATTTTCAGACAAAAAGATCAGATCAATTGTAAACGCTTATAAACATGATCAATGAACACCCTTAAACATTATACATTTGTGTCAGGATGGACGTAACGGGGACAATAACTATCAGAACAAATCAATTTGACGTAACTTCGTCTAATGTCGAAAGTGGTGTGCACTAGGAATATCTAGATCAGTCTATTTGTAGGGTAATGTCCCGCAAAATGCTAAATTTCATGGGACTCACGGCTTATGGGTGTACTCTGACTATTTGCATTTCCACGGGAATCACGATATAGCCGGGAAATCTGACTACTTTGGCGCAGATTGAAATTGACAATTTAAGGCCCGTTATAGCGGTTTTGGGGATAAAAACATAAATTACTGAAGTTTATAAAAAACCAACTTTCTTATTACTGAACCGAATTTAATAAAATTTACATGGAAATTGAAGTTATGAAATACAGAAAAATATTATTTCATACATAAAATCTGACATTTACCTGAATAACTCAAAAATTTACAAAAAGATGATGCAATACCTGCATTTAAACTACAGATACAATGAGGCCCGTATGTCAGTTTGTGACACACGTCCCCCCATAAAAAGAAAATTTATAATTTTCTTAAATGAAAACAAAATGACATACTTAAAATAACAAACACAAAAATCACACTGTCACTATCTGTACACCATATAATATAGCCACCTGTCTACACTCTACTTAAATAATCTGCGCCTACATTTTCTCTACCAGGAATTGCTCTAATACTGATCCTATATGGCTGCAATGCCAATGCCCATCTCATCAGCCTGGAGTTGCTAAGTTTAGCTTTGTTCAAATAAGTGAGCGGCTGATGATCTGTCTCTAAGACAAAGTATTTACCGAACAAATACCGGTGAAACTTAGCTTCTGCCCATACTATCGCTAAACACTCCTTCTCTATCACTGAGTAATTTTTCTCCTAGGTAGCAATTTCCTACTAGCATACGCTACAGGTAATTTCTCTCCATCACGTCCCTGAAGCAATACTGAGCCTAAACCTACATCTGAAGCATCTACTGTCAATATAAAAACAAATAAAAATATCAAACAGGGAATGCCAATCACCAAAAGCGCAGCCTCCTCAAAACGAACCCCCAGCACGCAAACGCGTGCACCACACACACACACACACACTCAAAGCTTACACATCAGGACAAAACGAACAACACACACACACACACATTCAAAGCCAACACATAAGGACAAGACGAACAATAAGCATACACACACGCGCACACACACAGTCAACACACAATGACAAAACGAACAAACAAAGGAACACAGTGGGGCACCGCCTTGGAACGGTCAGTGGCAAAAACACCACTGGGGAGCTTAAACCGGTTTATGGTGCGCACCCAACCTCACTCTTACCCCCACCATGTTCCAAAGTCATGGGATAGTGTAAATAAAAGTAATCCCTTCCAGGTGAATGTCTAACACACGTAATGCAAAAAAAAAGGCATGGCATGTAAAACACAAAAATGCTCGTGTATAAATATATAAAAAGCAAACCTTAAGAACCAAAAACGTATGTACTCAATGCCTTTTCAGAAGACAGAGCAACAAGAGAAACACCCTCAAGGGCCCGACGAAACAGGCCAGAAGACAAATAACAGTTCAGTCCTGGTAGGATTTAAAAACTGCTCATCATAGAGTCCTCCCCCTCTTCCGTCAGACGCAATCAAAGAGGGAAGCGTAGTGTCCAACTGTAAACGGATTGAACACTAAACATGCGGTATGTCTCAAAACATAAAAGTTTTATCTAAATCTGGCAACTTCAAAATAGGTGGACCCATTAAGCTAGCCTTCAAAGTATGGAAAGCCTTTTCTTGACTTTCACCCGACTCTACAAGATTTGGCTGACCCTTTTTCGTCAAATCTGTGAGTGGAACTGCAATGGCGGCAAAATTTGGGATAAACTTTCTGTACAATCCGACTACACCTAAGAATGAACGTATTGCCTACTTGGTTTTCGGTCTCTCGGCATTCTGTATGGCCTGTACCTTATTTGAAACTGGTTCAAGGGTCTGGACATCTCCTATCATATGTCTTAAACATTCTTACTTTTGAAAACCTAAAAAACACTTAGTCGGTTTTGCTGTTAACTTAGCCTCTCTTAGTCTCGTTAACAACCCAGTAAGAGCTATTACATGTTCTGGTCATATGATTGTATACACCAAGATATCATCAGTGATGCTATCTCAGTGCCCAATGTCCTTCAAAACCTTCCGCATCAGTCTGCAAAACGTTTCAGGTGCGTTAACTAATCCAAAGGGCATCTTACGGAATTGAAACAAACCTTTCGGGGTTTCAAAAGCTGTCATGGGTTTTGCCTTTTCAGACAAAGGAACCTGCCAGTAACCTTTGCTCAAGTCTAGTTTAGAAAAATATTTATACTTAGATAGTTTTGAAAACATCTCGTCCATGTTGGGCAGCTTCGAAAACCGTCAGTTTGCTGACCTGGCGAAAATCTATACAGAACCTGATACTGTTATCTTTTTTCCTAATGAGGATTATAGGGGAGGAAAATGGAGCAGTTGATAGTTCGATTACTCACAACTCCAACATTTTATCTACTTCCTCTTTCACTACTGGCTGCGAATGAAAAGGAATAGGATAACCCTTTACTCTTATCGGATCTGTAGTTGACAACTGAATATCATGTTCAACTAAGTTAGTATTCCCAGGAATATCTGTCAGTACATATGATAAATTTTTTAACAAATCCACTACATCCTGCTTAGATTCTATTGGTAACTCTGGGTTTATCTCTACATCTTTGTACGTTTCTGTACCCTGTTTTATAGGACATAAAACTATATCCTTTTCTACCCTATTCGACAACTCATCACTACTTTCATTCGGATCTAATCTATCAAAATCTCTCTGATCCTCCTCTACAATAGCTGCTCCAACCTTACTTAATATACCCGTATCTGGTATAGATTTACTAGCATCCTTCCTTTCACAGTACTGTTTCAGCATGTTTGCGTGAAAAGTTTTCAACTTTCCGTCGGATCTATCCTGTCTATTTACTACCTCTACAACTACGTAAGGACCCTTCCATTGCAACAACAACTTATTATGTTTCGTAGGTAACAATACAAGTACCTTACTACCTGCCTTAAACCTCCTATCTCTAGCATTCCTATTTTAATACTTCTTGTATCTAGCACTACTTTTCGCTAACTGTTGCTGAGCTATCATACACGTATCCTTCAAGTTTTCTTGCAAATCCATAACATACTGGTAAGTGGTTTTAACCTCATCATTCTCCGTCTTACCAGCCCATAACTCTCTTAGCATAGTTATCGGTCCATGGATTGTTCTGCCGTAAAGTAACTCCAAGGGGGGAAAACCCAAACTTTCTTGCGGAACTTCACGGTAAGCAAACAACATATTATTATTATTATTATACCAGATTTGTTGAGCGCCCTTTTCATATGGAATATACGTTCAAAGGCGCTTTACAATTAAACATGTGACACATCGCAGATATGTAGGAAAATAACTAAACATGACATATGTTATCACAAAACTGAAACTGAACAATTTGATTAAACGCCTTTTTTATAAATGGCGTTGTACATAATAATAAAAAATAATAGTCATTACAACAATATCATAAATGAACAATGATAACATAGCATTCAAATAACTATCCCAATCTCTAGGTCTCTAACTACACATACGCTTCAACATTTGCTTCAAACTACCGTTAAACTTCTCTACTAAACCGTTACACATAGGGTGATACGGTGTTGTAGGTAACTGCCTTAATGACAATAATCTACTAACTTCTGCCATAAGGTCTGACGTAAACTGCGATCCACAATCGATAAGCATTTCCTCTGGAACTCCTAATCTACTGTACATATATACTAATGCCTCTGCTGCCCACTCAGTTTCAATACTAGGCATTGCTATGGCTTCCGGATACCTAGTAGCATAATCTACCATAGTCAGAATATGTCTGTTTTTCCTATCAGTCATAGGTTTGATCGGACCAACAATGTCGACAGCAACTCTCTTAAACGGAGTATCAATCAAAGGCATTTTTCCCAATGGAACTTTGCTTACTCTACCCTTAGCTGTAGTACGTTGACAAATACTACATGACTGACAGTACCTCCTTACCTCTGCCATTACTCCTGGCCAGTAAAATTCACCTAATACCCTATCACTATTGTTCTACTCCTAATGACCTACAGTAACGAATCTGTGCAACTTTCACACGTTCTCTGAGACATTTAGTACAAGCAACTGCTACTTGTCTAATCTGGCGTACTTCTATATAACACTATTCCTATCTAAACCTAACTGGACCCTTACCTCTACAATGCTTAATCGTACCTTCCTCAGCCTTCCTTCTACACAAATCTAAAGTGCTATCTTTCTGTTGCTTTTCTAAGAATTCCTCTCTAGATATATCTAAAATCTGAGACAGAACTTTAAGCTTTACTTGCTTCTTAACTTTGGCTTGCGTCCTAGTTTCTACTGCTGACGCTAAGCTACTAAACTGAGGTTCTACAGCTCCCTCTACATTACCAATTATAACATCATTGGTAGGATTATCTACAACCAACGCCTCTACTGTACCCTTGAAATACGGACAATCAATATTTATTCTAGCTACATCTAGCCTATGTTCACTCCCATCTATGTACTTACATCTACGGGTTTTCTCTACAAACTGACTTGCTTCTACTAAGTCCCGTTTCACTATCACACATGTACAACCTATATCTCGCATAGCGATTACATCCCTACCATTACAAGTACCGGGTTTTGTAGGACATGTACTTACACTAAGCATACCTAACTCCTCAACATCACTGAGATCTATAATACTATTTCCACTCTCTGACCTATTTGACTTACTTCTATCTCTATCTCTATTTCTTCCTCTACCTCTACTTTCCTGTTCCTGCTCTACCTCTACCTCTGCTGCTGCATTAGCACTATTACCGTACTTTCCACTCCTACAGTAATATGAGCTATGCCCTATACGACCACAATTAGTACACTTCAGTACGCCAAAGGGTTGATAACCTCTACCTCTATTTACACCATTACTACTACCTCTATTACTAGTGCCTACATTACGACTACTAGGATACTGTCTCTGAGGTATTTCATATGGTTTATTGCTTCTGTCCTTATTGGTTTGATTTACGACATACTTGGGACCTCCACGAGTCTTTGCAAACAAATCTGCATCTTCTGCTACATCCCTAGCTTTAACTAACTCTTTACTATTCAAATTCTGATACAGCTCTCTGTTACACACGTCTAAGAATTGGTCCCTAAGTATAAAATCTAACAACCCTTCCTAAGTTTTCTCTTCCTTACTCAACCTAAGCCAACCGTCTAAATATCTACTTATTCTGGCTAAAAACATCACAAAGGTCTCATTATCACGAGGCCTTTCAGTTCTAAACTTTTTCTTATAGCCATCGTCAGTAAGTTCGAACTGACGTAACAAAGCGGTTTTCAGTTTATCATAGTCCTTCCGGTTTTCTAACGGAAGCCTATCAAACACCTCTCTCGCCGTACCTTTCAGAAGGAACGGTAAGTTTAGTGACCATATCTCTTTATCCCAATCCTGCGCAACAGCGTACGTTTCGTACACATTCAAGTACGCATCCATGGAATCAATTTTCTCCACAAAGGGAGACATCTTTACCTTTACCCTTTTCTTACTCATTGTTTCTAAGTCTCTCTTAAACTTATGTTCTGTCTCTAATTTCCTACTTTCTGCTTCCTCCTTCTCTGTTTCTAACTTCCTAGCTAACATTAACTTCTCCTTTTCCATTTCTAACTTATCTAATTCTAACTTACGTTCATACTCTATCTTTTCCTTCTGTAGTCTAGCTTCTAACTCTAACCTTCCTCTCTCTGCTTCTAATCTTTCCTTTTCTGCTTCTAAACTACGTTGTTTTTCATATTCTATCTTTTCCTTCTGTAACCTAGCTTCTAACACTAATCTTTCCTTCTCTGCTTCTACTCTTAATTTCTCTGCTTCTAATCTACTATGTCTTACCTCACGTTCCCTAGCCTGCTCTTCCTTAACAAAGTTACGTACCTCCTCTCCTTCATAACCTAACTCTCGTCCTACCTTCGTTAACTCTACTACACTAGTCATGTTTAAATGATTACACTATGTTAACACTATACAACACTACAGTACACCAGCTACCATAACAACCTGAGACACTAGTTAAACAATCGTGAGGGAATACTAGACTTCACTAGTTTACACTAAGGCTCTACAGTTACCACTGAAGCCAAAACAAAATACTATACTCTACGTATATACTATACAAACGTTCTCACTAAAATAAGAATACACTAAGTTGCGCAACAGTACTATGTGTCAATCAAGGTTGCATAGGCAACAATCAACAATGTACAGTGACAGTAGGCTGTAACACTAACCTAGCCTTATCAAATAATAATCAACTGTAACTAGTGTTAACACTTTAGTGTAAAAAATCGACTATTTGCATTTCCACGGGAATCACGATATAGCCGGGAAATCTGACTACTTTGGCGCGGATTGAAATTGACAATTTAAGGCCGTTATAGTGGTTTTGGGGATAAAAACATAAATTACTGAAGTTTATAAAATACCAACTTTCTTATTACTGAACCGAATTTAATAAAATTTACATGGAAATTTAAGTTATGAAATACAGAAAAACATTAGAGGTACTTCATGCATAAAATCTGCAATTTACCTCAATAACTCAAAAATTTACAAAAGATGATGCAAAACCTGCATTTAAACAACAGATACAATGAGGCCCGTATGTCAGTTTGTGACAACATTACATTACATTGAATTACAATATTTTTAGTCAGTTTAAAATGGTTTTGAAAAAAAAATGAAATCTAATTGGATGTCTTTCCAATTTTAGGAGCTGGTGTTTTTCCCGCTTTAAAAGTTGGAAATATTACCAGCTTTAAAATAAATTGTAAACATATCCAGCTTAAAAGATGGGATTTTTCCAACTTACAGGGACTGTGGTAATTTTAAGGCTAACATGATTCTTTTCTAAGCATATATCAGTTTGTTTGCAATAAAAATAAATCAATAAAGTTTCTCTTTGTTGTCTTCATTTTCTGAACTGCATAAGTATAAATTTACTGACCATAAAATAGGTATGTTATTAATACTTAAACAAATTATATATTATATTATACAAATCTAATAACGAATTATTATTCCAAGATAGAGACTAAAATTAAACTAAATATAACTTTATTCCAATATTTGCTAAAGCGCAACAGTTGTTGATCATATAAAGAATGATTTTTTTTGTTGCGCTTCAATATGTGACATTTTCAGCCTACCTAACGGATTCTGTTGTTTCAATGATTAAAATGAGTAAAACACCGGATTCAGGCCACTATATTTTGAGACAAAAATGGCCCAAAATACACTTCTTGTGCAACCTGTACCTTACTATTAGTCTAAAACATTTGTATATCAAAAAGCGAGCGACCCGACGAAAATCTTGTAACCATGCCCTTTCAAATTTGAGCTAAATCTGGATGGACGGATGACTATTTTCCTTTGCGGTATCCCAGGTTAAATTTTAGACCCGACCATCTACATGGAGCTTCAAGCATTAGTATATTTTACACAATAATTACTCATACGCAGTCCTGTATTCTATAAACAATATAAACTAGAATGTGTCTGTAGGACACAGGGTGTGCCCCCACTGGTACATTTGTCACAAATAAGGGGCAATAATTCAAATGTTTGCAGTCTTAATGGGCTATAGCCTCAACAAAATTTTATGCAATGCATTCATTATTCTAGGTCATATACTTTCTGAGCTATGAGCATCACAAAACAAAAAATCAACTATTTTGGTTATTTCAAGAGCCATAACTTAATAAGCACTAAATTCTCAAGTTCTCAAGAAATATGCCAAGTAAGCAAGGTAACATCATGATAAAGTCTCCAGTAAGGTTTCATGAATGTACATCAAATAATTTTTGAGCCAAGTACATAATTAGGTAAAAATGTGCATTATTTTACTATTTCAGGGGCCACAACTTTAAAACTAGGGGGTGGAGTCAGCCAAAAAGTAGGAGATGTGCAAATTTATATCATGATAAAGGTTTATGCATATATCATATACTTTTTAGCTAGGTGCATGACAAGGTGAACATGTGCATTTGTTACTATTTCACGGGCCATAACTCTGAAAAAAGGAGGTATGTAAATTCATATCATGATAAAGACTCATATAACGTTTAATCAGATTATATGCAATACTTTTTGACTAAGGCGCATCACAATGTGAAAATGTGCATATTTTTACCATTTCAGGAGGCCATAAAACTGAAAATAGGTGGTGGACCCAAAAGAAAAAATATGGAGAAACATTAAAAAGATGTCAGTATCTACTCGGAAAGCAGGAGTGGAGAGAACCTTTTGCGGTTACGGTTGTATTAATAAAACCCGGCCCGGTCCAAACCACGGAAATAGCCAATTTCGACTGTATGGACACCTCCGAAAACTTACGGATGGAAGGCTAATATAATAACGAATGATATCGTGTCGATTTCAAGTTACATTTTGCCACATATATATTGAAAAGTTAAAGTCTTTGTATATACAAATGTATTTATATTCATAGCTTTATAGTCACGTAATCCTGTAGACAAATAGTCAATATTTCTAATTTTAACTGGCACTTATTATTTGTTTGTTTGTTTTGGGTTTCACGCCCATTTTCAACAGTATCTCAGTCATATCATGGAGGGCAGTAAACCTAACCAGTGCGACCCCGTGATCCATAGACCAACGCTCTCCCTACTGAGCTAAGCGGACGGGTTAAGATCAACGGTTTTCACCTGCTTAAAAATTAAAGGGCCGCTTTTATTTATATTTTCTCCCCCCCCCCCCACCTCGCCAGTTTATGGCTACTAATCCCTAGCGCCACCATCAAAAAGTGGTGATAAGGGAAAGAGCTATCGACATTTCCGTGATGGCGCGGCGCTGTGGCGGACGGTTAGAGATAGAACGTCTGACGTTTCATTCATAACAAATAAGGTATAGTTACAGGGAGTGTCGTTTATCTTTTTAAATCTACTGTCTTAAAGTTATTTTGAAGCAAGTGTGTGAATTATTACTGAACGACTAATTGTTTAATCAAATTATAAAACTTTTATATATTCAAGTAACATGCAGACACTGTTTATCTGTCGCAGATGGGAAGTCTCGAGCGAAAAGGGGAAGGTAGATCTCACCTTAACCTTCAAAGAAGAACACTATCCTGCTAAGCCCTTTTCTCCGAAGAGATTAATTCAAATGAACACATTATCTCACTGAAGGCAAGTTCTACAACAAGGACAATACTCCTCATAAATACGTCACTCTAAAACTTTGAAAAATGGCCTAATTTGATAGGTCATAAAACTGAAATCACACTCCAAATAAAACAAAACGTTTGACAAGTCAGTTGCTTTCATATCGAGAAACACCTTAGGATATGAAACGATTCTAATCATGACAATAAATATGGAGGGTTACTTGAAAATATTAGCAAAATGGAGGAATGTGACACTTAATTGTATTAATTTGGTGCACGTGAAGACTCTGTCATTAATAAGGCAGATAAGTTGATTAATTCCTTTTTTTTTCAACAAAGGGAAAACCATTTCAGAAATATAAAGAGAGGTTCTGAAAACATTTGAAAAAAAAATGTAAAAATCGAGTTTCTGTCAATCCACGAAATTTCCACACACTGATGTTACATGTATGTTGTTTCTAGATGTAATAAAGAGATTCAATGCAGATGGAGTTCCGCAGGTTAGATACGTATAACGATACAGTTCTCGCGGGAAAATGGCCATTTGATGTATTATGTGGCGGACCTTTTTTTCGGAAATGCTTAGCTACAAAATGTTTTCTTTGCTGCGTATTTTTATTGATTGAATATTTTTTTATATGAGAAATAAAACTTCAATTTGTTCAGATCTTAAACTAGATAGACGTGTAAGTTAGTAGCCAGAATTGAACAGAAAACGCATGCCATAACCACAGCGCCACCACTTTTGTATAGCGCCAAGACTGATGCGATAGCGCCACAACTTTTAAAAAATACTGACATATTTCTTTAAAGTGAGATTTCGTTACTGCTGATGTTTGCCTGTGTAAGTATCATGCATATTTAGACCATCTGCATGCGCGATAATGTTCTTATAGTGTGTTTATGCATCAAATTACAGCTCGAATATAGAAAGATATCAAAATGTGCAAATGTGCGAATCAGGACAAAAGTTCTTGACACCACAATTTTTTAAGATATTTTAATGAAATTACAGTCATCCTGTAGTAAATGTGTACTTACACAGCACTACATTCTCCGATTTTTTAAAGAGTTTTATCAATAAAAGTATAAGACAAAGTGTTAGAATTTACAGTTTGAAAGTGGTGTAAGCTGCACCAAGGAAATGTCTATAGCTCCTTTCTTTATCACTACTTTTTGGTGGTGGCGCTAGTGTTTAATAGCCGTGCAGTTTGTGAAATATTAGGACAAAAAAACTCATGAAAGCAACAGGCAATGCCCCTTCGCCGTAGTACAAAACCTAGTGTCACAACAGTAGATGTGAAAGCGGTTCCTAACGACGTAACATTAACTAGCCTGTCAAGTTCTGTTGGAAGTATCCAGCTATGTGCTATTTCATGTCTGTCCTTTATACAAAATGACATGTCAATTGCTGAGTGTAATTGAAACACCTAAACTGTCTCGTTATTTTAGGTATTTTCTTATGTCAAGTGAAATACCTCATTGAACTTACGTTTCATCAATATTAAATACATTTCTTGCAGTTCTGTAATAATGAATTAAATCACACGTTTGCATTGACTAAGATGATGGTCTAGCCATTCGTAATTATATTAACCTTCCGTCCGTAAGTTTCCGGTGGTTTTCGTATAATCGGAAGCGGCTATTTCCGTTGCTCGTGCCGGACCGGGCTGGGTTTTATTAACAACCCTATTTTTGCTGGTCATAGCCTCGGACTCTCCTTACCTCCCTGCCCTTATAAAATGATATTATCACATTTTGGAGTTACGGTTGGGGCAACCGAATCACAGCATAAGATTAACATGTCTTTCTGGGTAACTGAAAAAGCATTTCGTTAATTTAAAACGTATGTTTGAATACGGAAAATATTATAACTGTAAAATATTATTACCATCCCTGCAATATACGTATTAAATCATATATTATGCTGCACGTCTTTCTAAAATTTAATAGACACCTAGCCCCAGTACTCATGCTCAAGTGGAAAAAAAGTTTGATCAAATGACTCTACAAAACGTAAAAGATGAAATATGATTTTGCCGGTTGATTATGTAGCAATTTGAAAAGCACGTTCGTCTTACTATAAATGACTATGTAAGAAACTGTCACTTTATTGACATGTTTCGATTTAAATGTATAGATAAACTTCTTAGTTGTAAATTAACGGATTTCCTATCAATCTTTTTAACTGACTGCGTTCATGTGTTTTATCCGAGATATGTGCCAATAATAAAAGTATAAAAACTATTTATGCTTATTCATTTATAAGCGCGCTGCTTTTCAAGTCATCAATGATAATTATTTATTAGAAAGACAACTTACTTTTATTATTTCTTTTTCTTTTAGTTTCAATACGTTAATCAGTGTTTTCACTACATCTTGATGTGACAGTGAACATATCTTCCAGGATATAAACTTTCCAGAAAATGCTTCAACGTAGAGGTTCGCACACTACGAAAAAAGAGTTAATATACGGGAGTGTACGGGATCCCATATATTACCCATATACGGGAAGAAATACGGGAAAACTAAAATACGGGCGTGTACGGGGCTTGTATATTTAAAAGTCCGTATACTAATAAAATATGGATTTCCGTATAGTATGAAATACGGAATTCTTAGTATACGATACCCTGTATATTACTGAAATACGGGAATTTCTAAAAAGGGTTATTCCGATCGTATACAATACCGTATATTTCCCGTATATGTCTGTTGTACGGGAATACATAAATCCGTATATTACGAAAATACGGGACGTATATTTCCCGTATATGTTTCATATACAACCCCGTATATTTCCCGTATATTCTGGAAATACGGGATATGAAAAGTTTGTATATTTCGAAAATACAGGGCTTAAATTTCCCGTATATTCTTCGTAAATTTCCCGTATATGCCGAAAATACGGGATTTAAATAATTTGTATATTTCGAAAATACGGGACGTATATGTCCCGTATATGCTTGGTATACAACTCCGTATTATTCCCGTATATGCCAGAAATACGGGATTTAAAAAATTTGTATATTTTGAAAATACGGGACTTATATTTCTTGTATACTCTTTGTAGACAACTCCGTATATGCCCGAAATACGGGATTTAAATAATTTATATATTTCGAAAATATGGGATGCAATCAATATGTAGTGAAAATTATATTCTCCGGCCATTTCAAAGGTCAGACGTTTTGCATGTTTTCGAACTTGTACATGTATGTAGAATGAACGCCAATATTGAAAGAAAGAAATGTTTAATACTAATACGTCATGAACGGAAAAAAAGCATTCACGGACCAAAATAGGTATAAAATCAAAGACATGAATGAATACATCATTTCATCTTGCGCGTTTCCGATTTATTTTAACATTTAATCTAATTATCCGATTGAGAAAAATATATTAATTAATTCATCCTTATTTATTTTTAGTGATAAATACATCCGTGGATCATCGCCATTGTAAAAATCAAATGCAAGCATAAATTAACTCTTTTTTTCTGCACATGTCCAACGCTTATGCAAACAATGCGAATATTTATAGAAAAAAGATGAACTAATTAATTTTTGTTTTGTACTGAAAAAAAATGTATATAAGACATGTATTAATACGTTACTTATGAAATCGATTCTAATATTTTCTACAGACGCAAAATAATCTATATGATGTGTCTGCGTCCAAAGATTCGAACAAACTCCCTTTGTTCAGTTTAATACAGTATCGTCTGCTACCGTCCGAGTAGGTCGTTTGTGTTTTTGTTGGGTTTAACGTTGCGCTGACACACTTATAAATCCTTTAGCGACTTTCCAGTTTTGTTGGTGGAGGAATACTCCAGGTGCCCCTACGTGCATTATTTCACGAGCGAGCACCTGGGTAGAGCTACCGAACTTAATGTCTTCCTCACATGAAGAATTCAACACCCTGAGTGAGGCTCGAATCCATATCGGTGATGGGCTATTGGTTTGAAGTCATCGATCTAAACTACTCGGCCACGGAGACCCCATCCGGGTAGGTCGGACCTTTAAACCAACATGTAGATAAAATAGCATTTTGGTTATAAAGAAAGCACACAATTAACCGAAGTCATTCAGTTTAATATAATTCAAAGAGCTATAAAATGTATTTTATACCTTTTTGTTCAATGTTCAATTTCAGCTGTTACTTAATTATGAATTATTAAGTAAGATATATTTTCTTATCCGTTGACTTTTGTTTCGAAGTTATTCTGCAGATGTTCTATGAATAGTACGATGGCATAGCGAGGACATAGGAAATATTTTATATTTCCCGTGCGCAAGTGTTAGCTACCACGTGCAAATGTGGTAATTCACACGTGCGCGGGCGATAACTATCACGTGCGCAAGTGACAGCTATTACGTTCGCAAATATACTACCATGTGCGTATGTGATAGCTAACACGTGCGCATGTGTTAGCTGACCAATGAAAAAGATCTGCAATTTTTCTAAACGGATGTCTTTCATAAAGAAGTGTTATTTAGTAGATACCTGTAATTTACGAAGTAAGTGTTTCTTGTTTTTGAAAAAAGGCTGATATCTCGGTTAGTTTCGTCGGACATTTATCACGTTCGCACGTGTCAGCTAACAACAGTTACTGCGAACGTGATAGCTGTCACATGCGAACGTGTTAGCTAACGTAGTTATCACGTGCGCACGTGTTAATCAACACATTCGCACGTGGTAGCTAACATGTGCGAATGTGGTGCTAACACGTGCGCACGTGATAAATATAATGTTTCCTATGTCCCCTCTATGCCTCCGTAGTATACACTGTTCCAAGACTATTTTATTTCTCGTGGATGTAGTGTCCTTTAGTATTGACCTAGCACTCATGAATATTTCGTATTTTTCCGTAAATTTATTTTCAATGTCCAAACATAGATAGCGATACAAATATTACATATACAATTCTTAGTTGATACTATACTGTCGTATGTGCAGGTAGCTGAGCGGACAAAGCGTTTAGCTGCCAATATCAGGGTAGTGGGTTCGAGTTTTGTCCATACCTTTTCCCCCAAATTTTATTTGCAAACTTACCACTTTTTTGTCAAACGTATCGTGATATTTATGGTCCATTTATTAAAAGTTATCATATTATTATTCACCCGTTGTAAAAAAAGTGGACTATTAAAATATTCTAGACAAAAAGACAAATTACCTGTCACAAGCGTACTAGAAAATAAATACTTTAAGAGAAAATAATCAAACTTCATAAAAATAAAAACGGTAGCGATAAAATTACATTACTTTACTTTAAAGAAATGACCGTGGTAACATGAGTGGAAGTCAGACCCACCGTGACACTGATTAACTGTATAAAGTACAAATATTGCGTAAATTAACGAAAATGCTCGAAAAATATTGGCACAGATTAATGAGTGCAAAGTCAATATTTACGGACAATATATGATCAAATACCTTTCATCAAATGCAATATAAGCATTTCCACTGATTTACCCATCTCCACGAAAATAAAATGTACATATAATTTCTGCGGAACAGTTTTACTGCAACATTAATTGATAATAATTGTATGCATATTAACTAAATTTTAGAGATATAAAGAATATAGACATAGCCCATGTACCCTAAGCCTGTGAATCCAGTCTGACAATTTCTAACTTTTTTCTACCTGCAAATTGACAATATCAGAAACTCGATGAATGCCAATCAACACAAATTAGCACAAATTAAGTAGGATCTTCGCATAGATATTATGTATGATTTCTTCCGTTCAATCAGTGGGGAACACGCTTCGTGCATTCATGTATCCCGAGGCGATAACATCTGGCTGAAGTGACCGCACGCGATAATCTGTATAATGCATAGTCGTTTAGAAAGGAAGTCACGGGTAAGTACTTATTTGATTTAATATGTTTTAATTTTTAATAAACTGAATTTGACAGATTTTTTCTCAGTATGAAATCTTTTTGTAACACCGATCGATCAATGTTTTCACAACCCATCATTTAACTATTATTTCATTCATTCTTTCATCCAATAGTCGACAAGAATATCAGTCACCAAAAGTTGATGTTGCAACTGTTTGAAATAAAAAAATTATCGTGCAAAATCATTTGACAAATACCATTGGGGTTAAACGAGAGTAAAGTTGCAAGGACAAAAACAGCTACTGATAGAAGTTTTATTTCGTAGAAGCTAAGTAGCCAAGGCTAGCTTCTTTAAGAATGAATAAGGCGTCACGTACATTCATAAATTCATTCAATCAAATCTGGAATCTCGGGAAAGCATTTATGAAGTAAATAATTACGATCTTTTATCTTTAGAAAATGGGTAATCTAACTGACAAAATAACGCTTTTTCTAGACTAAAATGTAAGCGGTTGTGATGTGTATTATTTTTTCAAAGTATTATATCAAAAAAGGTTGGTTATAATAAAATTTCATATTATGTAGAATTTGATTATTAATCTGAAAGTGTTAAAGTGAATTTTATATTAACCTAAAAATACGGAAAAAAATACATACATATTCTAGATCTTTTGCATTACCAACTTTTAGTAACATGATCTTTGAAACCGATAAAGCGGGACAGCTTTACCTATCATAAAAGTAAATATAACAAATAATCCAATTCGACGATTTCAGTACTAAATGTTGTTGTTGTAGTAACACGGGGTTGGTGGTCGGGAGAATCGATAACTAATAGCTTTGGTCATTATAATTTTATCTGATGCATTTACAGACGGACGGTTTACTAAACGATGTACATGAATGAAGTTTAGATTAATATTAAAATGAAATGCGGAACAAGTCGAATATGTGTGTATATATATATATATATATATATATATATATATATATATATATATATATATATATATATATATATATATAATACTTTATTTATTGTCAAATAAAAGTTATATTTAGTAATATGAATATGGTATCTAACATATTAAGAAAGCGTTACATATTATACATCTAACAAAAACATTTACTTTCAGGACCATACATGTACAAAAAATAAGTAATTGCTCAACTAAGTCTGTTATTTTAAATATGCGCCACCGATCGATTTTCAACGGACCATTATGAAATTTTCACAAATTAAAGTTGATGATATTTCCGACTGACCGGTATTTTTTCAGTTCTCTGTTATTCTCTATTTTGCAGCTGAAAAATCTTCAAATATGACCACAAACGTCTTTTTATTTCAGCAGGGCGCAAAATGATGTACTTAACAATTTTTCTAAGTAGCGGTTCTATATACAATAAAAATACGGCCAAAATTCTTTGTTTTCAAGGTTGTGTTAAAATTATCTCTCCAATCAGGAAGGTCTAATACGTTGTACCAGTTGTTCCAGCTCCAATGATATATGATTTGTCAAGTTTAATTAGACGTCACATTGGAGGCAAACGATTTTGAACGCAAAACACGTAAAACTGAAGTCGAGTTTCACCCAAAATTTTGCGTAAAGACGCCTGTATTTAAGAAACTGCCCGATAGTTTTTGAACAATTTTGAAAAAGCGTACACAATGTCATTCGCTATCGATTCCAAATATAAAAAAAGAAGAAAAATGGGAGGTCACCGTTTTAGATTTCGCTCTATTTACCATTGCGCTTCCCCTACCCCAGTAAAAATAATGGTACCTTAAGTGTTTTTTTTCGTGAAATTTGGGCCAGTATCTTTACTGTTCGCTATTCACTCAGTATATGCAACTCTATAACAAGTCCATTACGATTACTTATTACTGTTAATTTTAAGGCTTGGTAATAGTATGTGCTTATTCCTCCGTCTGTCATAAGATTTATGACATAAGTGTAAAAATCATAAAAACTAATCCCCGAGAGAAAGAAAAAAGACGATATAAAGACAGGAGAAAGAAAGTGCTATGTATATATTACGACGCCAAAACCATAAAAAATATCTATCACTTATAGTAAGTGGGTAACATATTTTTATGACCCAGCTTGAAACAACACTGGCCGGATATTTCTTATCCCCAGGCAATATTGTAATACACAATGAAATTTAAAGGGTGATTAAACATTTAACACAATTAAATTATTTTATTTTTAGTGTAACTATATGCAATCTTGGGGCTAAAATAAATAGAAGAAATAACGGAATTTTTAAACGAATAATTAAAAAAGGCACTGGCCTCCAGATCGTCCGGCAAGAACAAATATATATATTTTAGATATCTGGAAATTAATGGTGTATATGCTACGTATACTGACAGACTATATGTTACGGAAACATATGAGAATTAGATGTTTTAACTACTTTTTACGATGAAATTTGTATATTTAACGCGCATTGAATACTAAACCCTCCATAGGTTACTGGTAACGACAGCGGAAATCTTCTTTATTGCCGCGGCGGTCGGGGTTCGATTCCCAGCGCGATCATAGTTTTTCTATATAAGACATGTTTAAAGTTGACAAAAAAAAAATTCCTATTTGAATTGTCATAATGTGACCAAATTTCAGCTGTTTTCGGTGCTTCCGAGGGATCTACTTTCCAGATTTTATTTGAAAGATATCCTTGATGAATTGATAATTCACCTTTTTAATCGAACATCCTTTCAATATTTTATTCTGTATTCATAAATAACAGCTGTCATTTGTAGATTTTTAGCGTCAAGTATATTCTGTGCATTTAAGGGTTATTAATTAAGGAATATTAAAGCCGGTTTGCCTAGGGTCTATATATTTGGAAAAAAAAAACAGAACAATAAACATCTCGCGGGAAGGTCTATCTTTGCATGTCCACCGTTTTTTCTGTTACTCTAGCCAGGCCTGCTCACGTGCACGGATATACATGCGCTGGTGCAAAACCAATCATTTTGAAAACAAAGTGGTCCTTTGTTAGGAATGAAATCGAGTATGTCTGTAAATTCGATCTTCAAACATTCAATCAAACTAGTACCTTTTATTTCATTTTACCACAGATTAGACATCTATACACTGTCACATAATTGTTAATATTATCGAATATTCGCCAATTCTAATACGAAATAATGTAAATTATATTGATGCTCTAATATTTTTTATTATATTTCAGTTAGGTTAATCTATGAAATTTGGATCATTTTAAATCCAGATTAACAGTTAGTTTCCTATTTTTATACTTTAATACAGGACTACTGAATTAAAACCCGAGATGCATTATGTTTATTTTAACATGAAGAGATGAGACGTTTATGATGAATATTTTACTGGTCTACGATAAATCTCAGCGAGAATATTATACTGACAGCGGGATTGGAAATTCTGGAAACTCTTCAGATTGTCTGACCAAAAAATTAAAACGTTTAGTGGCAAATATATCGTTCAGAACTTGTTCAATCACAAAGTTCAAAGAGATGTTTCAAGTTAATTAAAAAGGCTTAACAACGCGACTGTTATGTCACTTTCATATATTTTATCAAAACTATACAAAAGAATGATTGTGCATATTGAATAAGTTCTAACACGGAGGATAGCGTAATGGCGGACAGGTTATATAACACTAATTTAGCATAATAACGGCGGACAGTTTATGGGACACTAGTTTTTCGAAATAAATGGCCACGGAGGTTTACGTTAAAGCTAGTTTTGGTTTGAATTATACTGTGGATGTAGTTTTGACATTTTGGAAGAAATAAAATGGAGAAGTGTTATTTAACTCCCATTACTGCACTTTATGGGCTTTTTTGTAGTTTTGTAACAGGTAAAATCTCTCTTGAAAAAATTCTCTCCCGAACTTATGTCATTACTGTATGTCAGTTTGAAGACAATCCTTCAAAATGAGGGGAGGATTGGCCTGACAACGTGTGACGGCACTATGAACACCATGCATTTTATATTAAATATAATTTAGGAGATAGATTTTAACGTAATATAACCATAAAATGCAAATGAAACACTGTAGATAATTTGTATTAAATATCAACAGGCACATTTAATGATATCTAATTTCTTTTCGCGACGAAATGAGTATGGTGCCATTGACAAATGATGTCGTCATCCCTGCCAATATGTCATTTTATTCGTCATAATTTTCACATCATTTCATAGATATAATTATCGGTATCTATGAATTGCAAGAGTCCATTTTTATAACTTTTAATACGTGCATTTTTTATTTCAGGTTGACACAAAAGATTTTTTTAGTAAACTCCAACTGGAATCACAAAACGGGACGACCATTTATTTTCACGATAGAAAATATGCTTAGTTTGATCAACAGATGCAGACAGACAGCCCAGATGAGCCATTCGTTCTCAGTGACATTCGTAACAACAGATAAAAGCTTATACTCATTGAGATCAGGAAACTGAATATTTCTATGTGGTGCATCATTTGCAACCTGCTTTCATACCGAGTTCCAACAAAAAAGCAACATGCGTCTTTTCAAAGCGCTCGTTTTGAATACATCTTCGGACAATAGAAGGGGTGTACTGCTCTTCTTAGCAGACGGCAAATCGAAAAGCCTACGAAAACATGTACAAACAGTAATAAAAAAAGTGATACTCAACTGATTTGTTGAGTCAATGGCGCAGAATTAAATGTGCGAATTGCTAGTTTTTC
The DNA here is from genome assembly GCF_021730395.1 of Mercenaria mercenaria. Taxonomy (NCBI): domain Eukaryota; kingdom Metazoa; phylum Mollusca; class Bivalvia; order Venerida; family Veneridae; genus Mercenaria; species Mercenaria mercenaria. The sequence continues at coordinate 120,207,589 of NC_069361.1, read as the reverse complement.
AATTCGAAATGCAGATAGGAAATGCTTGATGTTATTGATTACTCAAATGTTCTGCTTATTTTATTGGAACAAGAAATGAAAATAATTCATAATTGTATGAAAAACTGTTTTAAAAAGGATCTAAGTTGAATAAAATGTTAATTTAATCTGACATGTCTTCAAATAATAATATGACATTTTTTCTCATACCCTGTCTTTGTCTTGCTTTTTTCTAACATAACGTATTCTGCTGTAGGTATGTTTAACCTTCATTTTATATCATCTTTCAGTGTGTGCCCATATACGAAATCAGTTCTGAATCACATAAAAGAAAAATACGGGATTTGTATTCTACACATAGTGCATATATGACATAAGTCTGGTAAGGAGAGGACAACCGTAAGCTGATATAGCTTTCTGTCCAGTTCCTTAATTAATTGTTCTGTAAATGTTTCATGTATTACTGAAATAAAATATGTTTAAACTAAAAGTCTGGTAAACGTATCTTTTAGAAATACTGGTCCGTGAATTCCCCGAATACGAAAAACAAATTCAGTCTGAAAGTGACACAAATATGGGATCTGTATAGTATGTATATCTTGCATAAACGGGAAAAACCTGTCCCTATATATCAAAATCTACAGGTCCGTATATCCCCGTATATCAGATTCAAATATATTCCGTATATGATACAAGTACGGGATCCGTATATTGCATATACCATGCATATACGGGACTAGTCCGTAGCCCGTATATCAAAAAGTACGGTTTCGTATATTCCCCGTATATGACAAAAGTACGGGATCCGTATACTAAATATATCATGCGTATACGTAAAAAATCCGAAGCCCGTATATTAGAAAATACAGGTCCGTATATGCCCCGTATATCAGATGCAATCACAGTCCGTATATGACAAAAATAAGGGATCCGTATACTACGTTTATCCGGAATATACATTGCTGTCATTCTTTTTCACGTTGTGAAAGTAGTAGCTTAGCTAACAACAAACGGGAAAATATTTCTCCAAAAGTCTACAAAAATCCTTACCAGTTACTTATATGTAACAACTCACCTAAAACCCAAGGTACTATCCATGTTGTACCAATGAAAAGTGGTCTCTTTTTTCCCTAAGAGCAATAAACAAAATACAAAATTAATAAAAAAGGAAGTAAAGAAAATTTATTGTAAGTGAACAAAAAAGACCTGCCGAATATAAGTAAGAGAATCGCAATTGACCCCTTGACCCCATGGCCATTGCTTTGATGCGAGCCATCCAAAACAAGTGCTCTCCACAGTACTCTCCACGTGTACTGTACCTGAAATTAGAACAACCTCACGTGCCTACTTTTTAAAAGCCTAAAAGGTCAAATATAGCCACTTTCCAGGTATAATGGTGGAGGAATACCCAATGTGATCCATCAGTGTATTATTCCACCAAATTTCCGTAAGTCAGCATAATGGCTTTCTAACATGGATAATTCAACACCCCGAGTGAGGCTCGAACCTACACCAGTGAGGGGCAAATGATTCAGAGTCAGCGACTTCAACCATCTGTCCGGACATGTCCGGAGATGTCCCTTATAAAAGTCAGTGAAATGGCAATAAAAGGAGTGGTATTAGGGTTGTTACCGAGAGACCGATAACAGAGCAGTCTGACTCAAGCGCCATTGTCATAGTGGCTACGGGTAACTGAAACCAGATTTAGACAGCATTGAAATGATCAGCACAAGCATCACCATCAACATCCAAGGTAGAGGTATTCGTGTGAAAAATAAGAATGCTATTTAAAAATCCAGTTGTATATGAATTTCAATGTTTATATATTATTGGCTATACAGTAAGTTCCCACAGAATTTGTGGAAACATCTAGAAAACGCATTTATTGCAAAGCTTTTTATTTGTAATACATTATTTTTAGCTCACCTGAGCACAAAGTGCTCAGGGTGAGGTATTGTGATCGCTCACCGGCCGACGTCCGTCCGTCCGTCGTCCATCTGTGCGTCCGTCCGTCCGTCCACACTTTCCTTTAAACAACATCTCCTCCTAAACCAACAGGTCAATTTTGATGAAACTTCAGAGTGTTGTTCCTTGGATGGTCTTCTTTAACAAGTGTTCAAAGAATTGAATTCCATACAGAATTCTGGTTGCCATGGCAACCAAAAGGAAAAACTTTAAAAATCATCTTCTCAAAAACCAGAAGCCCTAGAGCTTAGATATTTGGTGTGAGCATTGCCTAGTAGACCTCTACCGACTTTTTTCAAATCATGACCCCAGGATCAAAAGTGACTTGACCAGGGGTCACTTGATTTTACATAGGAAAATCTTAAAAAATATTCTTCTCAAAAACCAGAAACCCTAGAGCTTAGATATTTTACATGTAGCATTGCCTAGTGGACCTCTACTAAAAGTGTTTAAATCATGACCCCGGGGTCAAAATTGACTTCGCCCCAGGGGTCACTTTATTTTACATAGGAAAATCTTTAAAAAAAGTCTAAAAATAAACCAGAAGGTCTAGAGCTTAGATATTTGACATGTAGCATTGCCTAGTGGACCTCTACAAAATTTGTTCAAATCATGACCCCGGGGTTAAAATTGACCTCGCCCCAGGGGTCACTTGATTTTACATAGGCAAATTTTCAAAATTTTTCTAAAAATAAACCAGAAGGCCTAGAGCTTAGATATTTGACAAGTAGCATTACCTAGTGTACTCTACAAAATTTGTTCAAATCATGACCCCCGGGGTCAAAATTGACCCAAGCCCAGGGGTCACTTGATTTTACATAGGAAAATATTCAAAAAAAATCTGAAAATAAACCAGAAGGCCTAGATCTTAGATATTTGATATGTAGCATTGCCTAGTAGACTTCTACAAAATTTGTTCAAATCATGACCCCCGGGGTCAAAATTGACCCAAGCCCAGGGGTCACTTGATTTTACATAGGAAAATATTCAAAAAAATTCTGAAAATAAACCAGAAGGCCTAGATCTTAGATATTTGATATGTAGCATTGCCTAGTAGACTTCTACAAAATTTGTTCAAATCATGACCCCCGGGGTCAAATTGACCCCGCCCCATGGGATTACTTGATTGTACATAGAAAAATCTTCAAAATAAACCAGAAGGCCTAGAGCTTAGATATTTCATATGTAGCATTGCCTAGTTGACCTCTACAAAATTTGTTCAAATCATGACCTCCGGGGTCAAATTGACCCCACCCCATTGGGTTATTTGTTTAGCTTTAGCAAAGAATTTTTTCAAGAAAGCAATTAAACTCAGGTGAGCGATATAGGGCCATCATGGCCCTCTTGTTTTTATATATATCGCCTGTCCATATTTTTTCTGTAATGCCCGTCTATATTTCATTACATATTTACTGGGCTAATAGGGACAAATATATAAAATGAAAATTAATTTCGGATGTCATGTTATGTAACACTACTGGATGGCTTGCCAGTCAATAGTCAAAACCTTTGGTCGTAAATCCGATCCCGGGCAATAGTTTTAACTATTAACCGGTAGCTGATACATGCAGTGCACCACATCGGGACTCAATAGTTTTAAGTACTTACTGGCGAACAGGTCATTCAATGATTGTAAACTATTGGTACGCGTTCCTTCAAAGTTGGGCAATAGTTTTTATTGACATGCAAGCAATTTCATAAATGATACCATGCAGGTAGTTTTTTTTTATTAATTTCACGAGGGCGCAGTCTGAATGAATTATTTCGAACGGCGTATAACCGCCCGAGTGTATAAATAGTGTTGAAACTATGTTTCCTATAAATTATTTCGATTTTAATATGAATTTCAATGTAAAATTTAGATCAAATATGATTCTTCGCGCATACATGGCGCCAACTGTTAAGTCGTCACGCTCCTTTGTTTATGCACGCCAAGACCGGAAATGGTAATAAAGCTTGCGGAAGAGTTCAGTTTGGACGCAAAAGATGGCGAATTATTCTACATGGCGCTTAATATCACGTCGACGTGACGTCAACATTATATTGTTGTAACGATTAGAGCATTGTTAGTCATATTAAAACTACTGTTTTATATTAAGGCATATTAGAATCGAAATAATTTATAGCAAAAGAGTGCTTTATTTCTATTTATACACTTGCGAGGTAATACGTCGTCCGAAATAATTTCACTCGGGCTGCGCATTCGTAAAATTATTACATATATATGTATAACAGCTCATCGTGCATAAATAAGTGTTAAAACACTCTTTTACCATAAAGTATTTCTTAAATGAAAAGCGATGTAAAGTCTACGTTAATGTCCACGTTGACGTCATATCCTTTTGAATTATCAGTTTTGGGGCCGTAATACGTTTACGCTTTGCCACCGAACGCGCATATATAAGAAAGGTGTTATTACAGCACGTGAGCGCGAGAATTTCTGTTTTCTCTCCTGTTAAACACCCCCGAAAGATGACAATAACAGTTTTATGCTAGAATGAGAAACAAGTATCACATGTCATACAGGTTTCTGAGGACGGCAAGATACATGTTAATCTAAAACTAAGGGATAAGAGTGTTGTAATATTCCATGGCCAAGCGCAATCGTATTACGGCCCAAAACGAATAATTTAAAAGGAAATGACGTCATAGTGAAAAAACAACAATGCAGACATTACCGCGCATTTCATTGAAATTTAATGACGTTGATGGACAATATATTCTAATATGCTTTTCTCAGTTAAAATACTCTTACGCTAAAATGAATCACGTTAATGTGCGGTGGCGTCATTTTGTGTGTTGCAACCAAAAGTAGCGCTTCTATATTTTATCTACTCTTTCGGATTAAATGCATATTTCAATCGAAATAATTTATAGCAAAAGAGTGTTTTAACACTATTTAAGCACTCTAGCGGTAATACGTCGTACAAATAATTTCACTCTGGCTATACCCTCGTGAAATTATTACGCCCGACATATAACCGCCAATCGTGCATAAATAGTGTTGAAGCACTCTTTTGCTATAAATTATTTCTTATGTCATTTACTTGGTTTATACACGTTTTATGCTATAATAGCGTTAGCGCTTTTTTTTTTCGTGTTATAGCATCTTCAGAATCCCTCAAGATTGGTTGGTTCCCTCACCCTTTCCCTACATTATCGAATAGTTTTGTCTCATATCCCAGTTGTCAAGTACAGTAATCTAATGTCATGTCATTATATTTTAGGCAATCACATTGTGACTCTCGCCATAAATGATATATGCCAGTGCTGAACGTTTTCTGCATCAGCGTATATCTTTTGAAACTTAACATTTCTTTAACAAAAATAAAAGAATCATCTGGATAAATCTTTACATGCTTTGGAAGTCTGAAAACGATCAGGGCCAGGGTTGAGATTTTAAAGTTTGTAAAACAATAAATGGTCTTACTAATTGGCTGACACATTTCGTCTTGTATTGAATTATGGACACAGTTACCTGCATGAAAATAATAATATAATATCCTAAATAAATATCTTCTTGTATTGAATTATGGACACATGCAAATGCATGAAAAACATGATATAATATCCTAAACAATCGGATACAAACAATAGACACTATTGCTTAAAAGTGTCCAAATTAATCACTGCACTCTCTCTGCTATGTATGTATGTATGTATATGAACACCTCTCCAAATGAAAACCAATACATTGTATACTAAACCGTTAAATACAAACAACAACATCTATTAGATATCAAAAATTTGCTTCACGGCGTAAAAAACGGTCATTGCGATATTTGTGATGAAGTTTACAATAACCTGCTACCGAACATCGCCGCAAAAGTTTTATCCTGCGCCAAACATCGCCTTTTATCGTGCATATGGTGTATTTCAAAGTTCACTAAAACACCGATATAGAATTTGTAATTTGGAAGGATGACAGAGCAAATGTTGATATATATAGTCCAAAATGATATTGGCTTTGTTTTGCAATATTTTCAAATAAATGTGACTACAAACTTTATAATTGCTGAAATTTGCGTAAACTTTAACATTTAATATCGCCTTTTTAGCTTAAAATTTGCATCTTTTTTTAGGATTTTAAATCGGCTTTTGAAACTTCATTTATTACGTGGTAAGACTAGTAAGATGATTTTACTGGTTATTTGTTTTTATAGACCGAAACAAGGAGCAAACTAACACCACTAAAGTTTCAAAATTAATGTATCGATCCAACGCCGAACATAGCATCCTGCGCCGAACATATCCGGTTACCTAGTGTGAATATGAGACCGATGATGACCCAATCTGCAAAATCACCTCCCAACTTATCTGCCTCTTATCAGCAATAAATTTAACTGAAAATACCGTTTTCATTATCAGCGATTATGTAATTGTAATTAACGGAAGTGCAATTAGCACAGCAGGGATTCCCGCTAGACCATGAAAAGTGTGTGCAATGGAATTGAAAGAAATTGATTTTCCTTCAGTGAATGTAGAAGGAATTATGATGATAAATAGATAATAATATAAAATAATGATTAAGGAAAAAATATGAATAAACCAAAGGTTAGGTTAGAATTCGATAATTCGATTTTATCTGCATACAATATCTGAAATTATCCTAATAATGAAAACGGTATTTGCAGCTAAATTTATCTTATATTTATATAAATTTCTTGCAATAAAGGTAAATAATAAACGTCATAAACATGCAATCTTTGTAACAAGAATTTAACATAATGAAATAGAATCAAAAATATGTAGTGTAATCTATATATTGATTTTTTGTTTCAGTAATAAATAACATAGAGTAATGCTCCATTTTATAATACTAAAAATGCACAAGGCTTGTTTTGTCTAGAATATAAATATTACAATATTCAGAAAGCAGTAAAACAATTAGGTTTGTAAATGTCACGTTTTTCTTCAAAATTCAATTTCAGTTTGCGCACATCTCAAGCAAATGATCAACCATAAGATTATGATTTAGATTCAGTATAAATGAAATTGACAAGACTGATCTGAATTTATTTTCAATAATTATAAGACAGAAACCAGAAAACACTCAAGCCATTCTCGACTTGCTTCTCTTACTAAATGAATGGTCAGTATATAAGATCATTTTTAGCCAAAATCTGGAGGTCAGTTCCTTTAATATGGCGTGCTGGTACCTTTACAGTTTGGACGAGTCGGATATATGATAGGATATGAGAAATGGCGCCCTCGGTAATTAGAATGATAAAATCTCTTTAAAAATTCAAAACCAATTTATAAAGTTATTTGTACGACTGAGATCTTCAAAATACTCGAGGTCAACGATTTTTACGGTTTTCACACAAGGTTTGTACATTACATACTCGCTTCTCATTGTGAGCCGGACCTTTTGTCAAGCTAAAATTTTGCTGATTCGACAGGAGTACTAAAATATACACTTTCAGAAACAAAAACAAAGATAGCTTGACACAAGGCCCGGCACATAATTATGGCATTTCCACTTTTCTTCGCAATTTTGGTCGTACTTTCTTTTGAGAGAAGCTCATCAAAATGATACCCGGGAGTTTGTTTTAATCATGAGGCTGATAACTTGAAGTTGTTTTCTATAAGAAAATCTAATGTTTAGAGCCAAATTTAATGCAGATGTGAAACTGAAAGTAAACATTCTGCTGATCACTTACATGTTTTACTGGAGAATAAACTGTAGATCTATTCCCGTTGATTTTGTTGAAGTGGCTTTTTTTATAGAAAATAATGTCAAATTAGACATTTGTTCAGAGAGTTCACTGTTGTTGTTTTCGTAAATATAACTCATGTGCAACGCAACTTGTAAATAATTGATTTTTGTAACACTTATGACCCTCTGTGACGCAATCGGTACGCACAATGGTTCATGGTATTTTTTTTTTGCTTGGTGTCAGTGGTATGCGAGATTGATTGCCGACGAATTCCGTAAATCCTTGTTCTGTCAATATAGAACGTACTATTTTGATGATGAACATTTTTAATGGTTGAATTTCAAACCATATTTACAATTTTTAGCCAGAGTTCAAATATTTTAAACTATTTGACCACGTTATTTCTATATCAAAATAGAATCTAGACAAATTATACATTTACAGTATGTCCGTGATAAGTTATACACGTGTGTCTGTGTACTTCTTTTATCTAACGATGATGTTCACGTGTGAAAATTCGTAAGTCAACATCTCAAAACTCAAATACAGAGATGTTTTAAGAATTGTCAACTTCTGATTCAATCATTTACTTTATCATCCCTTCAGCTGTATAGTTGTGTGGTAGCAAAATGCTCCTGATGGAGACTTCGTGTAAGCACACAATTACTTAGCACTTAACCTAACTTTCGGTAAGTGCTTATCTGTGAAGTTTTGAATCAATGTTATATAATGTTTCACATTTTTGCTTGACCGTGTCACTGTTACATTAAAATGCTTCAACATAAAATGAAACATACCTATCTATGCTGAAAGTAATTATAAAGTTTCTTCATTGAATAAGACAACGAAATGTACAATGAATAGAAAATACATAAATTGAAATATGATTTTGGCTAAAAAATATTTTCTCATCAATTTTAAAATTCTCCGTTTCATCTTACGAGCAGAGAATATAAATAAACTCAACCCGTTTAGGGTTAAAGTAGCAATATTAACATCCGCCCTATTCTGTTCCATTGAAAAAAATTGGTATCTACTATTACTTACATTGATTACATGAATGCAAAAATGACACGATCGGACACGATCGAACCAAAATGTACTGAATGAGGACTTGTAAACCAAAAGATATGTAATTTAACATTCTCAGTATGGCATTAAGGACCAATCACAAAAAAGCCTTAAACATAAAAGAAATATACAGTACAACCTTTCCAGAGTGGCCCTCTCTTAAGCAAAACATCTCTTTAACAGCATTTTCAAAATTTCGCTATGCTGAAATATACTATTAATTTTACCTCTCCAGAACAACAACCTCTACATAACAGTCAAATTTGTATCTCCCAAAGGGTGTTGCTCTACAGAGGTTGCACTGTACATGTGAATCATATATAATATCTCGGCGCCTTCCCTGCATTGGCACTGCACTTTATATGGAATCACGGAGGTGACGTCATCGTAAAAAATGACTTACAATCGACGTACATCCGCCACAAATTGGGTAAATTCTTTCTTTTTAAAAAGAACCGCACTCCTTATAGAAAGCTGTAGGTTTTAACAAAAAAAAAAAAAACACTCTTGAATCTTCATTAAATATAATATTTATAATATCCCGTCGTTTATATGACTGAAAAATGTTTGAAAAAGACGTTAAACCCGAACACACACACAATATTTATAATAGGAAAAGAACAAGTTACGGGGAAAAAAGATAAAAGGAACCTGTATGTTTGTATCGGTAAACCGGTATAAATAAAAAAAGATGTGTTTTTCTACTATTTGTGAATAAAAATACTAATGTAGACAACGCTATCCACACTACGGAAATGATTGCAAGTTTAGCTCTTCTACATGCGAGAGCTAAAGTTGTTTAACCTTTAATTGCGTTTAAAGTCATAGATATTAAACAACAACAGAAAGGTAGTTCTGTGTGTTATGACCATTATAATGTTGGGTATTTCTGATTTGGGTATTTCCTTTCATTATTTATATAATTAATAACGTCATAAAAGTGCCAGTACTATGTGACGTCTTCGGAGTGCCCGCTATTTCAGACAAGGTTTTTTCCTAGGGAAAGACAGGAAAATCTATCCCTGGCACGTGCTTGGAAAAATGTATACTTTCCCTGCAAGGTAGACAGAAATTAAATCATCAGCATTTAATTGAAATCTGATTGGAAAAATTGCACATATTAACCATAGGGTTAGGAATCTGGTTAATGCCACATTTCGTGTGTGACCCTTTGAGGACACGACGCAAGACATTGCAACGTGACGGACGACAATGTGCAACGATACACGACATTTTAACATTTGAATGTCTCATTGTCGCGCTAGATTTTTGGTTAAAAATACTGCAGTAAAAACTGAGTGTCGTTGTTCATTGTCGTGTTGTGTCTGGCGTTGAGTGTTGTGTGTCATGTCGTGTGTCGCGTTGAGTTGTCGTGTGTAACACTAAGAAAGCGACACACGACATTCAACGCTACATCCGCCAATGTACAACGACACTCGACATTATGTCGTGCAAATGTCGCTGAATTGTCGCATGTCGAGGTAATTTATTGAGGGCCCAACACGACATTCAACGGTAGACACGACAACGAGCAACGACACACGACAGTCTATCGCGCAAATGTCGTGAAATTGTAGCATGTCGAGGTAACTATTGAAGGCGACACACGACAATTAACGCAACACTCGATGTGACTCACGACAAAGCAACGCGACGGATGACAATGACAACGACACACGACATTTCAAATTTTGAATGTCTTATTGTAACTCTAGGTTTTGGCAAAAACTGTTGCAGAAAAATAAAATTGATTGTCGTTGATCATTGTCGAGTATCGTGTCGTGTGTCGCGTTGAATATCGTGTGTTGTTTCGTGTTGATTGTCGTGTTTCACCCTAAGAACACTAAGAAAATGTACTATAAAAAAGATATCAAACTGAAGTTTTTTTAATAAGTAGTTGGAAATATTGTCTAATCGAATATGAATAACAATTTTCTTCACCGACGGGCCCACTGTCGGGAACATTTGCTAAAATTTGCAATTTTTGGCTTAAAATATTAGCCGCAAAATAAGGCAAAATTGCTTATAAAATATATCTACTTTGGGTAAATAACTGCAAATAAAAAAATGTTGATAGAAAATGACAAAATCTGAAAATTTCTTTAAAAAAGACTACATTTTTTAAACCGTCTGTATGTAATCTAGGATAAAAGCTGTATTTCCGTTCTTTTCCGTACGAGAAAAGTGCATATTTTTCATTAAGTTCAAATAATTGTAGAATGTTCCAACAATAGACACTTAGTGAAATAAGTTTTATAAATTAAATCTTAACATTGTCTAAACAGATATTTAATTTGTTCATTTTTACCACCGGCGGTTGCGTAGGAGGACCGTCTCAAAATATATCATTTTTCGTGTAAAAATGCATACTTCTTCATATATCAGATAGAGGGTTGGGCCTTGTCAGAGGAGTCATATTTTCATAACCTGATGTCAGAATTCAATAAATGATACCATGATGCAAAGAACAAGCCAGTGTCTAGAGGAAACAGGCCACGTCAGATTCGAACCTGGTTGGCTAGGGATCAAGGTCATAGGTCAAAGTCCGGTACTATTCTCAATATATGAACTTTTCAGAGCAGTTAAGGCAGTCCTGAAAACTCAAGCACTACTTTCACTGAGTTCAATGACACCATTTGAGCGATTCTCAAGGCTACTCGGGTCGGGCCAGCTTAGTCTTGGCCAGTACCCTACTACATGTAACAAGTTTGGTCATTTTCTGATAACTGTCCTGAGATCTGATGGATTCATATGGACTAGTATGTAGCTTAAATGCAAAGTTAAGACATCTACAAACATATTCATATATAGTAAAGGTAAGTACCTAGGGTGTAAAGACTCGAACAAGGGTCGAAGTCTAATATAGTGTCATTATTAGCTGAAATTCAGTATAAATTACAATACCGTACCTCAATGTATTAACTCCCCTGACACCTATGGCTCAGCCAGGATTTTGAACATGGTCTTAATCTGTAGCCAGGACCCGTACCTAGTAGACCATAAAAAAGTGGTACAAGTTTAGGTCAAAAGGGACCAAACTAGGTCAAAAACTTTCCAGACATGGTCAAAAAAGCCGTTTCGAACCCTATCTTGTAGTCGTATATGACCTGCCCTAACCTCAAGGCCTACTCCTACTTAATACTTAAACATGTTCTTAAACGATAGCAAGGACTCCCGCCTACATGAAAATGTATGATATAGGTATTTCACTTTTGAAAACGGGCTTGAACCCTGTCAAAAACCTATAAGATATGTTCAAAATAGGAACTAAGAAGACCAAATGTTGACCTAACATGTGCCGCCCCGACCCCTAAGATCATCCAAGGTACTTGCATGTGGTCTCATTTCATATCTAGGACCTATGCCTACACGACCATGATAAAACACGGGTATGTATGTATGTACATGTTTGTAAGTTGGCAATTACTTGCGGAGGAAAGGTTTGTTCTAGTACAGAATCCAGGAACACAGGTTAGGTTAACTACCCACCGTTACATGACTGAAATACGGTTGAAAAACGGCACTTAACCCAAAACCAAAACAAATCTATAGAGATTATTCAAACTGAGCCCCTGTGGTAATAATAGGCCTAGCCCCGGGGATCACAAGTTTTACAAAGACTTGCGTTAGGAAAAAAATAAAATCTTTTCTAAAACCACAGTACGTAGTCCTTTGACTTTAGGTATGTAGCATTGTCTTGTGTTCCTCTAATAACATTGTTCAAATTATAACCATGGGATGCAAAATGGCCCTGTCCTAGTGTGGTGGTGGTTGAGGAGGGTGTTCTGAAGTTTTTCATAGACTTGCGTAGGAAAACAAACTTTAAAAATCTTCTTGCCTTAAACTGCAAGGCCTAGGCATTTGAAATTTGGTGCATTGCATTGTGGTTCTGTGCCAATATTATGCCCATGTGGTGAAAAAAAAGCCCTGCCTTTGGGTCCGAAACAATCTGACTAAAGTACATCTCCTATTACGCTACGCATAGGATCTGAAAACGACCTATTCATTGCCTCGTTCTGACGGCTCTTTCGCTAGCCAATCAGAGCCTAGCTTACAACATCTTGCAAATCTACATGTAGCATTGACTTTTGCTATTTACAATTCTTATGTCGTAATGTATTAGATAGCCGGTTAGCTCAGTCGGTAGGCCACTTGCTTTGAAAGCGAGGGGTCCCGGGTTCGAGTCCTGGAATAACCGCATATTTTTCTTATCCTTTGACAATCGAACAAGTCGTCTGATTGGATAACATAAAAATAGCAATAATGGAAATCCAAAATATACAGAAGACGAATGTGAAAAGGTCGTTCTCAGATCTTCGTTTAGAAGATCAAGTACTTTAGTCAGATTGGGTCCGAAATTTTACATAGACATATAGGGAGAGAAAAAACATTGACATTTGGTATGTGGCATTGCCAAGCCGATCTATGACAAGATTTTTCAAATTATGCCCTTGAGTGAAAACACGCCCCGCCCTAGGGGTAACTTGTTATATGAGTTATATAGGAATAAATACTACAAAAATTATCAGATTATAGTTCTTTTTAATTATAGTTATCTGATGACCACAAACGATTAGAAGTCACTTGACTGTGACCTTGACCTACTTTCTGTTTTTTAAGGTACAGCCCTGAAATTTGAATGACATGTATAGTTTTGCACACCAATCTTAAAATTGACTTTGAGTGTCCATGAATGTGACCTACTTTCTATCAGTGTCACATTTTAAGCATATGCTCATGTTACTCAGGTGAGCGATTTAATGTTATCATGTCCTCTTGTTTAACACACAGCCTTGAAATGGAGATTAGGATATATACAATTTTCCACACCGATCATAAAACCGACTTTCAGTTATCATGAATATGATCTACTGACCTAAATTGCGGGCTACCAGGGGGTACTTTTCCTTAAATGCATTTAGTGCCATCTTTAATGACACGTCAAGATTCTATATGCCCGTTTTGAAAAATATGTGTTATGTGATTGGGCCTGCATCTTTCGGTCTGTCTTTCGTCAGAAGTTGTGTCAAGAGCATAAATTACTTGCAGTTATTTATATTAAATTTGACATATAGATAGATGGCGGTGATACAATGTTCAGACAGCTAAGGTCAAAAATTAACCTAATTTAATATGGCAAGGCTGATGAATAGTCGACCGTTGCTGTCCTCTGACAGGTTTTGTTGAGGAAATCTTATAACCACACCACAGAATTATGTAACCGAAGATATTATTGTGTGCCTCCAATTAAGGGAAATACTTTGCATACATCAACATGAATTATTTTTCTAAAGAAAGTGGCTTTCTTGTGGACTAAATATTTGTCAATCATTTTATGGTAGCATGTGTAATAAAATGTTTGACATCATTCCTGTTTCTCCTTTTCCCCTTACCGATACACAAATAAAATCACATTAAAAGTTTAAATAAATATATTGTTATTTGAATATGGCGTGTAATGTGTTGCAATATTATATCTTCTATAATTATTGTCCATCTTTATATATTTATTCAATATCTTAAAATATTTATTGTAAAAAAAATTGTTTTCAATGTTTTCATATTTTTTTCTATGTTTTGAAATAATTATTGTAAAACTAAAAAAAGTCTGCAATGCGACAAAATATTTATTCAATGTTTTCAATTGATTTATTCGATCCTAATTGCAAAATAAAAATAATTATTTTATATCACAAAATATTTATTCTAAAATTTAATATTTTTATTCAATCCTACAAAATTTTTGTTCGATGCAACAGTAATAATTTTTTGTAAAACGTATATATTTATTGTATCTGCATAAAATATTTGTTCGAAAGAATTCTGGCTAAATTGCTATATTGCGGCCAATCTGCGGAAGACTGTGGTGCACTTTATTAATATGCCCGTTTTGGAAAAAATGGACGTATTAGCCTATGTGCTGGTGCGTGCGTCCGTCTATTCGTCCGTCTGTCTGTCCGTCCGTCATAATTCGTGTCCGGAGCATAACTTTATAACCATTGATTTTAAACTTGGCATATAGGTAGATGGCGATGAGACAATGTATAGAGCACTTAAATCGGCTCAGTAGGTCAACGGTCAATGTCACAAACTGAGCTAAAAGGTCAAAACTGACCATAATATTTCGTGTCCGGAGCATAGCTAAATAACCATGCAAGGTATTGACTTCAAATTTTTTGGCATGTTTTTAGATGGCGATAAGACAATATACAGAGTACTTAAACTGACCGGAAAAATAAAATTATTAACCACTCAAGGTATCGACTTCAAACTTGTGGTGATGAGACGATGTGCAGAGTGCTGAAACCAGAGTAGATGGTCAAAGGTCAAGGTCACAGCAAGGTCAAATCTCCCCATCACAGTTCATGTCCAGAGCATATACATCCCCCGGCCCTAAAAAAAAACAACATCTTTATTTTCATGTACACCCACCCCCATCTACAATGTACCATCGCCCCCTGCCCCACAAACCCCACGCCCAGCCAATTATTTTTTTTATTTTTTTCCCCATTTTTTCATTTAGCTTCTTTCCCGTTAGTATTATGTCACATCCTAAACCTAAACACTCCCGCACCCTGCATTTTTTATTTAGTTTCTAGCTCTTTAAGAAAAAACTGTCTCATGTCACCAGCACCGCACATTCATATCCTTCTCCCTCTCCCCTCCCATTCCCCCACATGCCCCGCCAAAACTTTAGATATGTGTCTTCTTTAAATTTTGCTTCCCTCCTTCTCTAAAAAGAAAACATTTTGGGTGTATATTGCCCCGCTAGGCGAAGCTCTTGTTTGGTATATTTCTGTTATCGATGGTATGATCTATACCGTCTAGCGTTTTTACTGATAAAATCAGTGATAAGCATAAAATACATGTAATTGTTTTATCATTGAGGTAATAAAATTTGGCCGCATGACCGCAAAATAGGGATGTCCGCAAAATAGCAATTTACCCAAAATTCTTTCGAACAAATATTGTAAGCAGATAAAATGAATATTTACGTTTTACACACAATCATTATCGTTGCATCGAATAAAACTTTTGTAGGATTAAACAAATAATTTGAAAACATTGAAAACATATTTTGTCACATTGCAAATTTTTCTTTAAGTTTTACATTAATATTTCAAAAGATAGAAAAAAATATATGAAACATTGAAAAAAAAAATTATGTTTTTTAGTTAATATTCTAAGACATTGAATGAATATATAAAGATACAAAATAATTATAGAAGATATGATATTGCAACACATTACACGCCATATTTGAAAGCAGTTTTCAATTAAATATTTTCAAACAAAAATCCTCTAATACAAAATATGATAAAATACGTCACTACATCACTGCTGGATGAATATTTGTATCAGGATGGTATTATGTTCCCAGGCGGAGGACATCGGAAACTGTGTTATCAGTAATTTAACGTTATTTATATATTGTATAAATCAAGGGAAAACTCTACAATGTATTGTATGCTTTATTATCCCCATTTTTGAGTTCGGCTAAGCAGGACTCGTTTTGAGACTAATCTTCATCAATTCTTGAAACAAAAGTATATAGAATCTCAGAGAGTCAATGTCGGACCAGAAAATTTAGTCCTTAGTGGTCAGGAATACGAACAAAATGTATGCTGTTGCAATAACAGCTCACAAAATCGGAGCAGTACTAGAAAACAGGCAGAAATAAAGTATTTAATTGAAAAAAATCTAAATCATAATTGAGAAAGGGAACGTACAAATAATGTCGCGAATTAGAAAGGTCGTTGAGATAAAAAGAGATGTATTCTCAAGGCGGCGCACTTCACATATCTACGAATTACGCTTTAAATACCTAGAAAATTCAGCAAAAAAAGGATAGGGTCGTGTGCTTGATATTTTGCTAGACCTCAGGCGTTTTTATATTATGGGAGTCTAAGGGAAAATCATAACTTTCAAAACATTTTCAGGAATAGAATTTTTTCTACGATGTAGATTTAGATGAAACTTCTCAAAGTTGTGAATAATCACATCGCCTATAACTAAAATTTATAGGTCAGTGTGCTTTTTGTTGAAATATTTGACCATAACTTAAGACATCATTTGGAATAACATATGTTTTAATATCATATTTTGACTTGGGAAATATAGTTACAGTGCCATTTTGATAAATTTGCTGACAAGTTGTCATTAATTCATAAAACGATTTTCATTTCCGCACGCCGAATCCAGGCTTTATTCTACGCTTTCCGGATAAATAACGTTACGCCATCACTACCAGAACTACCTTCAGGAGACGACTGACACATATTGGCGACAAATTTAAACGTCATTCATGTTGGAATGGTAGTATGTAGCCATATTTCCACTCGTGATAAACTCTTATGAAGTTTACCAGAATAGTGAAGGCAAATCTCATCCTCCATCGCCTGAAATGTCGGGTAATTTAAACTGGTATAATTTTTTCCTGATATAAGATAGTTCCCGGTCTGTGTGTATAGGTTCATTATGCATTGACACTAACTACATTATGTTTAAATTCAAACTAAATATAGTATATATGCGCAGTTGTTGAGACCACGAAGGTAAATAAAGGTAAATAAAACAATATAATTATATTTTATAATTATTGCATTCTGAGATTGAGGGTGATATGAAAAATCTGTGGTAAAAGGGTAGAGTTTATGGGTGCACTTATACTTCGTTTCTATTAGCGACGTGATGGTGTTCACCCTAATTGTCTGCAGCCATCTCTTGGATCTCTCTCTTTTATGGTCATATTGGTCGTGACAGTGACCCACTTATTTGGACGTTTTGGCTGATATTTTACGCAAAATGCGTAGAGGTAAATTTTCTTCACCACTGATTATCAAAATTATCTTCAACTGCTTGCCTGGCGACAAACCGGGATTCTAATGCCCCAGAAAGGGCGGATGGACCCTTATTAAACTTAAACACTAATTTCCGGTCGCCTTAGGTGTGGGGGGTCCCGGCAGGCAAGAATATTTCAGCATGTTGAAAATATTCACTTTGAGACATCTGAATATTTGACTAAGGCTCCAAGAGAGATCTATATTGATATTTAATTCATATTAATTTATTATACCGAAAACTTATAAAGATTAAATATTTACAGGAAAATCAAAATAATTAGTTTAAGATTTACTAAATAGACAATTCACACAATATACAATAAAGACACTAAGAGTGTTTACTATAGAGCACACCAAAGTTGTGGGGAATTTTCGTTAGCAATATGATAGGTCACATAACTCAAGATTCCATACATTTAAGCTGGTTGCGTTAGATCAGAAACCAACATCAGTAACATTAGAAAAGAAAAAAGAAACAGCGATAACTTCTTACTTTCTAAACGAAACATATGTGTGATCTCTCGTTTTCTTAGTTTATTATCATTTTCTATCCGATGGTCATTCTTTCGATGACAACTTGATAAAAGGTTGTTTTTAAATGATGATTTTGCAGGGAGGGCATACCATTTAAAAGAAAATAAAACGACACGGTTCAAACATGCATGAATTCTAAAACAAAATTTGAATTTATATAATATGTATATAAGCGCATCGTCATAATTGATCGTTGCAGTTTTTTATCAATGCGAAAGTAGCTTATCACCCAATTAGTTTCACATGCGCCAAATCTAAAATAGCACTGTTGCACATTTGATATGAAATTCTGTATCATAAGCCTGTCACATACGTTGTTTTCTGTTCTGCACATGTGACAGGATCCTTAATTGTATACCACATAAGCAACAGCGTTTTCTTTTTTTCTTTCTTTTTTTTTGTTTGTGTGCGCACTTGTTAATTTTATTTAGTATCTCATATTTGTTATCTTCTCATAGGCATCGTTGTCTCAACTAATTTGAACAATGATATTAGAATAACGTTCACGGTTAAATTCAAATATAATAATAAAAGATATATTAAAGATATGAGGATAATATTCGCCAAACACGACGACTTTGTTATACGAACATGAAAAGATCATTTAAAAAAGTTTTTAATTAAAAGTCTAGTTGGAACTTTTTCCAGATTTTAAGATTGGAACTAAAAGGAAATTGTATATTTTTTTTTTCAATCGGAAATTTTTCCGGGCTAATATTTTTTCATTAAAAATGTTGGAAAAAATCCTATTGGATGATACAAAATACGTTCTTATGATTTTTTTACCGTTTGAAAAATAATATTTTCCTCCCGGAAAAAAATCAAGCACGCCAAAATATGGGAAAATATCCATCTGAAATTTCAAAAATTCCAATCGGACGCCATATATCCGACTGGATTTTGGAAAGACCAACTGGACAAATATTTTTAATTAACTTTTTTGTACATAAGGAAATTAAAAACAATGCAAAACTATATAAGTTTTTGCTTCTTGGCTCCTAAACTACCATCCAAGCTGAAACAGAAATTTCTAAGTCACTCAGAAATGGTAGTGAGCAGCATAAATCCTGGTTTTGCAAAGATATCCTGGTGGCTGTTATATTAACTACCATATTTTCTTCGTTATTGAATCATAAGCTATATTTAGATAATGTAACATGGATATGTTCCCATAATGAGCAAAGATATTCGGATATCTAATTTTAAAATGGCATTGCCATGTAATAAACCGGCGGTACGTTTCACATGGTATATCCCGCAAAAAAAGAGTAAACACATGGCAATGTCCATTAACGGTCATGTTTTCATTTTGTTACTACAAGTTTATCAAATCATTCTTTATCTATTTGATCTTATTTGTTATTACTGACAAATCGTTTTTTTAGCAGGTTAGTGATTTAACTGATAGGAAATCTGACAGATTTAGGGGTGGACATTTTCCGGGTTATTTTAAAATTTTATCATCAATACCTCCTCCTAGAATTACATTGATACAGGTATAAAAATTTTATTTATACAGTAAAAACGTGTTTAAGCACTTATTCTTTAAATGATTAAAATTTTCGCGTTTACGTATCATTTTAGACCAAACATAGCGATGAAATCACCCGTTTATAAGCATATTGTTTAAACTTTACGACAAAAAAATAGTATAAGCTCCTTTTTCAAGGTATTATATTAACAGATGCACACGACTACCTACATAAGATCTTACGGGATCACACTTTTATTACAATTGTGAAATAATTCTACATGTCATAACCCCCTTGGGTGAAACACTTTTATATCTTTTATATCTACAGAATTTCATTTAGAGCTCATTCCATCATTGGGAGCTAACAAAAATTCAACATGAACAAATATTCCAAACGAATACTGAACCGTTCATTAAACCTGACACTGTCTTAAGTTAGGAAGAATTGTCTGCTATTTAAAAGCTGTTGGCAGAAATGAATACAAAATGTCTCACGTAATGACAATAAATGACAGTAATCTCAAAAATATTATTCCATTTACCATCTACAATATTAAGGACGAACCTTTGAACTATGTCGGAAAAATGACAAACTAAGAATGTAAAATGTTCGAAAAAGACAGGAAAATGGCAAATAAGAACAGAGGTTAAAACTTTGAAAAGAGAATAAAATAAAATAATGCATGCTGAAAATCGTAAAATTAAAATTAGGATTGAAACACAAGATACAGACAATAACACCATGGAGTATTTAAACGAAATTGGGCAGTATAAAAGATCAAAGAAAATAATAAACGGAGTTCCTAAAACTGCAGAAAAGGATATTGAAGCAGTTGTAGAAATATTAAATGGGAAAAATTTAGATATGAAGAAAACGCACAAGGCTATAGTCCATCCGATAGGTTAACTAGACCGTTTTTCCATTGCAAAATCAGCATGGCAAATGCAATTTTCTCGTACTTATCTACAAATAGCCAGTGATGATATCATGTCAAAATATACTAAGTTTAAAATAGATAGGCTAATGTAACAATTTAAAGCAATTTTCATTTCTGTAAAGCGCGTATAAATATTGGCTGAATTTGCCAAATACCGGCGTGGCAAAAAGAAACCGGCGGCTATTAATAATAAATTGCATATTATATAAAGTTACGAATTTCTCCCTTTCTTTTTTGATTGTCTTTTAGACAGATGAGAGATTATAGTACATACTAGAAAGATAAACGTATCTGTTCTAATTTACGCTAGCTCCCGTATAAAAGCTGTATTGTTTGCCCTAATGTGAATAATCTATCAAATCATCACACTGAATGTAGTCTGTATTCTATGACAGAGTTTGCTCTCAGCGTAAATTTATATTTAGATATATCCCTCCTCAAAAGTTATTAAAAATATTTCATTAAAGAATGCTTATGATAACTTGGAATATACTTATGCTTATAATAGTGGATTTAAAAACGCAGCAAAATCAATTAAAAAATCATCATTGTATATCATCGTGACATTTTGAAATATATGGATAATTTCACCTTATACTTTTTTCTATTATCTGTTCATACATTATGTTTCAATATGTATAGGAGAAGGACACGATCAGTTACTCATACTTTTTGTTTGAACTAATTTCACCTTTTCAATTAATGACTTATGTAAAACAGTTTATGTTTGAAATGATAGAGAAGTTAATTGGAATGGAATTAAAAATGTATTTTATGTGTTTTAAACGAAACGATATGAAATTATTCTTATTAAAGCTTTATATGGTAATTAATGAAGACCATTTTTCAGTATTTTCCATAGTGATAGAGGCAATTTTTCATAACAGTATGTGACGTCAGTCTTTGATGTCAGTGACATTGTTTGCCAAGTCCAAAATTCTTTATCACTTTAACAATAAAATGTACAAATACAGTCATGCATATTGAGGTTTTTCAATATGTTCTATATTGATACACGAATTTTCACAACGGTAAGCGACGTCATTTGCGGTGTTAGTGTCATGTTTACCACGACCAAAGTTCTTTACCACTTTAACGGTAAAAATATCAATTCTAGTTATGTTTATTGAAACTGTAAATATTTCCAAAATTGATACGCAAATTATCATAACAGTACGTGACGTCTTTTGTGATGTCTGAATAAATACATTTTTGAATAATGTGTGTAGATAGCAATCTTTTTTTATGATATTAATTAAAAACCTTGTTAAGCTGAACTTAAACTGAATTTTTCAGTATTTTCCATATTGATATGCAATGGTTTAAGACAGGTATGTGACGTCATTTGTGATATCAGTGTTATGCTAGTCAAGTCAAAAGATAGCAATCTTTTTTATGATATTAATTAAAAACCTTGTTAAGCTGAACTTAAACTGAATTTTTCAGTATTTTCCATATTGATATGCAATGTTTTAAGACAGGTATGTGACGTCATTTGTGATATCAGTGTTATGCTAGTCAAGTCAAAAAGTTCTTATTGACATATTTTATATTACTTTAAAATATAAATATCATGACCATACTTTCTTAAGTTAAAAAATGGTGATTAAATTTTTGTAATACCCTCGTAGAAAGTATTATTATAATGGTAAAATTAGCGATGTCAAAAAATACATTTTTGGCCTGAACAATCGAGCTTTTTAATATATTGTGATAAAATCATGTATATATTACACAATTTAAAAAATGCCTGTCATATAATACTGTCATATGTAAGTTTTATAATAGAGCTTAAAAAGGCTTTTTGATACAGTACTTGTAATATCGCGTACATTTGTATGTATTTAAGTGCTGTACTGTGTTATTCACAAATGTTGAGGTAAAATCATGTATATATAATATCATACAATTTAAAAATGCCTGCCATATAGTACTGTCATAAGTAAGTGTTATAATAGAACTTAAAAAAAGTTTTTTTATATAGTACTAGTAATATCACGTACATTTGTATGTAATTCAGTGCTGTAACATTATGCACAAGTTTTCAGGTAAATTCATATATAATATTATACAATTTAAAAAAAAAATGCCTGTCACATAGTAAATGTCATAATATTATGTAAGTTTTTAATAGAGCTTAAAAAGGTTTTTTTAAATAGTACTTGTAATATCGAATACTTTTGTATGTGTTTCAGTACTGTGACATTATACACAAATTTTCATGGTAAAATCATGTATATATAATAGTATATAATTTAAAAAATGCCTGTCATATATGATATAGTACTGTCATATGCAAGTTTTTTAATAGAACTTAAAAAGGTGTTTTTGATATAGTACTTGTGATATCATGTGCATTTGTGGGTATTTCAGTGTTGTAACATTATGCACAAATTTTCAGCTCAACTTGTTGAAGAAAAAGCAGAGCTATTTGCACTCATTGTGGCATTGCCATTGTTAAAGTTTAGGATACAGTCAAATACATTTTTATCACTGCTGCTATCAAAGCTATTGACTGGAAATTAAGAATGGTTATCTGCAACCAAGTATACATCATAATAACTCTAATTGGATCTCTTACAGAGTTATACCCCTTTTTAATTGAGAATCTTTTGGAGTATGACAGAGATATGTCCCTTAAATCTCGGGAAGTTTTAATTTAAGCCTTTAACAAAGTCAAATATCTCTGTTACTATCGTAATTTGTTACTTGAAACTCAATATAGTGTTAAGCAACTATAGTCAAGGTCAAATAATTGAAACATATTTTGTTTTAATTTTAATGTTACATGCCTGATATGTTACCTAAATCTTTTTCAGTCATAAAAACGGATGTATTATAAAATTAGTAATATATATTACTTGAAAAAAAGTTGTTTCTTAAGTATGCATGTAGTAATATTATGTAAACCGTTTTCAAATCTTAAAAACGAAGTCCTATCAAAACCTTTAGTTAAAACATATATACTTGTTCTCGTTATAAAATGAAAAATATCTTCGAATATGATATAATAAATTTTCTCTCTAAAAAAATATGTAATTTATAGGATATGTTACAGAAACAAAAGAAACAATTTTATTATATTCTTAAATGGTTTAAATGCTCAACTCACTTAGATAGTAGATATGGCATTGGCTCAACAGTGAACCTAATTTAAACCATGAAAAAACATTGTGGATGTATGATCGTTTCCAAACGTCTAATTATCAAAAAAAAAAAACCTACTAAGTTTCGAGACGGTTAGGATTTGCTCAATCAATGTAAGAGGATTAGGAAATTTTAGGAAAAGGCAACAAGTGTTTCAATATTTAGAATCTAAAAAATATTCTATCTGCTTATTACAAGAAACACATTCATCTACACTTATAGCTGAAAAATGGAAAAGGGAATGGAAGGGAAAATCTTTTTTTAGTGGGGACAAAAGCAATAGTGAAGGGGTAGCAATCCTTTTTAATCGTAACTTTACAGGAGATATTTTAACATATCATGAATTACTTGAAGGGCGATTGATTATTGTTAGCATGATATAAACGAAAAACAAATTAATATTATGAATGTATATGGGCCGAATGAGGATAAAGCTGATATTTTTACGATTATTGAGAAAGAAATTAGTCAAAACTTAGAGGAAGATTTTATAATTGGTGGTGATTTTAACACCATATTGAATACAAATACTGACAAAAGAAATGGAAAGATTGATAGCCATAAAAACTGCAGACAGAAAATAAATGATATCATTAACATCGGAAACTTAATAGATATTTGGAGATTATGTAATCCATCAAAATTACAATATACATGGCATTCAAATACAATTCCAATCATCTCCAGTAGACTTGACTATTTTTTATTATCTGAGTGTTTAACGCACTATGTCAAAAATTGCACTATACAACCAGGCTACCAAACAGACCATTCATTGGTTGAACTAGAATTGGATTTTATTAACACAAAAAAAGGCCCTGGTTATTTTAAATTAAACAACAGCATTTTACTTGAAAAAGAATATCAATCAATAATAAGAAATGCCATTCGAGAAACCGTAACAATTAATAAGGATGCAAACCCAAACATTCTATGGGAAGTCATTAAAGGCACTATAAGAAATCAAACAATAAAATATTCCACCCATAGAAAACGAGAAGAAAATAAAATTCTATATAAAATATCTATTGTTAAAAACATTTGTCCAAGTCATCATATTTTGTAAATGTATGAAGATTGAAAAATAAATTATAAAAAAAAAAAATTAATGAAGACCAATTAGCAAATATGTTTTGACTCATTACAAACTTTTGAAATGGAAGCAAAAAAGAAAAAAAGAAAAGAAAAATCCACTTGTGATCATACACAGGCATCATGCAGACGAAACACGTATAATTCAAAACTCTCGTCTCCCGCCTTTGCACGCTTACACGGTTTTAATCTAATTTGATTTGCTGCACGATTAACTAACCGTGTAATGTAAAACGTGTACGAATGGTGCCACGCAAGTGTTTAGTCGTGTGCACGGGGAAAAACACGCAGGCGCCACTGTATATTGAGGCATACACATGAAAAAAATCAGAATATACATGAAATTCTAATACAATCCCATCTGTATTCAGTCGAATTTTCTTATATCAGAATTGTTAAAAAAAATTTTTACAAATTGTGAAATAACACAAGGTTATAACACAGATCACGCATGAGTAAACTTAAACATTAATTTTTCAAACATGAATCGTGGCCCAGGATACTTTATAATTTTATTTTTTCTAGAAGATAATTACCAAAGCGATATAAAAACGTATTTCAGACACAATAGTAGAAATAAGTCGAATAAAGAAGGTGTAACCATACTTTTTAACGCCAGTAGAAGTTTTGAGATATAAAAACTACACAGAAATAATAAAAGGCCGTTTGACAGCAATTGATACAAACATCGATGATAGAGAGTTTACACTTAAAAATGTATATGGTCCAAATACTGATGATGTTGCTTTTTTCATACAACCAGAAAAATATGTATACAAAAATATAAAACGATATTAATTTTATTATAGCTAATGACTTAGCTAATGGCACTCCCTGTTTGATATTTTTCTTTGTGTTTAGATACAGTAATGAACATAGAAAAAGACAAAAAGAATGGTAGATTAGATACTCATACAAAATGTAGGCATAAATTCAGCAATATAAAACACCAATTGATTCTATTTGATATATGGAGGCATACGCATGAACAAACAATAAAACAGAATATACATGTTGTACATGGCATTCCAGTACAATCCCACCTATATCTAGTCGACTTGACTATTTTCTTATATCAGAATTGTTAAAAAATGTTAAAAATTGTGAAAGAACACAAGGTCATAAAATAGACTATGCAAGAGTATATTTAAACATTAATTTTTCAAACATGAAGCGTGGCCCAGGATATTTTAAAGTAATTCATAGTATTTTACTAGAAGATTACTACAAAAACCTTATAAAAACGGTATTTCAGACACAATAAGAAGTTAATTCTAACACACAGTGGGATCTGATAAAGGGAAACAAATAAAATGTAATAACTGAGGACACCAGATTCCGTTTCGAAATTCCGTTTATTTTAAAATTAGCATATTCCTCACAGAATGCGTATTTTACTTTTTTGATATTTCTGTAACTTTTTTCTCTAGAAACCTTCAAACACGAATATTGACGTCCATTTTTGATGAACCATGATTTCACGTCCGTCAGACTGTTTTCTTAAATCGTTCTGTTCAGTAAATAAGTATCTATTTGCTTGTTTCTCATATTTTCATTTGAAAATGTCTTTGAAATGGTGTATAATTTGTGGAGATCATTTTAACGTCGAAGCCGATATTTACGTTAAAGTGACCAAACGATAGACTGACAAAAACCTCACATGATCATAAAAGCTTTATTTTCTGTATATTGAAGGAAAACATATGGGGTCACCGAATACATTTTCGCGTAAAATTACGTTACCAACCCTACCCCCAAATAACAACATAGCTTAGTTTGGCTGTTTTTCTGAAATAAATCTGCATTCTCATTCATTAGTTGTTCACTACAGGCGTAAAACGAATTATGAAACGTGAGAAAGAGAGTTTTCCTTTAAAAAGAGGTCATTATAACAGTAAATATGGCGACTACATTGAGAAATGGTTTGAATGCAGAATGTATAACAGTAGTGCAGTTAGGAGAGGGCAAGGATGTGTGTGCGTGTGTGTGTGTGTGATCCACTTGATATAAGTGCTACTTGAGATAAGTGACTTAAGTGGTAAGGTTGAGAAAAAGGTTATTGTACTACTAATTAAACTGGAATTAATAATTGGTATCCGAGGTAAGTGGCCACTTCAGAAGCAAAACTAATTAAACGGAACCCGAATGACCCATGTATTGGCCACCATGTCTAAAAATACTGATAGCGAACCTTTTCTCAATAGTGCGCATGTGTTTCAATCTCTATAGTGAACAATGACGGATAATTACGATAGCAACTCTAGCATATCTGGCGACGTGACGGTGCCGGAGGATTCCGAGTGGTACAAGAAAGAGTCATTAATAAAGTTCGTCACTCCGTGTACAATGACATTAGTCGGTTCGTACCTGTTACTCGCTTTCATTATCACGTTCAAATGACGAAAATTAGATTTACAAAAAAAGAGAAATAACTAAATAGATAAATAAAATAAGTAGATTTTCAAGTAAATAAATACATAAAATAATTAGATTTTCAAATAAATAAGTTGAAACGAAACGCACAAGGAAATAATTTATATTTTAGGTATGTCATCTAGCGGGAAAAGCACCTACATTCGTACGCTTTTGGAAAATGCAGACACTGTATTCACAGAGGCACCGTCAAAGAAAGTTTACTTGTGCAACGTCCACCAGCCTATGTTTACAGAAATGGAGAGTAGCATTGCGAATATAACTTTCGCACAAGGCTTAATTGGGCGTGATCAAATTGAGGAATGGGCATTGGGGGAAGAACACACGATTCTTGTCATAGACGACATGTATGACGAGTATAGTAAAGACGGGTATTCGCTGGTGATAATGCTTTCACATCATTTGAACATCTCGGTGATTTTGACTTCTCACAACATATTTATGACCTCAAAGTATGCTAAAAGCATCGCTACAAATATGCACTATTTATTACTGCTAACGCTAAGGAACCGTTTACAGCTCTCCATACTAGCTACCCAGCATTTTTGTCATTCAAAAAAGTCGAAGAATTTTCTGAAACTTTACGATACCGTGCTGGAGGAAAATCCCTACAGTCCTTAAATTATAGACATGTCGCCAAAAATGACGAACAGACAGTTTTTCGTGCGGTCCAACATGCTTCCAAACGCTTTAACTTATGTGTACGAACTTGATTAAACGAATTGCATTTGAAGCTGTGTATTTGAAGCTGTGGATATAAGGGAGAGGCTAATCTGAATCTTGATGAAGTATGTATTAAATATTGGACAAAATTTATTACAATAGATAAGTACTGGAGAACAGGGGGTGCTTTTTCGTACAGTCACCCTTGGACGTTTAAAACGGGGCGATAACTCAGTTGTGTATATACAATACCTAATTGCAAATGTATAAGGCGCATTCGCGCAGGGGGAGTGGGTCAGAGTTTCAAGTTTTTCAAGTGATTGCCTAGCGCCTATATACCACTCCTCAAAATATCGCGCGCGGGAGCTGTCTCAAGGGGGTTTCAAGTGCCGTTAATCTCAAGAGCCGGTTGTTTCATAATTATAAAACGGGAAAGTGATAGGTTGACACAATACTTGTTTGTATGTGTGTGTTGTGGAACACTTGATCGGAAATAAATTTAGTTTTCATCTGAACGTCTATATATATGTATAGAGCTATACTTAATGGAGAGCATATTTTCTCAGATTCAGTTCTTGAAATATCTAGTATCGTGTGAGGCTAGCCAAAAAAGGGCTTTACTCAGAGTAACAACGAAGAGGCAGGTAGATTCATTGAGTGAAATAGCGTATAATATACTCAGAGGGAGACTTGAACTCGGAGAGGAAGAGGTTCGAATCTTGTACCGTCATAGGAAATTTCTGAGGGATTTGTCTCAGAAGCATAAAGATCATAACCTTAGAAGAGACGTTCAAGTATATAATAGTTACTCTGTCAAAGTTAGTTTAGAAGTATTTATACGGCATTTGGAGCGTGACCATGTCGGACAAAACGGGGCTGAGGAAATTAGTAGTGTTACCGGAAAAAGTGTACAAACAGCTGAATCAAAAGGCTCGAACACAGCCGGAGAGTCTGACATCTGGACAGAAAGTTAAACAGTGTCCACAAGAACCTGTACTTTTAGCGCCCGAAAGATGTCCATCATCATCGTCATCATCAACAACAACAGCGTCAACTCAATTTTAGGTGTTTCACCACCTGTCCCTCTTACAAACAACGCCGTAACCGACGACGACGATGACGGCAAATTTCCCGTCGATGGAAGTTTTAGTTCAGAAGCGAAGCGGCTGCTGTTATTCATAATTAACTTTGGAGAAGGTATAGTGGACTTTAACAGAAACGGTAATTTGTTTTACAACGGGAAAAAGGTAGAAGGTGCATCAGACGTGTACGGACTTCTTGGAGCTGCAGTCGGACAAAATCTGTCTGGCTCATTACCAAAAGGTTATGACACTTTCATGAAAGCCTTGTCGGAAATAAATGTGCCTGAGACCTTTGTTCGGCCATGGATTCGACTCCATGTAGATCTGGGTGGAATTACTCTGATATAATTATCATTATTTACCCAATTAATAACCAGCATGCCTATTTACTTGTGTTTTAATCAATTGATTGTAGACAAATATACCTTAATATGCAGTTATTAATGAACGAGTAAATGAATATAGATATAAAACTGGGTCTTTGTTGTGACCAGGATTCAATAAAAGCACATATATTGCGTAAAGTGTATTTTCAAAGGTCAACATACTGGAACACATTCCCTCCAATTAAACCAAGCGCTTTGAACATCTAGAATGGCCGTTTCAACATTATTTTATTTATTTGTACACAGGTGGGCAGTTTACATTGTTAGGCAGCCACTGACTGGTACAAGTTCAAATCCTGTTCTGCACTTTACAAAGTTTTGGATTTGTATCTTAGCACTAAATAAAACTTCTTGACTTTAAACAATAAAACAAGAAGTAAAACTATGATACGAATTAAGATAAAAAAAGTAATTAAGTAGAAAACACTAAAATCAGTTCGGAAACCTTTTTTCAAATTACTTTGAACCACTTACCTTAAGTACCACTAAGCATAAGTACAACTTATCTCAAGTACAACTTATCGCAAGTACCACTTATCTCAAGTACTCGTGGGAGGGGGTGGGGGTGGGAGGGGGTGTCAACGAAGTGCATGTATGTCCGGTAGGACACACCGGTGATGGCCGAATAGGTATATGACCTCGCACCAGCCGATCCCGTGAGACAGAATGATTCTATCTCTCGAGTTCAACCTGTGTTCGGTATGTGAACCTTACCCCACTGGGATTCGAACTTTGCCTGACCCTGGCAATATGATTTTGCTGTGATATAAAAGGGGCGGTATGCCCATATAAGGAAAGAAGGATGACGTCACTTGCCAAAAATGGCTGCCGTTTCCTTTCATCAACAGTATTCAAATGCCTGTATCTTTTTGCCTGTGTGTAATCCGATTTTCATAATTTTTCCACCAGTATTAATGTTTTAACAAGCTCTTTCTGAGAAAAAATGTTGCGAAATGCTGCATATTCTCCCTTTAATGTAATTTTGTAAAAGCATTGTTAAGGTAGGTGCATGGTTTTATGCCTTTCAAATAGCGGGAGGGAATGATACAAGTTCCTCATGTGCCGGACTACTTTCAACATGTTTTCAAATAAGAAGGACAGTATATCATCAACTCTCGTTCTAATGAGGGCATTCGTTCAAAACAACGTATTCAAAAAATAAATTATTTGACAAAGTAAGTAAGTTTCATTTGCCGTCGTTGTAACGAAAGTTCATGATTCTATTTCAAAACATGACACAATTCAGATTTAAAAGGTTCAGGTGTTTAATGTTTAAAAAACAATAACTTTAGCTCATATATATATATATATATATACAGTTCAATACGGTACCGTTGGTATTTTTAGCGATGGTTTTGCCCACCACCAGATAAACAGGTGTTGATGCGTGACGTCAGGGCGATCTCTCCTATAGTGGTGGTCGGTAGTTGTTGACTCTGAAAATGTAATAAAAAGTCGTTGAATCATACTTGACCACTTTTGGTTGAAAACTGAAGGAGAGATTTTGTCTGAATCATTTAATATCGCCGAAAGTTTAGCCAAGAGTAGCAATTTTGGGTCAACCCAAACAGAAAATATAAATATGTTATTTTTCTTTGTGTAGTCTTCATAAAATTTGTTGCAAAATTTTTTTTCAACAAGACTTCATGTATAACAGTCTAAAATTCTTTGAGAAAATTTGAGATTACGTAATAAAGGAACCGCTAAAATATTGGGGAACATGGCGAGACGATACTACATAATCGAAGATCAATGCCTGCAGGCGAAACAAAAAAGAGCTCTTGATATTAAAAAAAAATATTTCAAAATGCATAAGAGATATGCGTATTTCATATGAAAAGAAAGACTTAAAACTTAAGATTCGTGATTTTTATTGTTCATTTAAGACGCTTGTTTAATTAAATAGAATATATTTCATACTGTACATTTGTAAAAAAAAGCTTAAAAAATAAACTAATTGAATCTATGTAAAAGGCA
This sequence comes from Mercenaria mercenaria, assembly GCF_021730395.1. Taxonomy (NCBI): domain Eukaryota; kingdom Metazoa; phylum Mollusca; class Bivalvia; order Venerida; family Veneridae; genus Mercenaria; species Mercenaria mercenaria. The sequence continues at coordinate 120,176,345 of NC_069361.1, read as the reverse complement.
TTGATTTGAAAATAAAACTTTTAATACATGTCAGAAACCCCTCTTGGTTGTCATGCCAGCAATCTGTTTAATAAACAAAGATATAGATATGTAACGCAATGATCGTGTTTATTAAAAGATGAACTTATAAACCATTGAATATGACGTTGATGTTTGCGTAAGCCTGTATAAAAAAAGTGCAAACAAACTGATGTACCAACTGTCAAAGCACTAATAAACTTTGATAATGTGGCAGTTGACCTCAATACAATCGACACTGTTTATTTTCCAATACAGGTAAATCCAATAATTGCTTTACAATACATCTATGACGGATTATCTTTGAACACCCCTGGACTTATTGGATTCAACTTCCACATTATCAAAGCTTATTAGTAATTCGTTATCTCACCATAGAAAATCAATACTGGGGTTAGTAGGTGGAGCTTACAGGGTGTTAAGTCAGCTTTTCCTTACGTACACATGATCTGAGAACCAAACGAACTTCAAAGTATTTTTTACACTTCCACAGGCTTATTCAAATTACAAATCGATAAACATTTAAGTGTGTAGCTTAAAACTGAACGGAGCTCCATTTGTGTAATTATGCAATCTGTAGCTGCTACACTAAGTGAAATGAAATGAAACGTACTAATTGCTGTTCAAAGTGCGTAATTTAGTACTTTATTACGAGACAAAAAAAAAAGAACTTCCTTCAAATATCGATTACTTAAGAACTGAAATGAAAGAAGACTTACTGTCGTTATCCTGCCTCATGACAGGCAGGTCGTCATTTTCTCGCCGCCGCTGGTCTGCATCATCTGGAAGTTTAAGAAAAATTAATGCATGAGCAAAACTTACTTAGTAAGTGAAATAGAGAATTCAAAGATATATGTATATAATAAGCATTTGTCGAAGCTTATATACACCCAGAATCACATAAGTGCTTAGATTAAGTAACTGCTAAAATGCTTCTTTTTTATCACAAACGGTTGTTTTAAACACGTAAAATTTTAGCCAAAATAGAAGAAGAAATACAACAATAATTCAATATCGGGCTTGGCCCGGCGCTGCCCGTGTAATCTTGTCTCATGACAGGCACGTCGTCATTTTCCCGCCGCCGCTGGTCTGCACCATCTGGAAGTTTAAAAAAAATTAATGCATGAACAAACCTTACCTAGTAAGTGAAATGGAGATCAGGAATAAAAATATACATGTTTTCAGCTGATCACATTAGAGCACATTCAAAGATATATGTAAATTATAACCATTTGCCGAAGCTTATACACACCCAGAAATCACAGAAGAAGTGCTAAGATTAAGTAACTACTAAAATGATTTTTTTTATCACAAAAAGTTGTTTTAAACACGTAAAATTTTAGCCAAAATAGAAGAAGAAATACAACAACAACTCAAACATACCGTCACTAATCAGTATCGGGCTTGGCCCGGCGCTGCCCGTTTCGTCATCGAACAAATGCCGCACTGGCCATTCTGAAAGAATAGTAAACGATTCTAAATGATTTATTAGTTTCTTTATTTTATCACAGACATTACTGATATTTAGAAAAGGGTATAGATCACGCTGAGTTTAATTCATTTAGTTATAAAGAATTACAAGACTCGTCAGATTTCTGCGACCTAAAACATAAATACATGGCTCATTCTATTTTTTTGTTAATTTTACGGATAAAAATGATACTTCTCAAAGGTTAAAAGAATTCGTAAAATGAAAATTATTTCCACACAGATTATGAGAGATCTGCTCACAACCTGCGTTCGAAAAATCACATCATACAGTTCATAGGCGCTATGTTTGGTGTTATCATTTCAGTTTAAAGTAAGGTTCCCAAAAATATTTTTCAAAAAGGCTATAAAACATAAATTACAGAATTGTTTTCTGTAAAGAAATCTGCGGGTTTCTTTTTTTTTTTAAATAAAATAATAAATATGTCCTTTCCGTAATGACAGCATTACGGGAATGACAGTTTCGGAAATGACAAATTGTTAAAATTTGGTCACATCGCTGCTTCATTTAGTCCAAATAGGTATTTTAGATTCAATGTGTGGAACGATGTACACAAAATCTATTTTTGGGTGTTTTGCTCTTAAATGTAGACACAGCGATTTGGTTATTATAAGCGTTACAGTCATGACAAATTAAAAGTATACTCACAAAACATGAAACATGTTGACAATCAAAATATAAAAAGAAGTAGAATGAGACACATCTAGAAAAAGTTCTTACCTTGAACTCCTGCCATTTGCGGCCGGCGGCGGGCTCTGCGAGCTCCTTGAGCTCGTCTTAAGGCTGTCCCAATTTTCTTGGCCAACCTAAGGAGCGCCCCTGCCCTTAAATACATCCTTCTGCCCGACTTGTAATCTTCAAGCCGGGCAAGAACTTTACGCGGATTACTCCGCTTTTTGTAAAGAATTATTCCCATAGTTCTCGACAAAATCACACTATCGCTGTAGCACTCCATCTTTATGCAATGAACAGCTATGTCCAATAAGGGTATATATACACCCCGTAAGCGTCTGTGGGCACTAATCCCTAAAACAATTACATCCTATACACAAGGGTGCACAATATGACAGACAACTAATCTATTGTAATCGTATTTGATTCATACATATGTTCTTAGTGATTTAAGCCTAAGTTACTTTCAAACTCATAAACTCCTTGATTTCAAAATTTTCAAAAAAATACAAACCTTTTGAGATCCTCCAATGGCCGAATCTGTAAGACTTTAGATGATTCAGGTAGAACCTCTTTATGTCTAAAGAGCTCAGTTGTAGGATCTAACTTCCCGACTCTGGCCCGTGTAAATTTTTGACTGTAGTAGACACTCTTTTTACAGTTTATGAGTTAGCTGAACATTTTTATTGACTCCTTTAGATGCCTTTTTGAAGCCGTGGTCAGTCATAACACTGTAGCATTTCGGCGAGAGTCCACAAAACTCCATACAAACTTGTGAGCCCAGCTCAAGCTTTACCTTTCCGGGCACTTGTCGGTTACTGTCGTCTTTCAGGAGGTGGCCGTCTGGGAGGTTCGAAAAATCGAAGAGCGGTTTATTTTCTCTCAGTATTTCGTCTACCTGCTGAAACCCTGTGAATTGTACCAGCAGTCCGTCTGTGTCACACATTAGGAATTCGGTTTTCCGGCCCGATTTCGTCGGAAACATACGGCGAAGTTGCTTGTAGAAGAAGTCATATACCCTGGCCTTGCTGAGTTCGAGTATGCTTGTGCCTAAAAGTACACAGCTGTTTAACAGAACTTTTGACGGCGTCATTTCAACCAGACATAATTCACTGTCTTCTGCTGTAACCCGTACATATCCAAACGATGGCTTGCAAACGAGCTTTTGGAGTTGCTCGGCGTTCTGGCAGACCTTAATTTGGCAGTAATTTCGTGGGTTCTGCAATGATTTTCCTAAGAAAAAGGCAAAAATAGAATATTCATTATATTTGGTGCGTGAGAGACAGTTCGAAGATGTAATAGTTTACAACCAAGAAAGTTAAATAAGCGATACGTTTTGCTATTACTTATACTATTATCGTCATTTTCATTATTATGATTACTACAGTATGTTTTATTATTATTTATTTTATCATTGTTTTTATTTTCATCATTTTCAGCGTTCCGTCCATAATAGTATATAAGTGTATATAGTATGTAAGTGTACCTAGTGTTAATCAACAGGTTCTATGGCTTAGTGGTTAGTGTTCTGGACTAGTAACTTTATACATTTCAGGCGGTGGGTTCAACTCCCACATTTGATACATTTTTTTAAAGGTCTGTAGCATAAATTCATGAAAAATCATTTTTTTAGAAAAAATATTGAAAATGAACATGTCAAATAGTGTCCATGAATGAAAAATCTGGTAGTGGTTTAGTCAAAAATCTGATTCTTTGGAAATGTACATGGTAAACATTTGATTATAGTACTTAAATTGGTTGCATGAAGCCACGGTGAAAATTACTCTTATTTTGAAAATATGTGTGTGTGTGTCTTTTGATCTACTTTCATAAGACATAGTATTTTATGTTTCTAAATATTGCTTATTATGGATGGAATGACTTAAGCTGAACATCACAATGAATTTGACAGGACTAACTTTTCATTGTTTATTTAAGAAAGTAATAATCGGCTCTATGATAGATAAGGCGAATTGTTCTTTTCCTTTCGCAATTGTCTGTGTAAATACTTAAGACGATTAGTTATTTGTAAAGACAGTGTCAAAACAATGGCAGTTATGGACAGTAGCAAAAATCGATTTACCCTATACAGCATTGGCGATTAGTTTGTACAACTTCCCACTAAAGGCACTGATGGATGTGCGCCTCTTCTCTGTTAGCATTGACATGTAATTAGACAGCCACTTAGATTGTTTGAACTGTAGCACAAGGTGCACTTTAGACAGTTTAATGCTAAGCTTAAGTACAGTTTCACGCTGACGTAGTGAACGACATATTTGGACTTTGGCTTAAGGGTAGCGCACAGTTTTCTACCGCAATGTTGAAGATCGATACCCATAGATTTCGCCATTTCTTGCGTGTATACAGACATTTCGTCTGGGATAATTTCTGAGAATTCTGCGGCGAGCGGAAATGTGTCGTGCTCATCATGGAGCTCATCGGGGTATTCAAGGTCACACTCAATTAAATAACCTGTCTCGGACGTTTCATCTACGTCATTTAAGTTTATTCTTTCCATTTCCTCTTCTGAAAGCCATCTGTAGTCGTGTGTAGCTAGTGCAAAGTCAAGCATGATTGATGCGTATAGGCCATTGAAATCGAAGTAATGCATGAATGACACAGGCTTGGAGCAATCGAACTCGTTGTCGGGCAGCTGGTTGTTGTTTGCTCTCGCGAATCTAGGATTTCCTACCAAAGCCAGACACCCCCAACCCCCCCCCCCCCCCCCCCCCCCCCCCACGCATACTTGACTCGACGAACAAATGCATTTCCGGGCTTGTTACAAGCTTAAGATCGACCTTGGACCATTTAAGGGCAAAATCCCATGCAAAACCGGATATACCGAAGTAGTGCATAGGATCGAGCTTGAAATCCTGTATGAGAGATTCCCTGAAGTTCGTGATGATGTCTGCCAGTTGCAACACGCGGCCCATCATATATGCCTCAAGGTAATTTTCCAGCGTGTCACACTCCATGCTGTTCCAAAGTTCGAGCACCAATCTGTACCTTTCACTGATGATGCCAGTGTCAGTTGTTGCGTAATAGAAGCCTTTCTCTCCGGGGCATGTCTTTTCTGTGAGCCTTTCCGGGCCATCTAAGTGTTCATGACAAAAATACAGCTCACGCATAAACAAATTGGTCTTGTCGGGGTGCACAAATCGGCGCAGATAGCGGAACCCATTGAGACCACGTACAGCCGCAGTGTCCTCTACCATGGAGCCCAAAGAAAAGTCTAAAAACCGGCGCGTGTCCAAGTATCTGCACCTGTTTACCTTTATGGAAATAAAGTTGTCCCCGTTCTGAGCAATGACGGAAACGTTCTTGTTGCCATGGTGACCTATTGCAGACATAATCAAGCGCCCTTCGTAAGGACCCAAATTATCTATTAGAATAGGCAGAAATGGTGCTTCTTGAAAATTTAGATTGCATCTTTGATGTGCAAACCCCCTAATAAGGCCGGTAGTGTGGCTGTGATCAACACATTTTGTTTCTCCCTGCAGGAATGGCTCCTCGCAGATATGACAGATATCAACCGTTTCAGCCAAATTTTGCAGACCTCTATCCTCTGCTATTATTGGCATTTTATCGTTCTGCAGAATATTGAACAAGGCACGTTCTTCTTCTTCCATGGCCATGAGAAACCTTTGCATGGTATCTTTCGGGTCAGTACCCACGTACATGACTGGTTAGTACGGGTATGCGTCATTCACACTGATCCGCATGTTAGTCCAGGCACAAGGTTCGAGCCTCCTTTCCCTCACGACTGGGCCCTCTGTAGGTTCGTTTAAATCCATTATTTTCTGGACGTAGCACTGAAATGCGGCTATTATAATAAAACTGACCGGCAACTGCCTGTTGAATTTTTTAAACCAAATCCATCTATTTTCGAATCGTGGGTAAACAGTCTTTACAGGTGCAAAAAGCTGACAGTGATTTTCGTGCTCTTCTAAGTCGGTTTGTGATTGTAATGACAACAGGCACCGAAAGCAAAAAAAATGTTTCCTTTTTCCACTATACACTTGTGAACCGACCAACCGACCCATGTCTTTATTGGCGCAATAATGCACCAATGGACTTTCCTGACCGTCAGACTCGAACATAAGTAAACATACGCGAGGCCAGCATTTGTTTTTGGCGTTTTCGGACACGTATAAGGGGAAGAAACTCGTCTCAAAGCCTATAACGTTAACAACAACTTTGTTCTGCTTTTCAGATGTGGGGATGTCGCTGAGAGCAACCCTGCGTTGACCTCCGTTGATGCATTTGAAATTTAGCGCACGTCTTTGGTTTGCGAGCTGTCTCCAAGATATGTCGCCCATTTCGTATGGTGGCGCGTACAGACTGGCAATCACTGCCCATTTAAAGCACGAATCGGGCTCGTCTTCTGGCGAGTCGTAAACATTAAGCAGGCATTGTTTCCGTCCTAGGAAGTAGGGTAAGAAGACACTATCAGCCATGCCGCGCAGTGGGCTGTACTTTATAACTGTCTGGTCTAGTTTTATGACCTTGTCTAAAACCTATCCCGAACCGGACTTCCGGTAGGCATCTAGACTCGTTTCTATTTTGAAAAACGCCTCGTCTAATTGACTATTTAGAGCATCTGCAGCAATTGTTGAGCTCGTTACCGACCGGAAAGAAGGCCTGTCCTTATCTTTCACGTTACCGTCTTGGTCGTACTTTACCATCTTTACCAGGGCGCAAATGTTCCATTTCACAAATCGCAATCTCCTAAGTTCAGTCGCCAAGTTTTTGCGCAAATGATGCCTTTTGGTGGCTAGAAAATGCAGGAGGTCGCATCTCTCTTCGGGCGTGCTAGGCTTGATAGCATAAATAACCATGTTTCCACCGTACCTTGTATTTCGTTCCTGGTCAATATCGCTGTCCGATCTGTCACTAGTCGAATCATTTGCGTCACTGGATTGCTCTTGGTGTACAAGGCGAATGTGTTCATGAAGTCCATCTGTACAGCCAAATACACGGTTGCACGTGCCACACTTCATAATTGTACTGGCTACGGTCTCGTTTATGGTTGTAAGCATGCTCTTGCAAAGACACAATGGTATAAAACCTGCGTTTGCAAACCAAACAATTATACAGATTGGCCTTATTCCTGGCGACAGCATGTCTCCTAAGGTCGTACCCATTCCTAAACATTTTCTTGCACGATTTGCAGCATATAGCTACTTGCGGTTTTTGGCCTTTACACTTGGGTTCATGTCTCCTAAGGTCGTATCCATTCCTAAATATGTTTTCGCATGCTTTGCAACGTGTAGTTACTTTAGTTTTTTGACACTTGTTTTCTTTACACTTAGGTTCGTGTCTCCGCAGATCGTAGCCGTTCCTAAAGGATTTTTTGCACGTGCCACAGCAGTATGTTTGTCTCGTGCGCGGGTCTTGGCAGACGCTACAATGTGAGTTAAAATCCGTCTGAGTTAAGAAAGACTTCGAACACAAGGGACATTTCCAATAGCTATTTTCCAGTGCCATTGTTTGCAGGTTAAAGAAGCTATCTTTACTTTAATTGCTCCAAATCATATTGAATGCAACTGCACCGTTTAACAAAACTGGTATGTAGCAATTGCTAAAACGTTTATATACTGTGATTGTTTTAAACCGCCGAGGATCTATTCATTACGCCAAAAGTATCTTGGACTATAATTGTAATGAGTTAAGAAGGAAGTTGTATAATCGAGTGGAGATATTGTATTTTATTTTTGTTTCTAGTGTGCTCGCAATTAAGCATTTAATTAACAAAGATTAAGTGTTATTTTTATATTTTTAGCAGCCCTTAGTATATTGCTCTTTAACCATTCAATGGCCTATTGACTCATTATGTCAATGGAATATATTTGTATGAGTTAAGAAGGAAGATGTGTAAGTAATCGAGCGGACATATTGCTTTTTCAATGCTAATAGCTCTTAATTAAGCTTTGGATTAGAAAGGATCAAAGTGGTCTTTTGATATTTTTAACAGCACTTAGTACATTGCTCTTTAACCATTCAATGGCCTATTGACTCGTTATGTCAATGGAATATAATTGTATGAGTCAAGAAGGAAGTTGTGTAAGTAATCGAGCGGACATATTGCTTTTTCAATGCTAATAGCTCTTAATTAAGCTTTGAATTAGCAAGTGTCAAAGTGGTGTTTTGATATTTTAACAGCCCTTAGTACATTAGCCTTTAACCATTCAAGGGCCTATTGACTCGTTATGTCAGTAATATCTATTCCACGATTAACAATTGAAACTCCTCGGACTATATTTGTATTGTTACAAATGTAGTTAAGTAGGCAACTGTATTTGTGTAATCTGGAAATAGACTGGGCATTATTTTGAAAAGATAAAGGGCATATTGACTCGCTTTGTCAATTCTGAAGATCATTGGATGTTTCTCATTACAGAGCCGTTCTGCGCATGCCTGCACACATTTAATGTATAATATGTATAATATGCTGACGATTATTAGGGTTAGTATCACCAACAATTTTTTTACATTTAAGATACATTTTCTTTAAATTGCTTTAATATATCACAGACGCACTAGATCTGTTTTTAGTCACAGCCATCATTATTATTAGATCGGACTAACAACCCACATTTCTCTGTATACAAAAGAACAAAACGACTTAAAATTTAATGAGATATGATTACATTTATTGAATAGTATACTTGAACACTGAATAAAAAGAAAGTACTATATTTGAGACATACATGCATACATGCACTGTTTGAATAAGTACGTATTTATTACATGTATCAATATATTTCTTCAGCACTGTAAATGTTTATTCTATCGGCTGTATAAATAAACTTTAAATGGGGTGGTCGGCGGTAGGTTCGAGTTTATTTTAGTTTAACGTTTCTGCCTTCGTGGATCTCAATCATTGCAGCGTCCCATTCTAGGAACATTAAACAGCATGTTGTTTCAGGGAGTACGGTGCTAAACTGGGCATCAACACGCACGACTCCGGACTTTATTAAGCAAATTAAAGTGAGGCTCCTGGCTGACAGGTGGCTGGATATTGAGTAGATATATACCGAATCCACGGCTTATATCGCGTCTGTCGATGCCCAGAGCATTAGGAAATGAGTTTGTCTTACAGTAGTCTATAATTCTTTCGTGCACTTCCATAACGCAGTCGTTTTCGTAGTTAGCGGTGATGGGTGAAGCAGGGACAGACACACCATTAACATTGAGAGTTAGCCTTGACAGAGAGTAATGCTTAAAGTTCCAGTGATTTTTTGTATAGGATCCAAGCACGGCATCCGTGTGACAGAATGCCACTGCCACAAATTTCGGGATGTACGAAGTCAAAACGTTATCCCACACAAACACATTCTGATTGGCGGGTATGTTTGCACATTTGATCATAGTTTTGGTAAACGGATACTTGGCTGAAGTGATTTCAGTAAATTAGAATGAGCCACTATAATCCCGACATTTATTTTCTGTTTGACAAGACGTAAAAATGCATCTTCAATTACAATCTGGTATCCAATCTGGCCCTCGTTGCCCATTAATGAAAACTCTGATTTGGATCGCGTCAAAACCAGTCTGAGAGTGACTCCATTTATCAGATACCTGTCCAGTTCAAGTGCGTCATTTAATAAAAACCCGACCATATCTGTCAACTTTGAGGATTTTACAAACTGGTGGCGTTGATAAAGCCCAAAATTGCCTGTAAGGATATGTAGAAACAGAATCAATAAATGATGAACAAAAGTTCCAAAAGTATTTTCTAAAATGATTTATTGCTTTGAAATTGTACTTATACAGTAAAACTTCGTTGAATTACGGATAGAAATCGATTCAGTGAAAAATTACATGAACTGTTGCTGCATCTTTTTATTTATTCACTAAAAATTGGAAAACTATCATGATAAATATATATTATTGTGCCCGTTATACTAATAAACAGAAATTAGAAATATAATTACCACTAGCAGGATCGATTTCATCAAAACTTCCTCGTGTGTCTCTGTACATTAACTCCGATGAGAGCAGGCATTCGTTTTCCTTCGTGAAACCACCTCTCAGGAACGTCTTAAAGTATGCATTGTATGGGTACAGATCGCCGCTGGAACTTACTAGTGTGCCGTTTAGATACAAATCTACTTGACTGAATAAGGCATGAAACCATAAGTTGACTGGGCTAACTTTGTCGTCATCACCTAACCTAGAACCGTCCGATTTTAGAATTCTGGCTTTAATGAATAGCGCACTTTTGGATAAATCGGTATAAACATTGCCTTGTATATTTGCTTCGAGAGTATTGGACTTTGGTGACCGTTAAACTGGCTTAGTCATGTCAAGCATTTCAATGAACGTAATCTATATATTACAAGTAAACTTCTTCAGCAAGGCTACCGTTATTACAAATTGCGTAAATATTTTGCTAAATTTTACTATCGTAATTCTGATTTAGTTTTAAAATTCAATAGTAATTTAAAGACACTTCTGCGAAAAGGTATTTCTAAACCCGTTTTTTATTGGGATTTGGTTTACAAATTTCGTAAGATCTTGGGTCATGGTAATTTTCCAAATGTATTTGGTAAAATTATAAAACGTTGTTTTAAAAGAGGTTACGACCCAACTGTTTTGAGACATACCGCATGTTTAGTGTTCAACCCGTTTACAGTTGGACACTACGCTTCCCTCTTTGATTGTGTCTGACGGAAGAGGGGGAGGACTCTATGATAAGCAGTTTTTAAATCCTACCAGGACTGAACTGTTTTGATATCTGTCTTCTGGCCTGTTTCGTCGGGCCCTTAAGGGTGTTTCTCTTGTTGCTCTGTCTTCTGAAAAGGCATTGAGTACATACGTTTTTGGTTCTAAAGGTTTGCTTTTTTTTAAATTTTTATACACGAGCATTTTTGTGTTTTACATGCCATGCCTTTTTATTTCCATTACGTGTGTTAGAGATTCACCTGGTGGGGATTACATTTATTTACACTGTCCCGTGTCTTTGGAACATGGTGGGGGTAAGAGTGAGGTTGGGTGCGCACCATTAACCGGTTTAAGCTCCCCAGTGGTGCTTTTGCCACTGACCGTTCCAAGGCGGTGCCCCACTGTGTTCCTTTGTTTGTTCGTTTTGTGCTCTTGTGTAGGCTTTGTGTGTGTGCGCGTGTATGTGTGTGTGTTCCTTTGTTTGTTCGTTTTGTCCTCGTTTGTTGGCTTTGTGTGTGTGCATGTGTGTGTGTGTTTGTGATGTGCACGTCTGCGTGCTGTAGGTTTCGTTTTGGGGAGGCTGCGATTTTGGTACGTGGCATTTCCTGTTTGATATTTGTCTTTGTTTTTTTTTTTAAGGGACGCACATCTTCCAATAACCTTGATTCGACGGTCACCTGGTTAGGAGGAACACTCAGATCCAAACCTGTCGGGGCACTGTCGTTAGAGCTTTCCGGTAAAAAAAACGGCCATCTTTTACTTATCGTTTCTTTTTACTAAATATATCCTCAGTCTCCCTATAACTGAATGTTTGTTTCTTCCCTTTCCTAGACGAAGTTTTTGTGTCTTAAGCCTTTTTGGTTTTAGCTTTAATTTTGCTTTTCTTTTGACTGGCCTGTTTTGGTTTGTAAACAGGCAAGTCACTGCTTTTCATAGCAATAACCGCTTGCTCTATCGTTTGCTGGCAAGGTGAAACGTAGTTAAAGGACTGCTGATCGCTTTCTGACGTCTTCTCTGCTGTTTTTGTAAGAGTCTGTTGTGGAGACTGAACTGTTGTGGATAAGTCCTTTTGGCTTGAACGCCGCAACTTTTGATCGAAATGATTTTGCCAGGCTTTAAAGTCAGGGATATACAACTGCGCAGTTTCTCCGTTGTTGTAAAACATCACTGAAAAGGTTAAAATTCATTGATCAAAAGTGTTAATCTGTCCGAGCACTTAATCTCATATCAATTCACCTCCTTTTTAAAATGTATGGTTATCGTAATGTTACCTTTGTTTAAACTACTGATCGCTGCATTGTTTTCATCCCTTATATAAACATGAATTAGCGAAATCTCGGTTGCATTGACGAGCTTATACAACCACTTGACATTTGAGTCATTAGCGTACGTTAATTTTCCGGAGGTAATTGATCCTTGACCCATATAAATCCTCTGAAACAACTTCCGTTTCTCTGTGCCAACGGTGGAAAAACTCAAAATGTTACAGTAAACGTATATATTGCGACAATCCAAAACCTCTTTTAATGCCTCTATATTCGCTTTATACCCCCTGAATTCTAGACAGTAGGACACAAGAGCCGCATACCATCTCCCGGGAAAGGATAAGGGCTTGCACATCTGTATTCTGAAGTCAGAAGCGCAGTTATCTGGAAAATATTCGAGACAGTCGAAACTGCGAATGTCCGCGTGAAAGTGTTCCATTTATGATAGGTTTGTAATTTAAGAAAAGGGTACAAAACTGTTGAACTTTTCTGGGAACCCAGACCACTTTATTAGTGCCTCTTTCTTTGAACCTTTGCCCCGTGTCCTAAGCACCTTTTCGATTCTCCAAACGTCACGTTTAGCTACGCGTTGCAATTCAGGACCGTATAAAGTTCCCTCTACATGTCCGTCCGATACGTCCGATAACATACACACGGGTACATTTGACCGCACGAGTCGGCGAGTGACTTTAAACACTTCCTCGGTGAATGTTTGCCTGAAGCTGCGCTCAAATGTTCGCTTACTCAAGCTTATTCTAACCAGATCACCCACTTTAAACCGGAAGTTTGTCAGTTTTTTACCTTCGCGAGAATCCACGTACATGCGGTTCCACAGGTTGACTTCTGTATCCCTGTTTACCTCTCTCGGACTGAGGCCGAAGAGTGACGAATGCGGGTTATATCCCTGTAATAAATCTGGGAGCATATCGATGTACTTAAACGTTGCCTTACTGTATAGGTACTTGTAAATGAGCCCCTTTAATGTCTGTATAAATCTTTCCCCAATCTGACATTTAAATGGCGGATGCGCTGTATACTGTTTTATACCGCGGCTGGATAAAAGATTCTTAGACTCACGTGATTGAAATTCCTTCCCTAAATCTGACCTAATCTTTGCTGGTTTAAAATCTGGCTCATTTAAAAGTTGCAGCATGGCCCGCGTCACAGATGCTGATTTCTTGTTTTTCAAGGGTAGCGCATGAGCGAAACGGCTGAAATTGTCGATAGCAACTAGTAAAAAATTTACATTCGAGTTCTGGGAACTCAGTCTGGCCATGTCTGCCAAATCTATGTCTATGCAGTCGTTGATGCCGTTGGTAAGGATGGAATTCCTCTTAAACATTCTTCTAACTTGTCTGATTACGGTGTAGGTATCGCGAGATTCCAAGAGCTTCTTTATGTCCCGTAATTTCACGTTCTTATAATCCTTTTCTATACTTTGCTTAAACTTTAATGGGCCGAAAAATGCCCCCGCATTACCAGGTTTAACATATTGCTCTGACAATGTTTCTTTTTTCTTCGACATGAATGCAACGCGAGCTACCTATGCAGAAACGTTTATTTTATCACATACAAATTATGATGCTACAATAAGCTATCCATCCGTCCTGGTGGTGTAAGTGTTGCTATCTGCTCCACGTATATCACTAAAAGTTTTGTTCTTAATAAACTTTAACCCTGGTGAGGGTAGGATGTATCCGACGCTAGTGCTTAGAAGCACTAACCAGAGCTCCTTATCGGCAGACTGAAAGCACAGTTACGCAATAGAAACAACAATTATAGTGTACACGACCAATACCTGCGTCAAATATGTCACCTGATTTTTTGGAGTGCGGCGACCACAGACTGTCCAGTCGTTTAAATTTCCGCATTTGTCTCGCTTTTCCGGGCTGAATGTTTCACTGCTTAAAGTATTGCTTTCAATAGAAATGTCCGTCATCTCGTTATCAAATCGATTGTTCTATTTTATTTTTTATTTATTTATTTATTTATTTTCGAAAAAAAAAAGAAATCCTAGTACGCTTAAATGACGTCCAATGCATAGCAACAAGTTGTTTCAAATACCAAATACATGGGTCATTCGGGTTCCGTTTAATTAGTTATGCTTCTGAAGTGGCCACTTACCTCGGATACCAATTATTAATTCCAGTTTAATTAGTAATACAATAACCTTTTTCTCAACCTTACCACTTAAGTCACTTATCTCAAGTAGCACTTATCTCAAGTGGATCACACACACACGCAGGTACACACACGCACACACATCATTGCCCTCTCCTAACTGCACTACTTATTACATACGCCAATACGACAACTTTGCTTAAAATACTTATCATGTTATTTTTTAAAGTCGATTTAAATATATTGTCTATATGATAAAGTTTTTTTTCTCAAATTTTTATTATTCAAAGTACCAATTAACACGTTTTCCGTTGTAAAAACTGCTAACATGAAGACTATTTGCATATGCAATTTTGTTTATTGATCAATTTTATACAACAGATTCAAATATTCTAAAGTTTGTGATTCCAGACATATGAAAATAGAAAAAGTGGAAACTCCACAGGTCGCTCAACACAACAAAAACGAAAATGTTGCAGGCTCGGTTTGATTGAGCCTGTTCATGGACGGTAGTTAAAATGCATGCTACCCTCCACGCCATCTAGCCCCGGGTTGAGCAGAACTCAACATTTACACATGCTAAAAGTACAAAAAACAATTTAGAGACATCCGCAGATGTGTTCATACGGCGGTGCACATGTAACCTTCAATGCTACACTAGCGTTTTATTCCATGAAAAGTGGCGTATGGTCCCCAGTTAAAATAATGGGTTTGCCCTAAACGAGAAAACAATGAGCAGAACTAAGCAAACTGGAATTTAGAAAGGGGATCTGAGGTTATGGAGCCTGCATATCACAGGAACTGCCAATAGACAAAATTAAAAAGCAGGCACCATATCCAAGGGGTGATTAAACAATACGACCCTTGACTCACCCGCCCCTCCAAGGGAGTAAAGGTTGTTTGTATCTTGTTTTTATTAATATTTTCCCTAACCCTTCTTAAATACGCTAACACGCACGCACACACATCCCAAGGTCGTACATTTTTACTATTTCATTTCTTACTTCACGACCCTAGTAACATCTGACCATAAGATAAGTTACCTTAGGCTTGCACGGTTAATTACCCGCTCCGCGCATACTTTCGCATAATTTGATGGCGGAATATTATTTTACGGGTCAGAGTTACTTTTTTCATTATTTTTGAAAATCTATACCACAGGCGCTATTTGTAATAAATCATAACTTCTACAAGTTCAGTATTTATGATATAAGAAAGGTTTCGTTGAGTTACAGCGAGTGTCAGTCACAACCGCTGCTTTCTTTCTTTCTTTTTTTTTCTGTGTTTTACTCCATTCTCTTAGCTCAGTAGGAGCGCAGATCTACGGAAAGCGAGTTTGGTTCTGGGGTAGGGCATGATGATTTGATAGAATTCACGTGTTTGAAATCATTCGTCCTCCACCTCTGATTTATTTGGTGAAGATAGAAGATATTTGTTGAGAATACAGAATCCAGGAACACTGGTTAGGTTAACTGCCCACAGTAACGTAGCAAAATCATAGCTAAACCAGAAAAAAAAAACAAACAAACAAAAAAAAAACAACAATCTTTCTTTTTTATGTCATAGAATGTTTCCTTTACTCATATTTCTAATATTAGGAAACAGCATTATGTATGGAATATGTTTCTATTATGTGTCTATGAACACAAGGAATATGTTTCTATTATGTGCCTATGAATACAATGATAACATTTGTACACACATCTCTTGAGAGCTACAACCTCTTTGCAAAGGATATTGTTTCTTCCTAGCCGAGTTGCTAAATAAATTAACCTTTTTCAGAGCAACAGTCTCCGTACAACAAATAAACTGTTTTCCAGCGGTTATTCAGGAAGATTCACTTTATTTAAATCTGGGTGTCCGACTACTCTCCAAACAATCGAAATATTTCCTAAACGTAAAATTTGTAATAAAGTTAGATAAAATAATGTTTACTCGAACATGATGCTATAATTACATAAAGGCTTTCTAAATTTTAAAGAGTTGTATTAGCATATTTTTACGCGTTTTTTGGTTATGTTAAAATGAATATTTCTCATTTTCACATACGTTTTACTGTTTCGTACTTTGCCGAGGTTGGCAAGGTTCTGTTTACCCCAGTATTATTCTCTAAAGAATGGTTGTTGTTCGAATCTGCTTCATTAAGAATACACCTTTATTAACCAAAAGGTATTTATGGCATAAATTTATAATTTAGGCCTATATTTGTTTGCCTTAGTTCTATTAGATACACCTTTATTAACTAAAAGATATTTATGGCATAGATTTATAATTTAGGCCTATATTTGTTTGCCTTAGTTCTATTAGATATATAAAATTGTTTATGTAACATTTTTTACGCATAGATAATACGTCACGGAAATAGCGGCATGTAATGAAATTCTATATTGGTAATTAAAAGGTTGAGGTAATTCAAATAAAGAATTTTCACTATGTTCGTTCGTTTTTTTTTTTTTTTTTTTTTTTTCTTTTTTTTTTTCTCTTTATTGTAATTATTTTTTGTAAATATTAACAGTGTTATGTGCTTCGATACATGAATTGTCTTGTATTATTATTAACTTGCGAGATAAATCATTTCACTTGTAACGCTGAATGAAATCATTAATAGTTGTAAAGGCGTCGTTCGATTAAATTCTACTCAAATAGATTAAAGATGAGTTTATCTCGATCACGACAATCAGAAAATCCATTGAATTACGCATTTTGATATGGGGTAGGAGTAGAGTAATGCTATTCAGCGCAAATGGTAATGGGGAGTTGATTTTGTCGCATTCTCATATATATCAAATATAATCTACAAGTTAAAATCTGAGTTCTACACAGAAATTATTTCCATCGAGTTTTAAAGACCTTTTTGATTTAATTTTACTAGAATTAATAAATTAGTAGAGTTTTTCCTCAAATGAGGAGATACATGAAAACAATACACAACTGCGCTATCTTGTGATTTGGGGGTAGGGGTAGTGAAACGTTATTTTATGCGAAAATAAATTCGGTGGCACCATAATCTAATTCCTTCAATCGAAAGAAAATAAAGTTTTCAGGATGATGTTAGTTTTTGTCAAAGTCTATCGTTTTGGTTTTACATGAGACAAGATTAACGCAAACTTGTTTTTTTCCAAACTTAACGTCATATTTGCCGCTCTGACGTCACTCTAACGTAAATATCGACTTCAACGTTAAAATGATCATCACAAATTATACACCATTTCAAAGAAATTTTTAAATGAAATAATGTTGAGAAACAGGGAAATCGGTACTTGTTGACTGAACAGAACGATTTAAGAAAACAATGTGACGGACTTGAAATCATGGTTCATCAAAAATGAACGGCAATGGTATTGTTTGAAAGTTTGTAGAGAAAAATATTTAACAAATGTCAAAAATATAACATACGCATTATATTTAATAGAAAGAGCATTGAAACTCGGGGATAAACGATTTGTACGAGTCGTTCTCCGTGAGTTTAAATGTTCTTTCTGTTTTGTATCATAGCCATTTATGCATGGTAGTTCAGTAGGCGTTCCACATTGCCATATACAGCAGTTCAGTGAGTACTTGAAATTCTTGCTTTACGAATGTGTGAAGCCCAGGCAAAATAAACCAATGCGAGAGCAGAAAATCAATTAAATACACTTCGCTGTCTGCTTTTCAAGACACGCTGTCGTGCTTTGCTATCCAACAGTGCGGTAAATAGCGTGCGGGTATTTAATACCGGCACATTTTTAGTTACCGCACCCTGCACTCAGTGTATACGATTTACCCGCACCAAATTTGTTAAGGAAAACACCGAGTTATGATACAAGAGGAATATGCTGAATTTTACATAAAACAAAATTTCAAAACGGAACCCAAGAACTTCAAATTAGGCGCATTCCACCTTACGAAAAAAGAAGAATAAAAAATTCAAAACAAAACTAGTCGAAGAAATTAAAGAATTGGAAATGAAATGAAAGAATCTGAACCTATTTCAGAACTAATAAAAATAAACCCTAGAAAGAACAAAACAAGAATTGAACGGCCTGTATGAAAAAAAAAAAAATAACGGTAAAATCCTAAGAGCAAAAGCACTAAACATTGAAGGAAATGAAAACAAATCCAAATACTTGCCAACCTTTAAAAACGACATTAAGAAAAAAGAGTATAGTTAAATTAAATGTTAATTGTTCTGAAATAACAGTTTTTGAACAAAATTCTGAGGGAGGAAGTAGAATTCTATAGAAAATAAACTACAGTAAAGAGGACAAGATTCCTACAAATACTCCTTTTTTTAATCAGGTAGGAAATAAATTATCAAACGAAGAATCCCATAAATGTGAATGCCATCTAACAGAATATGAATCCTCACAGGCACTGCTTTCGAGGAAAATAATAAAACTCCTTGGTCAGACGGATTGACCACGGAATTCTATAAAGTTTTTTGAAATGATTTAAAAATGTTAAACTCTATAAACTATTCCTTCATGAACGGCGAGTTAACAGAGCTTAAAAAAAAAAAAGCTATTATCACATTATTACCAAAAACAGGGTAAGGACACAACAAGATTATCAAATTGTCGCCCAATAAGCTTATCAAAGGTTAATTATTAAATAGCCACTAAAGCCATCGCAAATCGTGTAAATAAGATCTTACCTTCAACAGTAAGCCCTGAACAGGCCGGTTTTATGAAAGGCCGCTATATAAGAGAAAATGTACGTATTATCTTTAAAACTATGGAGTACGTCGAAACAAATGAATTACCCGGAATTCTATTCTGTTCAGATTATGAAAAAGCATTCGACAGCCTTAACCACGACTTCATGAACAGACTCAATCAAACCGAGTCTGCAATTTTCACTGTTTGCCTTGTTCTCGATGCTTCCGAGGGATCTACTTTCCAGATTGTATTTACTTCACAACAGCGGGTGTTAAGTGCTGTGTGGCGGCCGTAAAAAGTCGCCCCGACTTCATCTCAGTGTTGTTATATTTTCTGGTCCTTCGGGATCATTGATTTCAACTCATTTAGATTTGAAGATTGAATACTGCTTAAGCCGGTGCTAGGGGGCGTGGGCAGTGTTGCATTTTCCATTACTGCTCATGAACAGACTCAATCAAACCGAGTCTGCAATTTTCACTGTTTGCCTTGTTCTCGATGCTTCCGAGGGATCTACTTTCCAGATTTTATTTATCTTTCAATGTTATCATATTTCAACTTCGGGGAATCGCTTAATAATTGAATGTACATTTGTCAACAAAATAGACAGTTTGATCATAAGCAATGGCTATTTATCAGGACATTGCCAAATCCAGCGTGTTGTGCGACAAGGATATCCTCCATCCTCCACCATATTCATTATATGTATGGAGGTACTGCAGATGACGCAACTTACATGAAAAATGGTGAAAAAATATTTTGAAAGCCTCATTAAAATCATCCCTGAATCTGGTTGTGTATCCGGCCTCCAACTTTACTTCTCAAAATCCATAGTTTTAAGAACAAGAACATTACAACTCAAACACAAAGTTTTCAGAATACAACAATTTTATTTGGACATCAAAATGAGCAAAAACCCTTGGATTGATATTCTACACTAATCTTGAATTGAATAATAGATTAGACATTGAGCGTAAACTTAACTTGTATTAGCTTTTACAGTTCTACCAAATCCACCCGTAAGTTCAACTGAAGGAATAAATACGCATAAAGACAGGTTCCTATTTGAAAGTAAGCCAGAGAAAATAAAACGTACGATACGAGTAGCAGATTATGAAAAAGGGGGTCTAAAATTAACAAACATCCATTCCTTCATAGATTCTATTAAGGCATGCTTGGCAGAAAGACTTATTTTAAATGAAAACGAAGGCATATAGAAATACCTTTTTGAATAAATATTAAATAAATGGGAAATGAACTTATTTTTGAATGCAATATGACGTCAAAAGACATTGCAAATAAAACGAAAGGTATTATTTTCCTAAGAGAGATCCTTACTTTATGGTTCAAAATAAAGACGGAATATGGTCATTCAAAAAAACAAACCAATAATTATCTGGCATAACTCTGAAATAAAGGTAGGAGCAAAAACTATTTCCTGGAAAAGCTGGTATAAAAAAGCATAAAATATATTGAGCAATTTTTCAATTTTAGAACAAATACATATTACAGTTTCACAGAGATATAGACTCTGTATCGATTACAAGAACATAACTGTCCTCATTACTGTAAACTGATCAACAAGCATCCCTAAATGTTACAAACTCAAACTCAACCAAGACTTTTTCACACAACTCAGAGAAGGATCATTATTATAGTAAAGAGCTTTAAAAAACAAATTTAAATATTATCGTCATTCTCTTTTTTATCAGTATTTTGGTATATCATTTTGGAACGACATATAATATAATTAACTTAATGACATGGTTTTACAAAAGTAGGTCAGAAAATATTAAAAATAAATAATAAATACTAAGTGGAAATGACAACGACTTATATAATTAACTTATTCATGTACTTATTTATTTATTCATTTTTATTTATACATTTATTTTTTCATTTAACAAATTAGCTACAGTTATTTTTTTATTATGTACATGGTAGTTACATTAAATTCTAACACGACCAGAAAATAATCTACTACATACATCTCGGGTTATTCTGCAATATACCACTCGCGTGCAATGACGTCATCCGATCCAGGTGTGTAGCGCGATCGTAAAAGTTACCATTTTTTTCTAACACTGTTGATACTAGTATGTCATGTTAGAATCGAAATAATAAGTTCCCAAGTGTGATTTATCATAGATTTATCATAGAATAACCCGAGTTTTTCGTTCTTATGCGAAACAATATATCACTCAGGCCTACGGACTTCGTGATATATTCTTACGCATAAGAACTCAAAACTCGGGTTATTCTACGATAAATCACGTTTGGGAACTTATTATTTCTTAAATATACGTTTTTATAATATGGTTATATACAATTATATAATTTTTTCTCTTTATAATGTATATCAATAAGACTGAAATCAACAAAACAGAAACGTTGAACTCTGTCCCCCCGTCGGCATAGTGAACACAGAAATGATATAAGAAAGTTCTTTTTTTTTTTTTTTTTTTTTTTTGTTTTTAGGTTTAACGCCGTTTTTAAACAGTATTTCAGTCATGTAATACAGGGCAGTTAACCTAACAAGTGTTCCTGGATTCTATACCAGTACAAACCTGTTCTCCGCAAGTAACTGCCAACTTCCCCACATGAATTATCAGAGGTGGAGGACGAATGATTTCAGACACAATGTCTCTTTATCAAACCGTCACGGAGAACATACGCCCCGCCCAAGGATCGAACTCGCGACCGCGCGATTCGTAGACCAACGCTCTCCCTACTGAGCTAAGCGTGCGCCTGAAAATAACTTTGAACGTAAAGGCTTACAGTGGTACACATGTGTTTGGTATTAATATACCAACATTCATATACAAATCTTTGTAAATTCAGATGAATTTCATAACTTCCTTCGGACTTTGCTTTTATTATCTCTGTTTCACAAGAGTTCATGCTAAGTGTAGTTTACAATTATGATAATGAATATATTCCCATTCCCTAAAGCGGTCTATTCGCTATAGTACGAATAGCCAGCATTTGTTATTCATAGAAAGTCATCGTGTATCCTGCGCGTAATATCTGAATTTTCTGCATGTTGACTTCGCTTTCCTGCTTCTTTTGCATTTTTGCTGCATTTATGCGATTAAAATTTTATCACTATATCTTTAAATGTACTATGTTGTAATTTGAAACAAAAAATGCCATTATTTTCCTTTAAATTTAGCCTAGTGGTTGAGCGTCCGCTTCGAATGCGGGAGGTCGTGGGTTCGATCCCCGGCCGCGTCATACCAAAGACGTAAAATAATGGTACTAGCAGCTTCCTCGCCTGGCGCTCAGCATTAAGGGGATAGAGCTAGGACTGGTAAGCCCGGTGTCAGTATAATGTAACTGGGTGGGGTATCATGCCACGTGTCTACGGCGTGATATTCCAGTGAGGCAGCACAATAAAGTTGGGCATTGTGCTCACTGCTACAAGTAGACACCGCCGTTTATATGACTGAAAAAATGTTGAAAAAGACGTTAAACCCGAACACACACACACACACACACACTTTAAATTTTAATGATAAAATAACAGTCGTAGTCCTCTACTTTATTTTTTTTTATTTTTGCCACATGATATAAATAGTTTTAAGATAAGGAAAAGAGAATCAAGCGGTTAATGACGCCAAATACTAAAAATGATTTAGACATCGGATATCAATGAACCATATATATATTCTTATTAATATGTTCTGTTTAAAACTGACTTAGCTTTAAGCAGCCAGCCAGTTATCTTATTTCACGACTTGACATTATTTTTCTGAATTTCCTCTTTCTACAGCGACCGCCTGCTTTGGGTCGCAACATTGTGTATTTCTCTAGATGACTGATTTAGACATCCTGAAAGTTTCATAACCATCCTGTGACAAAGTAAGTCAAAATCGTACTTTGAACAAATTGTCGCAAAAATGCTGAGATCGCTCTGTACGATATAATGAAATGTACTCAAAGTAATACAGAAATGATAATGTCTTATACTAAAGAGAAATGCAGGATAAACCATTTTTGACTGGTGGTACAGTAATTTAACAATTGATAAATTAGTATATCATTGTAAATGTTCGTTCGCTGTAACATATATCAAAATAAATCTGAAGAATTAAATGATAAAATAGACACATGAATAAATGTCACATATATTAGAATTAATTTTAGTAAAGTAGAAACCCTCGTACCTCGCACTTCTTGCTTTTATTTTCGTAAAGTCCTGATTCCTTTAAATCTATCAGATGTGATCGTGTTTTTTTTTTCATCTAACATGTTTCTAATTTGTGAAATATTCTGATTGCAGTACAACATTTTGATTGGAATTATATAGTAGATAGCAATACTCAGGCATATAAAAAACGAAAACATGCCAATGTTTTAAATCTATGTTCATTGTAACTAATGATGAAAAGATACTGTTCTACAAATGGTTACGCTTACGGATATTTATCTACTTCGCGTTATCAACAAATCAATACCTGGAGCCTTATCGTCACTTGATAACTGGTATCAATTTTCCAAAACATTCTTTAGCCTCTAATCCTTTTATCTGCTCTGTATGCCTGTGGATTTTCACTTATAATAACATATCGGTAACATTTCTGCAAGCTTTGATCAATATTATGGCCATAAATCTGTTCGTAACAGGTGAATAAAACTGAAATTTTCACAACTGATGTGAAAATGTATGACCATTTCAATGATGTAAAATTTACTATTACTTTAAATTGCAAAATCATTTTACTGGCCAATTGAATTATAATATAAATATGGAGAACGGCAGTATTCAAGAAGAATTAGACAAAGAAAATCAGCCATTGTTTGATGATTTTATATGTATCCAAATATCATCTTTTTGCTAAAACTCAAAGCAAATAGCATTATGCAAGAACAGATTTGTACTTTATTTGATAAAATTGAAAATACTGAATCAAATAGAAAGTAGTATAATAGAAAGTGAAAATAAACAGGCAATATGTAGAAATAAATTTCTAATTCAGATAGTTAGTGACTAATAGATTGAAAATACATGCTCAAATAATAAAAATATCGATTGCTTTCGGGTTTAATTAATCTTTTGTGCAAAACCTTTTCAGTGGTTGACTTTGACAGCAGTCCTATCGTTGGTACTGTTACAAACGTAAAATCACGTCACGCGGCATACCGTACTATCAGGCGTAGAGCGCATTTCTACGATCCTCAGCTTACCATACACGTATATTATCTTCCGACGGATACACACGACACGCAGTAATCGATAAGAGTTTAAACGAACGCATAAATGCGATCAGCGGCCTTACTGAGAAAAATGCAAACATAAAATTAGGATGCATTCAAGAAATAAGTGCACATTTCATATTTTAACATTAATTATAACACATACGATTATATCAAATAATATTGATATCATATCACTGTCTTCTATGAAATAATTCTATGATATAATTCTAATAGACAAACTCTTCACATCCATTATACACAAAACAAACAACAAAATACTGTTTCGGGAAACGAAAACAAGTCTTTCTGGAGGCCCACAGGAAAACAGAACAACATGGGCCGGAGACAATAAACAGCAAACCTAGATTTTTTTTCTACCTACCGGTGTTCAAAATTAAGCAACAAAATATTGATAGATTCTGGATGAAAAATAACTATTCTCTAGAAGAAAATGTTAGATAACAGACCAAAAGTAAGCAAACCAAGAATAGCCCCCGTAAATTTTCAGCTGTAAGAAATCACAGGTGACAAAGTCCCATTTTATGGAAAATCTATTGTGAATATACGGATAGGTAGACAAACCTTTGATAAACCTGCTTTTATTGCAGACATCCAACAAGAAGGCATTCTAGGAAGATATTTCATAATGTCACAAAAATATGAATTATTACTGAATAATCAAAGTATGACGTTGAATGGTCAAATTATTCATTATTTCAGTGTAGAAAACCAGGAAAAACCTCGTTATATTAGCATAGCTGAAGATCTAGAAATACCCTCTGATACTGAAATCATTACTACAGGATGGTTACTATTTGGATATACACCAAACTGTGTTGGAATTGTCGAGACACATCCTACTTTTGTACAAAATCACGATGTCATCCTGTCATCAACCCTGGTACGACCTTGGGATGGTTTTATTTATATGTAAGATTTGCAAATTTCACAAATATGCCTAGTTTAATACACAAAGATACGAAACTGGCTACAAGACAACCTGAAGAACTGACAGACCTTATAAAAGTAAATATTACTCAGACAGAACAAAAGTCTACTGCTACCCACGATAAGCTTCCTGTCCATTCCACTGAAGTATTTGAATGATGTTCAAGAAAAAAAACAAAAAAAAATAACCCAGAAACAAAAACAAAGTTTTGAAAAATTATTAATTGATAACCAGTATATATTTTCGAAGTCAGAAGATGCCATCGGTAGCAAAAATCTAAGTAGAATATAACATAGATACTGGAGAAAGCCCTCCAGTACGCACACCGCCCTACCGCCTATCCCCTTCGAAAAGAAAAGTTGCTGATGAAGAAATTCATAAACTGTTTAAAGAAGACTTGATAAGGTGGACGGTGGCATGCATTTCAACTACCGTCCATCAACAGGCTCAATCAAACGGAGCCTGAAACATTTTCGTTTTTGTCGTGTTGAGCGACCTGTGAAGTTTCCACTTTTTCTATTTTGATAGAACCTACCAAGAGTCCCTGTTCATCAACAGTTATCATGGTACCCAAGCCCGATAAATCGGTATGAATCTGTTTTGATGTCCGTAAAGTCAATGCTAAAGTTAACTTTGACTCCCATCCATTACCTCGAATAGACCAATCTCTAGAATCATAGGCAAACAAGAAATACTTTTCCAGTATGGACTGTAAGAAAGCATATCATCAAGTTTCCCTGGCCGAAAATAACCGACCAAAGACCTGTTTCGGTATCGTTTGTGAAACATATCAATGGAAGGTTATGCATTTTGGTATGGCCACAAAACCAGCAGTGTATGAACGCATTATGGAAAACGTATTAAATGGACTTACTTTTGAAATCTGTCTTGTGTATGTAGACGATGTTTTGTGTTTTTCTACCAGTTTTGATGAACACATCGAACACCTCAGAGAAATATTTGAACGCCTCAGAAATGCAAACCTTAAGCTTAGTCCAAATAAATGTTGTTTCTGACAGATATCTGTAAGCTCCTTGGCCACAACATTAGTAAAAATGGAATAGAAGGTTGCCTTTAAAAGTATATCTGAGTGGCCTAGAGCAGAAAATGCAAAACAAATTCGACAATTTGTCGGCTTTTGTAGCTATTGTCTTAAAATGGTTGCAAAACCCTTACAATAACTTAGAGAACGTAACCGTCTTTCACATGATATGACGACTGAGTAAAATTCTGTATACAGTTGAAAATGCTATTAACTTCAACGCCCATTTTAGCTTACCTCATTCAAAACATACCGTATACCCTAGATTGTGATTGTATAAAACAAAGGATTAGGTAGTGTACTCAATCAAATCCAAGACAATCAAGAAAGAGTAATTGGTTATTACTGTAGATGTTTATCAAAATCAAATAAAAATACTACACAACCCCCGCAAAGAATTACTTGCAATTGTAGAATCAGTGAAGCATTTCCACCACTTCATATATGGTAATCATTTAACCATCCGTACAGACAATGGTTCACTCACCATGTCATGGCTACTAAATTTCAAGAACAGTGTGAAGGCCAATTAGCTAGATGGTTAGAAGTTCTAGGAAACTGTGACTTTACAATTGAATACAGACCCGGAAGAATGCATAACAACTGCGACTCTCAGTAGACGACGTTGTTCCGAAAAATATCGTCACCACTGCGAAAGTGTAGAAACAAATACTACACTGAGACAGTTCAAACACTACCCGAGCGAATAAGTGTAAACAACTCCGAAACTGTGAGCCTCGCAGAAACTTTGCTAGTGCCCATTTATCTGTTAACAACTTACACAACATTCTTCTATGAACTTGCACCTAAAACCCTCTTTTATGGAAGATATTTCCATACTGATTATTTAAGGGTTTGGTTCTGTTTTTATAATATTCGCCTGAATCAGTTCGGCGGGGATTAAAATTTCATAGAATTTGCAGTCATCTTTTGAAGATTACATTGTTCCTTGATAACGACAACGCAGGGTAAGGCGTGTACGAGTAACGATTTTGTAACAGCAGAAATGAGGTCCTAAATTTTATTACACAATCTTTGACCATCGCAGAATCGCAGTAGTGTTTAAATAAAGGTGTCTTATGCTTTATTTAATAGTTATGTATTCCACAATTGCTTCTTTTCTGAAGAACACCACTGTTTCTTGTAATCCACCGAAAGCTCTCCTTTCTTTTCTGTTTACTAAATGCTTATGTTATGCATATTTTGCTAGCTAACAGACGTTCACACTTTAGTTTGCACGTAAAATGTAATAACTCATCAGTCTCATGTAATAATCAAACTCAAAACAACAAAGACAAATATCAAACAGGGAATGCCACGTACCAAAATCGCAGCCTCCCCAAAACGAAACCTACAGCACGCAGACGTGCACACCAAAAACCCAAAAACACACACACATACACATACACGTGCACACACACAAAGCCAACACACGAGGACAAACGAACAAGCAAAGGAACACACACATACACACACACGCAAAAACAAAGACAAATATCAAACAGGGAATGCCACGTACCAAAATCGCAGCCTCCCCAAAACGAAACCTACAGCACGCAGACGTGCACACCACAAACACACACACATACACATACACGTGCACAAACACAAAGCCAACACACGAGGACAAAACGAACAAAGGAACACACACACATACACGCGCACACACACAAAGCCTACACAAGAGGACAAAACGAACAAACAAAGGAACACAGTGGGGCACCGCCTTGGAACGGTCAGTGGCAAAAACACCACTGGGGAGCTTAAACCGGTTTATGGTGCGACATGCAACAAGTCTTTTCCTATATTTTCCTATATATTATTTCCTAAACAAGCGATACTGTAGAATATTTCCTTTCCAATTGCAAACAATTTTGCAGTTATGATACTTTTTTTATTTTTTATACCTTTGTCACTTAATATATTTAAGGAAAATTCAATGAACATATTAGAATCATAAAACAAGAAATAGCGTTTCATTTTACAGATCACTTCATTATTATCCTGAAGCATGACCTTAAACAACAATGATGAGAGGAATCACCTTTCTCGAATGGCCAATGTACTTTTCGCACTTTTTTATATTCATTGATTTCCAAAAGTACGTGATGCAATCAATACTTTCCTGCTTAGTATCTGGCTTCCAAGCCCCTCTTATGAATTCTTTTTATTCGTGCCATACTATTTCAATTGGGTTAATATCAGGAGATTCTGAAAGAAATATATATATATATGTCTGTAAGCTTATAAACTATAATTGATGTCATTTGCATTTTGCAAACTAGCCTTTGTTTTAACTAAGAAATTTAATTCAAGAGCGTTTCAGGTTAGCTTGATTTTATTGATATTTTTTTCAACATCTTTCTTATAACTTTAGCTAAAGATATTTTTAAATGTTTTAATAAGTAAAACAAAATCAGGGGTGGTGCTTATGACTACTAACAAAAATGGGTAATTCAATGAGTAAGAATGTCTTATATGTGTTTAATTCTTACGAAGGTGTACATGTTAAGGTTTATCGCAACACACAAACAATTTTATTCCGTTTCATACACTGTTATCTGCTTGTGGGAGTGTTGTCAAGTAGGTTTTTTTCAATTGTATGACCTTTTTTGTATAGGCATGAGTAATTATAGCTAAAAACATGAAACTGTACAGAAATATGGATCATCATGTGAAGCTGCGCACCTGGTGTTTTGTTTAATCTTGACCCCAGTAATAGGAGAGAACTGCATCTTGAAATAGCAAAAAAAAAAAAAAAGAAGACATTTTAGCTTGTGCCGTATGTAACTCAAAAAGTATTAGTATCATTGCTACTCATAAATTTCAATACTATTAAGTTGTGCACGATGGGTTGGTATGAACTCAGAAATAGCAGTGCTATTTCCCTTGAATTTGCAAAAAAGAACATTTGCCCTTTTTAGCTTGTGTCGCACGTAACTAACATAGAATTATAGATATAAACATGACACCTTACAGAACTATTGATCATCATTCGAGTTGTGTGGTTTTGGTTGACCTTGAACCTTGGTAACGTTTGAAATATGCCACTTTAAATAGTCATAAAGGGGCATTTTCAGCTTTTGTCCCTCGTACCTAAAAAAGCATAGCAGTAAGTATCTTATGACCTTTAATTTATGGAAAATATTGACATGTTGAGCTTTTGTTACACAGCTCTAAGTGTAGATAAGATCATGACACAGAAATAGTGCTCTGAATAAGTGTTGTGATTATAGCCAGAAAGTAATAATGAGTTATGACCCTTGAATAATATTATTTCAGTTATAAAACCTAACTTAAAATACAGTTCCTAAAGTGCCATATTCGGCACAATTAGTTGGTATAGCAAACAAATAGCCTTTCATTGACATACTATTTAATATTTTGCTTGTATTACAGCAATGCATACTGTCCGAAAAGTCATACAGACAGTGATAGGTGGATATATTTCTGGAATTACAATATGTGATTTTGTAATATCTTATTCTGATGGTTAGATTTGGAGTATTTATCTATACGCTTTCATGTATTTTGTTGAAATAATATTCTGTGTTAACATAGGCTAAGCAAAATTATTTTGTATCATAGCTCGGTGTTTTTTCTTAACAAATTTGGTGCATGTTAATCGTATACACTGAGTGCAGGGTGCGGTAACTAAAAGTGTGCAGGTATTAAATACCCGCACTGTTGGATAGGAAAGTATGCCAGCGTGTCTGGAACAGCAGACAGCGAAATGTATTTTATTGATTTTCTGCTCTCGCATTGGTTTATTTTACCTGGGCTTTACACATTTGTAAAGCAAGGATTTTAAGTACTCACTGAACTGCTGTATATGATGTATATGGCAATGTGGAACGCCTACTGAGCTATCATATATGGATGGCTATGATACAAAACAGAAAGAACATTAAAAATCTCGGGTAAACAATTTATACTCGGGGGCTACGCCCCCTCGTACAAATCGTTTACCCTCGAGTTTCAATGCGCTTTCTATTACTTAAAGCTCTATTAGAATTTTGCTGGTCTATGTTTTCATTGTGTCGGTAATCTTTTTGACAATTTGTTTAAAATTAGTTCATTCTAAAAACAAACACCTTAGTACACACAAGTGTGATCTTTACCTGGGGGTGTTTCCACCAATCAATGTTTCGTTTTTCTTGCGGTAGTTTTGAATGTGTTTTCTTATGTGTTTCGGGTCGTTGTCTTGCATAAAACTGTATCTTGTTCTTGAAGACTTTAGAAAAGGGATTAGAATTTCTTCAAGGATATCTGTGTACAGTTGGGCATCCATATTTCCTTCAAAACATGCATGCATTTGTAGCGCCGTTTTAACTAGTATCTGCCCCCACACGGACCTTTACTGGATATTTTGCTCTCGGTTTCACTCTCTTGAAATATCCTCGATTATGATAACATCTCCTTGTGTTTCTCAAGCCAGACTGAGGTCTCATCTCTGACAATAACGTTGTCGAATGATTCAGTTACATTACCTTTAGGCCATGTTTTGTTTTGTCGTTTAGGTTGACAGTATCCAGGGAACTTAAATGTCTAGCTTTAGATCGACGTGCAGTTGTTAAGCTGAGAGAGTGAATCTTGCTAAATAAATTCTGACTTCAGATGTAATTGCCTCATCATTAACTTTCAGATACGTTTCAATTTTCAAAAGAACGTTTATGCTTGTTGCTTTACTTGGTCTTCCTGAGTCATCTTTTCTTTTAAATTACGTGTAGCTTTGCAACGAATAATTATGTCACGTACAGTTTTCCTACCAACGTATATTCTCTCTTCTTTTAGTTTCCTTGATATAGATCAATACGAAAACTGGTTGTTTGTTTTTCCTGAATTGAAAGTAGGAGTCAAGTATCCTTTGTTTGGCATATTCTGATACCATCATAATCTGAAAGCAAAATGTATAAGCATATATAAATATAATAATTAAACGCCTTTGAGTCGATTTAAGTCGTTTTTGAGTATGTAGGAAAAAGTTAATTGTTTAGAAATTAGTGAAACCTATACAGTTAGGAAAATGTTCATGGCCATGACTACATATTTTCACAATTTTTATTTAAAGCGTATTCTATTTTTGTAAGCCATTTTCCGATTTCTTTCCGATTTTTATTGTCACTCTTGTATACATGAATGACAAGTTTTACACAAAAAAGCGTAGTGAAAAGTCGTTACTTCTTATTAACATTTTACTGCTCGTTCTCTCCTATGGAATGATATTTAGGTAAATATTACACAATGCCTGCTGCCTGTTACAATTTACTCACTGACACTCCCATTGCGCTTACTGGTATAGTAATCATGCATGCTGGCACCTTTAACACGCTTGTTAACAATGATACCATGCTTGCTGACAATGATACCATGCGTGCTGGAAGACACAACTTCTTTGCTGCTTAGACCCTGATGTCTATATCATAATTTCATTTGGCAAAATGACAGTGCCGTGTAGCGTATTGGAATATTTCAACATGCCGGGACTGTATATAAGCAACATTGCACAATGCTCACAGAAGAAAATACACAATGTGACCACACAATATGAAAGATGCAATCAGCCACTAAACAAGTTGAAAGTAAGCATAATGCAAAGTGCAACATTGCACGTCACATTTTGATACCAGGGGGCGAATAATAATTGAATAATTGAAACAAAGGGACATAACTGATAGCAAACGGTTTAGCCAAGAGCTAATTTAAATCCGTTATAGGCCAGATATTCCCGTTACCTTTCGTGAAAACTACGAACTTGCGCCCCCTGGTATCAAAATGTGACGTGCAATGTTGCACTTTGCATTATGCTTACTTTCAACTCGCTTAGTGGCTGATTGCATCTTTCATATTGTGTATAAAATTGCTGTTTAAAAAAAAAGTTTAACGTTGCGGAGTCTGAATTTGCAGACAATGTTAATGCAAACTGAGTTAACGATCCCTTAAGTGGAAAATAATGTGGACTAAGTGCCATCTGATATTACACAAAATCTGCATATTGCAAAGTTCTGTTAATATTCTAAAAATATTTAGTATTTCTGACTTTTTTGTATGGCTTTAAAACGGTTACTTCTTATTTGTTCCGTAACAAATTTCCGGAAAAATTGCTATGACAGTTATTTAGTTGTATGAGATAGTTGATGTTCTTAAATCATACTGTTTAACCTCAGATTATTCTCTTGTGCATTTTATTTATGCAAGCTGCATTTCTTTTCATTTGGAGAATCTGTCAAGGTTGCTGATATTTTGAGTCTATTTCATTATTTTGTTGATTTGCGCATTTCTTGTGAGTTAAATAAAAGTTTACAAAGTTGTGCCAATTTCACAGTCGATTTTCATCCATTAATTTATTTATTGGTATGTAAAATGATTTTTTATCAAAATGATTTTTTTTGCATTTCTTAATATAACTTAAAGAACCTAATTTCCTTAACAAAATAAGGCACTAGATATCTCCAGGAAGGTATCGTGGTATCTGTACTTGTGCTAGATCGATGAAAAGAAAAACTAACTTCTTTAAAGCTATTTGAAACCTAAATTCAACAATGTTTCATTTTCTTGTGAGTGTACACTTAATTGATATACCAAATCCTCACATGATACGGTTTGGCCAAAATGTTGCTTTGTTTCTTGTGCATGTCAGAACAAAAATAATCTGTCTGAAGTAATTTGCTTGCATCTTATCGCGGTCTGCATCTCTTCCATTGAAAAAGTTAACTGCAAAAACATGTTTGACCGCTAATATAAATCATGTAACCGCAATTTAATAAAGCTTGCCCTCACCTATGCTCTGTAACATAGATTTATAGGGCACAGTTTTAAATTGTCGTATCTCGTAGACAAGAGACGTGCTGTGGATAATTCTTTTCCGTTAAACCGCAGAGGTTTCAAAGTTTAATATTTATATATAGTTAGCTCTCTCTCTCTCTCTCTCTCTCTCTCTCTCTCTCTCTCTATATATATATATATATATATATATATATATATATTTGCCTTCAAGACGTTCATTCTAGGTTCGATGGAATAGAATATATCAGAAAATATATTTAGTTATATATTCTCCTTTTCTGAATAAGAAGTAGATATTTAATTGTATAGATATGACGAAAAAATGGATGCGAAATGAAATCTTCAGCAAACAAGCTATTTTCACTGTCAACGTTTAGAACGCAAAGACATGACGTCTTCAAGCATAATGTTTGACGTTCGCTAGATGACACTGAATTACGCCTTCTTGAACGTAAGTTCGACTTCATTACCACTACCATTTGGTTAAGAGTTAATACATTACTATTAACTTGCAAACCATATAGTGAAGGTTGTTGCAAAATGTATATCATCAATAGAAAGCGCAGATTACTTGAGAATGAAAGTTCAATGTAATTCGTGCCCAAGCGGTTTCCTTAATTCTCACTGTGGTCAAAAATAGAGTTTTTAAAGTATGGCATATACTAATACAGAAATGCACTATACGATTTTTGTAAAGTTGAATCTGAAAAAAACATACATAGTTGAAACAAAATGTCATTGAGTTACTAATTGACCTTTTCAGTTAAATGATCCGATATGCACTGTATGCCTTATGGTAGACATGCTGTGATTTCGTTGCCAAACTGTAATCTAGAAGAGGGTATTAGTAATCAGTTTAAGAATTCTGGTGATAGTTCTGTTTTCTGCTAAGTGATCTGCGTGCTATTTTTCTGTATTATTCATATTTCTACACACTATTGTGTTGAATAAAAGGTGGACGCATACGAAACAGATAATGAAGGCTACATAAAATGTCAAGCTGATGGTTAAAGTCATATGTACAGTAGATATAAAACAAAATAAGACATGCTGAAATAAATCTGTTCAACATTACATTTTTCTTACATCTACTAAGTTCTTTGCTGAAACTGAAACTGAAACTGGTTTATTTGCTTAAACGCCTATTTCTACATTTAAAACATATTCAATGGCGTTTTACAATACAAGTTGAAATAAAATATTAAATATAAATTATTTTAAATAAGATTAATTAAAACGAATCAAAATAGCAACTAATAATTTAAAGTCAATGATAATACTATATTTTAAAATATTACTAACATACAATTATCACAAACAAACATTAAATTTCTATCACTGTCACCAGCATCATTGTTTAAAACTCAGTCAAAACTTAGAATAATGCAAAGTAGTCTCTGAAGAAATGCGTTTTCAACCTTTTCCTAAAGCAGTCAATTGAAGAACTTTGTCTGATGTTCAACGGCAAATTGTTCCACAACTTTGGCCCTATAGTACTAAAGCTTCTATCACTAAACGTTTTTCGCTTGTTGAAAGGGACGATGTAACAGTCAACTGATGACTCCGAGGATCTGAGGGAGCGCTGGGGGATTTTCGGTGTTAAGAGTTCAATCAAATATGTAGGCGCATTTCCAACATGGCAATTGAACATGTACGTCAAGATCTTAAAGTTTATTCTGGCTTTGATCGGCAGCCAGTGCAAATCGTAGAGTGCCTGCTTAGAACTGTCTCTTCTTCTACGATTCAGAACTAACTTCGCACACATATTTTGAATGCGTTGCAGTTTTGCGATGTCACAATCAGAAATACCGTATAAAATAACATTACAGTAGTCTAAATGCGAAATAACCAGCGATAGCACTAAGGTTTCAGTTGCATCCTGAGTCAAATATTTGCGAATGTTTTTGATTCGGAAAAAATTCAACATTGCCGTTCTACACTTTATTTTTATATGCTCTTTGAAAGTTAAAGTTTCGTCCAAATAGGCCCCAAATATCTGATGTTACTCTGTCTCTTGATTTTATCACCACAAATATCTATCTCGTGAATGTTTAACTTATTCAACTGAGGGTCACTTCCAAAGGCAATATGTTCAGTTTTTGAGGAATTCATTTTTAGTTTGTTACTGTTCATCCACTCATTTGAATCTGTAGCAAACTCCTCTAGTTCACCAATGGATTTAGCCTCGATGGATGGTTCGGGCTTAAAACGTGTGCTTGCGGTGTGGTCGTCGGCAAAGCCAAAGACGGAAATGGACGGGGGAACAATGTCAAAAATCGTTCCTGCGTACGTGAGATAGAGCCACGGCCCTAAACAGCTTCCCTGGGGGACACTACACGTAAGCTCACGTGCTGATGACACTGTTTGATTCACACTCACGCGGCAGCTCCGTGGCCTCAGATATGAGTTCAACCAGTCCAATGCAACACCAGAGACACCATACTGACATTTCAAAACGTCCAAAAGAATATCGTGATCTACCGTATCAAAAGCTGCACTAAGGTCTAATGCTATCAATGCAGTCACTTCTTGATGTTCCATAGCGTCCAAGATGTCATTGATAAGTCTCAATAAAGCCGATTCGCACGAATGATGTTGCCTGTATGCGGACTGATTTTTCGGAAGGAGATTATGTTCATTTACATGTTTATTAAGTAAATACAGTGCTGCTTTCTCTATCAATTTGGACAAGAATGATAAGTTGCTCACTGGCCTATAGTTTGAGAATATAAGTTCGAGACCAGCTTTCTTTAACAGAGGTCTAACTATTGCCTGTTTCCACTGCACTGGGAAGACTCCTTGAGTCAATGAAAGATTCACTAGTCTAGTTATAATTGGGAGGAGCTCGTTTAAATATGACTTCAACACTCTTGTTGGAATAACATCAATTTCACACGACTTTGTTTGTAACTGGTTAATGAGTTTTCTAACTTCATCCTCACTAAGTTTATCAAATTTTCCAAATTCCGGCACATTTCTCATTGATGGTTTATAGTTTTCAAAATCTTTTAAGCTGTCCCGTATTTTCTGAATCTTTTCCATGAAAAAGTCAGCAAATTTGTCAGCTAGCGTATTTTCATTTTCAACAACAGGCATTGGATTCTCCGACTTGCCGCCGGTGAGATCTGTCACAAATTTGTAAAGTTTTTTGGAATCACCTTTGTATTCGAGCACTTTTTGGCTAAGAGTTCTCTGTTTTTCTAGTTTCAGTTCATGGTGATATTTATTAAGAGCAGTCTTGAAAATTTCATAGTCCTGTGGATTTTGGTACCTCCTTGCGACAGTTACATCAATAAAGAAATTATCCTCTCGATGATAAGGCCCCAGTGAGGTGGACAGATTAAAGAAAAATACAGACAGACAGACAGACAGACAGACAGACCAATATATTTCTAGTTGTTCTTTTTCAGTTATTTATTTCATTTGGCTGGGTATATGAATTCACTGAATTTGCTTGTATTATATTAAAATTGGAAAATGAAAAGAGACAACTTATGTCCGTATGTCAGTGATTGCACAGTAATCCTGGATCGGTTAGCAGTAAAATCCATTGTCAGCATGTTGGTAAAGAAAACCACTGTTCCAGAAATGTGTTTACCGTCGAGTACTACATTAAAGACTGAACAGATAACTTATTCTGAAGTACAATGAAAAAAAAAATACGGAAGATAATCCGGTATATAATGAAATCCGTTTTTGTTTTATGTATATTCGCTGCCTTCGTGTGGTTCGAATATTTTTTATAGTAGTTGCAGTAGAAGCGAATAACATCAAACTCTATATTCCAGACTGTTTTCTGATTAGTGAATATAGAAAATTGTTCATCTAACAATTGCATTGACATTGCTGGGTATATTTATGTGAACAAGTAATTAAATCATTATCTCATTATTACTAAAATATTGAAAGCACCCATTTCTCATATATAAACTACATTGGAATAGTTTAGCCAATTCCTTCAAATCGTAGATAGTAACCCTTTGGGTCTCAATATTCTAAATGTACATGATAAGTGACATTTTAAAGGCCTGCACATGTACTACACATTTACTACACGTCTGCACATGTACTACACGTTTAATCATCCTGGATCGGTTAGCACTGGCAGTAAAATCCGTTGTCAGCATCCTCTGTTCGATAAATAATTATGTTTACCGTCCAGTTCTGTTTTATAGACTTGACAGAGAACTCATTCCGAAGTACAACACGGAAGATATTCCTGTTTATATTGAGATCCATTGTTTAACGAAGTCCACTGCTATTCTGTTTGTAAGTGCATTCACTGCGTTCGTGTTTGGAATAAATTCGAATGCGATTTCTGTTTCAAAGCACATGTAAAATATATTTCGTCGTATTTTTGTTTGCAAGGGAAGTGTTTGAACTGTGATCGAAGTTTCCAGTGTTCTGGTAATCCCCAGTCAAAGGCGGAGGGACATTGTCTCGGCGTTGTCCGTCTTTCCGTCAGTCCGGAATCATAACTTATTAACCAATTGACAGAATTTCATGACACCTGAAATAAGGTACGATAGCATCATGCCGCGGCGCAAACACACCTTTTGTCAAGAGTTAATTAATATATCATAAGTTATTGCTTGTTAATTGTTATTTTCTTCTTTACATTCAATATTGATCTTTAAACATTTATTTCTCTGAAACAGGTTGTTATATTGTCATTGGCTCAAATAATTAAGTGATCACTGTAAAAAGAATCACCAAAATTACCCACTAGATATGAGGCCCCAGTGGGTGGTATTAGTTTTAAAATACTTCTTTATTTCTGAAAAAGATTGTCAGTATTTGATTTTGTTTTGCGCAAATAATCAACTTTGTATTCTCTTACAAAGAAAACTACAGAAATGGGATTGTAGTGCTTTTTAAGAAATAATCATTCTATTCTGAAACTTAAGAAGTCTTGTTCTCTGAACGTAGTCGTACTAAGTATTATTTGCAACTATCAAGTTCTATTTGACTGAAACGTGAAGAAAAAAATAAAAAAAATATCAGCTTGACGATTAAGCCCCAGTGGGGTGGTGGCATTTTACAAAATACTTTTTTCCCTGAAACAGACAGTCTAATACACACTTCAGTTGTTCTTTTTTAGCTGCGGGAATATAATTTCACTGAATCTGCTTGTTTGATATCACTATTGCAACAAGAGTCCCTAAAGGGCCATTATCTCTCATCTGGACTGACTAGACTGGTCTGAGAAAGTTTTGTAAAAATCTGTTGGAATGTTATCAAGGAAAGAATAACAAACTGTCACCTTGACCCACTAACCAAAAGAAAAAATGTAGGGGAATCAGTTTAGTAATTCAAAGTATCCTCTGAAGTTTCAAAAGTGTTGTTGAAATCTACCCTCACCTATTATCTTCTGATAATTAGATCTCAAAATAAATGATTTTCAAATTCGGGTTATCGAGACCTTGACCTATGATCCACTGAAGCCAAAACATGAAAGGAACATTTACAGGTTTCATGCAACCTTCTGAGCAAGTCTCATGAAAAGCAAATGACCAGAAGAGTGTTATAAATGGAAAACTTACGGAAGTCAATGTCTGGGAACTTTGCAACCTTCTGGGCAAGTTTAATGGAAGTTGAATGAAATTTTTGACATGTGTAGTGTTTTCAAGGAAACGCTATCGGAGGTCACTGTGACCCCAAACACTATCGGAATCATCTACAGGTTGCATGCAACATTCTGAGTAAGTATCATGAAAAGTCAAAAGAAAACTGTAATCGATAGAGTGTTATCAATTACAGGTTACGGACATACGGACAAAGGACAAATTACTATATCACCATGGCATGAGCTTCTAGAAATAAGACTGGGTCTCGTCTCTGCCATTTTAATAAAGCAGCATCGTTATCAACTATTTGTTATATCGCAGACGACGTAAAAACGACGTTCGAATCGTGACTCTTTTTTATATTTTT
Organism: Mercenaria mercenaria; assembly: GCF_021730395.1. Classification (NCBI taxonomy): domain Eukaryota; kingdom Metazoa; phylum Mollusca; class Bivalvia; order Venerida; family Veneridae; genus Mercenaria; species Mercenaria mercenaria. The sequence goes on along the minus strand of NC_069361.1, from coordinate 120,137,569 downwards.
TATTCTTTGCATTTTAATGAGCAAGTTTGGAGGATAGTTGCAGCTCAGAATGTTTTGATTTTTAGTATGAAATATACAGTGATGCAAATTAAATCAAACAGGCAATAAACATTAACATGACGGTCTATATACAATGGCTGATTTCATAAATACATTATGCATAATATTATATTGAGAATTATGTTATTCACAACAAAACTAAAATAAATATATCAGTCATGCTTTAGAACAAGCCTATCCTTCAACAGAATGTGTTTTTGAAAGAGGAATCAATTGCAAAATTTCTATCAATAAATACTTTCAAAAATGAAATTTATTATGCCCAAACAGCGACTTTATTAATTAGTATAATTGTATCCAATAAAATGCTACCGATAGAGATATCACATTTCTCGTACAAAAGTTGGCAAATCTGACATATATTTCAAATGTCACAATGAAGACAAGTAAATTGGTTTTATGTGTACTGATTTGTGGTGGCCATTTTTGTGACCGGCTGCTATTTGTAATGTATTTATATTACCGTATAAGTATTTTTTTCTGCGGGAACTTTATTTCTGCGTTTTCTGCGGAAGACAATAAGACCGCAGATTTAAAATCCGCAGAAATTTTTGTCCTGACATGCCGTGATACGACGATACAAGTCGCCATTATAATCCGGTTAAGTATAAGACAATGTCTGATAGCGTTATCGGCTTTTGTCCCATATGTAGCCGAATGCCGACGAAGCAAGTTGAAAAGTTAGTAGTAACGGTAATATAATAGAGCCGTTTTTATTATTGTTTTGCTGTTTAATAAACTATAAGAAAAACCACCGAATTTGTTTTGATTTTCGTTCACCATTTAGCAGTCAGCTGTCAGTTTCAATTTTCTTTCATTATGTGACAAACAGAATCCATTGTATCCTTTGTGTCTATTGTCAGCCGATATCCGTCAGGCGATGGTCATGTTTACCGTTATTTGTATGGGATTTCAAAAAGGCGTGATTAACAAAAATTATCATACCATTATAATGCACAGATAAAAATGTTTGCAAAATATAGATTTAGACATGTTTCGTGTCTGTTTGGTATGATCGTATTCGTAAAATGACTGTTTCTCCTTGCATTTAACAATTAACATTATATGATGATGACGATGTTACATCAGTACCCGTCAACTTTTATTTTCAAACCGGAATCCAACATAACTGTCAAAATAACAACAAAATACGTACCTGTCTATTTGAAATTAATGAAACAACCGTAGAATACAAAACCGCAGAAATAAATCCCATCAACGTGAGAAGGAAGACACCGCAGAAATGAGATACGCAGAAATTTAATACCACCTCATTTTTGAAAAAAAATCGCAGAATATTAAGCCCGCAGAAATAAGTATTTATACGGTATATGAAAACGATTGTGTAGTGTAGATGTTAAGCACTGGTCTGTAGAAATATCGTCCAAAATCACAAGATATGTTTTCAAATACGAGGATAAATGTATGTGATGCCAGTTCAGTGTTTATCTATCATGGATGTCAAGTCGTCCCTAAAATTTATAAATTCACTTTCGCCATATGATAGAATTTAATAAATCTCAACTTTTGTCATCGCATTATGACTTTCCAAAGTTACACGTATATGCATGTACACCGTCAACCCTGCACATAAATCCTACTTGCTGGAATATTATTTCACGGAACAAGTTCTTAACATCCTTATGATTATCTAAATCTATATTTAAACATTGAAACCTCGCTCTAGCGCTTTCGCACCCACAGTCTAGCCATTCACTCTTTTCTAGACTAAACAAACAGGGAACATACTTGAAGTGAAAGCTCTAAAGTTTAGTCTGAAAGTCCACATAAGCATTTTGGTTATGAGGACAGCTTCAATTTTTCATATACAATTAAGATCATTAAGCTTGTAAAAGTTGTAGCAGAACCATATGTGTTAAGGTCTTATATGTATATGATCTGCGGAGGTGCTTGAAAATACGCTGATAAATAGCATAACGACGGTGTCGATCGAAAATCCCGAATAATGAAAATGCATTTTTTTTGCCGAATAATGTTCAGTATTTTCCCGCGCACATTCTCTCCAAATCTGGGATCAATTAGCCAATGGAAAAGGGGTGAAACATGAAGAAACAAAATACCGAATAACGAGAAAATAGAAAATGCCGATTGATTTCGCTGTTTTGAACAAATAAAGCCGAAAAGTGAATTTCAACATTTTCTTAAGTTAAAAGTGTCTTATCAATACTTTTCAATAAGCATGTAGCTAATCCAAATATCAACCAGCATTGCAAGTATGGATGTTCTGTGTTGTTTACTTTTTTCAGAAATTGATCTGAAAAATTCATTATTTGATATTTTATTTTTGATTTAGAAAAGGCGGGAAAACACTAAAAATAGTTTTTTGCCTCCGATTATTATATATTATGCTACCCCGAACTTTGTCTCTATGCACGCTACTAATCTCATATGCTATCCCGAATTTTGTCTCTATGCAAGCTAGTTATCTCATATGCTACCCCGAATTTTGTCTCTGTTCAAGCTAGTGATCTCATATGCTACCCCGAATTTTGTACTATGCAAGCTAGTGATCTCATATGCTACCCCGAATTGTTTTCTCTATGCAAGCTAGTGATCTCATATGCTACCCTGAATTTTGTCTCTATGCAAACTAGTGATCTCATATGCTACCCCGAATTTTGTCTCTATGCAAGCTAGTGATCTCATATACTACCCCGATTTTATTCTCTATGCAAGCTAGTGATCTCATATGCTACCCCGAATTGTTTTCTCTATGCAAGCTAGTGATCTCATATGCTACCCCGAATTGTTTTCTCTATGCAAGCTACTGATCTGATATGCTACCCCGAATTTTGTCTCTATGCAAGCTAGTGATCTCATATGCTACCCAGAATTTTGTCTCAATGCAAGCTAGTGATATCATATGCTACCCCGAAATTTGTCACTATGCAAGCTAGTGATCTCATATGCTACCCTGAAATTTACCTCTATGCAAGCTAGAGATCTCATATGCTACCCTGAATTTTGTTTCTATGCAAGCTAGAGATCTCATATGTTACCCTGAATTTTGTCTCTATGCAAGCTAGTGATCTCATATGCTACCCTGAATTTTGTCTCTATGCAAGCTAGTGATCTCATATGTTACCCTGAATTTTGTCTCTATGCAAGCTAGTGATCTCATATGCTACCCCGAATTTTCTCACTATGCAAGCTAGTGATCTCATATGCTACCCTGAATTTTGTCTCTATGCAAGCAAGTGATCTCATATGCTACCCTGAATTTTGTTTCTATGCAAGCTAGTGATCTCATATGTTACCCTGATTTTTTACGCTACACAAGCTACCCATTTATCAAGTTTAATTGCAATTAGTCATTTTTAAATTTGTTCAAGACACACCTCTAATTTAATCATTATGCATCAAAACTCCTAACTGTATTTTATTCAATGGTAACATGGAAACATTAATTATTCATTAAACAGCTCAGAACAAGGTCATGATTACCCTGGATCACTCACCTGGGTTATATGAGCTACCTGTTTCAAATATCAAACTGATGCTAAAGTATTAAGAAAGTAGGTCAGTAGGTCATATTCATGGTAACTGAAAGTCAGTTTTAGGATTAGTGCGCATAACTGTACATGTCATCCAAATTTCAAGGTTGTATCTTAAAAAAAAGAAAGTAGGTCAGTTGATCACAGTCATAGTCACTGAAAGTCAATTTTAAGATCGGTGTGCTAAACTGTACATGTCATCCAAATTTCAAGAAAGTAGGTCAGTAGATCACATTCATGATCACTGAAAGTCAGTTTTAAGATCGGAGTGCTAAACTGTACATGTCATCCAAATTTCAAGGCTGTATCTTAAAAGATAAGCAAGAAAGGTCAAGGTCACAATCGGGTGACCCCTTATCACTTGGACAATTATAATTAAACAGTTTAGGAAATATGATCTGATAATTTTTGAAGTATTTTTTCCTGTATAACTCATATAACATGTGACCCCCAGGGTGGGGGCCTCTTTTTATACCAGGGGCATAATTTGAACAATCTTGTTAGAGATCAACTAGGCAATGATACATACAAAATATCTAAGGCCTAGGACTTGAAATTTCAGACAAGAAGATTTTCAAAGGTTTTTTCCTATATACATCTACATGTATGTAAAACTTGGGACCTCCAGGGCAGGACCTCTTTTCATCTCAGAGGCATAATTTGAATAATTTTGGTAGTAGACCACTACTCAATGCAACACACCAAATATCAAAAGCATAGGCCTTGCAGTTTCAGGCAAAACGATTTTTAAATATTGTTCCTATATAAGTCTATGTAAAACTTGGGACCGCCCGAGTGGGGCCTCTTTTCAACTCGGGGGCTTAATTTGAATAATCTTCGCAGAGGACCACTAGGCAATGCAACATGCAAAATATCAAAAGCCTAGACCTTGCAGTTTCAGACAAGAAAAGATTCATTTTTTTCCCTACAGAAATCTATATAAAACTGAGTGTGTGTGTGGGGGGGGGGGGGGGGGGGGGGGGGGGCCTCTTTTCACCCCAGGGTAATAATTTGTACAATCTTGGTAGAGGACCACAACGCAATGATAGATACAAAATATCAAAGGCCTAGGTCTTATGATTTCAGGCAAGACAATTTTTAAAGTTATTTTCAATGCAAGTCTATTTAAACCATGTGTTGATTATAAATATTGATGGAAACTTAAAAATGAAAAAAAATAAATGAATAAAATGGGTGCGTGTGTGTAGGGGGGGGGGAGGGGGAGGGGCGTCATGATCAAGGTGGTAAGCATGACTGGGTGGAGGAGTGAGATGGGGGAATGGTACAACTTTGCATGTAGATAAATATTCATGGAAGGTTTGAAAAAAAAAATAATAAAAAGAAATTTTGTGGGGGGGGGGGGGTAGGGGGGGGGAGAGGGGTGTGACCAAGGCAAGGTTGTGACCAGGTGTAGGTAAACAACTTCACATGTTTATAATCTGTCGATTTTTAAACAATTAAAGGGCAATAACTCTAAGGGAAACCGACCAATTAAAAAAAAATTGACAGGCATCATCGAAGTATGTTGGTTCGTATTTATTTCAAATTACATCAAAAGGATTCAAATTACATGAAATTCTACCAGCTTGTTACTGAGAAATGGCTGCAGACGTGGATTTTTCATTAAATCAAGGGCAATAACTCTAAGGAAAATTGACCAATCTAAGAAAAAACTTGACGGGCATCATTGCAGTATATTGGTGCATGTTTATTTTAAGTTTTATGAAATTCTACCTGATAGTTACTGAGAAATGGCTGCGGACGGACATTTTTGGGCATTTTTAATTAAATCAATGGCAATAACTCTAAGGAAAATTGACCAATATAAAAAAAAAAAAAAACTCGACGGGCATCATCGCAGTATGCTGGTACAAGTTTATTTCAAGTTTCATGAAATTCTACCTGCTAGTTACTGAGAAATGGCTGTGGACGGACGTGACGGACGGACAACGCCATTTCAATAACCTCCTCCCGATTTCTTCGGCGTTGGATAAAAATATCAAAGCCCTAGACCCTGTGCTTTTGGACAAGAAGATTTTCAAAGTTTTCCATATATGTCTTTGTAAACCATGTGACCCTCAGGGTAGAGCCATATTTGACCCAGGGGAGATAATTTTAACACTCTTAGAAGACCACTAGATGATGCTACATACCAAATACAAAAGCCCTAGGACCTGTGGTTTTGGACAAGAAAATTGTTGAAGGTGTTTCCTTTCGATTGACATGGCAACCAGAATTCTTCATGGATTTCAATTCTTTGGGCAATTTTGAAAGGTGGCCATCTAAGGATCATTCCTGTAAAGTTTGGTATAAACCTGCCCAGTGGTTTTGAAGACGATTTTTGACAGGCATGGAACAGATACAAAAGCTCACCTTGAGCCTTTGGCTCAGGTGAGCCAAAATGAAAATAAAAGGCTGAATCTGGAAAATTCAGTTACTAATACCTTAAATGTGTTTCCCTTAACTGTTATTTTCAGTGTGAGTCTTTCGTATCTTAACAATACAAATGAGCAAATGTGCAAAAAAAAACTCAATGAGGCTATTCTAGCTATATGCAAGCACACTTTGTGCATAGTTTTATCACATGTACAAACCACAGTGATAACTGAAATTGTACAGCAAAAACAACCTCTTCTGTTTTAAGTAATGGTGGCCCAAGCAACCGAAAATGAAATTGAACATATTGTCTGCATGCAGGCTACATCTATGTACCTAGCCGTGTCCCAATATTTCTTTTCTTACTGGTTACCTTGTCTCCAGTGAGGACACTGCAATTCTTCAGTCTAACTTCAAAAACAAGAGGGTCATGATGACTCTGGATCGCTCACCAGAGTAGTATGATCTTCATGTTTCAATGATTCATGTTTCATGTTTTTTCCTACATAAGTCTATGTAAAACTTGGAATCCCTGGGGCGTAATTTGAACAACCTTTATAGAGGACCATTAGATAATGTTACATGCCAAATATCAAGACTCTACGCCTTGTGGTTTTGGATAAGAAGATTTTTTTCAATTTTTCCTTTCGTATGCCATCGACCAGAGTTCTGTGTGGAATTCAATTCTTTGAACAACTTTGAAAGGAGTCTGCTTAAGAAACATCCCTGTGAAGTTTCATCAAAATTGGCTTTGTGGTTCAGGTGATTTTGTTTAAAGGAGTGTGGACGGTCAAAGGACGCCGGACGGTGAGCGATCAAAAGAGCTTACCCGAGCACTTTGTTCTCAGGTGAGCTAATAAATCTACATGTTTGTAAAACTTGGGACCACCAGGGCGGGGCCTCTTTTCACCCCAAGTTAATAATTTGAACAATCCTGGTACAGGACCACACTGCAATGCTACATACCATATATCAAAGATGTCTTTGGTTTCAGACAAAAATATTTTTAAAGTTTTTTCCTGTATAAGTTTATGTAAAACTTGAAATCATCGAGACGGGGCTTCTTTTCACACCAGAGGCATAATTTGTACAATCGTCATAGAGGGCCATTAGATGATGTGACATGACAAATATCGAGGCTCTGCGCCTTGTGGCTTTGGACATGAAGACTTTTCAAGGTTTTACTTTTGGTTGCCATGGCAACTACAGTTCTCTTTGGAATTCAAGTTTTTGAACATCTCTGGAAGAGAACTATCCAAGGACCATTTAGGCCAAGTTTCATCAACTTCCACCAAATGGTTTCACAGGAGATGCTGTTTAAATGAAAGTGCAGACGGACGCCGGACAGTGAGCAATCACAATAGCTCAACCCAAGTACTTTGTGCTCTGGTGAGCTAGCAACATCATGCTTGTGACAAGTAGTATTGCTAATTGAAAACCTGTATAAAATAATATTGTAATAAACCCTAATGTTGAACGAATACCATATTTCAAACTGATTTGACTTCTTCATGATTGTATGTAAATGTCTACTTTATAAGTTTGCATTATTATCATTTTGATGACTATTGTTTTAATAAACTGTTGACTCTCTTCCTATCCCGGAACAAGTAGGGTATAATTAATGTAAACAATATTAAGTACACTTTTATCATTTCAAATTTATTACCAACCTGACGACATGCGAACATACATTTTTCTTTTGTTATATTTTCACTGCAAATGTAACAATACTTATTCATTTCTTATATTTTCACTGCTATTCTAATGTTGTCTCTATTATAATACACTTTTGCTTCTTGGCTAGAGATACAGTGCTGCAAGTCTTATTCTTAAATATTTCTTGAGCATGGTCCATGAAAGTCGATTTAGATATTAATTTTGGTCTTTATAGGAGTACCATATTCAAAGTTTGTTTCTGTAATGTTTTTTTTTGAAGAGACGTTTCGATAGCTGATTTGTCTTTTCAGCTCCACGATGTTCTTCATCATCCGTTTTGGTGGCCCTCCATACCTTAAAAAAATAAAATGTTATTTCATAGTTTCATGTTAACGTATTATGATGCATAAACTAATAATCCAAAGGCATGCTACACAATTAATAAATGACCTAATTTAGGGTTAGTCACTGGTGTTTGTTTTTTGATTTAATAAAGGGATCCTCACTGCTGTAAATATCATATTGGCCTGCAACGGAGGTGTGTGAAAGAACACCAGCGATCGAGACAATATCATTCCTGTAAACTCAGAGGTCCAGTATAATTTGGTATACAGTTTGTACTAATTAATCCGTTTTAGACCAACTGCAAAAGGTCAATTTATGTAACTTATCCTTTGAGAGAGAGAGAGAGAGAGAGAGAGAGAGAGAGAGAGACAGCGAGACAGAGGGAGAAAGAGATTTTCATGACTTGCATCCATTTTCAGCTGAGTAGACTGAGACACATGTGGTATCTGGAGTATTTTCCAAAGGAGACACCTCAAAACAATTGACCTGATTCGGTCGGCCGTTACCTATATATGAAAACAAAAAGCAGAAGGATAAAAATTTGTGTGAAAAACTTTTATCAGATCGTTTGTTTAAAATGTATTTATACTTATTTGCTATATATATATATAAGTGATAACTTGTGACTGGGTTTGCATTCTGCAAGTCTACAATTGCTAAAAGATTTTTACAGCTGTAAATACCAATCATCTTACTTTAAACAAACATTTATTCTTCAATTAGTTGGAAAACCAGTGTATTGTATGTTATCATCAATATCTTCTGAACTTGTTATCCGATATAAGCCTATGAAATTGAATTGCTGTAAACCCTATGGCTGTAAACCCTATGGCTGACGAGATACTTCACTTTAAAGATTTTGCATTATACACATGTATATGTGTTCGCCATGAACTGTTAATTTCCCCAACAAAGTTACAGCAATGGCTGCATTGTACGTTTAGTTTGACAGTCTATCCAAGTCCATCAGAAAGCAATTATCATGAATGATGAACTTATTTCCTGTTCATCAATGTTTACAATCATTTTCCATACTTCATACAGATCTGTCATGGCTGACTTGTCTGGAGTATTATTAATCCTTCTGCACATAAATGTAGTCCTGTAGAAATGTTTTCTGAAAACAAACAAAACAACTGTTACATACTTAAGAAATAATGTATACATTTAAAATGAAAATGTAACCAGTCTTCAAATTCGGGACTGCACAATTTCAAAGAACAACTTCCTAGGATACAACAACCCAGAAGTCTTCAGTATCATGGTACCCATTAAATGATTTATAACATTAAGAATGGCAATGAGTTTGATACTAGAGTACTCGCCGATTTTTTTACCGAGTACTCGGTTACTAATTAAAAGTGATTTCCGTAACCGGAATAGGTGAGAATCGGCCATATTTAGTAGGACTAGGATAATTAGGTTTCAAATGTGCAAAACCGGTAATCGCTCTCAAACAATAAATACCAAGGGTCGTACTTTATCTTTATACATTTCTTTGGCCACCAGCACATCAACTTGAACATGATCAATACTCTCGGATTTGCATGTCGTGATATATTTAAAATAAAATACGCAAAAATATGACTTATTAATTGTCACACTGCTTGCAAACGATAAAGCCTGTAAGTTTCTAATGAAGTCAGCTTCTGGAAGTACTTTGATATGGTCGTCAGGAAAAAATACAGCATTTTCAATATGGCGGCCGATTACTGTGAAATCATTAAAATTCGCGGAGGACTTACTTTCGAGGATTTCATGGTTGAAGAACTTGAGTTGACTGTTCAGTGTCCACAGAAAAAAATCCTTACCATGTACAGATTTGTCAAAGTGAAAGTTCATCACTTCATGGCATTTCGGCCGATGAAATTATAGCACAACATATTTTAGGGTAGATTTCTAATAAGGTTTCAACACGGGATTCGTTTCAGCTATAGCATATAAATATCTCTGAAGCTGATTTTTTGGAAGTGGCTAGAGGTCAGATTATCAATAATCAGACCTGTCAAGTCTGACGCTTGAATCGTGATTCTCACGAATTCAAGGTTTGATCATGACTTAACTAATTTGGAGCATTTTCTCACGCTTTCTAAAAAAGCAGACCTTAAATTTGTAGACCACATATTTTGTCTAATTTGCCATCTGGCATCGTTATTGAGATGCCAATAAACAGTAAACATATGTCAAGTGTCATTTTCAATATATACGGATTACTTAACAGATGAAATTTAGCTGTTCCCAAAGCTTCCTGAGAGAGATTGTACCAATCAAATTGATACATTTCCATATGACTACGAGCAAATTAAGTAAATCATCGATATTTACTGACTGGTTACTATGTATGCTATTCGTGGACGTTGCAATGTCGGAAAAGTATTGGAATCATTCGCACACTTGACCTTGACCGACACTAAAACAAATAAAGACGCCAGAAAAAAGAAGAATTATTCGTCAAAATATAATAACGCTTCGGAACTAGATTTTCCTTTGCTTAGAAAACAGACAATGAACCTAGTTTTGCTTTCTGCAAGCTATGTAGGAAGTAAGATAAAGCACAACCGTACAGGTTCAAACCAAAAGTACATTTCAAATCAAAAGACTTGTACAATATGTAGACCAGTCAGACGTTTATTTATATTAAACATTTAAGTTCTTAGATACATTTTTATATCACGGCAGTAATGAAATGTTTAAAGTAATTGCTGGTAAAAATTATGATTGTCATAAAGTAGCTGTTATCACGTATTTTTGTAAATTTTATTTTATTTATAATTAACTCTGACTTCGGTTCGGGGCATATACTTGAATATGAAATTTTAACAGCGATTTAGGGCAGTCATCATTATTTATTTAATTGATCAAGCAGTAAAACAAATTTAACAATCCATGCCTTAAATACTAAGGAAAACATTAGGTTTATTATTTCAGTTCATCAGTCCCGAGACTGAATTAATAAAAGCTTCCAATTACGGCGTACACATTTCTATTTATTATTTATCGAATTTGCAATTGTATTTCCCCAAACCCCGAGGCTAAAGAATTATAAAGACTTATGTTTCCTTTCACTTACAATGTAAATGACAAGAAAAATACAAGAGCGAACTTAAGAAATCATTTCCCGTTTTTAAAGATGAAATACGTCTTCTTTTTGTAAATACCCTTTTCAGTATTCATATTGATTACTGGACATCTAGACAGTCCTATACACGTTGTACAAGTCCGGTTACTGGACATCTAGACTCCGGGTCTAGACTACGGGACTAGAGGCCTGGTTACTGGACCCCTCGCTACTGATGATTGTTTTAGCTAGAATGTTTTCTGTTCCACATTTCATAGACACAAGGAAGTGTCTAGACCTATGGTAATCAGACGCCTAGCCTGCGTTCTAGCCGTTCGGTTACCATCTGTAAACAAAATTTTATGTGAATACATACCAAATTATATTTTTCATCGTCTTTAATATTTTACTAATTTTTCAGTCAATAAAACGAATGAGATCGTGTTTGTATACAAATCTGTTGATATTCTATATTTAGAATGAATAAACATTGATCTCCGAATGTTATTTTGTAAAAAGTGATGTTTTTCTAAGTTAGGCCTGAACTTTAATATAAGACAATTTATAAAAAAAAAAATTGATGAATGGAAAGTTTTAAGACTTTTGAACATCACACTTCCGCTAATGAAGTTAAATGTCATTTCAAATAGTTATTCATTTGAAAAAAAATATTTGAATACTAAAATATGAAAACTGCAAGTATTTCAAACTTTTAATTTTGAAAATCCAGTGGAAAAGTTGTTAAAATTCTGATCCAATAAAAACATTGTTTTGCCCGCCACTAAATGAATAGATTTTAATGAGTGACGTCAAGGCGATTTCGCCAATAATTTAACTGATTTTTGCAAACTTTTTTTTTTATCGGCTGAATGCCGTGTTTATTCGAGAAGGTTTCCATGCAATGTTTTTGCTTCAAACACACGCTAAAATGCACCATTTGCTGTTCTCACATTTATAAATAATCAAGGGGAGGATACACCAACAAACCCCCATTATGACTGCTTACTATGAAAAATGTCCTAGCTACGTGCTTGAATACTGATTTTGGCAAACTTCCGTTTTATTGGCTGAATGCAAATGTTTATTTGAGATGATTAAAGCTAAAAGCAAATCTTTCCTATGTACTCATACAAACCTTTGTTTGCATAAGTATCGATATCTTAAGTAAATAACAGATATCATTTAACTTATTCATTAGGAAACCTATTACCGAACGACTAGAAAATCCCCTGAGAATTTTCTAGCCGTTCCGGTCCAGATACCGGTAGCTACACACTTTCTTCATACAACATGTACAAATAATTCATGTCATGTCAATCATTAGTCCAACTAATTTGTCGCGATCCTAGGAAATATTGAGATATTTTTTTCATATGAGCAATATCCCCACTCGCGTCAAACACTCAAAAGACCAAAATAACTGAAAAAAACTCCGATGAAATTTTCATCGCTACCTGCGCTTTACATGCTATAGGTTTAAATGCCGATTATTTCATGAATTGGCCATAAATTCAAATAAAACTTACATGTATCGAAATGGGATTCAATTTCTCATTGATTTATGTAAAAAAAAATTATCAAAGAATATCCAACATTACGAATTTTCTGGTTATTTAAACCTAATTTTAACCTATATATGTACAGCACACGATTAACGTTTACCGTGCTGACACGCTTATATGCACAAGCGATAAAACCAATAACTTTACATGACGGTGTACTGTATCCTCCATTATTTTGGTCAGTCACAATTCTGACGTTTAGATTGCCCGTCACAAAATTGTGACAAATATAAAACAATCTGAACGTCGAATTAATTTGACTAGTCAATCATCAACTCAACTCACCTCGACTTAAACTGTTTCATAGTCCAACTAATTTGATGCGATCCTAGGAAATATTGAAATAATCTAAATGGGCAATATCCCCACTCGATGAAATTTTCAGCGCTGTCGACGCTTTACATGCTATAGGTTTAAATGCCGATTATTTCATGAATTGGCCATAAATTCAAATAAAACTTATATGTATCGAAAGGGGATTCAATTCCTCATGGACTTATGTAAACATTATCAAATAATAACAAATATTACACATTTTCTGGTGGTTTAAACCTATTTAAACCTATGTATATACTGTAAACGATTAACGTTTACCGTGTGTACTCACCAATATGCGAAAGTGATATATAGTCAATAACTTTACATGACTGTATACTGTGATTTATCTTCCATTATTTCCTTCAAAGTTTTGACGTTTAGATTGCCCGTCACAAATATAACACAATCTGAACGTCGAATTATTTTGACTAAACTGTTTCATTGATATTTCCTTGGAGTTCAATGTAGTTAAACACAGAAATGAACACATATGTACTGAGCTACATAACTTTACTAACCAATCACATATTATAACCATCATGCTCGTTTTTAAATCTTATCCGAATCTTGTTCACGTTTACTTGGTTTAACTTTAGGAGAGACAGTTTCGGCTGGTGTATGTATAATATTCATTTTGTATCATTATCCAGCATTCGAATCACTAAAGCTTAGGCGAAATAAATCTTCTAAGCATTTCACTGATTGTTAAAGACAAATGTCAACCTTTAGTTCAATCCGGGCTTGTATAAATCGTCAATATTTTTCTCCGAGAGCTGTCACATTTCCTTGCAGGATGTGTATAATTCCCAAGTTGCATTGTGGGATAATTTATCAATAACATTAAGTATCTATGTCATCCTCAAAGATTTAAACCCCTGTTATTCATAACTTTATCATGACATCACCGTACACTAGGGGTTTTAACTGACCAATCAGAGAGCTGCATTTTCGAGTATCTGCACGTTTCCACTTGGGTATTAGACATTTTCGAATCCGAATCTGATTTCGGGTATAGCCTAGGGACTTTCTCAAAACATTTATTGGTTCAAATAATAAAATGGTTGTTTGTTGGCTAACATTTTAACGTTGGTCGATTGACTCCATAGTTTGATAAACTGACTATCATACTTACCATATTTCTAAGTAGTTGTCGGGAAAAAAAAGAAAACTTTACAAGATTTAGCTTCTTTACGTTAACGGTTCCGTATCTCCACATATCCTTAAGAGAGCAGGCTCTATACAATCTCGCCAGGCATACGTATATTTTTTCGACAATACAGAAAATGACGTCAGACGACCTTCAGCTTTCAGCGGCAGTAAAGAAAATGAAAGTTCACATGCTAAACTTGAAAATAAATGTCGCATTTGCATCGTTCTATAGTCAGAGTTCACGCGCAGGGGTCACCCTTTTTAAATGTATGGACGTGGACTTTCTTTCTTTTTGCTAATGGGGAGTCAATTTTCAGCACTTTCTTGTGATTTGAAAATACCTCGGTTTTAGCACGACGTGGCAGCGTTTCATGTGCGAAAAAAATGTTTGCACTCGGTAAACAAATACCACAGGTGTCCATAACGGAGCAAGGGTATAAGGCGTTTTTGGAGCTTCGTCAAATCGTCCAAAAGGTCCTTTTTGATGTTGTCTAAAAATAACAGTACCTGCCTCGAATGTCAGATATTTCCGTATTTGAAAGCTGCAGACCTAGAATTTCAGAAATATTTTCAAAATAAATTTCGTGCTATAAATGTTGATTCTTTACGGAAGCATGAGAGGGCCATCAGAGACTAATACGTTTCAGTACGTTACGGCTACGGAAATGATATGATAATTATTAAAATCATATTTATTTATAAAATGTTGTTCATCGAATATGGAACTCGAGCTGCCACAACATTTATTTCATAATCCCTGGTAAATATATTATAACTGCATTGATAACAAGCATATTGTAATTTTTGTTAGACCTTTCTACAATTTAAAAAGTAAAATTCCGGTGCACTGAAGAAATTTTACGTTAGATAAAATAAAGGATACGAATTCCATTGGTAAGTTTGCCTTATCTGTAAGTTAAGATTAACGTGGATTTATCCAGTGGTGTACTTCTTGATTTAATACGTTAGGAATATTTTGGCGAAAGAATGTTTTCAGTATGATCTACCGAGCTCATAACTTCGAAAAGCTTTTATACTGTAATAAAATGTTTAAAACAATACATAGACATCAGGAGATCTGAAATACATAATGCAAAATAATGGCCAAATGCAAAATTTAGTATGGCTGAATCACTTTCCCAGATCGCATATATGCTCTCCATATTTACTGTCGTGTATGGCATCAAGCAGGAAAACGCATGACAAGATTTGTTACCCTATTTCATACTTTTGTTTCCTAAAGTTTTGTGTTAAAATTATAAAAGACCGTCTAAATTCTTTCGAACTTACGTTCTTATATATAAAATATATACTCCTGAAAAGCGCCAAAACTCCACATTTCTCACAGCCCTAACAGGCCGGACATATTTCTGCCAAATAGCTTTGAAAACCTGACAGTAGATTCAGAGTAGAAGGTTCTGCTTCTTACAAAGAAGACCTTAAAATTTTATGCTATGATTGTATGAGGCAACTCTGTTCCGCTCCCTGACCGTCACACTCTTTTAACGTACCAACTGATCAGAAGGAACCTGGTAGATTGTCACCAAGGAATCATATTGAAATCAGCCTAGCAGTTTTTAAAAACTTTAAGGCGATTCTCAAAAGTTCCTTTACAATATGGAAACCTCCATTGCCCCCTGGTGGCCTTGTTTAATACAGCGAAATTATCTAAAGGAATTTGTCCGAGGGCCATACAATAAATATGTTTTGAAAAATAGTCAGTGAGGAGCAGCGCTTACGTTCGGTTGCTATCGCAACCGGAACTCTGTATCGAAGAACTAAATGTTTATGTATCGAAAAGAGCACACCAAAGAAATAATCCTGTAAGTTTGGACAAAACTGGCTCTGTGGTTAAGAAGACGATGCTCATGACAAAATGTACGGGAGCTGATGACGGATGTACGACGGACATCAAAGGATCATAAGTACACCACGAGCACGGCATGCTTAGATGAGGTAAATATTCTTAGGATTTTCTGTTAAAGAAATTAGAAAAAAAAACTACAACACGTCTTCGTGTAATGCAAATATCTTCACTGAACCTTTTAAGAAAATCAAATCTTAACTGATCAATGAAGTAAAAATCCGTAAAATATACAAAGGATACGTCTATTTTGTTGCAACGCAGAACGACTAATGTTTTAGGATAATATGCAGCCACAGGTTCAAGCCTTACAAAGAATTGACCGGATAGCGTATAACATAATGCCAGAAATAGGAAGGAAGACGTCCACTGTCCTTCCTTTGTGAATCCTCGGACAAAAGGCCATAGCGTCTGAGACAGAAACCTTGCCGTGTGTGACTTTGTTTCGGAAGAAAAATAAAACACTCTACAGATTTCGTTGTTGTCATCTAATATAAAAAAAATCGAGTGATTAAAGCTAAAACAGTGAATTATATAGACAAATGCGAATATTGCCAATTGATGTAAATAAAAATAAATTAATGTTTTGAGATTATCCCTTAAAATACCGTATGAATATCGGATTACGATCTCGGATTCGGTATCGGCTTAATTCGCAAATGTCTATTACAACGTATATTTACAATGAACATATACTGACTTTAGAAATAAATATACACTATTTTTAAAAAAAAATAAGATTTT
This sequence comes from Mercenaria mercenaria, assembly GCF_021730395.1. Taxonomy (NCBI): domain Eukaryota; kingdom Metazoa; phylum Mollusca; class Bivalvia; order Venerida; family Veneridae; genus Mercenaria; species Mercenaria mercenaria. The sequence goes on along the minus strand of NC_069361.1, from coordinate 120,120,919 downwards.
TCACTGCACATGCCCCAAATGATGCTACAAACAACAAAACTTTGAAGTTTCATTGAAATATTATACGGATTTAATATCTTTATTTTAGTTTAAAGTTTGAGATTTTACACAGGGAGTCTATGATAAAGTCCGAGTAAAATGTAATCATTACCCAAGTGAAATAAGTATCATTCCGCAATGTTTTGGACATGTTAAAGTTATGAATATCCTGTTGCTGTACATCACTTTATTGAAAGAGTATCCATTTCGAAAGCTTAAGTTTAGGTTTTCCATGTAAGATTGTCTTTGTGACCAATTTTTGGTCCTAATGGTTAGTGACCCATTGGTCACAGTCAGCAAATTGGTCACTGATAATATAAATTTGGTTAATTAATATACAGCCTGATTACAGGTCTTGTAACCTGATTTAATTATTATAAACTTTATTATACACTTACTAAGCAGCAAAGATGGGTCTGAAGTTTTCATTAGCACGACTTAACCTATATTGCACTATTGCCAGGTTTCAGAGTGCTTATAACTATGTAAGGAACCTGATGTCATGCATGTATTCTACTTAAATACAATATCAATTCCTAATTGCTTGAATCATTAAATCCTGTAAACTATATTAACGTTTGCAAACTTTTAATTGCAACAACACAGGGTAAAACAACATCAACAATCTTGAGCTGCATGTCCATAAGACAGTCAATACTTGACCATTTTCAAATTATTTTCTCAGAAACAGGAATTATAATTACCAAAATGTTAAATTAATATCTAAAGAGCATAGGTGCCCCATAACCCCAACCCCTCCCACACTCACCACCTTTCCTATGCGTATAATTGATATTGCCCTGGGTACGCTATCACCCAGGTTTATATCCACTGAAGTTTCAATTCAATAATTATCTGCATTGACTTCAACCAAGAAGTCCAGAAGGGGGCATAATTTTGCAAAATACATGTCAGAGTTCTGAGACTCACCCAACGAGTTTGGTAACTGACCCAGAAAAAAAAATTCAAAGCTATATGCCATTAAATAAAATCCATATACTTTAACCAATGTTACGATGACGCCGACGCCAGGTCGAGTACGTAGAATAGCTAGACTATTCTTCGAATAGTAAGGCTAAAATAAAATGTGATTTAACCAGGATGGACCAATAACCCTAACCCACTTCTGGTTAGGTGTAAAAAATTGTTTGTTTCAGGTATCCCGAACGACCCTAAATTTTTGGCCTGACCCTTAATGTTTGTATGGCCTTGGAGAATATTGTTTTCAACTTTTGAACAAAATAGTTGCCAAACTTCACTTTTTATGCTTTAAATATTTTTTTAGCATGTTACCAGAAACAAAGAATATTTTAGGCCTTTTATCACATGTTTGGCGTCGCGGGAGTGTAAAAAAATGATAATACACTAGTGTAATAAAGCTTTGACGTCGACGTCATTTATAGTGTAGGAGACGTCGACGTCAAATTGACTAGCTTGTTTATATAGTAAAAAAGTAGACTTTTTGATGTTCCAACAAGAAAGGTTAAAAAATTATGATAAAAAGAATATTAAATTTGTGTTTTTCCACATATTGATCTTTGAAATGTCTAAAGTTCCCTACAATATGCCACAAAATGCGTCAGAATGCACCTGTTTTGTCTAAGTCTCCAAATTTTCCCAGAGACCCTTTTAGCGGTTAAAAATTGAATTAAGTTTGAACAATCAACCTGGAACACTTTTATTACATATTATCTGTCGTAGCGAAATCCGATCACAGTTGGACCTGTCCGAAAACAATAGCAGGGTTGGACGTGGAGGGTCAGGCTATAATCCTGGGTTGTTGTCTTACCAAATGTCAAACAAGTCTTGAAACGCATGCATTGGCCATGACTGTATTATTTCTGTAACACAAAAAAATCTGCATTTGGATCGTCTATATCCTAATATTTCTAGTCGGGAATTATTTGTCTAATTAACCGGATCTTTACAAATTGTATAAAATGTAAATAAACTGTCTTTAAATGTTTATAGCACTAGCGGATCCAGAGGGGGCCGCACCAGGCCCGCGCACCCTCTAAGATCGCAAAAGCATAGGTAATTTGTTTTCTGTTCTGGGTAAAATAAGCTAGTGCAAAATATACATTTTTTCCCGTTCGCTACGCTACATTCGCATAGATAATTTATCTTTTCTTTTCTGGGTGAATATCGTTCGCTCGCTACATTCGCATAGATAATTTATCTTTTCTTTTCTGGGTGAATTCACGCTTGTTAAGCTCGAATACGTTATTTGTCATCTGTTCTGGGTGAAAATATAAAATATGCAATTTTTCTCTATCGCATACTTAATTTGTCTTCTGTTCTGGGTGAACAAAATATGCATTGTTTCTCACTCGCTATGCTCCAGGATAAAGCTCATTACATTTTTTATGTTATTAATCCTAGGTAAACCCTCCCTATAAAAATCCTCAGAACTCGTGCTAAGAAATTACGAAATACTTGCGCAAGAATAATTCTGGAAATTGATAAAACATGACTACAGTTTGCATGTTATTTGTGTTGATTTTGTCACAAAATCTGTCTTCTGGTCAATACCAAATAAAGTACCTCAGAACACCCAGAATGCACAAAATGGAGCCATATTTTCTAAAATATTCCGGGGGAGCAAGCCGGACCCCTCCACCTACTTGCTTTACACTACAAATATTTACGCCCCTTCTAACACCAAATTCTGTATCCGCCCATGTATAGTGCACTGCATGTCCTCTGCTGTGAGGAATATTCTGCGGTGTTTGAATGTTTTTCTCTTTAAAGATAATGTTTATATAACGGTTTTCGGATGCAATTTTGGGACATGACATAATGTTTCATAAATTATTTTTGTCAACTAAATACAAGGCCGTCGCGGACAAGCCGGCCAGTCCGGTCATGGCCGGACCACAATATCGGCCGTGCCATTTTTTGCATTTAGTTTCATCTGTTGCTTTGATTAAAAGTGCCGAAGTATTGCCTTCTTAGTGTAATATAAATAATTCACAAAGAGCGGTATCTGTTATGAAATCTTGCCCACGGGTGTGAAAACAACTGGCACACTGGATTAATCATAATTTAAAGATTATCTGGTGGATATTAAATCCGGCATGATTTTGTCACAGGGTGATAAAAATGTGCAGTCAGTCCGGGGCGTAAACTTGGGACCCCTCGCTTACAGGGCGACTGCTCTACCGACTGAGCTAACCGGCTGCCTGACACATATGATCTACTACCCTTACGTGATCAAATCCGCACCGTGACATACACCCCCACAAAGTGGAAATTTATCCTCAAATTCCGGATGTACATTATATTACATGCAAGTGTGCCTCGGTCCCATGTTGGGCGCCAAATGTCACAGGGTGATAAAAATGTGCAGTCCGACTGGAGCTTGAACCCTGGATCCCTCGCTTATAGGGCGAGTGCTCTACCGACTGAGCTAACCGGCTGCCTGCACATCTACTCCTTTAACCTGACCAAGTCCGTACCCTGACAATTTTTAAGACGATTCCTTTAACATACCTAATTGTGAATAGTTATCCTTGAAAAATATTATGAAATTTACTTAAAATCTTAACCAAAATTGTTTCAAGATGCAAGAAAAACGCACTTACTGGCATCCTAGACCTAAAAATGTTCTCGGTGGGGACCCCTGAATCCCCCTTCTGAGAGAGGGGGTCCCTCCTCATGATGTCCACCCTTTCCTGCCTTCGGCATTTTGGCGTCCATTGGCGGGACCACTTTTTCGAAGCCAGCGACGGCCCTGGAATTTGGGCATTTTTCCCTTTTTTCTTTGGTGGCGGAGCATACTTGTTTAGCTGGGGACTGATTCCATTTACTAGAATAGTTTATGAAGAAAAGCAATCCCTGCAGACAGTAACACATTTATATTTACATTTATATTTTTATGGGACTTTATGTAAAGCGGCTTGTGTCCCATGTTTCTTAGCTACATTCCAGTGGTGATCTAATCTTTTTTTGGACTGTTTCAATTGTCTGTACACTTACAGAACATGGGAGATAAGTTCAAATTGCAGTTACTTTATTTTCGTTTCATTCAAATTTGCTGAAATAGCTGCAACATGCTTCTGATGATTCATAGATGTCGTCTCAATCAAAAGCATTGAAACAGATTCAAAAACATTTGTTCTGTTGATAAAAATACAACAAGTGGGTGGGGTGAATGACATTATATTAATTTGGACTCGTTAATTTGCAATCTATGGCCAATATTATTACTGTATGTCCGTTTCATTATAATTTCCTAAACAGGTCTGAGAGCTGTTTTCGATGTAACAGGAACAGAGAATAATGTAACATAATAAATACCTTTTTGGTTCCGGGTTTCCCCGACATTATTTTATATTGACCGAAGTAAAGAAAATAAACTCAAAGCACGCAAAATACCAGTAAAGAAACATATTTAGACAACTTTACCTAAAAAATCCGGCATTTACCTTTCATTATGTCTTTTATGATATATTATCGTTCGTTTTTTCAATGGATAATCAATCATCATGGGTACATGTACTATGAACTGTGCGGAGAGCTTTTACTGATGAAATATGCCCACTCCCCATCTGTAGATTCAAATTTAAAACGTTTGGGAAAATCCGAAGAAATACCCTGTAACTTATCTGGTATTTGCGAAAAAAAAAAACATCCGAGAGGGTTCATTGCCAGTCAGCATTATGTCAGACTAAACAAGATAAGACTACAAGCTCTCCGCATTTCAACACGCATTTTTGTACCGCGAAAATATGTAACAATTTCAGGTGTGTATGTCACAAATTGACATACGGGCCTTATTTTATCTGTAGTGTAAATGCAGGTATTGCATCATCTTTTTGTAAATTTTTGAGTTATTGAGGTAAATGTCAGATTTCACGCATGAAATACCTCTTATATTTTTCTATATTTCATAACATAAATTTCCATGTAAATTTCATTAAATTCTGTTCAGTAATAAGAAAGTTGATATTTTATAAACTTCAGTAATTTATGTTTTTATCCCCAAAACCACTATAATGGGCCTCAAATTGTCAATTTAAATTCGCGCCAAAGTAGTTAGATTTCCCGGCTATATCGTGAATCCCGTGAAAATGACAATAGTCATAGCTCACGGCTTAGCCGTGAATCCCATGAAATTTAGTATTTGGCGGGACATTATCCTTTAAATAGACTGGACTAGATATGCCTTGCGCACACCACCTTACGACTTTATAGACGAATCTATGTCTGAATTATTTTCTTGCTAGAAATTTATGCTCGATCGAGGTAAGAAATTTATTTCTTAGATTTTTGTATGATTTTTACATTGCGATTTTTATTTGATAAATTTTTGTTCATTCTACAGAATTCTGTAACATTTACTTTTTGGCACATGATTTTGGCTAGTTTCGGTATGTCAGGATAATTTATTAAATTTTTCAGACTTTTGTAAATTATTTAGAAAGAGGAGTCTAAATGTTTCGTTTATATAAGATGTAAAATTTATACTGAAATTTGTAACATGATAATTGTAAAGCACTGTTTCAAAAACTTATGTCAAACATTTTGTTAATTACGGAACGCCATTACTGCACTGTATTGTTATGTATAACTCTATATGGCAAGTCTAGTACCATGTATGTAATATATTATTGTAATATGAAATTGTGTGCCAGTCTATTGCATACACATACAATGTCCGTTTTAGTGTATGGCATTTGATATTATATGGATGCCAACTATCATATAACGTTTGATTTACATTGAATTTTGTTAATTTGTAGTTGTAAATAATAGCTGCAGTTTATCATTTCCATTACTATAATGTTTCATCATATACTTTTCATATCTTTTTCATACTTTAACTTTAGTCTTTTAAGTAAGTAATCTTTGTAATAATGGAAGTAATAAGTGACGTATTTTAATCATGTGACGTTTGAACTTAGTAGCACATATGTTTTGTATAAGTAGCACGTATTATTTATGGGAGCCTACGGAGGTATGGTGTACCCAAAGGAGCAGCTTTATGCCCTGACTTATTTGTTTTGCTATGGTGCTTACCATATGTTATATATTTTAGCTTCTTCCGCCAGACGATTTTACCTGGTGATGTCATAACCGGAAGTACAATGCCCGAGGTTCACTTGTCTTCACTCGCCTGGATGTGATATTCCCAGCGCAGAGCTTTCGTCCAGGGTTGTGCCGTAAACCGCAAAGACGATGATTTTTGTTATCCTCTGAAGTCAGCTCAGGGATGCAATCACCTACCACCATAGGGAGCCAACACGGAATCAACGTATTCACGGTTTAAAGGGACTGTATTTTGAATTTAGAAGCTATGTTTTGTTTGTGCTACTTAAAGTTCACAATTACATTAAAGACCTGTGTCACGTCAGATTAGAATGGAAGTATAAGAACTTTTGTATCTAGAGATACTGAACTTTCTTTTTTTTTCTTTCTTATAATCAGTTTTTTTTTTTTTTCATATCTATTCATTGTTAATAATCATCTTTTGTAAATAAACTTGTAAATATTGTAAAGGGTGTTGATTTGTTCTGATGGTTACTGTCGCCGGTACGGCCTTTCCTGTCACAATGGTGTCAGAAGTGGGATTGGTCGACCAGACACAGTAGCTATTCGAACATTATTAACACCCATTTAACTGCAGCAATAATTTGTAAAGATTCCTCTTGTTTTGTTCTATTGGTACACATATAATAGTTTTATTCATTTTTCAGAGTGACGTCTTACCTCAGACAAGACAAGGACAGATCCGTAGCTTCAGCTAACCAGCTTTTGTGGTCACAGACTAATAGACAGTTGTATACGACACTTGGATTCTGGGGTGAGTTCGTTCCTTTTATTTTTCTTTTGGGTTTTTGTGTCACTCTATGATTAAGCCATCATATATCTGTGCTGAGAGTGATCGCCCTTGACAAGGAGAGTTATCCTACTCTTAATTGTGCGTCGCCCTACTTCTCCCAGTGATCCTATTTTGTATTAGTGTACTGTATACATACCAGATACAGTATTTTTCTTTGTGTGTGTTAGCAAGATTGTTTACTTGCATATACTTTTACCTACTTTTAAGTTTTAGTGCTACACAGTTGTGTTATACCTATACTTTATCTTAGGATAAACACTTTGATTTATATTTGTTTTATTTGTTACACTAAAGTGTTAACACTAGTTACAGTTGATTGATATTTGATAAGGCTAGGGTATTGTTGCAGCCTACCGTCACTGTACTTTGTTGATTGTTGCCTGTGCAACCTTGGTTGACACATAGTACTGTTGCGCAACTTAGTGTATTATTTTAGTGAGGACGTTTTGTGTAGTATATACGTAGAGTATAGTATTTTGTTTTGGCTTCAGTGGTAACTGTAGAGCCTTAGTGTAAACTAGTGTAGTCTAGTATTCCCTCACGATTGTTTATTTAGTGTCTCAGGTTGTTATAGTAGCTGTTGTACTGTAGTGTTATATAGTGTTAACGTAGTGTAATCATGACTAGTGTAGTAGAGTTAACGAAGGTAGGACAGGAGTTAGGTTATGAAGGAGAGGAGTTACGTAACTTTGTTAAGGAAGAGCAGGCTAGGGAACGTGAGGAAAGACATAGTAGATTAGAAGCAGAGAAAGATAGATTAGAGGCAGAGAAATTAAGAGTAGAAGCAGAGAAAGATAGATTAGAGTTAGAAGCTAGGTTGCAGAAAGAAAAGATAGAATATGAAAAACAAAGTAGTTTAGAAGCAGAGAGATTAAGAGTAGAAACAGAGAGAGAAAGAGAGAAGGAAAGGTTAGAAGCAGATAGGGAAAGATTAGAGTTAGAAGTTAGGTTGCAGAAGGAAAAGATAGAATATGAACGACGTAGTAGCTTAGAGGCTGAGAAGGAAAAGTTAGAGTTAGAACGTAAGTTAGAACTAGATAAGTTAGAAATGGAAAAGGAGAAGTTAATGTTAGCTAGGAAGTTAGAAACAGAGAAGGAGGAAGCAGAAAGTAGGAAATTAGAAACAGAGCATAAGTTTAAGACAGACTTAGAAAAGATGAGTAAGAAAAAGGTAAAGGTTAAGATGTCTCCCTTTGATGAGAAAATTGATTCCATGGATGCGTACTTGAATGTGTACGAAACGTACGCTGTTGCGCAGGATTGGGATAAAGAGATATGGTCACTTAACTTACCGTTCCTTCTTAAGGGTACGGCAAGAGAGGTTTTTGATAGACTTCCGTTGGAAGATAGGAAGGATTATGATAAACTGAAAGCCGCTTTGCTACGTCAGTTCGAACTCACTGACGATGGCTATAAGAAAAGGTTTAGAACTGAGAGGCCTCGTGATAATGAGACCTTTGTGATGTTTCTAGCCAGAATAAGTAGATATTTAGATGGTTGGCTTAGACTGAGTAAGGTAGATAAAACGTACGAAGGATTGTTAGATTTTATTCTTAGGGACCAATTTTTAGATGTATGTAATAGAGAACTATACCAGAATTTGAGTAGTAAGAAGTTAGTTAAAGCTAGGGATGTAGCAGAAGATGCAGATTTGTTTGCAAAGACTCGTGGAGGTCCCAAGTATGTCGTGAATCGAACCAATAAGGACCGGAGCTATAAACCATATGAAACACCTCAGAGACAGTATCCTAGTAGTCGTAATGTAGGCACTAGTAATAGAGGTAGTAGCAATGTTGCTAATAGAGGTAGAGGTTTTCAACCCTTTGGTGTACTGAAGTGTTATAAGTGTGGTCGAATAGGGCATAGTTCATATTACTGTAGGAGTGGAAAGTATGGCGGTAATAGTGCTAATGCAGCAGCAGAGTTAGAAGTAGAGCAGGAACAGGAAAGTAGTAAAGGGGAGAATAGAAATAGTAAGGAAAATAGAAATAGAGGTAGAGGCCGTGACCGATCTAGAGGTAGAGGAAGAAATAGAGATAGAGATAGGAGTAAGTCAAGTAGGTCAGAGAGTGGAAATAGCATTATAGAACTAAGTGATGTTGAGGAGTTAGGTATGCTTAGTGTAAGTACATGTCCTACAAAACCCGGTACTTGTAATGGTAGGGATGTAATCGCTATGCGGGATACAGGTTGTACATGTGTGATAGTGAAACGGGACTTAGTAGAAGCAAGTCAGTTTTTAGAGAAAACCCGTAGATGTAAGTACATAGATGGGAGTGAACATAGGCTAGATGTAGCTAGAATAGATATTGATTGTCCGTATTTCAAGGGTACAGTAGAGGCGTTGGTTGTAGATAATCCTACCAATGATGTTATAATTGGTAATGTAGAGGGAGCTGTAGAACCTCAGTTTAGTAGTTTAGCGTCAGCAGTAGAAACTAGGGCGCAAGCCAAAGTTAAGAAGCAAGTAAAGCTTAAAGTTCCGTCTCAGATTTTAGATATATCTAGAGAGGAATTCTTAGAAAAGCAACAGAAAGATAGCACGTTAGATTTGTGTAGAAAGAAGGCTGAGGAAGGTACGATTAAGCAGTGTAGAGGTAAAGGTTCAGTTAGGTTTGAGATAAGGAATAGATTGTTATATAGAGAGTATACCGCCCAGAATTTAGACAAAAGTAGACAGTTGATTGTACCTAAATGTCTTAGAGAAACTGTGATGAAAGTTGCACATGATTCGTTACTGTCAGGCCATTTAGGTATAAGGAAAACTAGTGATAGGGTATTAGGCGAATTTTACTGGCCAGGAGTAATGGCAGAGGTTAGGAGGTACTGTCAGTCATGTAGTATTTGTCAACGTACTATAGCTAAGGGTAGAGTAAGTAAAGTTCCGTTAGGAAAAATGCCTTTGATTGATACTCCGTTTAAGAGAGTTGCCGTCGATATCGTTGGTCCGATCGAACCTATGACTGATAGGAAAAACAGGTACATTTTGACTATGGTAGATTATGCTACTAGATATCCAGAAGCTATAGCACTACCTAGTATTGAAACTGAGAGAGTAGCAGAGGCATTAGTAGATATGTACAGTAGATTAGGAGTGCCAGAGGAAATGCTTACCGATTGTGGATCGCAGTTTAAGTCAGACCTTATGGCAGAAGTTAGTAGGTTATTGTCATTAAGGCAGTTAACTACAACACCGTATCACCCTATGTGTAACGGTTTAGTAGAGAAGTTTAACGGTAGTTTAAAGCAGATGTTGAAGCGTATGTGTAGTGAGAGACCTAGAGATTGGGATAGGTATTTGAATGCTATGTTGTTTGCTTACCGTGAAGTTCCGCAAGAAAGTTTGGGATTTTCTCCCTTTGAGTTACTTTATGGTAGAACAATCCGTGGACCGATAACTGTGCTAAGAGAGTTATGGGCTGGTAAGACGGAGAATGATGAGGTTAAAACCACTTACCAGTATGTTATGGATTTGCAAGAAAAGTTGGAGGATACGTGTAAGATAGCTCAGCAACAGTTAGCAAAAAGTAGTGCTAGATACAAGAAGTATTACAATAGGAAGGCTAGAGATAGGAGGTTTAAGGCAGGTAGTAAGGTACTTGTATTGTTACCTACGAAACATAATAAGTTGTTGTTACATTGGAAGGGTCCTTACGTAGTAGTAGAGGTAGTAAATAGACTAGATTACAGGATAGATGTAGACGGAAAGTTGAAAACTTTTCACGCAAACATGCTGAAACAGTACTGTGAAAGGAAGGATGATAGTAAGTCTATACCAGATAAGGGTATTTTAAGTAAGGTTGAAGCAGCTATTGTAGAGGAGGATCAGAGAGATTATGACAGATTAGATCCGAATGAAAGTAGTGATGAGTTTTCGAGTAGAGTAGAAAAGGATATAGTTTTGTGTCCTATAAAGCAGGGTACAGAAACGTACAAAGATGTAGAGGTAAATCCAGAGTTACCAGTAGAATGTAAACAGGAAGTAGTAGATTTGTTAGAAAATTTCTCAGATGTACTGACAGATATTCCTGGAAATACTAACTTAGTTGAACATGATATTCAGTTGTCAACTACAGATCCGATAAGAGTAAAGGGTTATCCTATTCCTTTTCATTCGCAGCCAGTAGTGAAAGAGGAAGTAGATAAAATGTTGGAGTTGGGAGTAATCGAACCATCCAATGCTCCATTTTCCTCCCTATCGTCCTCATAAGGAAAAAAGATAACAGTATAAGGTTCTGTATAGATTTTCGTCAGGTCAACAAACTGACGGTTTTCGATGCTGAACCTATGCCAAACATGGAGGAAATGTTTTCAAAGCTATCTAAGTATAGATATTTTTCTAAACTAGACTTGAGCAAAGGTTACTGGCAGGTTCCTTTGTCTGAAAAGGCAAAACCCATGACTGCTTTTGAAACCCGAAAGGTTTGTTCCAGTTCCGTAAGATGCCCTTTGGATTAGTTAACGCACCAGCAACGTTTTGTAGACTGATGCGGAAGGTTTTGAAGGACCTAGGGCACTCAGATAGCTTCATAGATGATATCCTGGTGTATACAATCACATGGCCAGAACATGTAGTAGTCCTTACTGAGTTGTTAACCAGACTAAGAGAGGCTAAGTTAACAGCAAAACCGACTAAGTGTTTTATAGGTTTTCAGAAGTTAGAATGTTTAGGGCACATGATAGGAGATGTTCAGACCCTTGAACCAGTTCCAAATAAGGTACAGGCTATACAGGATGCCGAAAGACCGAAAACCAAGAAGGCAATACGTTCATTCTTAGGTGTAGTTGGATTTTACAGAAAGTTTATCCCAAATTTTGCCGCCATTGCAGTTCCGCTCACAGATTTGACGAAAAAGGGTCAGCCAAATCTTGTAGAGTGGGGTGAAAGTCAAGAAAAGGCTTTTCAGACTTTGAAGGCTAGCTTAATGGGTCCGCCTATTTTGAAGTTGCCAGATTTAGATCAGACTTTTATATTGAGAGTAGATGCTTCAGATTTAGGTTTAGGCTCAGTATTGCTTCAGGAAAGTGATGGAGAGAAATTACCTGTAGCGTATGCTAGTAGAAAATTGCTACCTAGGGAGCAAAAGTACTCAGTGATAGAGAAGGAGTGTTTAGCGATAGTATGGGCAGTAGCTAAGTTTCACCGGTATTTGTTCGGTAAAGACTTTGTATTAGAGACAGATCATCAGCCGCTCACTTATTTGAATAAAGCGAAACTTAGCAATTCCAGGCTGATGAGATGGGCATTGGCATTGCAGCCATATAGGATCAGTATCAGAGCAATTCCTGGTAGAGAAAATGTAGGTGCAGATTATTTAAGTAGAGTGTAGACAGGTGGCTATATTATATGATGTACAGATAGTGACAGTGTGTGTTTTCTTTTTGTGTTTGCTATTTTCAGTATGTCATTTTGCTTTCAATTAAGAAAATTATAAATTTTCTTTTTAAGGGGGGACGTGTGTCACAAATTGACATACGGGCCTTATTTTATCTGTAGTGTAAATGCAGGTATTGCATCATCTTTTTGTAAATTTTTGAGTTATTGAGGTAAATGTCAGATTTCACGCATGAAATACCTCTTATATTTTTCTATATTTCATAACATAAATTTCCATGTAAATTTCATTAAATTCTGTTCAGTAATAAGAAAGTTGATATTTTATAAACTTCAGTAATTTATGTTTTTATCCCCAAAACCACTATAATGGGCCTCAAATTGTCAATTTAAATTCGCGCCAAAGTAGTTAGATTTCCCGGCTATATCGTGAATCCCGTGAAAATGACAATAGTCATAGCTCACGGCTTAGCCGTGAATCCCATGAAATTTAGTATTTGGCGGGACATTATCCTTTAAATAGACTGGACTAGATATGCCTTGCGCACACCACCTTACGACTTTATAGACGAATCTATGTCTGAATTATTTTCTTGCTAGAAATTTATGCTCGATCGAGGTAAGAAATTTATTTCTTAGATTTTTGTATGATTTTTACATTGCGATTTTTATTTGATAAATTTTTGTTCATTCTACAGAATTCTGTAACATTTACTTTTTGGCACATGATTTTGGCTAGTTTCGGTATGTCAGGATAATTTATTAAATTTTTCAGACTTTTGTAAATTATTTAGAAAGAGGAGTCTAAATGTTTCGTTTATATAAGATGTAAAATTTATACTGAAATTTGTAACATGATAATTGTAAAGCACTGTTTCAAAAACTTATGTCAAACATTTTGTTAATTATGGAACGCCATTACTGCACTGTATTGTTATGTATAACTCTATATGGCAAGTCTAGTACCATGTATGTAATATATTATTGTAATATGAAATTGTGTGCCAGTCTATTGCATACACATACAATGTCCGTTTTAGTGTATGGCATTTGATATTATATGGATGCCAACTATCATATAACGTTTGATTTACATTGAATTTTGTTAATTTGTAGTTGTAAATAATAGCTGCAGTTTATCATTTCCATTACTATAATGTTTCATCATATACTTTTCATATCTTTTTCATACTTTAACTTTAGTCTTTTAAGTAAGTAATCTTTGTAATAATGGAAGTAATAAGTGACGTATTTTAATCATGTGACGTTTGAACTTAGTAGCACATATGTTTTGTATAAGTAGCACGTATTATTTATGGGAGCCTACGGAGGTATGGTGTACCCAAAGGAGCAGCTTTATGCCCTGACTTATTTGTTTTGCTATGGTGCTTACCATATGTTATATATTTTAGCTTCTTCCGCCAGACGATTTTACCTGGTGATGTCATAACCCGGAAGTACAATGCCCGAGGTTCACTTGTCTTCACTCGCCTGGATGTGATATTCCCAGCGCAGAGCTTTCGTCCCATGGTTGTGCCGTAAACCGCAAAGACGATGATTTTTGTTATCCTCTGAAGTCAGCTCAGGGATGCAATCACCTACCACCATAGGAAGCCAACACGGAATCAACGTATTCACGGTTTAAAGGGACTGTATTTTGAATTTAGAAGCTATGTTTTGTTTGTGCTACTTAAAGTTCACAATTACATTAAAGACCTGTGTCACGTCAGATTAGAATGGAAGTATAAGAACTTTTGTATCTAGAGATACTGAACTTTCTTTTTTTTTTCTTTCTTATAATCAGTTTTTTTTTCTTTTCATATCTATTCATTGTTAATAATCATCTTTTGTAAATAAACTTGTAAATATTGTAAAGGGTATTGATTTGTTCTGATGGTTACTGTCGCCGGTACGGCCTTTCCTGTCACAGTGTATCATCTAAAAGTTTCTGGCGATGATCCACAGTAGAAAAACTTAAACACCTTTCGAAGCAAATATGATCTATCATTTCATAATGTTGTTGACGATATTTGGCGATATCCCAGAATAAAAAAAAATAAAGTTACTTACTTGAGACTGAAATTTTAAGTGCAAATGAAGACTTTCGCGACCAACTCGGAAACCCACTGATGAAATGTCGGCTTTTAAATATGCTACGCACCGCCGACCCACCCGTTGTTTGGGGCCGGCAACCAGGGACTCATCATTTTAATCATTTTTTTACATGTTTCAGATAAAATCAAGCATTTTGAGAGGGGTCAAAATTTTTGTCAAATGGGACAGTCCTCAATTGCAAAGGAAGTCCCCAATTGTTGCTGTTAATTCTGATTGATGTCCGCAATTGGAGGCGCGTACACAGTTGAGGACACATTAAAAATGCAGTGTGGTGATAATTAGTACCCAAACAGGAAAAAAAGTCCTATAGTTGAGGACAAACTTATCCACCGCCAAATGAGGAACTAACAGCCAGATGAGGTCACAGACGCACTGACTGCCCAATATACCCGGTATTCAATTAAGTACGCACCATCAAATGAGAACTTAACATGAGAATAAGATTAAACATACTAATACTTACTAACTAAACAGTGCATACGTGAGAACAAACAGGTGCTAAACGGTAAGAAAGTCGAGAGAGAATTATAAAACTTGGCTAAGGCATTATTGTACTTTTTAAAAAAGTTTTTATGCACTTTAACTTTTAATATTTAAGTTTTATGGATCAATGTTTGGTACGTTGGTATGATTTAGACACGGTATAATCAATTTTAGCTCATCTAAACACTAAGTGAGCTTTTACAATCGTCGGATATCCGTCGTCCGTCCATTGTCCGTTCGTTGTCACCGACAATTTCTTTAAAGGAACTCTCATAATATTAATAGCTACAATGCCAGTTGCAACCAAATTAATCAGAAGTGTTTCTAAGGTGGTTTCTTTTCATATTCCTTGAAATCTAGATTATCAATGTAGTTCCCACGATAGCCAAAAGGTTAGCCAAAAGCCATGAATTAAACATTTCTTCTCATGAAATGCTGGTACGATTTTGCACTAACTTCACAGAAATGTTCATTGGGCAATCTTTTTCTTTTTCCTTTTAATACCTTCTAATAATTATATGTCGTTACTAATTTTCCTTATATAGGATATGATTGGTTCTAATTCTAGTATCTTGACACCAGCACTTCGAACTTAAATACTCTTTCTGTCAATTTTTGTTTGCCTTTATTAATCGTTCTAGGTAGTTCTGTTTCGATATGTCTTTTTTTCTGCTACCCTGTACTTTAAGAAAAAGAAATATTGAGACCAGCTCATATGTAATATTTTTAATAAATTTGTATGATAACCCGTCTTTCGGGGGCTTCAGTGCTCATTCTCTGGAATATAACGGGAATTTTATTTGCAGGATAGATAATACTTTAAATGGTATTCTATTTGTTTTAAGTCTTAAGGCATCCATGGCAACAGAGACGTTTAAGATATGTGATATCTTGCTTAAGATTGTAATTTCTTAGAAAATATAAGATAAGGTTATCATTCTCTTTTCATGTAGCTTCAAAATAGCATTTCAAAGTAAGTTATATGTCTTTGTCATTTGCATTAATTTAAACAAATATGTAAGCTTTAATATGCCTACAGCAGTTCTCGCCATCTCACTGTTAAATGGAAAAGTCGTTGTATTTGCAATTATTATTCTCATTAATTTTGTTGAAATACAGATAAAAGTTGAAAATTCATTTAAATGCTGGTTTTTTCCCATGGAAACATTAATTTAGTTCCGAATATCCCCATTGTTTACTCACATATGAAAGTTTAAGTACAAAAGACAAATGTATACAAGCACCAAATTATCAATGGAAACGGAAAATAAGATATAACAAATCAACCTGCCAAATTTAGTCGACCGTAATAAGTAACCTTCCAACCCAGCAAAGTTTCAAATTACACTAGTAGCCGTAAACGATTTTCTTACATTCTTCATGACACATCAATATAAGTACATAAAAGCTGCACATATATATTATTATTTGAATTGAATGACACATAAAAAGTATTTCATGTGTATATTTGTAGGTCAGTAGCCCTTATATTAATAGCAAGTGCTTTTGCCGCTGTATCCAATAATCACTCAACATCAACTTGTATATAATGAAATGAATAAACTAGCACGCAGAAAAAGTTCTATTCAAATATTTCAAATAAATGTAAACACAAATCTCCGCATCCGAACGTTTAGATGAAGTATAGATAACTATAGTTATACACCAAACATCATCACAATCAAACAATTCCATTCAGAATTTACAGTTCCATTAAGTCTGTAATTAATGAAAAAACATTATTTTAACATGTCTTTACATCCTTGAAAAATTATTTGAAGATGTATCATGCTTGAAACAACATTTTTTTCCCTGTAATTTTAGAAGAGGAATTTTACCATAATATTATTTTAAGATAGCTGTTTTATTCTTAATGTAGTAGTCCTAAGGCAGCGATTTGTATATATTCTCAAGGTATCAATTTTAAAAGAAGACGAAAATAAGATGGCATATATACTTAGTCAGCACTACAGGCACTGTTTTTTTTTTTTCGGTTTAGCCTGTGCTGGAACAACCAAAGCCTATATGACATTATACATTCCTTGTAAAATGTGCTAGTGCCTAAACATGTTTTATTTAGCTGAAACACTCGCCACTCTTATAATATAACAGACTAAGGAGATGATACAAGCAAAGGATAATGGAATTTTTTTACTTCATAAATTTTAGGTTTTAATATTAATTTCAGTTCCCAATGAGTGATTAAAAAATGCCCGTAAGGACATCTGGGTCATCCGCCATGAAAATTGCCAGACGACTTATAGTTGTATTGGTATGACGTTTTACGCAGAAATAATAAAAACAATATCCAAGTACTACATTACTTTGATTAATGTTTGTGAGGATAATTGTGAACATCGTTCTTGACACATTATTATTATACCTAGACATGTGTTTCATAAGTTCAATCGGCCATATTGTCGCATTCGTTTTTCTCTGATAAAGCCCTTTTCAGGCTTTCTATACTGATCACAATCATTCCTTGTAATGTTGAAACAACTGTCCCATTTAGACGGAAGTATAAACATTGACATAATTGTTTCGGCATGGCAAAATAAAGAGATGGTTTCTATTACTTGTGCAAAATGCTTAACCTCTTCATTGAAATCGTCTGGCATACGGTCTACTTTTCTACTAAATTCCTTCAAGGCAAAATCATAAAGCGAATAATCTAAATGAAGATACGATCCGATGGTATGCTTCTCGCTCTGAAGAAATCTCCTTTTATGTCTTGAGCGACTACATCCAGATATATATAATATATCCTTCACATGCCAGTTCATTATTCTCTTCATTAAAATTATGGAATGATTTAATCGCTCATGTATTAATATTAAATCAAACTCAGCATGAAGTCTAGCTAAGAGGTCATCAATTAATCTTTTGTCCCGCACAGTGACATTTGTTGAATTAGTTCAAAGAAAAAAAATAGAGGAAACCCAAACGCAAAAGACATTTTGTTGTTAGTCATTGAGCCTACAAAGTGATGATAGAGGTATGGATTCTTAGTATATTCAGATAGATTTGTGCTTTTTAATTGCTCCCCAAAAAAATACATATGCAGACTCAAGTCTTTCAATAGGTTCACGAACAAGCCCTACATAGAATGTGTCCTTGGGCAGATATCTCTCAAACCTATCGCGGTTATATATAACATGACAACACAGTATATCATTATTTTTTCCGGTTGGTGGTGGAACAATGTTTAGATCAGTCAGGCTTTCTTTTAAGCTGATTACGTTTGGTAAATAATCGATTTCTGCAAGATCAGTTTTGTCATGGGCAAGAATAATAGTAAAATTTCTCGACGGACCGAACCCCAACATTATATTTTGGACTGTTGTACATGCCGTTTTATGAACCTTAAGAAAGGCTACATGTGTTGTTTCGAATTTGTTGGGAATACTTTGAGCAAAGCATTCATTTCTTGGCTCAAGAGATGCATCTGAATAGATAATATTCTGTCTATTTATGTAAAGTCGCATTTGAAGCGAGAACAAAACAAACAATAAAAGAGAACCGAACCACAACCTGAAATAGAAAACAAAGTTGTAATCTACGTCATTAAGTCTGGTACATATCCACCGCACTAGACCAAACAATTTTACATAAGAAATACGTAGTCAATAAAGGAATGACTGTGAGTTCGTGTTTAAAGTCGCACTACGCCACACTTTCATGTCAGGGGGCTACCTTGCAGCTTTCTATGGCGAAGGAAAACACCGTGCATATTTGGAAGCATAAGCGGGGACCTTGAATGGCTTCATCTCATGAAAGAAATTGCACACCAAGCGAGGTTAAAGCGACTTTAAATCACTTTGCCAAGGACGCACCCAGTAACTTAGTAAGTACAACTTGACAACAACATATATTTACATACAATGTTGGCACCGAGGTTTAATAACAAATGCGTAAATTTTTCTCAGATAAAAGAGGACTTGATATTTACTAAAACGGAATGTTTCTTATTGCCTTTTATATAACGGCAAGAATTCACCGTTATATAGATGAGCAGTAACTTTTACTACAGATCGTCGGAACTGTTTCTCTGTATATATACTATAATACAATAAACTGTAAATTATAGGATAATATGTATCATCTTACTCATTTTTTCCATGCTGATAATTTCAAAACCAACCGCTCTTCCAGCTCATGTACGTGATCATATCTCAATATTACTCTACCTCTATCTCTACCACACTGTCCTTTCTACCCTTTTTACCGTTTTTCAAACAAACAAAATGAGATAAAAGTTGTCTAGCTTTGGTAATGTATTATTGATATGCATGTTTCATTTGCATGTTTTCCATAGTTTATAAATACTTTATTTTCTAAGTTACCAGCTATCCCTGTTATCTATTAGGAACGAGTTTCTAAATAAGCTTAGCTTTATACTCAATACTTGATTTGTGCAAATGTATGTTTAAAAGAAGAAAAAAAAAACTATAGTTCAGAGAGCATCCAAACAGTGGCTCAATAAAAAAATTACAACATCTAAAGCAACAAGTTAGAAAGTCAGCGTACATGGAGGCGTTATGGTAAAACAGATCAGTCTGAGTCGTATAAACAAGTAAAAAATAAATACAATTTTGAAATCAAACGTCAAAAGAGAAACACTCTGTGAAAAGATAGAGAACGCTAAGGGTGGTTTCAAGACTCTATTTGGATTGGTATCTGAGCTAACTGGTATCAAACCTGAAAACCCACTTCCTCAAGGAGAGTCTAATAATTCATTTGCCGAAAAAATTGCTGACTTTTTCGTGGCAAAAATCTCAAAAATACGTCAATCGCTTAGTGAATACCAAAAATTTGAACCTCAAGTAAGGATATACAAAATTTAAACAAATTCACTGATCTGACTCAAGATTAAGTAAAAAATCTCATCAATGAATTGAATACTACGTCTTCAGAGTTAGATATTTTGCCAACACGTATTCAGAAATCACATGTAGATGAACCTTTTTCTAGTATCAATAAATTGGTGAATCTCTCATTAGAACAAGGTTTATTTCCCTGTGAAATACAAACAAGCAGTTGTTAGACCTTTGCTAAAAAACGGTTTTGAACTAGAGCTGTCCAATTATCGTCCTGTTAGTAATTTATCATTTCTATCAAAATTATTGAGAAAGCTGTTCTTGTCAGATTAAACAAACATGTAAATCAAAACAGTATTTTGCCTAAGAACAAGTCTTCAAACAAGGTTTTGAGATGACCCCAAGTACAAGAACTTAGCTGTTTTATCGGTCAGGCAAATACAGAGGGTCGCGGAAAGCATGCACCCTCGCTTTTCAGTACTTTTTCTGTGTATTGACCTGGCTAATACGGGCATTGTACACTGACATTACACATTTTATGACTTTCTGAGATCACCTTTCTTTATATTGATAACTTCGTCATGGCAAACGGTAACATAAGACAGCATTTAACTGAAGTTGAGCTTTGGAGAGCAGTAGGGATGGTAAAGCAAGGGGCTACAAATCGTCAGGTTGGTGAGGCCCTTGGTATTCACCATACTGTTATA
Source organism: Mercenaria mercenaria (assembly GCF_021730395.1). Taxonomy (NCBI): domain Eukaryota; kingdom Metazoa; phylum Mollusca; class Bivalvia; order Venerida; family Veneridae; genus Mercenaria; species Mercenaria mercenaria. The sequence goes on along the minus strand of NC_069361.1, from coordinate 120,100,579 downwards.
ACGAGAGCGTGAGTGAGGTTTCGGGAGCATGACGCACCGGTCAGAAGGCATGCTGGTGGCAGGGAAAGAGTAACGACCGCAGCAGAATACCGATTTCTGATCATTCAGGCGGGTCGAAGCCGCTTTGCAACTGCAACTAGCCTTCGTAATGACCTCCTAAATGCTTCAGGAGTAAATGTTTCCACTCAAACGGACCAAAGAAGGTTGCATGAAGGTAGTATTTGATCAAGACGGCCATGTATATGGATTCCTCTCACTCGTAATCATCGACGGGCTCGTTATGACTGGCCAGGGACCACGTTGGATGGAGAAGACGAGACTGGTGGCATGTCCTGTTCAGTGATGAGTCTATGTTTTGCCTAGACTTTACAGATAGGCGTGATAGAGTATGGAGAAGGCGTGGAGAGAGATTCCATGCAGCCAATATTGCTGAACATGACCGGTATGGGAGTGGGTCAGTTATGGTATGGAGCGGCATTAGCTGGGATGGATGAACTGCCCTCACTGTACTCGAAAGGGGTATACTGACTGGTCAGCGGCATGATGATGACTTCTTAGATCCTCATGTCAGGCTGATGCAGTTGGTGATGACTTCATGTTAATGGATGATAATGCCCGTCCTCATACTGCCGGAGTGGTCCGCGAGTACAGGGAAAGAGAAGGCATTGTGCACATAGACTGGCCAGCTCGATCTCTCGACGTGAATCCTATAGAACACATGTGGATGAGCTGCAAGTACGCATTTCAGCTCGTCAAGTGCAACCAAAAAGCCTTCAAGAACATGAAGTCATGTTGGTCCAGGAATGGAAACCCATTCCAGAAAGAACAGTAAGATAGGGATAGGGAGCATGCAATGGCGCTGTCAAGCAGTAATGAATAGCCACGGGTGTCATACCCGATATTGAAACCCCAAAAATGCAGCCCATTGGTTTTTTGACAGTTTTAGAAAAATGCTCATTTAATGAAAAAACTCCATTTTTGGGGGTCATCCTTTTGACAGCTCAAAACTAAGGCAAATGAAATTGCAACTGTACAATTGTGTTTAAATCGTATGGAATAAACATACAATGAAAGGTGTAAACCCTTTGCCAACCCGTAATGAAAATGTACTCCTTAAAAACGTTGGTGCTTAGCAAAAGTTGATTAGTATATCATTTCTGTGAATCTGCGCTACTTTGGTTGGTCAATGATCTTGTAAGTGGTATGGAGAAAAAGGAAGTCACGGCCCTTTTTGCGATTGACTTAAGTGCGGTATTTGACACTGCCGACCACGACATTCTTCTAGATTTCCTAAAAGCACAATATGGCGTCTGTGATACAGCTCTTCAATGGGTAGTCTCCTATTCAAGGCCTCGTACTTGTAAGATTAATATCAACAATGCTAGACTACGTTATCGTAAGTAATCATCAGCAAGACATTTTGCACTCAAACATCATTTTTGATGATGAATTATGTCTTGTCTCTGATCATCTCCCACTTTTGTCTGTTTTTGCATTCCCTGTAGATGCGTATACCTCTGTTACGAGCCCTAGTATACAATGGAAAAAAATGTACATCGGATCAAATCTCCGCGTACCAGCATAAAATGTCTATGCTGTTAGGAAATTTTGATACCAATGCATTAGGCAAAACTACCTCCCCGCCAGTAGTCATTGATTCTTTGTACTGTCACATAGTATCTTCCATTAAAACCGCTGCAGCTGAAACATTGCCATCATCCCATTTTAACAGCCACTCAAAACCTTATTGGACAAATGATGTAAAGATAGCTCATTCAATACAGAGAGCTAAACGGAGGCAATGGGTTTCTGCTGGCAGACCGCGCAGTCCTACTAATAACCTATTTAGGTCATACAAGGACGCTAAACGTAGTTTTAGAAATGTGCAAAAGGCTTCCATTTCTGAATGCGAGTCAAAATATTATGACGAACTCAACAATGCCGCGGAATGTGACATGCGCTTATCTTGGCAATTGGTCAATAAAAAGAAAAATCGCAGAACAGGCTTAATAACTGAAATCTCTACGGAAAACGGTGTTTTCAGAGATCCAAATGAGATTTCAAATGCATTTAAAGACCATTATTCTAAGGTATTTACGCCTATCGAAAGCGACAGCTTTAATTACCCACATTATCAGAGTATCAATACGCGTATTTTAAATTTCTTAAAAGAAAATGTCAATCATTCTTGTGATAATCTTAACAAAGAAGTTGATATTCAGGAACTATCAGAACACGTGAAGTGCCTTAAACGGCGGAAAGCACCAGGTTTTGATGGCATCGTGCATGAACATCTCATAAATGGTGGTCAAAAATTGCTAGAATATCTTAAGTATTTGTTTGATTTAATACTCAGATATTCGTATGTCCCTAACCAGTGTAAATTAGGTGTTATCATCCCAGTTCTGAAAGATGGTAAGCCCAAGACAACTACAAACAGTTACCGTCCCATTACTCTGTTGCCAGTGATTTACAAATTATTGGAAAGAGTTGCTCATACGAGACTAAAAATTGGGTAGATTGCAATGGCAAACAATTCCCAAGTTTACAACAGAATGCCTACCAGGAACATCTAGGTTCTATAACTCTTTCTTTTAATCTTCAAGAAACCATAGCACATTGTATAGAACATTCTAACAAGGTATTTGCCCTGTTCCTGGACGCGAGCGCAGCCTTCGATACGGTATGGCACAATGGGCTATTAGTCAAGTTGTTAGACTTCGAAGTAAGCAAGCAGTTTGTGAGAACAATACACGCAAGCTATTCACAAATGAAAAGCTGTGTCCTTGTTAAAGGCATAACATCCGAAAGCTTCCCTGTCCTGCAAGGGGTAAGACAGGGTGGGGTCCTGTCCACTTGGCTCTACCTATTGTACATAAACGAATTACTTATCAAGCTGCAGCAAAGTAATAACGGGTGTGTGATTGGGCAACTGGCATGCGGCAATCCTACCCTTGCAGATGACCTCACATTAGTCTGCCCCAACATGACGTCACTCAACTCAAGTGCCTCAATAGTCAGATATTATGCCTCGCTCTGAAGGTACCAGTTTAACGACGCGAAATCTAAGCTTGTTGTCTTTGGGGACTTACAATCATCACAATATTCCATGACCTTTGGGTCGTCCAGTATAGATTCCTGTTGTAGCACGAAGCATGTAGGTATAGAACTTCATAAATCTTTCCGCAGCTCAAGTGCTATCAACGCACGTTGTAGAAAAGCCAAATCATCTCTTTTCTCCGTCCTGTCGATTGAATCCGTCCCTGGAGATGTCAACCCTTTAGTTCTAGCTAGCTTAGTCGAAAAGGTTGCACTGTATGGTTGCGAACTATGGCACAACACAACCCAGAGAGATATGCTATTACTTAAGCGATTCCTGCGATTAGCAGCTAAATCCATCCAAAACTGCCCACAAGGACACGTACCGATATGGTCCTTCCTCTCTTAGGATGGCGGCCCTTTGAATCACTCGTAGACAAAAGAAAACTCTGTTTCTTACAAAAGCTATGCATAATGCCAAATGAATGCTTAACCAAGCAAATATTTGACCTACGTTTAAACTATTTCATGTTGAAAGGGGCTAAAAATCAATTAGGTTTCATTCCTGATATTTGCAGAATATTAGCCAAGTACGGCTTATTTAATTATCAAAAGGAATATATCCAAATGTCCATCTTTTCATCCAAATGGGCATGGAAATCCATTGTCGCAAGCAGTGTAAACTCCTACTATGATATACATTGGGAAGACAGAATAAATTCAGACCCTGAGTTTGATAGGTTCAAATCTGTTCATCTTGCATGTACCCCGTCCAAGTTGTACGTACTAGCAAATACCAAATCACTCATACGTCACGTCCTCAATGTCGTCAGGCTCCTTACAGCGGGTGGTATACACAGCGAAGCCATCTGTCAAGTATGCAGATCGCGTGTCACTGATATCAATAGACACATGATTTCGGAATGCATTGGTTTTCATGAAATCAGAAAATCATTCCTTGTCACAGTTCTTGAAAATTTTGGGTACACAGTATTCCAGTATCTGTGCTATGATAATTCAGAACATTTTCTGCGCTGCCTGATAGACCCGGATATACTGACAGTACTAGGTTCAGAGGCTAGCAAGTCCCATGACTATATGAACTTAACATATAAGTTCATTGGTTCTGTGCAAAGCGCTTATAAGTTATCTGCTAATTTTTAATAGTTTAACTGTACTTGTAATCAATTCCCAGGCCCTTCCTTAAAGTGATCTTGATTTTTCGTTTCGGCAAGATTTCTAACAATAAGGAATGGTTGATTATATATAGCGCATACTAATTTGATGAATCACTCAAGTGATTAAATTTAACATGACGACAAAATTCTGCTTGCATTACTTGAAGTCTTAACATATATTGATATGTATTAACATATATTGATATGTGTATATGTATGTTTACGTATAAGTATACCAGTTTTGACCAATATGTAGATGAAACGCGTGATTTTAAATATGTATCATAAAACTTTTTGTACATGAAATTTATTTATAATATTATTTGAACCTGTGAATTCTATATATATTACTATAAAATCACAATTCCTTGATACCTCTTGCATTAACTTTTGACAAGGGGATTAAATATAAATGTTACCATTATCCCTATAACTATTTTATCTACTTTTTCCAGCCGGTGTTGAATAATATTAAATGTATGTTATTGTTGTGTATTGCTACCTGATATTTGTACTTCTCTCCGCTTTTTCATGTTTATACTAAAGTCTTGTATTATATGTTGCACACTTCTCTGAAACTTACAAAATGTTTGTTTCATGTACACTATTGTAAAATATGTTAAACGTTTTTCAGTTTTGAATGCCACACATTTTATATGTTATTGTTGCTCACTTTATTGTTTGTTAAAAATCTCAGCAAATAGGGAAATAAAGAGTATATATATATTCATCAGACCGTCATCTTGAATGCCGTGTGCCTCAGGGCAGTTGCCTTGGACCGTGGCTGTATATCACCTATGCTGGAACTCTTTTTGATGTCATTTCAAAATCCATATCAGTCTACGGTTTTGCTGATGATCATATAGCAAATAAATGCTTTCGTCCTACATCTGTTTCCGCAGAATCACAAGCGATCAGAGACCTTCAGTTATAATCAATGACTGGATGAATAGAAACAAACTGAAAATCAACACTTCCAAAACTGAATTTATTATGTTTAGTAGCAGACCTCAGTTGAACGTATGTTTTACACATTCTATAAACATTGCGGTTGATGATGTCAAACAAACGTATAACCACAATTAGATATCTCGGTTCACTTCTTGACGAAACCTTGAACTTTAAAGAATATGTAAATCGCAAATTCCGTACATCTATGTTGAACTCACTACCTACGGATTAAGAACATCCGAAAATACTTAACAAAAGCAGCCACTAAAAGTTTAGTTTAGTCTCTAGTTATTTCACATCTGGATTATTGCAATGTCATACTGTATAGTGTAGCTAACTGCGAGGCGCATAAGATATAGCGTATTCAAAACATGTGCTCAAAACTTGTCCTTAACAGGAGGAAATTTGACAACTCTAAACAAGCATTGTAACACTTATATTGGTTACCGTGAAAGTACGAATTGAGTTCAAGACACTTTCTTTCATGTATAGTTGTCACATTGACAGAGAACCTCTGTATTTAACAGAATTGCTTACAGAATATATTCCTAGTAGACAGTAGACAGTTTGAGATTATCTGAAAATTCTGAATGTCGTTATGTTATTCCATACAACAAGTGCAAAACATTCAATAATAGAAGTTTCTGTACCTTTGGTCCAACTTTGGAATGAACTGCCGTTAGAACTACGCAACAGTAAATCACTTATCACTTATCAAATTCAAAAAAAAAAAAAAATCTTAAGACACTGTATTTCAGAGATTTTGCTGTATTCTTTAAATTTTTTGATAACTGTTTATCATGCGAAAACAGCGGGTGATAGTTCTTAAATTTTTGTAAAAGGTTTCACATTTCAACATTTATGTTTCCAAGGTTTGTTCAATAAACGCACTTGTGGGTAAGGCTTCGTGGGTAGGGGAGTGTGTGGTATTTCTTTCTTAAATAGTATATGATGACACCATTAACCGGGGGTTTGAACCTCTCTATGCAGCTCGTCTGGGCGTACCAGATGCTTTAAGCACTGTTATTCGCAATAGGGGTAAAATGACCTCAAGGTAAGGGGTGGGCTCATGACTGTTCATTACAATAAGGCTGTCATTATTAATATTGTTATAATAACTATTATTATTATTTTGTACAACGCCATTGAATATATCATTGTATAAAATAGGCGTTTAATAAAATCATTCAGTTTCAGTTTCAGTTTGCTGTATATCTGCTGAAAAATAAATATTGTTTAAACTAAACGCGTTTAAACACCCAATTTCCTTTATACAGATTACTGACCGTTCCAAGGCGGTGCCCCTATTTTAAACTAGTTTTCTGTCTGTCTTATATTGTCTGTTGCGTATGTTTTCTTGTTTCTTGTGAAAGTTTTGTCTTCCATTTCTTCACTCCCCCTATTGCCCCGCCCCCCTTCATTTCCCTTTGCATTTGCGCTGTTTTTTGCATCACTTTCCCCCTTTACTTAGTTTTCGTGGCCCCCTTTATTTTTGCTGCCGGAATCCGAAGGCGATACAAGATTGTTTTCCTGCTTATAGGGGATCGTTTGTGTGCTTGTGAGTCTAAAGCGGTGCCCTACTGTGTTCTTGAATCTTACTTGTATGTTTATCTATGTTAGTTAGATCAGTGTGGTTGTGTGTTTAACTTTGGTACATAAAGCATACGCTATTGTGGTTTACGTTGTAGTGTAAATGTGATCGTAGCATTTCCCTCATATATTCATCCATATCCTACTTCCCCCTTCAACTTCCTTACCCATTCCACCCCACTCCCCATTTTACCCATTACCACATCCTCCCCCTCTTTCTACATTTGGCATAAATTTATATGGACTTTTTAAGCTACCCGTCTGTAATATTTTTTTCATTACAGCTTGTTTATGTTATGGGCATACTTTGAAAATGCTTGGCGTGGCTCTGAGGCTGTCTTTGGTGCTCTTTGCTTCCGAGAAATCTACCCTTACTTATCACTTTTTAAAGAAGTAAAACCTTACTAGTAAAAAAGGAAAATAAGGAAAAAATGGTCTCATTGAGGCTTGAACCCACACCCACCTGAAAATTGCATTCAAAGTAGGTTTATAGTAGGAATTGAATGCGCTTCAAAAAGGAGTACCTTATTACGGGTCTAATACCTTAAAATATTAGTATGGCCTTGACACAATCGTTCTCTTACAATAAAACGAAATCAAATCAAGATATTTAACAACATTTTAAATTGTTAGGAAAAATGTTGATTTTGAAATACCATGTTAAGATTTTGTTAAAATACATGGTGTCACTGTGAATATATAGTTGACTTGAATGCTCATGTTTTCGACATATGTAAGGAAGATTCCAGGCAATTAGATTTTATCATTTTATTTTTGCTTTTCATAAATATATACTAAGCTATGTTATGCCATATTTCATCGACTGCTCTCTTACTTGTTTCTTAGTGGTGAAACACTAAGAAATTAAATTTTATTTAAGTCTTAATAACAATAATTAGAAGTTAGTGTCAGCTTTATAAGCATTTAATATGATAAGTCAAGATTCACCTGATAACTTACACTCTATTCAATATCAAAGACACATCTTACTCTTCAGATAAACAGAAATTGCAATTATTCCTATTGTAAGGATCTAAAAGTACGATGTCAACTCCTTCTGCTACTGTAACAGTGGAGGGCGACTGTGATATGAACGCCCTACATGATATTAGGTACCAGTCAATCTACAGTCTGAATCTGGTAAACACAGGTAATAGAAAAATGGTTCCTGTTATTGTTGAGCGGTAACCGATATAATTTATCTTATTCTGCTTATTAGGCCATATGTTCTTTATCGTTTTTTATTTATATTTTCGTTTTAACTGCATTTCAGATTAAAGCCAAGATTAACCAAAATATGTCAGGTATTATCCTGTTTAAGATATTATCAATACGTAATTTTATGTCACAGTTTGTATTCAGTTAAGATTGTATGTGTAATTGCGTTTTAGTTTTGCATCTTTTTTTATCTAAACTCTTACATCTTGATTTTCAAAGATAAATTGTTTAACTTTAAAACCAATAGCTGTATATGGCTAATGGTGTTTATTTATGTGAAAACCGATTTGAAATATTATGTTGTTTTGCATTTTGTAGTTTAAAACGGTTTCTGGGTTGTGATTTTCCTAAATAACCTTAAAACCAACGTTTTCAGCATTTGCTTAAAGCTACTTGAAACATTATATATTTTCAGAAAGAGAGACACTTTAAGTTATTTCAGCATTATTTTAATTCAAAAGATATTGGGCAGTTAACCCACCGTCCGCCACGTTATTAGCAGTTCATTTGATTCGTTTCCTAAAATCCTGTCTTATAATTACCAACGCTGATCTGATTTTTACTGATATTTGGTTCTACTTTATATGCACGGCGATGTGTATTCAGCCGAAACTACGAAACTAAATGGAAAGTCGTCAGACGACGCTATTTTGTATGTAGAACAGGGATCACGGTGGCCGATTGGTTAAGGTCACTGGCTTTAAATCACTTGCCCCTCACCAATGTTTGTTCAAGCCGCACTCAAGGCGTAGCATTCTTCATGTGTGGAGGCTATTCAACCGGCATATGCCGGTGATTCTATCAAGGTACTCGCAAGTGATGAAATGATGCATGGGGAGGCACCTAGGGTCTTTCTCCAGCATCAAAGCTTGAAAATCCCCATATGACGTTATATTACCAGTGTGACGTTTAAACCAACAAAATAAATTGTACATAGAGTTAATCGGTGCGTACTTTATAATATATGTAATACTTTTTAAAACACAAAATTTCTAGACAAATTACAATATTAATTATTCAGATACTTCTCATAGTTAAAGTGGTATGTATATGTTATTTGCAATCATGCTTTGTTGTTTTTATAACATTTTGAACGTTGATGACTCTGTCAAGACTGTCCTAGTTTAAGCCATCATATGTATGAACAAGTTATTGATGGTTTAAGGTTTTCTAGACGTTTGCACAACAATTGCTTGTAAACAGGGTGTTAACATTATTGTTGGGTTTCTTGGTTTTCCAGAATACTTGTTTTATACTAGTCGATACATACAAGTGCTAGAATCTTCCATGGTGTTTAATTGGGAAGCTGTTTGAGGGCATATAAAACCTGAGCAAGATTTCATTGTAAAATGTTTCCGTTTTTCTAAGTTGCAAAATACTAAGAGTTTGAAGATTTAGAAATTGATATATTTACATTAACAGTTTTAATTTTAAAACTTTCCTTTAAGTAGAAGTTTTTTTCTATTTGGATATATTAAATTCAGTTTCAGTTCTGTGTAAGTTTTATAAATTTAAAATTTATAAGATTTAAATTTTACGTGGATAGCATTTGGACTGTTCTTGAATATTACAACTGCACCCTACAATTGCTACTTTTCAAAATAAACTGTTATAGTAGAATGACTGCATTTTTTTCTTAAGTCAGCCCAACATGTTGTGAAAAACCATCTTTATTCGGTACATATGGTGTTTAACATTTGTTACATATTTGTAAAAAAACAATTATGTCATTGCTGGATGAAGAACAGAATTAAAATTAATATTATAAAATCCTGCATAGTCTTTATATTAAAAATAACAATCTCTGCAAAAGATCAACACTTATCGTTCAAATGAGTTTATATCAATTTAAGAGTAAGAACTCAATTTTTATGCGCATTATTTAAGAATGAATGGTAAAGCATAATTGTCTTCATGAAAACGGACATGATTTGATTTTATTCGCAACGAGAAACAGCTGGTTAATGTGTATGCAAGTAAAAAAGTTGGAATTAATGTGTCTTACCTCTTGTTTTGAGTATAATGACACAAAGAATGTGCTTGGACAAATGCAATAACTGATACTATTGGTACAGGAGAATATGTTCTATGTTTTAGGAAGAGACATTAAGTAATAATATAAATGTGAAGTTGCTTTTTTACTTCATAACTAGTGATATGCTTCTGTCAGACATTAAAACATGATGTCCTTTAATTTGACTAGGGCGCGCATCAGAATAATTTTAACTGGGTATGTATCACAACTTTGTGTTCACAAATCGGAACAGTTTTCTTTTCATAGATATATTAAATGTCTTATACGGTTAGTGCAAGGCGAATTTGGAACATACATGTTATTCTTTTTCGGAAATATGCTGTTTTATGTTGAATATATATGTTGTGTATTATTGACGTTGTAGAATACAATTATTTCGTATTTGACCTTGACCAAAACATCGAATTTTGCAGTTCATGACATTCAACATTGATCATGCATGTCCATGTTTTGTTAAGCGTCTTTGTGTCAGGAAACATCGGAAATGTTTTTTATTGTGTGGAATAAGATAAACGAAAACAATTTTAGTCCAAATTAGTCCGTTTGTTATATTTTTACGAAGCCAACATAAAGTTAAATATTTCCAAACACAATCAAACTCCTATTTCCATATAATTGTTTGTCTTTAAATGCAAGATGGCGTAATGCAGCGTCATCTAGAGGGACGTCAACTATTACACTTAAAGACGCCACGTCTGTGCGTTCTAAGCGTTGACGGTAAACAGCTTAAATGCTAAGTATTTCATTTTGCATTCAGGTTTTCGTCATATCTAAACAATAAAATATGCACTTTTAGTCCATAATTTGAGTGTATATAACTATTGTCTACTTTTAATATATTAAATTTACTGATTTATCATTTTCCATCAAAGCTAGAATGACCTCCTAGAAACAAAATAATATTTATTTAACTTATGCCTAAGATTTTGTCAGCATTTTACCGTATTCATATTTAACACTCAGATAAAAATTTCAACCGTTTTTATCATTTATCAGTATGATTTTTATTTTTATTTTTATTTTTTTTTCTTAATAACGTGAATATTGTAACTGTATATAGGCGCTAAATTGTTCTCGTGTTTAATTTCATCTTGAAACAAAACCGGGTGATATGATTGAACTAAGGTATAAAATATTAAAGACCAGTGCAGTTTCCACACATTAACCCAAAAATTTAGAATCAGCATCCATCGAAACATAACAGCTAATTGTCTGTTTTAAAACGGCCTTATCAAAAAGAAAGAAAAAAAAACTTTCAAAAGCGATATGAATAAACGGGAGGGTAGAACTAAGAATGAACTTTTTTCGCGTTTTAACAGTTAACCTATTTTCCTTCTAGTTTAATCATATTTGATAGAGCCCGCCCGCTTAGCTCAGTAGGTAAGAGCGTTGGTCTACGGATCGCGGGGTCGTGAGTTCGATCCTCGGGCGGGGCGTATGTTCTCCGTGACTATTTGATAAACGACATTGTGTCTGAAATCATTAGTCCTCCACCTCTGATTCATGTGGGGAAGTTGGCAGTTACTTGCGGAGAACAGGTTTGTACTGGTACAGAATCCAGGAACACTGGTTAGGTTAACTGCCCGCCGTTACATGACTGAAATACTGTTGAAAAACGGCGTTAAACCCAAAACAAACAAACAAACATATTTGATAGTTCTTTGTTTCAAGATAAAATGAAACAAGCGTATCTGTTTAACGCAGAACAAAAAAAAAAAAGAAAAAAAACATCGGGCTGCAAGTTATTTCAAAATCGGCATATCAAGCCATTCTCACAATGTTCACTTTCATATTTTTAAATAAACATTTTAAATCATGTTTAATTGATATTTGCAATTCAATTTTTAAGATAATTTCAGTTTTGAAACTTAAATACAACTGATTCTTAGAAAATAGTCTCTTGTCTAATTCACCTAGTCCAAAAGTACCCCCACCCCTCATGTCGGACCAAATCACACACTGATTTGAGCTTTCGACTATTAATCGACCGATCTTGGGTTTGTTCTCCTGTGTAATCACCCTATCCGTTAATAATATGTGTCCATGGTAATTGAGTTGCATTTGAAAAAGGGTTAATTATTATCATTATTATTATTATTAATATTATTATTATTATTATCATTATATACCACATTTATATAGCACTCATTTTATGTAAAAATACGTTCGAAAGTGCTTTACATAAACAACATTTATATAATGATCAATACAAATTGTAATTGAACTATTATAGAAAAAAAAAATTATAATTACATTACGATGATAAGATACCTAGCATTTTAAATTTGATGTAAGCAGATCCAAACATGAAACAAAAAACAATATCGTAAAAAAAACATTAACTGGCCTATTAAAGACACAGATTAGAGCAGAAAAGAACAGAAGTTATCTTACGTTCTGAACAGACAGAATAAACCAGTATGATGCCTGCGAAATGCATCACGGCATGCAAACCGCCCCTGATGATTGGGTCAATCCCCACTTAAGCGGCCCGGAGAACATCCACGATACATCCCACAGAAAAAAAAACACTGTCTATATTATTCTGTCACACTAGATTTCTTGATTAGAATTGATTGGTAATTAATTAGGTTACTTTCCATAGAATTGTATGAAATAATGCGTCTTTAGCGCTTTTTTGAAACTTTGCAAGATCTTGCACTCTCTTATGCCAGATGGGAGGGGATTCCATAACCTCGCCACTGCTGTCTGAAAGCTCCTGTCACCGAATCGCACTGTCCGACATTTGGGCACCACTAGTTGTAATGCATTATTCTGCGATCTCAGATTTCTGGATGGAGTATATATTTCCAACATGTTCACTACATACGCTGGTGATTGACTTTCGATTGCCTTATATCTATGTGTTAGAATTTTGTATTCTACCATACTCTGCACAGGAAGCCAATGGAGATCACGCAGCACAGGGTTTATATGGTCGTATCTAGATGTTCTGGTGACGATTAAGGGCTTGTAACAAGATGCAATGAAAATAGACGAAAACGGACGTAAAACCCCTAAACAATAACTATTCCTGGCTAATTCTGAGTTTTAAGTTGGTCGAAATATGCACAGTCAAAACGATGTGAAGTTAACCTCAGGTGTTAAAAATGTATGGACATGAAATAAATAAGTTATTGCACGTATGCATTTGATAATCATTGTGTTGAGTTAACACCATATTTCACCGACCTTCCAGTTACGTCACGGCGGTCTGCTTACAAAACCTGTCTTTATACTTTCTTACCAGCAGGCGATCTCCGTAAGCATTTGAAACCTTCCCACTTCATGCAGTGCAGTTGCTAGTCGAGCTCGAACAAACATATCAAGATTTAGGGGAAATGTGTATGTAACTGTATACAAAACAGTTAAAATGGGCTTTAACCAAAAAAACAAAACGAGCAATTATTTAAAGGTCCACTATTAAAACGCGAACGAGTATTATATGAAAACCAGAGTTTGTAGCTGAGACTTCATATTTACTTCGGATCTGACCAAATAGTCGTGAATATGTTCAAGAATAACCAACAAATAAACAAAAACCTTTTACCTATTTCAAACTGAAAGTATGCTTTCCGACTGCTTACGAACCCGTCGAGCATCTTCGGCTTGTTTCGGAAGAATGCTCCGAAACGAGGCTATAATTTATAAATAGATCCAGCCATAACGTGATGTTTACAAACATAACATAGGGAATTCAACATTTTTGTAACTCAAAAAAACTTCATTAAAATCATTCTTATAATGCTTGTAATATACAGCTATACTACAAGTTTTCGGGTGGACAATTTAGGCCTTTTTCACAACTTTTTAGAAAAGTTTTAAGAATATAGATGAATAGCTATCTCACACTTTAGAAACAAAATGTGATTGAAATTTACCTGCATACACAGATTTTACGTACACATTGCTTCATTAATTCAATAAATTTTTATACATTAAACACATTGTCTTGGCCTAATATATGTCACTGTCCATTTAAAACTATAAGCTTGTATATCTCATATTTATCATGCAAATCATATATAATTACTGTCATGGAAATAAAAAAAAATACAGTTATTTTGTGGCGCGTATTTGAACGGACATTCGTTTTGAATTAATTATAAAATCACGTGATCCCGAAGAATTTCCGATCGGTTACGGAAAAACGATAAACACGAAAGTAAGACAAAATGACCACCCATGTCAGTCTAAGAAAATACAAAAAAAAAAAAAAAAAAAAAACATCATTCTTTTCTCTGCACATGTTTTGACTTGATGGGAATATTGCACGGCTATCGTAATGTTTAGATGTATATTTCAAAATGTGTAGTATTTTTAAGATTTTTTTCTTTTTTATTTGCCTTATTTGGTACCTTTAATAATTCCAGAGCCGTAAAATGAAGGATGCAAATACATCCTACAAACAGACACTATGGGAAAAAAAAGCACGGGAATAAACTTCCCATTTTCATTGCACCGGAGCGTGAAAATAAACTGGGCAATCGGGGACGTTTTTGGCAATAGAGATGCTGAAATAACTAATTACAACAGCTCTGTACAGATACACTAATAGAAATATATACTTGGGAAAAATACTTTGCTTACTTATTATTTTTCTTTCATATAAGATACGATTAGAACTCTAGGGTTAGGGTAACTGACATGACAGTATCATATCTGTATTTTGTGGAAACCTTGAGTACAATTTGTTTCAATAGCTACTTTGAAACTTCCGTGACCTCGTGACCTTGTTAAAAATATGGTCTTGATCAAGGATAAAATGATAATGCAGCGTGTGTTCTTAAATTTGTCGTAAATATGAACTGTCTATAAACATTGGATCTTTTAGATGGACTGTTTATTTATTTTTTTTTTTTTTTTTTTTTGATTTATCTTTTTAATTATCTTTTTAAGGCTGGAGTATCTGCTTCCGTAATAAAAGAGGATCTTCCCGTCTGTCCCTTTTTTTGCCGCTATATGGAGTTTTAACCGGTGGCAAATATTGAAGAAATCGCAGACCACAGCAACAGATAATCAAAATTTGTTCGCACGTACGAACAAAATTCCAAATTAAATGTACAAATTCTTGTTCATTTCTCACATTTTTTAATGAAATTTGGAATTTTGTTCGAACGTACGAACAAATATTGGCTGTTCGTACGTACAAACAATAATCCATATTCCGTATTATTTTCAGTTCTGACATTCTGTTCGAACAGCCCAGATTTGTTCGTACGTATGAACAAAATTTCAAATTGCTTAAAAATTCTTTTTAATTTCTCACAATCATTTGTTCGTACGTACGAACAGCCTGGATTTATTCGTACGTACGAACAAATGAGAGAACTGAAAAAAATATTTGAAAATGCAATTTGGAATTTTGTTCGTCCGTACGAACAAATCAAGGGACTGCGTGCAAGAAATTAATTTTCAGTTCTGACATTTTGTTCGTACGTACGAACAAATCTTTGGACTGTCTACGTTTGAAAATGGAAATTCTTTGGATGTTCTGGTCATTTTTCAAATGCATACAGTCCACTGATTTGTCTGTACCTACGAACAAAATAAAAAAAAACACTTGTAAATGCAATTTGGAATTTTGTTAGTACCTACGAACAAATCCTGGCTGTTTGTAGTACGAACAATAATCCATATTTCCATAATATTTTTCAATTCTGACATTCTGTTTGAACAGCCCAGATTTGTTCGTACGTACGAACAAAATTCCAGATTGCATTTGAAAATTCTTTTCATTTCTCACAATCATCTGTTCGTACGTACGAACAGCCTAGATTTTTTCATCAGACCTGGGGTAATTAAAAATGTAATTGTAATTAATTGCAATTAAATTACATTTCCTAAGTAATTGAATGTAATTTGTAATTGCGTCATTTATCAATTACATGTAATTGTAATTTAATTAATTACAGGGCAGTTTTAGGGTGTAATTGACAATTACATTTCAATTACTTTTCAATTACATGACACATGCTAATCTAGTTTGTTGGACAAATAGTATATATGTTTATTACCAGTGACATTTCACTTTAACATGCTAATTTGCATTTCATTGCTGTGAAAAATAACAATAGAATATTATGGTAGGTGTTAATCCCTTGGACATAGCTCCTTTGTTCTGATATAATTGTTTTATTAGAACAAACTGGTAATCTTTGATGATGTTTGTCACTATGTTTTAGGAGAAAATGATCAAATTATGATTTGTTATTTGCATCATTATTATTTAGATTTTTATCGAAGCAAAAATTGAAATGTTTAGCATTTAGTTTAATCATTTTTATCTGTGATAAAATTCGTTGTATTAAATGATACAAACAACATAACATTTGACACCACAGTTCTAACAAGATAAAAATATAATTATTATTGTAGACATTATGAGTATTCTACAGTTTTAGTGACATAGTTATTCTAGGATGGCTCATGAATTTTTTACAAATTATTTTCAATGTGGTCCTTTGGATAACATGTAGTTTCAAGGATAAAAACTTTAAATATATGTTATAAATGTAAATGATTAAATACTGAACTATACTAGTTAAATTTGAAACATATTGCAGAACCATGATCCTATAAACTTCAGAGAAATTCAGACCTCAGAGAAATACCTGACTTTACATGCATCTTCTGTAACAGAATTCTGCTTGACAATGTACTAACTATTAATTAGGGCTGACTTTTAGCTCCTTCTGCAATAATATTAAAGACTGAGTTATGTTCTCCCGCAAACACAGATTTTATTTTGAACTTAAATTCAGTTTTGAGATAACTGAAATCAGTTTACAGGTTAATTATCATGTATATGTAGTACTAATTAAAGGACTTTGCTGCAGTGTTCATGTAAGAAGCACCACCTTTGGTATTGTAATTGAATGTAATTAATTACAATTTGCAATGTAATTGTAATTTAATTAATTACATTGCTAAATTTCATGTAATGGTAATTGTGATTTAATTTGACATTTCTCAATGTAATTGTAATTTAATTAATTGCATTTTAAAGTAATTGACCCCAGGTCTGTTTTTCATACGTACGAACAGCTTGGATTTGTTCGTACGTACGAACAGCCTGGATTTCTTCATACGTACGAACAAATAAGAACTGAAAAAATATTTGAAAATGCAAGTTGGAATTTTGTTCATACGTACGAACAAATCTAGGGACTGTATGCAAGAGATTAATTTTCAGTTCTGACATTTTGTGTGTACGTAGGAACAAATCTGTGGACTGTCTACATTTGAAAATGGAAATTCTTTGGATGCCTTGGTCATTTTTCAAATGCATACAGTCCACAGATTTGTACGAACAAATCTTTGGACTGTCTACCTTTGAAAATGGAAATTCTTTGGATGTTTTGGTCATTTTTCAAATGCATACAGTCCACAAATTTGTTTGTACCTACGAACAAAATGTCAGAACTGAAAATTAATCTCTTGCATACAGTCTCTTGATTTGTTCGCACATACGAACACAATTCCAAAAAGAATTTGTAAATGCAATTTAGAATTTTGTTCGTACGTACGAACACATCCTGGCTGTTTGTACGTACGAATAATAATCCATATTTCCAAAATATTTTTCAATTCTGACATTCTGTTTGAACAGCCCAGATTTGTTCGAACGTACGAACAAAATTCCAGGTTGCATTTAAAAATTCTTTTCATTTCTCGCAATCATCTGTTCGTACGTACGAACAGCCTGGATTTGTTCGTACGTACGAACAGCCTGGATTTGTTCGTACGTACGAGCAGCCTGGATTTGTTCATACGTACGAACAAATAAGAACTGAAAAAATATTGGAATTTTGTTCATACGTACGAACAAATATAGGGACTGTATGCAAGAGATTAATTTTCAGTTCTGACATTTTGTTCGTACGTACAAACCAATCTCTGGGCTGTCTACATTTGAAAAATGTCCAAAACATCAGTCTGAGTTGTTCGTACGTACAATCAAATGTGAGAACTGAAAAATAATTTGTAAATGTAATTTGTTAACTTGTTCGTACGTACGAACAAATCCAGGGACTGTATGCAAAAGATTAATTTTCATGGGGACGCATTTGGAATATTGTTCGTACGTGCGAACAAATCTTGGGACTGTATGCACTTGAAGACCTGAACAGTTTCTGTAACAGCCACATATGTTCGTACGTACGAACAACCCAAGCTCTGTTAAAAATTATTTGAACATCTTGAAAATATTTCAAATGCAAACAGTTCCAAGTTTTGTTCGTACGTACGAACAATATTCTAAAAGCAAACAGATTCTTATTCAGTTCTCACATTTGTTCGTATGTACGAACAGTTTTCCAAATAGCATAAAGATTAGTTTTCAGTTCTCACATTTGTTCGTACATACGAACAAACCTGGGGACTGTCTGCATTTGAAAAATGTTCAGACATCCAAACAATTTCTAAAGCAGCCTAGGCTGTTCGTACGCATGAACAATTGTGAAAACTGAAAAAGAATCTGTATGCATTTGGAATATTGTTCGTACGTACGAACAAATGCCACTTAATACCATTTTGAAAATACAACAATCACTGAAAATTTCAACAAATATTTAAATCTATTTACTTAAAAAAATAAAACAAATCAAATACACAAAATAAATATAACACGAAGTCTAACAAAAATGAAATAAGAGCTGTCATTGACAAGAGCTGTTGATGTTGTACCACAGTAAAGTGGTCTCGTTGATTTCCCTACGATTAATTATAAAAAGTTACAAAATAACCTATTTACAATAAGCCCGCCCGCTTAGCTCAGCAGGTAAGAGCGTTGGTCTACGGATCGCGGGGTCGCGCGTTCGATCCTCGGGCGGGGCGTATGTTCTCCGTGACTATTTGATAAACGACATTGTGTCTGAAATCATTAGTCCTCCACCTCTGATTCATGTGGGGAAGTTGGCAGTTACTTGCGGAGAACAGGTTTGTACTGGTACAGAATCCAGGAACACTGGTTAGGTTAACTGCCCGCCGTTATATAACTGAAATACTGTTGAAAAACGGCGTTAAACCCAAAACAAACAAAAAAAAATATTTACAATAACATAAAAGGGAAGTAATTCAATTTAAATATTTATTGTAAGTAAAAATAAAGTATCTGCCAAAGAAAAACAATCGCAACGCAATGCAAGGCAATATACAAAAGAAACAAAGTCATGCGACCTTTGAATCCTAAGTATGGCCTTGACATTAAAGCGAGCCATCCGAAGTAAAGTCGTTTCAAGGTATTTCTATTTTCAGCCCCTAGAAGTGGCCAAGTGTCCCAATTTGAACAAACTTGAGAAAGGACGTTATAGTTTGATGAAAATCTATCAAAGGGTTGATGAGAAGTTGTTTATAGGTACCCAATTTTTAGCTCTAGAAGCTCCTAAAAGGGGCCAAATGCACCCCACATTTGAAAGAAAAATGGAGAGGACCATATAATAATGATGCTATATACCAAGTTTAATGAAGGTCAATCAAGCCATTTGTGACAAGAAGTATTTTAAACATATTTCTATTTTAGCTCTGGCGGCCCCAAAAAGGGGCCAAGCGCCCCTATTTGAACAAATATGTGAGAGGACCTTATTGCTGCCACAGACCATGTTTGATGAAAGATCCATTAAGCGGTTCATGGGAAGAAGTCGTTTAAAGGTACTCCTATTTTCAGCTCTAGCGGCCCGTAAAAGGGGCAAAGTGCCCCCATTTGAAAAAAAAACTTGACAGAGGACCACATAATGATGCTAAAGACTAAGTTTGATAAATATCTATCCAGCGGTTCATGTTAAGAAGTAATTTAAATGTATTTCTCTTTTGATGAAGATCCATTTGGCAGTTCATGCGAAGAAGTTGTTTAAAGGTATTTCTATTTTTACCTCTAGCATGTCTAGGCGGCCCTAAAAGGCGCCAAATACCCTCATTTGAATAAACCTGATAGAGGACATCACCAGGATGCTACAGACCAAATTTGGTGTTATTCTGACACATAGTTTCAGAGATGTTTCTGTAAAAATGTGGACGACGGACGATAGACGCATGTCCATCCACACTATACTAATAGCTCACCCTGAAAAAGCAACCAATATCCATGCTTCTCATATTTATGAAGAAACTAAAAACACAAACTAGCTCATAAATTAAAGAACAAAATAAAAAAAAATATATTTACAAACGACGAGGAGGGTGTCAGAATACTAGACACGCAAAATCAACACACTAGATGTAAAAGATTGTGGGATAGCATAATTAAGATAAATTATGTGAAATCATTAATTTTCGTGCAGGGCTAATTTTCGTGAATTTGTGGTTGATTTTAAGCACAAAACTTAATTCATATGAACAGATAACATTTCCGTTGTCAAAACATGAAATGCATTCATTAAATCCCCATAAAATAATCTTTCTGGTTAAAATTACGAAACTTCGCAGTATTCCAATATGTTTTTTAATTTTTTTCTGGTTTAACTCCATTCTTCTACAGTATTACAGTTATGTAAAGGCGGACAATAGACCAGTATTCTTGGACTCTCTACTAGTCCATCCTGTTCTCCCAACTTCACCACATTATTTGAGGACGAATGATTTCAGACACAATGTCTTATCAAATAGTCTGGGAGAACATTTGGCCCGCCTGGGAATCAAACACTCAACCCTGTGGTCCTTATATTTGCGCTTTCCCTAATGAGCTAAGAGAGGGGGTTCATATATATATATATATATGAACATTTCTTTAACTTACAAATAAATAAATTTAATTTCAAAGATAAACATTTCATCAAACAAACATTCATTATATGCAAAAATCAAACTGCAATAATGTTGTTTTCATATTTTCAAAAGTAAAGAGCATTAAATCTAAGAAACAACTGGAATGTCAAGTTGCAAAACCACAAAAAAATGAATGTCCAACTAAAACAGATTTATCAGTAAAGATCAAATGACTGTCTGGATAAAGGAAAGGAATCCAGTCTGTAATGTACCTTCATTTATAAAGCAGGGCTGCAGCAGGCTCCTGTTCTTGATGGTTTGTGGGAGAAACTGTTTGTCTTTATGTATATGTATGTCTGTGAGGCGAGATCCGCAATAACACATTCTTACCATACCGTACTTGGTTGTGCTAGAGTCAGTTTATAGAAAAGTTTTTTGCCAGTACATTTGGCACAGGTACTGTCGATTCATATTTGAGACCAGAAGTATCTGCAGCTGAATTAACATCACTGGAGCCAGCATATAAACATGAGCGGTTTTTTTCGTCTTGTTGATGTGTTTAAGCCAGCATACGTCTTTGCTTACTATTTTAACAACAACAACAGTTGCACTATTTTTGACTTTCCTAAACACAGAGACCTGAAAGAAATCACCATCCCATAAAGTTTCATTATTCTGAGTCAAGTGGTTCTTAAGTTATTGATTAGAAACAGTTGTCCATGTTAAGGCCCCTTTGATGGAGCAATAGGGGCAATCTACTCTGCATGTGTAATCATCACAGTTTCAACATTCTGGGTCAAGTGATTGTGATTTATTGATCGGAAACGGTTGAGGACCCTGTAACCTTGACCTTTGATGGAGTGGCCCTAAAACACTACGGGTCGTCTTATACATAAGGTCTACCACCTTATGAAGTTTCAAGGTTTCAGGCGAAATGGTTCTCCAATTATTGATTGGAAATGAAGTCTGACGGACAGACAGACATGGCAAAAATAGTATGTCTCCCCCACTATGAGTGAGACATAATTTTCTACATTTTTTACTGACTAAAACTATAAAAATCTGGAGGTGTTCAGCTACATTATCTACCATTTATAAGACTCTGTGGTCAATTTACTTTCCAGAATATTACCGGCAATTTTCATTAGGATTGTACCAAAAATGTGATCTCTTGAGTTTAAACAAGTATTTATGTCCTAGTGACCTACTTTCTGACCCCAGATGACCCATATTCAAACATGACCTAGATTTGATAAAGGCAATCAGTCTTACCAAATTTCATTAAGATAAATTGAAAATAAATACAGCCTCTAAAGCATACACAAAGTTTTACTTTGATTTGACCTAGTGACCTACTTTTTGACCCCAGATGACCCATTTTCAAACTTGACCTTGATTTCATGAAGGCAATCATTCTGACCGAATATTTGAAAAATACAGCCTATATTGCATACACAAGGTTTTTATTTGGTTTGACCAAGGGAATTGGATTATGACCCTAGATGACGCATATTAAACTTCGACCTACATTTCATCAAGAAAATCATTCTGACCAAAATTCTTGAAGATCAATTGAAACATACAGCCTCTATCGCATACACATGTTTTTTACTTGATTTGACCTAGTGACCTAATTTTAGACCCAAGATAACCCATACAAAATCTCGACCTAGAATTTATCAAGACAATTATTCTGACCAAAATTCATGAAGATCAATTGGTAAATACAGCTTTTATTGCATACAAAAGTTTGTTTCTTTATCTGACCTAGTGGCCTACTTTTTAATCTGAGATGACATATATTCGAACTCGAGCTAGACTTCATCAAGGCAATCATTTTGACTAAATTTCATGCAGATCAGTTGAAAATACAGTCTTTATCGCATACAGAAGGTTTTATTCGTTTGACCTAGTGACCTAGTTTTTGACCCCAGACGACCCATATTAAAACTCGACTAAAATGTCATCAAGGATATCATTTGGCTAAATTTCATAAAAATCAAATGAAACATATGGCCTCTATTGCGTACACAAGGTTTTTCTTTGATTTAACCTAATGACCTAATTTTTGACCCCAGACGACCAATATTTAAACAAAACCTAGATTTTATCAAGACAATTACTCTGACCATATTTCATGAAGATCATTTGAAAAATACAGCCTCTATCGCATACACAAGCTAAAGGTTGACAGAGGTCAGACGGACGCTGGGCATCTACAGTCACAATAACTCCCCTGAGCATTACTCAGGTGAGCTAAAAAATGGTCATATTCTAAACATTGGGGAAAATTGTGGGCGATTATATTGCCCTATATTGCTCATATGAGTTAAGTTGCTTGCTTAGACAAATTTCTTTGCTAAAGCTTCAAAAACAAGAAAGTAGGTCAGTAGGTCTTATTCATGGTCACTGAAAGTCAGTTTTAAGATTAGTGTGCAAAACTGTACATGTCGTCCAAATTTCACGACTGTATCTTGAAAAAAAAACAAGAAAGTTGGTCAGTAGGTCAAGGTCGCAGCCAGGTGACTCTTATCGCTTGCGGTCATCATGTAAATATGATAATGTCTAGGAAATATTACTAATAATACTTTTTCCCCAATAATAGATTTTGGTAAAATGTTCTGTATTACAAGATCATAATTATTATGATGTATTGAAAAATGAAATAAAAATAATAGGTCAATAATAATAATTCTTTACTCCTAAAATATATTTCAGTAAATTACAATAACCAGCAAAAATTTGATAAGCATTTTAAAACGGAAAACAATATATCTATTTGAAACATGCTTAGAGAAATCAAACGAAAATGATTTTGTAAAAAAAGAATACTTGTTCTGCAGACTCAATGGGTATTTTTGCATATTTTTATCAATCTTGAGTTTGTATTTCTGATATTTTATCGAGTTTCACATAATATAATTAAATCAAATGCTGCACATACATTTGGTTATGTCTACCCAATCTAAAACAAGAGGAAAGTTGATAGGCCACCATATTAGATGCTTAATTCAAATTACAATGAGGTGGGAGTTTGGCGGGCATTTATACAACGCAGCTCGGTACGAAATACGTAATCAATTTTTATTTCAAACAAGGGCATATATTCAGCCAAACTCTTGACAGTATTCTGTATTTGTCCACAGCATAAGGCAAAGATATTTAACAAGAGGATCAAATGGCTCAAGGTATCTAACCTGAGGAACATTTGGAATAAACTCGCTTAAAAAGTGATTGTAGAAACCTTTCTTCTGTATTTCTATAGGAAGAAATCATTTCGGCTGCCGCATCCTTTACCTTTAACATATTGATCCTAAAAGCAATAGGTGTTATCCACTCTATTTACCCAACTAAGTTTGAAGAGTGAAGGTAAAAGGCTTCTGGACAAATGCTACGGGAACTCTTTCAGTGTTTGAGCAAATGACTTAGAGATATATCAACTTATCAAACGGCGGATTTCTTAATAAGTGGATTTTTACGTGTTTCTGGAGTATTTTGATGTCATAGAACGATGTAAGTTTCCACTTTTCTCCGAAAAACCTATACTTTACGAATATGGATGCACGGTATGGGTACGGTACGGAATCAGAAACAACCAAAATGGCACGGTGTTGGGGTAAATATCGACCCATCCAGAAAAACTACCGAGAGCGCATTTAAACCTGAAAATTCTAAGTAAAAAGGGGGGATAATTCATGAAATATTGGTGCAAGAGGTATGGCCCTTTTGTCATATAATGTGAGTGATGATGTTGAATAACTATTTTAAGTTTGAATCAAATTCATTTAGTAATAACTGAGATAAGAGTGAAAATGCACTAAAACTTTAAAATGAAGTTCTAAGTAACAGGGGGCATACTTCATAATATTGGTACCAGAGTTACTGACCTTGTGTTATATGATGAGTGTGATAAAGTGGAACAACTATTGCAAGTTTGAATCAAATCCATTTAGTAATAACTGAGATAGTGAAAGTGCATCAAAACTTTAACCTGAAATTCTAAGTAAAACGGGGAGATAATTCATGAAATATTTCTGTGAAAATTATGGCCCTTGTGCCATATGATATGGATGATGAGGAGGAATCACTACTTTAAGTTTGAAACAAATCCATCAAGTAATTACAGAGAAAAAGTGAAAGTGCATCAAAACTTTAACCTAATTGCGACCGCGGAAGGACACCAACGCCGGGTCGAGTAATACAGCTCTCCATACTTCGTATAGTCGAGCTAGAAATGACAATTTTATCTTCATAAGTTTGATAATTATGATATAACAGGAAAACTATGACAAAGGCGTACGTAGGATTTATATAGGCAGATGGCCCCCGATTTTTGAAAAATAAAAAGATTGATGACAGTGTTAAAAATCGACAATTTTCATTAACAAAACTTTAAACTACCGAACTATGTCGTTTTTAATATTAACACATTCTCAGTATTGGTGTAAAGTGAGTTCAAAGTACGAACGGTACTGGCATTTTGTGTTAAAACTGCTGAATTCGGCCATTTCAGACTCAAAATTCGCTTATTAGCAACCCTTGCTCCGGTTAACAATTTATAACAGCTATTACAATTGTTAATTCCATTTAATATTTTCCTAACCAGAATCCGGAGCAAGGGTTGCTAATAAACGAATTTTGGAAAAAACGATAATATTTGTTTGGCCTTTTTCACGTATACGAGTAGCCTCCCTTGAAGCTAGGTGCTCGTTGCCAGGCAATATTATAGGTGGCGCCACTGTCAACATGTGGATGTGAAAACGAAAGTAGATTATTTATCGTGGAATAATAACAATTGTTTACCCTTCTACGTGGAATTTATATGGTAAGTATATTAAATGCCATTTTGTTGTGTTAAATAAACCAAAAGTGTATTCATTCGATTCTCTTTCAATGGAAAGCAAGCAGAATTATTGACACACAAGTGTCACAACGATACAGTTATCTGTGACACACAATAATTTGCAGTAATGAATAGAGATATTCAATTTGACATCATTAGAGCTTCGGACATACATAGTAACCGGACGATGTTTATGAAGTCCACAACAATAATGACATAATTTCATAAAAAGTTAAAATAAATGGACTGGGAAGGGATG
Organism: Mercenaria mercenaria; assembly: GCF_021730395.1. Classification (NCBI taxonomy): domain Eukaryota; kingdom Metazoa; phylum Mollusca; class Bivalvia; order Venerida; family Veneridae; genus Mercenaria; species Mercenaria mercenaria. Next base: position 120,074,762 of record NC_069361.1, on the reverse strand, counting down.
TCTGTTAATTTATCACGCTTAAAACGGTGGTGTTTTGGTCATAACTCTCCGCCTTGATAAGACTGCAAAAGAAAAAAAATCTACTGACATGTAGTGTTTACATTTTGCTTTTTTTTCTGATTTGTTTATAACAGTAGATTCAACCTGATGAAAGGTTTGTAGACTCTACTCATTGAATTGCATGCATGATCACTATAATATTATGAATATTTCATATTTACTGAAAGTAATGAAGCAGTAATTTGACAAATACAAGCAAGCAGATATTGTTCATTGATTATTAAAATATGGAATATTTTTTCTGATGTCCTTCACAAATGAGACAAACCCTTCAGGTATAAAAGAATGCTTCACTGTCTGCTTCATTGTCAACATAATATGATTGAAATTATAAAGGTCTTATCAAAATTATTATTGTGATGTCTTGCACTAATCAGTATTTGTTTTGTATCATATTTCAGGTAATGGTATGAATTGAGATGATTTATTTAGTTACCTTCAACTGGTCAGTGGTCAACAAGGTATGTCTTTTTGATAATTGTAAAATTTTCCTTACACACTTTTTCTTATGATATAGGCTTTCCAAGTTAAGGGGACGCATATTGCTACATTCACAGTTCAAACAGCAATGCGGAAGGGGTGCATATTCAAGAAATCGATGGTGGGAAAATAAAAATCATATTTCTAAACTGATATAATACTGATGGACACCTGTAATATTCAGTATTTTGTTGATAAGGATGTGGTACTATGAATGTAATAGGAAAACAGAGGTCTTTGTGAAAGTACATTCAACACAAAATGTTAAGCTTTTGTATAAGGAAAATACAGGTTTTTTACAATAACAGTGTTCCAAATAATGTTGAAGGGATGAGATTTTCTTTCTAACACACCAGGTTTGCTTAAACATATAAAAATTTAACGCCACGTCTGTTCATCTCGGGATGGACGCCATATTTCTCATTGATAAAAAATGTAAACAAAAAAAATCAGAGTGGGATTAGCATTGCAAGGGCATAACATGACATTCTACACAATGAATACCTTAGAACAGATATCTAAGATGTTACACAGGTCAGGCGGGTTAAATGCATAATGTCGATCACTTGAAATTCATCTTGAAAAGGTGGTTAATTTTAGTTTGTTTACATGGTTTTTAATTTTCCCACGACTTCTCGGCGATTCACTGCAAATGTATTACTGCGCCGGACGAAAGGTAACTCTAATAAACAACGGGAGACAACTTAGGTGTCAGCACGTGTACGGTTTTTTAAAAAACATGTCGATGATTATAATTTCTTATCAAATAATGAATCCTATTCAGATATTCGTCTTTAATATTAGAAAATTTTTAATTTCTGCGGACATTTGTCAAAACATTTTACTTACAGTGGACTACTTTGCGCATCAAACTGGTTTCCGCTTCAGTTGTGAGGCACTTCCGTTATACTTTTTGACAACAATAACAAAAAACAAAATGAATCAATGAAGTCACTTATAAACCGACTGCTACTTAAATCAGTGTAAGTAAAGTTGTTGTTACAACATTATACATGTTCGTTACGTTATGAGATAAAGTTTATCTTGAACTGCATAATCCATTAATTACGTTTAGATGATATTGCATTTACAACTTATTTGACCCCGTTTTTTTACGTGAATGACAGCATTCTCGTGCAACTCGTGCAAACAGAGTTATGAAAAGTATGGTGGAGAATTCAAGGACAAATTATAAATGACATTAAAGTGAGGATAACTGTATATTCGTCCAGTTTTGATCATTGACATTCCTGCTGTGTATTAGTAACTTTTGTGAACAAGATTAGAATGTTGCTTTTGCACATATACACATTGATTGGACCTCTCAACCAAATTTCATACCTTATTTTAGGGAATTTTAAGACAATACATTTTCAAAAGTTTGTTGAATGTGTTTTGATATTTAAGTGCATTGTAGTTCATGAATACCAAGTTAAAAATTAATGATGGCAACATTTCTAGGCCTTTATTGTAAGCCACTAGACTTCTGTAACGATAAATGTTTAATGTATTAAGGGGAATATACTCTTTTAGTTTTGGAATGTGGCATTCCTTGACCACCATATCTTTTCTTATGCACTACTTTGTAAACAAACTAAATAATGCTTTTAGCTCACATATGCGAAATGAAAAGCAAGACAGTGAACTTATTTCACATTCTTTCTTTAAATTAGAATCTGTAGGACATTGATAAATGTTTGGACAAAGTGAAGCACTATTATTTTCGCACCAAAAAGTCTTAATTGTTGACTTTGAATGTACACAAGAAGTCTTATGTAATTCAACAATAACTTTCTTGTTTCAGTTTTTCTCATGTTTATTTAAGTGAGCAATCCTTTGTGTACTTATAACAGTTGAAACAGTATTCATTTCTATTACCAAAACCTTGTACTTTTTTGCAGGTAAATTTTATAATACCCCGACCACTTTTTTCTAATTTCAAAGTATGCGTCCCCTTAATCTCCACAGTTCTTTAACCATCTATATACTTTGTTTCTACTGAAGGCATAAACACTTTAAAATAATTATTCTATATTCTGTATATCCAGGGTTGCAGTGTATTACAAGGTCCTTTTGAAATTTCCTTGACCTGTATTTTCTAGAATAAAAGGAAATATTTGTCATATTTATGCAAGAGTAACACCAGATCAACTATAAGACCCAAAATATAGTAGTGGTGTTATGACTTGTGTTCTCATGACACATTCTATACATTGAGAGAGCAGCTGCTATGGAATGCCAGTCTGATACATGTACCTGTCTGGACATTACCTTTTAATTCAAGAAAATTGCCTTGAAATTCATTTTGTGACTTTATACCTGAGGCCATATTCATAAAGCTTCTAAGATTATTTTCATTTAAGATATTCAATATTTTCTTGTATTTTCATCTTAAATCTATATTTTCATCTAAGATTGAATGTAAAATTTTATTTGATGAATATTAAAAGATGTTCAGTCATATTTTGCAAAACTGTTAATAATATTGCTATGAATTTGCCTTTGTAGTGTGATGAATGCTGGTTATATGAAGGCATTGTTTTGATTCTAAGCTTTGAAAGTGTTAGAGACTTGAAGTTGAAATATTTTCTGAAACATTATGGATTATAACCTCTGTAATTAAATTAACACACAATTATGCATATTGGTTATGTCATAAATTATTCTTTGACTTTTTTATTTCAGAGAGTATTACTTTGTGTCTTGAAACATTGAATGCCCCAAAACAACCAGTATGATAAGAAGGTAATTTAGAATTCTTCATTGCCTTTCACAAAACACAAAACCTGTAACTGTGGAATTGAATTGAATTACCTAAGGAAGATCTGATAAATAAAACTTCAAAATACTAATTATGCTCTGATGTACACACAGATTGTACCTTGCATTTTTGTTTTTTGTAAAGATGAGAAGATAGTACATGTATATATTTGTTTCTGAACAAGATTCAGAATCAATTTTCTATAAACTATGACAAAAGCAGACAGATTTCAATATATGTCATAACAAAATTCAATATTTCAGTAACTCCTTTTCAAAAGGATATATTAAAAATTTATCAAGTTGCTTTATATTACATTACAGGCCAGAGTATACAGCTTCCCAAAATGTTGAAAGACTAAGCTGTTTTTTTTTCTAAGGACTTGTGAGTATTTTGAGTGTTTGATTTCTCTTTTTAACCCTATGATTGAATATTTCATTTCAATTAGTGATGGCACTTTTTCTAGTAATTTGCATCTACCTTTCAACATGTTTACAAGGGACAGCAAAATAGAAATGTATCTTTCCTTAAAATTTTAACATTTAACATTTTTTACACAGAAAACAAAATATTTTAAATACTTTGAAAATTATTTTTATTTCTTTTATTCTAGGTATACTATCTAGGTTGAAATTAGCCATGGACAATGAATTTGGAGGTGCATGCAGGAGCATCAGAAATTACAGACTTGGAATAGATATTTGCATAATATACAAATAACATTTACTGAAAAATGACTAATATTTATGTTAATAAAGTGCAATATCCATGCTTGCAACATTTATATGGGGGTAATAGTTACAGTGTTCAAAGGGACTACCAGTGTTACATTTCAATCTAAGTTACAGGTTGGATGCTAATTCTAAATTCTTGATAGTCAAGTGTTTATTCCCTTTTCATCTTTTCGTTGATTATGATTTATTTAATTTTTTAATCAGATTTCATTTTTATTGTTTAAGTTGTTTGTATTTTATTAATTCTGTTCCACAGGAATGAGTCAATACTTTGTTAATTTGTTTATGTTTCATTTCTTGAGATGCGTGAGCATTTATTTGCTAATGTAATCAATCAATCCGCACATCAATCAATTAGTCAATCAGTCAGTCAATCAATCGACTAATCAATCATTAAGTCAATCAATCAATCAATCAATCAAATAACCAACAGAACCACCAAACAGTCAGTCAATCAATCAATTCAACAGCCAATCCAATCAATCAATCAATCAATCAATCACTCAATCATCAGTCCATCAATCAACCAAACAGTCTATCACTTCATCACTCAATCAAGCAGTCAGTGAAGGATCATTCACTTATGCTCGAACAAGTACTTGATGATTGTTTAATTTAGATATCATCCTTATTCATTCAATCAATCAATCAAATACATGATTAATCAGTCGGTTAGGCTTTAATCAATCATCATTTTTTCATTTAGATATTAAATGCGTAAGCAGAAATGCAGGTGTCACTGCAGTGTATAACCGTTTAGTTCATTCACATAATGTCATTTGTTGGTATTTGTTCGTTCTTACATCAGCAACTCAATCAGTCAGTCAATCAACTAATCAGTCAGCAAATCAGCCCATTTATCAATCAGTTTATTCCTCGTTTAAGTAATTTCTCTTCATTCCGTTATTTTAAAACACATTAACAGAATGCTCATTTATTCAGTAAATCAGTAGATTTAATGCATACGTATATATATTCAATCAGTCAGTCAATACTCATTCAGTCAATCAATCAGCCCTCGTATTAGAGTCTAAAAAGTCAACCACCATGTCTGCATCATACAGAGTCGATCAATAGATCAATAAATCAATCACTCAAGAAGTCAGACAGTAAGACAGTCATCAATCAGTCAGTTACACCATTGATTGATCAGTCAGTCAATCACTCAGTCAATCAATCGGTAAACAAGTCAGTCACTGATCTGTTTCCTAGAGATTATCTATTTGCTATCTTTTGAAATAATATTTATCAGTTGTTCTAAGTCATCTGAATCTGACTGTGTATCAGATAATTTCGCTCTTACTAGAGAGTCTTTTAAATTTTTCTCTCTTTTCAATGCGATCATTGGTTTATCTAGGAAGACATTTTTTAAGTATGGATCCTTCTCAATTATTTCCCAGTGTTTGATCAAGCTCGCCCGTAATCCGTATACGTGCGGGTTGTATTTTGTGACAAGTATTGGGGGTATGACTTTTTCGATCGATTTTGGTTTCTCTTTAAGATATTCTTGTCTGTCAGAATGGTTTATTTGTTCATATATTGAATTAAATTCGTGCTTGCTGTACCCTCTACTCATAAGTTTTTCTTTAAATAGTTCCGCTCTAATTTCGTAATCTTCTTTATTTGTAGAGGTTCTCACAAAACGTATGAGTTCGCCCTTGATTAGGCCGGTAAATACATTTTCTGGGTGTGACGATTGACGGTGTATGTATTGGAACTTATCACTCGGTTTTGTATACGGTTTAAAGTCTAACATGTTCTCAGAGTTAAAGCGTTTTCCTTTAAACACAATGACGTCTAAAAAGATGCCTTCTGTGTAAGACACGTTATATTTGAATTTAAGCGTGTTGTGTAGCTTATTTGCATTTTCAAAGAAGGATTTCGCCTCGTGTATGTTTCCCGTAAATATAGCAAATACGTCATCTCTAAATCTTAACCACGTAAATATTTTACCGTTGGCCATATTAAGCATTTTTTTCTCAAGGTGATATATGACAATGTCGCAAATATTTGGAGAGGCGCGATGGCCCATGGCTACGCCTCTGCACTGATAGAAATTTTCTCCATTGAAATTAAAATTGTTGCATTTGATAGATAATTCTAACAGTTTCGTGAAGGACTCCAATGACGGTCTTTTAATACATTTTTATTTTGCCTTCACTCCTCTTCTGTATTTATCCTACTTTTCAACTTAGTGAACTTACCAATGTTAGGCACTGGAGTCGGGTTTCGATCAAGTTGGACCGTCTTTTTTTCTCTCAGAGTCAAAATATCGATTTCTAAAAATGAGAATCGATAATCGATCGACCAAAAAATATCGTTGATACATCGATATCGTTTCTATCGATGACAACCCTAATGTAACAACGATATTTTTTGTCAATCAATTATCGATTCCCATTTTAATAAATCGATATTGTACAGAGAGAAAGAATCTATCCAGATAAACACTCAGACCCTAAAAACAACTTAGGTTCACAAAATGTAAATGTGGATAAATGCAAAAGAGGAGTGAAGGCAAAATAAAAATTATATATGTTATTAATTTTTATTGATTTCTTTTATTTCATAAATACAAATACAACACAGTAATATGAAAAGTAGGCAATATAACTAAAAATAGGATTCAGAGGAAGGTATATAGTATGCATATGGACAAATAGGCTGTTAATCTAATTTTATAATCGATATATCGATGTATCGTCGATATTTGTCTTCTGATATATCGGTATCGTCGATATGTTTAAGACCCAGTCAATGACAGCCCTACTCTCCCAAGTCACATCCAAGCTAGTCCCAGCCTAAATATCTTTACAGAGGGCTGGCGGCAGTCAATCTCTGGTGCATTATCTTCTTTTTTATATATTAATTTTGCACTCTTCTTTTTACTTTATTATCTTTTAACTAATGCACTTAACTATATCTATTTTATTTTAGACTAACATTGTTGCCGTGACTAGCACCTCAAAGTCATAATCTTCATTGATTGTTGGGGAGTAACCTATAGAAGTAGAAATAAACATTGAGAAGAATGTAAAGCTTTAGAGTCTACGAAGTTGAAACTTTTAAGTGAACTGTCATTTTATGATAAATGCGTACATGCTACGAAAAGAAACTTGTTAAAGCTTTTACTTACCAAGCTGCCTCTAGCTAAGTAAACAATACTTTTCAACCCCAGAGACTTTATATTCTGCAGCCGTGTACACACTAAAAACACCTCGCGTTTTGAATTGGATGCTTTCATTATTTGTACACGGGGTTGCGGATAATCAGTCACTACATTTTTAAATATTGTAGAATCTACCGACTATTAAAATGAATGGGTTAATTAAACTTTTTAACATTTGTATAAAGCTTACGAAATGTTTGTTATTAAAAACGCCTATGACCGCTGATTAGAACTTGAATAAGAAATAAGGCATTGACTAAGCTGACACCCCTTATCTTAGCGTATTATGAAATGGACGCGTTGATTCAATTACACAACGTGTGGTTTCGGCTTTTGAGACTTTCTTTAACGATTCGAAGAGTGAAAACGGCTACCAGACTACATACACGCGTTTGTTTATTCCCCCTTTGTGTTGGAAATTGATGGCCCTTCCATCACTGTCTATAATTTAGCGGTAAGTTTATTTATACATATGTAATAATGGTAGCATAACTAAATAAGGTCTATTATTTGTAATTCTCTTTATCATCGTTATTGACGTTTTAAGACTTTCGACTAAAATAAAGGGACACTGGTTTTTGGAAAATCTTCTATCGATCTATGCTGATTCAGTGCGTGTGGATAATTTGTCATAATTCCATGACCATGGCAGTTTTCGGATCAGTTTGTGGATTTCGCTATTTTAGGCCTGCTTTACTGCGCTAGATTCATAATGAGGCGTCATTCTAATATTTGTGCTCCTCTGGAAACATAAAAGTGGGCCTTTAGAATTTCTACATCTTCAGGGGTTGATAGATATTTTTCTTCTTTAATTTTTGCTTGGTTAGAGGTTCTTATAACCTCTGAATGGTCACTGTTTGACTTAGCATGCATATAGAATCTAGACAGAAAATCACTGTTTGACTGAGTCAGGGCATATTCGGTCTAGATATCTTAGCAACTTCCTAGTCCAAATAATTGTACTCCAGAGTCGAATATCGTTTTATTTTTTGACTGGTCGATATCCCTCTAGGTAGACAACGTAAAATATCAGAATGTAAAATCTGTGTACCCGAGGTCTCATTATTTAAACTAAGCAATTTCCGATGAAATTTTCATCGCTGCCGATGCTTTACATGTTATAGGTTTAAATACCGATTGTGATTTTTTTTTAAATTGGAATATAGCTGAAGATTATGTCTCTGTACAAACTTGGTCACATAAGGGAAGAATATGTGTTAGGCAGCCGGTTATACCCTGGTCACAAGAACGCTACGAGCTCCGTACGAGTAGTTTTCAGTCTAATTGTAGCAAATTCGTACGGCGACCGTACGGACATCGGTGACTATTACGAGCGTCGTACGGACTTTTTGAACTCGTAGAAAACTCGGGAAGTCTATGCAAATGTTTCACCGAGCTCCCGAGTTGTCTATGAGCTCGTAGCGATTATAGAAGTCGGGAGCAGCTCGCAAGAGCCCCGTACGAGAACCGCACGGGTCCTGGAATAGCTCACACGGGCAACGCAAGATGTCCGTGCGAATTTGGAATGATGCTCACACGACTATCGCAAGGGACTCGCACGGTCAACGTACGATGTCCATACGATATCAAGGACACCGTGCGGAGAACGTGCGATGTTCGCAAGGGACTCACAGGGCCTTACGATAGCAGTACGGTCTCCGTACGACTTCCTTAATAAGTCATGATGGTATAGAAACAATAGTATATTTCAAGTTCTGTCGAGGCGTGGTACAAAATGGAGCCACATCGTCTCAGACTGATGCACATGCGGCTCGCAACGGCGCCATTCGATACCCTCATGCAGGAACTAATGCGAGAGTCCCGGGTGGACTTAAAAATGGTTCCTTCGGATGGACCCCGAGATGTTCCTGGAGATACTGCAGAGAGTTGTACCCCACATACGGAAGTGAACAAAGTAAATGTAAATAAATTGTTGTTAATATGTTTAAAATTATGTAAATAATTAAAATTGAAAAAACATTCATTATTGGAGGCGTCTTAATTTATGATATTTTAATTAATATTGATTAAGTAATATTGACTTTTAATGTAATCGCTTCAGCTGAGTACTACAAATGGACAATTTTCAGACGCCGCCAAACTGGTTTATTTCTGTCGCATGTATACCGTGCGTGCAACGTACGAGCGCCGTACGAGCCAAAAGATATCGTTCGAGGTACGACTGGGCTCCTTGTGAGCTCCGCACGACATGTCTGCGATGTCCGTACGGATAGCCTACGACTGCATTCTCTAAAGATCGTACGGGACCCGTACATACTGTGACCACACACAACCATTGTGCAGAGATCGTAGAGGATTCTAAAACTGGTGGACTCGTACGATTTTTTTGAAACCGTACGGACATCGTACAGTCTTGTGACCAAGGTATTAGCTCAGTCAGTTTAGCACTCGCCCATGGGGTAATGGGTTCAAGCCCCGGGTTGACTGCACATTTTTCTCAACCTGTGACAGGTTGCACCATTTTGGCATGCTTGCTTGGTCAGTCTTACCACATTTGCAATATTATGTAACATGGTCTCCAGAACTCGAGAACAAATTTCCAGTTGCGGGGTTGTATTCACATAAGGGAAGAATATTGTGTCAGGCGGCTGATTAGCCATGACATCACCGTGCATTAGGGGTTCTAACTGACCAATAAGAGAGCTACATTTGCGAGTACCTGCCAGTTTCCACTTGGGTATAACGAAGTATTTTTACAATGAACATATAGTGACTTTAGAAATAAATATCACACTATTTAAGAAATCAAATTAGATCTAAGATTTTCACTGTACATGCCCCAGATGATGCTACAAACAACAACACTTTGAAGCGCCATTGAAATATATTGATTCAATACCTTCATTTTAGTTCAATGTTTTAGATTTTACACAGGGAGTCTATGATAAAGTCTGAGTAAAACGTAATCATTACCCAAGGAAAATTAGTATCCTTCCGCAATGTTTTGGACATGTGTTGAAATTATGAATACAACATAAGCATTCCAGGTGCTTTTGTACCAACTAAAAAAATCAGCTACAGTATGCTGTCAGGGACGTTACCATCAGAAAATAATATTAGCGTCAATTAAGTTTATGGTAGTCAGAACTAATTGAAATGATACTTTGAAGCTCAATCAATTAAATAGTATTGTGAAGATTAGATGTCCTTCATTTACATCATGCATGTTTCATCATAACATCCCTTCTTCTTCTTCCATTGGTGTACAGGTCCCACTCTGGGGCAACGTCGTACAGTGGTTTAGATGAATGTAGATGTGGCCTCAAAAGGGCCAATTAATTCCATTAATATCTCAGTCAATCCAAGTAGTTTTCCAAACCTTTCATTTTACCAGTTTTATTGTTGTAACCTTTCTGTAAAAGCAATCATTTATAATTCTGCTATATAATTATATATATATTCAAAATTAAAACAGAATTCTAAAACCTGATATTAATGATAATGCTTTGAAAAGTATATTTCAAGAATTTATCAAATACTGGATCTATAAACGCTCATTACAGTTACAACAAGTTACATTTCAAACACGCTAAAAGGAACATTCAATATATAACAAAACAATAAACCGGGTATTCAACTCGTACCATAAGCTATAGGTAGGTAGTCAAATTCTTTAACCACTCAACCATGCCCAGGGACACTACCACAGCATGCCCACTCATTTTTAAAGTTAAGGGTACATGCACCCCCTGCCTTTGCAAAATAGGGTACAGTCCAAAATGTGGGGGTACACTTCATGGCAGATCTGAATTTTTTTCTATTTAACTATTGAAATTTGTGTATACATGCTTTTTCTTTCTCTTTTTTTTTCTTTTATTTCATGCAGAACTCTCGTGGGTGGGGTATAACAGACGAGATGGTTTTAGATTGTTTTTTTCCAAAGTTAAGATAGGAAATTCTGAACCAAGGGCCCCATCCCATCCGTAGGTCAAAGGTCAAAGTCACATGGACCTGAACATTGCAAATGGTTTCCGCTCAGTCAACAACTTGAGAAGGGTTTCACGGGTATATTGGTCTTGATGTGTAGATATTAATTTTGGAGTCACTGGGTAAAAGGTCAAGGCCACAGGGACCTGAACTTTAAAAATGGTTTTTTCTCAATAAATAGAGAAGGGTTTCACCTTGTACCTTGGAACTTCACAGGTTTATTGGTCTTGATGTGTAGATGAATCTTTTTGATTTTCGGGTTACTGGGTCAAAAGTCAAGCTCACAGGGACCTGAACTATAAAAATGGTTTCTGCTCAATAACTGGTGAAGAGTTTAATCTAGGACCTTGAAACATTTTTTTTAATAACTTACCTGAGTTAACTATATCTTATAACTAATACAGGTTTTAAAATGCTTGAATTATGTTGAAAAGGTAACTGAATTAGGTTACATTTATAACTTAAAACAGTTACACCCCTGACTGTTTGTGTACATTAATTTTATGAAAGTCAAGTACTTTGAATAAAGCGTCATTGCCTAATTGTGTATTTATTATACACATTATTGGACAGAGAATAGTTCTGTGTTAATGAAAGAAGATTAGATATATGTATGTGACTAATGAATAAATAAATGGATATATAGATAAATAAAGCATCTCAAATCTTACATTGTACAGAAGGAATTATATATGATACTTTCTACGTTTTTGTCCAAATTGAACAAATTATTTCAGTGCATATGTGTAATGAATATTTACATCCTCTAATGCTCGAACTCTTAATTCAGTTAAATGCAAGGAATGCTGGGCCCAATTCAAGTAAATTTGTTCAATGACCAGCTACAGTGCAGAGAAATAATGATATTACGAATTCAATCATTTTTTACCGCATGTTAATAGGTCCTGATCCAGCTCCCACCCCCACCCCACCCCCACCTCACCACCACCAGTTGGGTGAGAAGTCAACTCATAAAAGTTGCACCAAATTATTTTGGCAAAGGAATAAAATTTTCTCAAAATTGAGACTCAAACCGCACCAGAAACCACTATTTCATACCTATATTTCAAAACTGTTCAGGAGGGAGATCCCCCTGACCCCTCTTAAATGAGGGAAAAGTACCCTACAGTACCTCGAAATTTAGAGAGAAAAAAATGCACCTGAGGCCACCATTTCATGTCTAATTATATCAAAAACTTTCATTGACAATAACTATTTCTGGATCCGGGCCTGCATAGAAGCTGTTCGCATATTCTATTGAATATTATTCTTCAGGAGGTTTTAAGTATTGCACTAATTTGGTATATTATTAATAAAGCCTATTAAACATTTTTCATTATTAATTCTCATTTATTTACAGATTTGCCAAGCAAGCAGCAGAAGGAGTAAAACAGGCCTCTTTTCTCGACTGCAGTGGCTTCGCATTGGATAAGAAGATTGAGTTGACTTTTTAATATAGAATTCAGCTGCATACAGTCTACCACATGGCTGCTAAACCCTATGAAAGGAGCTGTAGGTATTTCCATGGTGCAGCTATCACCGGTTTCAAAATGGAAACAGGTGAGTAAATTCATATTTTACATTCTATTTTCGTTGATAAAACCACAGGCACCTAAGCACCTGCACTGTAGAGCACGCACGCGATCCGACTTAGAGAAAGTCAAAAAATCTCCCGTTTGAAAAAGAAAGATTTTCTTCTGATATTACTAAAAAGCATTTTTACTTTTCCGGTCACAAATTATTCCGGAATACACATAAAACCGGAATACACCGGAATACACTTACCATAACTGGAATACACCTGTATTTTTTAATTAAAGGTATTTTAAAGGTTTTTTTGACATAATTAAATCAACTTTTGAATATATATACAGGTTGAGTTACAGTGCATGACATTTTACGGCATAATATGCTTTCCACATCTGTAACATAATAAAACATATTAGCGCCTTAATTGTAACGTAATTTAACATATTAGCAACTTGTTACATAATTATCAGCATTTATTACTTTGATAACAGTAAATTCGTTCTTTTAACTATTTCTGAACTGTCTAGGTCTGCAGTTGTCAAATACGGTAATGGTCAACATCCGACGCATATTTTGAACAATTTTAAGAAGTTTGAAAAATCTCCATATATACCCTTGCTCCCTGTGGACAGAGTGCTTAAGTTGAGCTTTTGTGATCGCCCTGAGTCTGTCGTCAACAATTTGACTGTTAACACTGTAGAGGCCACAATTTTGGCCAAATTTTGATAAAACTTGGTCAGAATGTTACCCTTATTAAAATATTGGGCTAATTCAATATTGGGTCATCTGGGGTCAAAAACTAGGTCACCAGGTCAAATCAAAGGAAAAGCTTGTTAACACTTTTAAGCCCAGATTTGTGACAATATCTCTATGAAACTTGGTCAGAATGTTAATCATTGATTATCTTTATATCAAGTTTAAATCGGGGTAATGTGGGGTCAAAAACTAGGTATTTGGGTCAAAATAATCAAAGGAAAAAAACTTGTCAACACTCTAGAGTCCGCATTTATGATTGTATTTTCATGACACTTGGTCAGAATATTAACCTTGAAAATCCTTAGCTCAAACTCGAATCTAGGTTAGGTGGGGTCAAAAACTAGGTCAGCAGGACAAATCAAAGGTAAAATTTAAGTTTGAAACTCATGACAATTGATCAGAATGTTTGTCTTGATGACCTCTAGGTCAAGTTTGAATTTGAGTAGCGTTGGATCAAAAACTATGTCACAAGGTCAAATAAAAGGAAAAGCTTGTTAGCATTTTAGAGGTCGCATTTATGACTGTATCTTCATGAAACTTGGTCTGAATGTTAATATTGATAATCTTGACATATTATTATTATACCAGATTTATATAGCGCCCTTTTCATGATAAACACGTTCAAAGGCGCTTTACAGCAACTGCAGCCACACAGGGCGCGAAATCATCCTCTACTAGTACAGACACAGAGCGATCTGACCAGAGGGACAGAGTGAGACAAAGCCCCCACAGAGAGATCAGAAATCAGATACAGGCTTGTCCGGCTAACTTAGCCTAGCTCGTTGCGAATAGACAGCCTGGTTCTTTAACGTGCCCAGTGTATAGCACTGATACACGCATGTTGGAATCTAGGTCATGTGGGTTCAAAAACTAAGTCACCAGATCAAAACAAAGGAAAAGCTATATCACACTATAGCGACCACATTTATGACCATATCTTAATGAAAGTTGACCAGAATGTTAATCTTAAAGCCCTGCTCCGCGGCTTTTCAAACTCTGTTGTGTGTATGCAACCCACGATTACAATAGGTAACAGTTAACGGCCATTAATCATTAATTTTCGTGGGGGACTAATTTTCGTGGATTTCGTTGTAGAGTCAATCCACGAAATTTAATCCCAACGAACAAATAAAATTCCCTTTCATTTTATGTTCAAAAGTTGAAATCCACGAATTCATATACCCACGAAATTGCCGTTTTGACCAAAACCACGAAATTTCATGCCCACGAAATAAAATGATTTTACAGTATATATAATTTTTTTATGATTTTTATGTCAGCTTCGAATCTGGGTCACGAGGGTCAAAAACAAGGTCACTAGTTCAAATCAAATGAAATGCTTGTTAACACTCTAGAGGTCACATTTATTATTAATTTGGTCAGAATTTATTCTTGATGTTTTGGTGTCCTTAGGTCAATAAATAGAGAAGGGTTTCACCTTGTACCTTGGAACTTCACAGGTTTAAGTTTTATTGGTCTTGATGTGTAGACGACTCCTTTTAATTTTCGGGTTACAGGGTCAAAAGTCAAGCTCACAGGGACCTGAACATTAAAAATGGTTTCTGCTCAATAACTGGAGAAGGGTTTAATCTAGGACCTTGAAACTTAATAGGTTTAAAGTTTGTTTTAATATGTACATGACCCCTATTGACTTTGAGGTCAGTAGTATTGGAAATACCGAAGCGAGCATTTTTAACCTAATTTAACATTCAGTCCCCGGTCCAGACTGACCAATACCGGACAACTTAAAATCTACAGGTTTTAAACCCAGTAAAAACCAACTAAAAAGTTTTAAATACATATGATATAGATGAGTTTACAGAATAAAATATATTGTTTGAAAGAAAGAAGATTTACTGATAATATAAATCCTCATTATGTTACAACAAAAAACGGGAGAAAAATGATAAGGGCTACTTGTTCATCTTGTGGAAAAATGAAATCAAAGTTTGTTAAAAGTACAGGGGGTAATTTAGATATTCACAAAGCAATGTTACCTTTATTACCTAAGAAAGGTTTAACACTTCCAGGATATAATTATTGTTGGCCAGGAAATCCCCTAGATAATGGACCCCCTGTCAATGAACTGGATGCAGTATGTATGGACCATGATTTTTGCTATGACAGTGGTGTAAAAAAGGGTACATGTGATAAGCAAATGCTTTCCAATTTAAATAAAACTAAATCAAAAACATTTGGAGAAAAGATTGCAAAACATTTAGTTGTAAAACCAGCTATCAAAACGAAATACACACTTGGTCTCGGACAAAAATCAAAAAACGGGAAAAGGGGGTAGAGTATACCCCCGGAATCACATGGAGCGATGAATTAGCAGAAGAATTACACAAACCAATTAAAAGAAAATTTATGAAACGAAGAGTGATTGTTAATGATATTGATGATACTTGGTCAGCTGATTTAGTTGACATGCAAGCTTTTTCAAAATATAATAAAGGAGTAAAGTACTTGTTAACCGTTATTGATATATTTAGTAAATATGCTTGGGTTATTCCATTAAAGAATAAAACTGGAGAATCTGTTACAGAAGCATTTGAAAAAATAATTTTAGAAGGACGATTACCAGTAAATTGATGGGTGGATGAAGGAAAAGAATTTTATAATAAAAAGTTTGAATCATTTTTGAATAAAAATAAGATTAATATGTACCATACATTTAATGAAGGAAAGGCTGTAGTAATAGAAAGATTTAATAGAAGTTTAAAAAGAATAATGTGGAAATATTTTACAGCAAATAATACTTATACTTATTTAAATAATTTGCAGGATATGGTTGATAAATATAACAAAACAAAACATTCTAGTATAAAAATGACACCAACCGAAGCTAGTAAAAACTTAAATAAAGGTACTGTTTACTTTAATTTATATGGTGATTTAAAGATACCAAAGGGTAAAACAAAATTTAAAATTGGTGATCGAGTTCGCTTAAGAAAACTTAAAAGACATTTTGAAAAAGGATATACACCAAACTGGACAGAGGAAATATTTATAATTTATAAAATTAATAATACAAATCCCAGAACGTACACTATTAAAGATTTAAATAATGAAATAATTCAAGGTTCATTTTATGAACAAGAACTTTTACCTACTACACAAGAAGTTTTTAGAATAGAAAAAGTTATTAGACGAGACTATAAGAAAAAACAAGCTTTAGTAAAATGGAAAGGTTACAATGAAAAATTTAATAGTTGGGTACCATTTAGTAAATTGAAAGAAATTTAATTTAAAATATATATTATATAAATGGTCCATAAAAATTTAATTTCTAATAATGGAATAGAAACAATAGATCAGTTAATCATTCACTTAACCAAACTAGCTGCTGCTTACAGAAAAAGTTATAAATTTTGTGGGAGAGTAAGTACCGGATTATATATTACAGCAGGTGTCTTTGGTTGTTCAGCTGCATTAGCACTTGTTCCAGCTATTCCTATATTTGTAGCAGTTGCTGGCGCTGTTCCATCAGTAATTACCATATTTACTAACAGACTAAAACTTGACGACAAGAAATTTATTTTAAAAGCACATCATCACAAAATAAAACAACTTATAACAAAAGCACGGATTGGAAAAGTAAATAAAGAAGAAGAGAAACAAGTTATTCAGGATATTTTTACAATACTATTAGAAATGCAGAAAGAAAAAAAATATTCAATGCCTTTTGAAACGTATATGAAGGAATTTAAACTTAACGGATATAAAAGTAAAAAAGAAGAAGAGTTGTATTAACTTTAATTAAAGATTTTTTCTATAAGTATTTTATATAAATGAGAAAAATTATATCAGTTGAAGGTAATATTGCATCAGGAAAAAGTACGTTTTTAGATATTATTAAAGAATATAATCCTAATTTTAATATAATTCCAGAACCAATTCACGAATGGCAAAATGTTATGGACTTTGATTATAATTCATATAACCTTTTTGAACTTGCTGCTCAAGAACCTTCCAAATATTTATTTCCTTTTCAGCTAACAACTTTAAACAGTCATATAAAAATGTTATCTTCTGCTAAACAGTTTGATGGTGTTTCTGTCCTTGAACGTTGTTATTTAACTAACAGTAACGTTTTTACAAAACAACATCACGACAATGGTGTTATAAATAACCCGAGTGGGCAGTATACAATCTTTTCTTAACTGATTATATTATAAAACCATACGGAAAAAATCCAATTGATGGATTTGTTTATGTTAAAACCGACCCAGAAATATGCTTTAAAAGGCTTCAAAAAAGAAACAGAACGGAAGAAAACAAAGTTAGTTTAGATTATTTAGAAAAACTACACAAATTACACGAAGAATGGTTAAACAGAATGTCTCAAGAAGGTATTAAAATTTTAACAGTTGATAACAATTTAGAAAAAATGACTTTAAAATCTTATTCAAAAGATATAGATAATATTACCTATTTTTTAAATGTTCTTTAGGTGCGTTTTTAAAGATTTTTTTCTATAAGTATATTATATAGATGGTTAATAGAAAGGTAGATAGAATGATTATGTCAAAATTATCTAGCACTTTAGGAGAAATAATGAATCCAGATAAAAATTCATATAAGAAAGTTCTTAAAAGAAGAAATGTTATTAAATCAAAACTTGATCAAATAGTTAGCGATGAATATAAAAATCATGTCATTGATAAATTACAAAATGTTATAGATCCTTATCTTCGTAAAAGAACTTTATTTGAATGGGACTGTGGTTGTCTATTAACTGAAGAAGAAAATACTGAAAGATTATGTGATTGTCCCAGACCAAATAATTATCGAAACAATCCTAAAAAAGTAATTGTAACCGACTGTGATACTAATGAAGAAAAAACATATAAAAGCACTTACAAAGCATCTAAAGAATTTGGTATTAATGCTGGGTTAATAAAAATGTGTTGTGAAGGGACAAACCGAGTAAAATGTGGAATATCAAAAGTTAATGGAAAAAGATATAAATTTAAATATTTTATTTCTTCTTAAAGATAATTTAAAACGTTATTTATTTTATTATTTTTTAATTATTTTTTTAATTATTTTTTTAATCTTTTTTTTGCTTGAAGATTTCTTTCTAAATATAATATATAGATGGAAATCGAGAATTCTACAAAACAATATTATAAGAAATTTGAAATTAAAATTACATATAGACAAGATCCAAAGAATCAATTATATTTAACTATAAACGACTCTTATGAAATACTTAAATCTGAACTTAAAACTTTAAAAGGTATAAAATTAAACGTTGTTTTAAAAATAACTTTTGCAAAAATGGATAAAACTGATACAATATATAAATCAGCTTATTTTCAATCAAAGGCTTTAGAAATTATTAACACAAATGAAATAAAAAAAACTTTACATCAAGCTTTTGATGAAATAATAAATAGAATTGGTAATTGGATTTCTGAAGGAAGTGGCTGGAGAATAGAGTCAGTTGATGCTCATTATATAAATAGATATAAGTATAGTCCGTTGGCTGCTTCAAGTTATTTAGAATTACCAAAACCATTACAAAATTCAATGAAAGGATTTATAAATATAAAGAATGATGATAACGAATGTTTTAGATGGTGTCATTTAGCTTACAAATTTCCTGTTGAAAAAAATCCTCAAAATATTTCAAAATATAAAAAACATATAAACGATCTTGATTATACTGGAATTAAATTTCCTGTTACATTAAATCAAATACCTAAAATTGAAGTTTTAAATGAAATATCATTTAATATATTTGGTTATGAAGAAAATAGTATTTATCCATTGTACATATCAAAATATCAATACGAAGAACACTGTGACATGTTGCTAATTACTAATGATAAAATAAATGATAAAATAAATAATGATGACTGTAGACCCCCAAGAACTATAGTCCAACATTATGTTTGGATAAAAGACTTTAACAGATTAATGACTAACAAAACCAAAGACCAACATAGAAAATATTTTTGTAAAAGTTGCTTACAACATTTTACTCAAGAAAGAATATTAAATGAACATATTCCAAATTGTTTAGCTATTAATGGTACCCAAGGTGTAAAAATGCCAAAAGAGGGAAGTAAAGTACAATTTAAAAATTATCATAAAGGTTTAGCAGTACCTTTTGTAATTTATGCTGATTTTGAATCAATAACTAAAAAAGTTTTAACTGCTTTACCATCAACTGAATCTTCATTTACTGAACCATATCAAAATCATATAGATTGTGGTTACGGCTATAAAATTGTTTGTTGTTATGACGATAAATATACTAAACCAACCCAGATTTATAGAGGTCCTAATGCAGTTTACAAGTTTATTGAAAAAATGCTTGAGGAAGAGGAATATTGTAAAGAAATATTTAAAGAGCACTTTAACAAAGAACTAAGAATGTCTAAAAAAGATGAAAGTGAATTTAAAAAACAAAAGTTTTGTCATATCTGTGAAAAAGAATATATAGAAAGTGAAGTGCCAGTACGGGATCATTGTCATACAACAGGAAAATTCAGAGGAAGTGTTCACTCAGAATGTAATATTAATTTTAAACTAACACACAAAATTCCTGTTATTTTTCATAATTTAAGAGGTTATGACGGTCATTTTATTATGCAACAAATAGGGAAATTTAAAAAAGAAATTAATGTTATTCCTAACAATATGGAAAGATATATGGCATTTATGATTTCTGACTTGGTCTTTATTGATTCATTCCAATTTATGTCTCAATCATTGGATAACCTAGTAAAAAATATTCCAGAATTTAAATATTTATCTCAAGAATTTGATTGTGAAAGCATTAATTTATTAAAGACAAAAGGTGTTTATCCATATGATTACATGGATTCATTTAAAAAATTCAAAGAAACAGAATTACCTTCTAAAGAAGAGTTTTATTCAATTTTAAATGAAACACATATATCTGACAACGAATATGAACATGCTAAAAATGTTTGGTATAAATTTAAAATTAAAACAATGGGAGAATATCATGATCTATATTTAAAAACTGACGTATTACTTTTAGCTGATGTATTTGAAAATTTTAGAAAATTATGTTTACAGTACTACAAATTAGATCCTTGTCATTATTTTAGTAGCCCTGGTTTAGCTTGGGATGCAATGTTAAAAATGACTGGAATTAAGTTAGATTTAATAACTGATATTGATATGTATCTTTTTATTGAAAAGGGATTGAGAGGAGGAATAAGTTATATTTCAAACAGATACAGTAAAGCAAACAATAAATATATGAAGGATTATAATTCAAAAGAAGAAAGCAAATACATTATGTACCTCGACGCCAATAACCTTTACGGTTGGGCTATGTGTCAACCTTTACCCTCTGGAAACTTTAAATTTATATCTGAAAAACAATTTAAGAAATTAATTGCAAAAGGTAAAACTAACTTTATTGTTGAATGTGATCTTGAATATCCGAAAGAATTACATAAAACCCACAACGATTATCCTTTAGCTCCTGAAAAAATTATTATACCAGATCAATGGCTTTCTGACTATAGTAAAAATATTAAAACAGAATTTGAAATAGGAAAAAGTAATGTAAAAAAATTAGTTCCAACTTTAATGAAAAAACAAAATTATGTAGTTCATTATAAAAATCTTGAACTATATACACAATTAGGGTTAAAAGTAACAAAAATACATAAAATATTAACTTTTGACGAAAGTCCTTGGTTAAAAAAGTATATTGATTTTAATACTCAAAAAAGATCTAAAGCAAAAAATTCATTTGAAAAGGACTTTTTAAGTTAATGAACAATTCTGTATTCGGTAAGACGATGGAGAACTTACGCAAGAGGGTTAATATTAAATTAACTCATGATGAAAATATTTTATTAAAATACATAGCCAAACCTTCATTTGTTAGTTCAACGATGTTTAACTCTAACCTTTTTGGTATTCATAGAATAAAAGAAAGTTTGTTATTAAACAGACCTTGTTATGTTGGAATGTGCATTCTAGATTTATCAAAATATTTAATGTATGATTTTCATTATAATTATATTAAGGAAAAGTACGAGGGTAATTGTAAATTACTATTCACTGACACTGATTCATTATGTTATGAAATAAAAACCAAAGATGCATATGAGGATTTTTATAAGGAAAAAGATTTATTTGATAATAGTGATTATGATAGTAATTCAAAATTTTATTTTGATAATAATAAAAAAGTAATTGGAAAATTTAAAGATGAAGCTGCCGGCATTCCCATTGTTGAATTTGTCGGATTAAGAAGTAAAATATATTCTTATTTATTAGAAAATGAAGTTAATGTTAAAAAATGTAAAGGAATTAAAAAACTTGTTGTTAAGAAAACAATAGTTCATAAAAATTACAAAGATACTTTGTTTAATTCAACCCAAAGTAATCACACCTTTAAAGTTATTCGTTCTGATAAACACAATCTTTCCAGTTATGTTATAAATAAAACATCTTTATCATGTTATGATGATAAAAGATATATTCTTGATAATGGTATTGATACATTAGCTTATTCTTAAATTAATTCTTAAATTAACTCTTAAATTAATTCTTAAATTAACTCTTAAATTAAAACTTAAATTAACTCTTAAATTAAAACTTAAATTAACTCTTAAATTAAAACTTAAATTAACTCTTAAATTAAAACTTAAATTATAGAACCATAAATTGTTAACTGAATATTCATAACGTTTAAAGAATTAATATAAATAACATCATTTATTTTAAATTCATTTGCATAATTAATAGAAATAGATTCATTTTTTCTATTATTTTTTACATGATAACTTTGAAGAATTACATTTTCTTTATTTTTTATTTGTAATTTAGCTTCTCCTTTATCTAATTTAATTGCATCAACAAGAATAATTAAAATGCAATTAAAATTAATCGTTACATTATTACCATTTTGAACTAAACCAGGACTAGCATTTACAGTTTTCCATTGAAATAATCCACCATCGGTATCTTGGGTATAACATGTTAAAAACAATGGAGGTTTTCTTATTAATTGTCTTTCTATTTTATTTACTTTTTCATTTATATTATTGAATATTCCCATTATATTAATTATTCCAGTTAAATAAATGTCCTTATTGGTTAAAATAATTTATAATAGTTTGTTCATTTTGTTTTACATTATTAATTTTTAGTATTTTATACAATAAATCATACAACGGTACTTTATCTTGTAACATTTTAATGAAAAATAAACAATAATATCCGCAAAGCATACTTGTTTTGTCTTGATATTGAACATTGTTGTATTTTACATTTGGTATATACTTAATTACTTCTTTCGGCGGAGGAAGTCCAAATGGGTCAAAGTACAAAGTATTCAAGTAACAAACCCAATGTGTTCCAGGACCAACAGAGTCGTCTAAATTTATAATTCCACATTCAACCTTTTCTTTTAATTTTAGTAAATTATTTCTACTAAACACACCCCTAAAGTTTTTAATTTTTAATTGTTTTACCCAATGTTCAATTTCAAAGTTAGAAATTGGTTTGTTTATAAATTTTATTTTCTTTTTACTAAATTTTATTTTCTTTTTACTAATTTTTTTTTTTTTTACTATAGGAATTCGTCTGTAAGCTCTCCGTTGTGAATCAATCTGAATACCCTGGCCATGTCCCTTACCACTTAACAAAGATGTAATCAAAGGTATTCCTAGACTAGCAGCCAACATACCTAAAAACCCACCGTCTTGTTTTTGTTTTTGTGTTAATTTAATCACTCCAGATCCTACTAATTGCTTTCTTTGATTAGGTGTAAGATATGGTGATATCATATTTCTCTTATCATTAGCTACTGAAATCATACCATTTCCAAGTATTTTACTAACACCAGTACTGGCCAGTCCAGAAAGGGCTCCAATGCCTAGAGGGGTTAATATTTTTGGAGCTATTTTTGCTGCCATTGGAAGAATTGTTTTTCCTAACAAACCAGCTAAAGCTCCTAAAAATCCACCATTTTGACCTTGACTGGACATTTGGCTTTTTGAAATTGTAATTTCTAATCCCTTCTTATTTGCAACAGCTTTTTTAATTTGATTAATTTGTGTTTTTGTTAAAAGTAAAGGGAAGTTTCCATGTAATTGTTCATGTTTTAATCTAAAAGTATGTGGAATTTTGTTGTTGTAGGCTCGGGCTAAATTTTTCTTTTGTCCATCTGTAAGGTTAACTTTATATTCAATATAATTTGATGTCATTATATATAATTTATATTTATTTTATTTAAACAATAACAAGTTTATTTCCAATAGTATTTATTTCAACTGTTTCCTCATACAATACAATTGCGTAAATACGATACAGTGGGAAGTGTAGTTAATTTAATTGTTAATGTAATCTGCTTAGGATCTTCTGTTGTTACTTCCTTTTTATATTCTAAGTTAAAATGAACAAATCCAAACAAACTTTGAAAATTTAATCTATTTAGCAGACTTCCAGTAGTCTTATTATTTTGTTTATAATAATAATTAATTACATCATCATATATTCTTGATATATTTGTGTATTCTGTTTCTGGATAAAAAACACCATTACCAACTTCAAGACGACAAGAACTCAAAATGCAATTTTCATCTGCTGCATTAAGTTTAAATGTATCTAATAAATGTGGGTTATGTTGTTGTGAATTACTTTTATCAGGTCGTTGTAAATAAACAAATACATGTTGTGGTTTTGTTACACCAGCCGTTATTCTAAAAGTGTAATTAATCTGTTGTGTATCAGTTGATTGCGTCATCATTTCCCGAAGGTATGACCATCTTGCTTTTGTAAATCTTTCAGAAATTAAATTAAGTCCAAATTCATTAAAAATTAAACGTGGAACCCATAGAATTAATTTTGTTACAATTACTCTACCAGCATCAGTAGCATTAGCTCTAAAAATTAATTCATCATCATCTGTCAGCTGCAGTGTTATTTGAATTTGACTTGGAGGTAAAATATTAGTTTCTAAACCCTGAAAAAATGAATAATTATTTAATGGAATTTTAGCATTTACCTCTTTATTACCCTGGATTAATAAATTCCTAGAAGCAAAACCACTATTATATCCAGCTTGGTCATTCCTACTTTCAGCAACAGCAGTAGTATCTAAATAAATAAACTCATTTGTTCCAGTTGATTTTGCATAATCTTCAGATAGTTCAACCAAACTCTTTACATTTGTTACTTTGTATAAATTATTACAATCATATACAATTTTTCCATTTTGTTTAACCACTAATTGATCAATTAATGAAGCTGCATTATTAATTAGAGCAATTTGATTATCATCTCCACCAGCAACATAATTATTACCATTAGCAAGCTTATTTACTTTAAAACTTACTTCAAAATAACCATTAAACCAATCAAAATATGAACTTCTATCGTTAATTGTGAAGTGATATCCGTTTTTTTGTTGTTTAACATTATTTCCCAGGACAGATATTAAAGCTGTATCTAATTGAATAGGAGTTAATTCATATCTTTCGCAATATTGTTTTGTTCTAAACATGTATATATTATATATTATTTTATTTTTTATTAAAGTTAAAACTTTAGTTTTTATTTTAGTTTTTATTTTAGTTTTTATTTTATTTTTTATAAATTAATCTGTTAATACGTTTTTGTTGAGCTGAAGTTCCAGATCCTGACAATATTCTATTTATTCTCATATGAATATCCTCCTCTTTATCATTATTTTTTTTATTATTATTTTTACTGTTATTCTTTTCTTGTAATTCCTTGGCAATTAAATTACCAACTGCCGGAGCAGGTTTCTTTTTAAGTTTTTCAACAATTTTATCAGCAGCTAAATTTCCAACTTCTGTTCCAACCTTTTTTGTTCCACTTTCTAGTGCTGCTTTTCCTGCTGTTTCCAAAGCTTTTTTTCCAGCTGTGCTAATTGAAGATGCAACTCCGCTTGAAAACAATTTCGTTAAAGTGTCAAAGATACCTGTTCCATGTATGATTTCTTTTCCTGTGTGAGTATCAACATAAATAAATATTCCTTTATTTTTGTCATAAACTTTTTTGTACATTATATAAAACTAAAATTTATAATTTCATATTTCTTTTAAAATTAGTGTAAAACTTATTTCAACCTCATTAAAATTAATTATTCTACCAAATACATCTGTAATATATATTCTTATTGAATTTATAATATATTTATTAATTTCAGAATATCCAACTCTTTGTGGTTCTTTTGTAAATGGATAAGCTCTTGTTAAATCTGCAGTACTTAAAGCATAAATAATATCAATGAAATTACCATCAACAAGTGAATTGTCAATAAGATCACAATGAATGTAAATTTTATCCACAGAGTTAGTTATATTTGGTGTTTTAGTTCCCCATTCAGTATTTATCAATGCTTTTTTCTCAAACCCAAGCAATGTATGAAAATTTGACATTCTTAAATCCAACATAAAATTATCTGTAATTGAAATCAAAATCTTAAAACTACTTAAATCAAATTCCAAACTTATTGGAGCAATTTCTGATTTATTAAATTCAAAATCATCATTACTTATTAATGTTTCCCTGATATAATTATTAATATCTGTGTAACTGTAAGAACCGTTTGTAAATATGATATCTTTCCATTCTTTACCATTATTGTAACGAATTCTTTTATTGTCATATTCATCACTAATATTATGCCAAGAATAGGTCATAGTGTTAATACTATCCAAACCAACAACATAAGTTTTATTTTTATCTAAAATTAAAGAACGACTAAATCTGATTGTAAAATCACTCGGTTTATTTTTATTATCTTTAACTGTTTCAGAACTTAATACTATTTTTTGTTCCATTTATATATAACTAAAATTTAAATTCAAGAAAAATATTTTTTATATAACAGTTCATGTTGTTCTGGTAAAAGTGAATTCATTTTTAATAGTTCATCAATTATTCTAATACCTTCATTTTTTAGTTCTTCATTATTATTTCCAGCATCAATTGAACCACAAATTAACTCCAAGTCATTAACCAATTCTTTTGGATTACATGGACAAACGTCATAACCTTGTCCCCTAATTACTTTTTTAAATTTCATAGATCTTTTATTGATAGGTAATCCTGACTTTTCTGTTAATTCTTTAAATATTTTTATTGAATGATTTGAATGTTTTTTATTATTGTTATATCTTTTATTAATCAAATCAATTAAATCATCATCTACTTTAGTGTTAATGACTTCTTTTCCAGTTATTCTATCCTTAGCAATTAATTTGTTTTGACCATAAAGTTTATTTAAGTTAATAATTAAATTACCATATTGTCCATTTGGTGAAACTTTATATGGGTTATGATGTTTTATTCCTTTTCCTGTATATTTTCCTTGTTTTAAAATATCATTGATTACTTCTCTATATTTTTTTAAATTTTTCTTCTCGGCTATAATTGCTTCTTTTTTCTTCAGATCAAAATATGTGGGATTTTTCATTCTGGTTATTGCACCAGATTCATTACCCAATTTTTTTTATTTCATCCGATTCATGTTCTATAATACCCTCTACTTCTTCTCTAGTCATTCTTTTATCAGGATTTTTAGATTTGCTGTGAAAAAAAGTTAAACACTTCTTGTGGTGTGTTATATTTTTTATCTATAAGTTTTAAATCAATGTCTTTATTAAAATCAATTGTTAATTCTTTTGGTCTTGCTCCCAATTCTTCTTCTAATTCTTCTAATTCTTCAGGAAATTCTCTAGTGTCTTCAAACTCATCATCTTCATCATCCAAACCCATATGATCTTCCGGTGGTAATAATCGTATTGGTTCTTGGAATAGCTGTGGTAAACCCTGGTATGTTTGTATGTCTTTCATTTCATCACCTAGTAACGCTAATTGCTCCTTAATTCCAGGTAATGCTTTTAACTGACTTGATAATTGTTCTTTTTGACTTTCTATTCCTTCAGTAATTGGCTTATAAATTTCAGTGTACATATCCCAATTTGTAGCTTTTTTAATTTTTTCTTTCATTATTTCTTCTCTAAGAGCCCTCATCTTTTGCCCGACTAAGTTTTTTCTTATTCTTATTTCATTAAGTTTTGATTGCATTTATATAATAATGTAAGATAATGTAAGATATTGTAAAATAATGTAAAATAATGTAATATTATATAAATGGAAATTCCAAATTATGATACAAAAAGTGATAAATCCAATAACTTTAAACAATTTTATCCTTTTATGCCAGATTCATGTTTTAGAATGTTAATATGTGGATCTTCTGGATCTGGAAAAACAAATACATTAATGCATATACTTCGAAAACCTCTTATATATTATGATAAATTATACTTGTATGCTAAAAACTTAGAACAATCTAAATATCAAGATTTAATTAACAACTTAAGTCAAATTGCAAAAAAAATTAAAGTAGATCCAAATGAAATACTTGAATGTTCTAATAATGAAATAATTGATGTTAATGATCTTGAATCAGAAAAACAAAAAGTAGTAATATTTGATGATTTTGTATGTGAAGATAAAAAAGTTCAAAATGAAATAACAAAATACTTTATTCAAGGACGACACAAAAACTGCTGTGTTATTTAATTAAGTCAGTCTTACTATAAAACACCAAAAGATATTCGAATTAACTGTTCACATTATATTTTATTTGAAAGTCCAGGTAAACGAGAAAATGATATGATTTGTAATGAACAAAATGTAGATCGTGATTCATTTGCTAATGCAACAATTCAAAAATATGATTTCTTATATATTGACAAACCAAGGAAGTTTTTAAGAAAAAACTTTACTGGTAATATATAATGGGAGTTTTTAATGATACAAAACAAATAAGTGAATCTGACAGTATAAGTAAAGTTAAATTTGATATTAATTTAAGTGATTATGCTACTAAAAAACAATATAAAAAGCTTAGAAAGGACATGGAATCATATCTTCACAGAAATAAGGAACTTGATAACACAATGAACAGAGCATTAGATATGGGAGGTAATGAAATAATCAACCTAGGAAATCCGGATAAACCCGCTGATGCAGTTCCAAGACGGTTTGTGTATAAAAAAATTCAAAGTGTAATAGATAACTATAATCTTGAAGATATTAAAAGTATAAAACAGACATTAGAAGCAGCAGTAAAGAATATTGAAGAATTAACAAAAGATTTTAAAAAGAATTCATTATTGATAGTTGAATTACAAGGTAAAATTGAAAAAGAAATGAAAGCTATGACTGATTCTATTAAAGAACTTGAAGAGAAATCTGATTTGACAGATGACAATATAAAAAAAGTATTTAGAACCAATTTTGAAAAGTTATACACTCAAGTTCAAGAATTAAAAGATAGTATGATTAAACATGAAGAACTAAAAGACAAGATTATTGAAGCTGAAAAAAAGTTACAAAATATGTATCAGTTAGAAATCAGAACAGAAATAAATAAACTAAATACTGAAACTGAAAAAAGCATAAAGATTTATTAGAATTAATTTCAAATAAACTTGCAGAATATAAAGCTGAACTGGAAAAGGCAGCTTCACAAAGAGGTGATGACCATGATACAGCATTAGAGGACTTTAAAAAGAGCTTAATTCTAAAATAGATGACTTTAAAAAACAAATTCGAAATTGGATTAGTATTGTTGACAACCGTCATAATTTAAAGTATGCAGACTTAAGTAATATTACAAAAAAATTACAAGAAGATATGATGCAGCTTAATGCTAAAGTTGAAGAACATAAAAATGAACTGGGCTTTGTAGTTGAAAAATCAGTTAAACAAGGAGAGTTAATTACTGCTAATACTGAAGCAATTAATATAATTAATAATCAGCTAGAAAATTTGAAGAAACAACTTGTAGACCTGATTATTAATGTTGATGCACGTCACAATATAAAGTACGAAGAGTTAAGTAAACTTAAAGGTTTGTTACAAAAAGATATTAATGAATTTAATGATAAATTTAATGATAAAATTAAAAAAATAATAAATGATTTGGACACTGTAGTTGAAATATCAGCTAAACAAGGAGAGTTAATTACTGCTAATACTGAAGTAATTACTGCTAATACTAACGCAATAACCGCTAATGTCGGAGAAATTGCTACTAATGATGAAAAAATTTCTAATAATTGGGAAAAAATTATAGAAGTAAAAGATGCTTTCTTAAAACAAGAAACACAATTAGCTAGAACAAAGAATACTGTTGACAATCTATCTGCTTCTGAAGTTGCCACAACAAAACGACTTGATGATTTAGCTGAAATAATTCTTAAACTTAAAAAGAAAGACAAAAAAATAGAAAAAAGGCTAGAGGAAGTGGGACATGAAGTGTTTCTTATTTAATATAACAGTTTTTATACATATGTAAAAATGAAAAAGTATTTTAACCGTCTTGGTGCTTGGATACATTCAACATATGAAGGTATGGATGATCTGAACTATTTAAATGGAATGGATTTAAGATTTGGAATTTTCGTAGATTATAAAGATTTTATACACATAAACCAACAATATAATGTAGCTGTACCAAATGTGGTTTTGAATGGTGTGTTTGCGGTTAAAAAAACTGGAATGTATATAATAGATATTAAATTTTTATTAACGGGGGCCAGACCCCTAGGTGAACCGGATAAACTGAGTAAAAGCCCAATATCGCAGTTTATATTTAGGCGGTGGTATGATGATGATGATCTAATTCTTGGTATATTTGGCAGTAATATAATAAATATAGTAGCTGAGGACTTTGACACTGATCGGTTAATATCTATTTATAAGAAAAGAATTAAAGTTCATCTAACACAAGGAACAATGTTTGATATTCATCCTTATAACGATTCAGAATCTACAGAAGTAACATTTACGCTTTTGCCGGGTAGTTACATCAGATTATACATATCGGATGAACCTGCATCGAATACTGTATCGGATGAATCTGTATCGGATGAACATGTATAACCTGTATCGAATGAACATGCATTCCATGATAGAAACAAACTTTTGAATTAAAAGTTTAATTAAAGTTTTAATTACTATGTGTACCCTAATAATATACTTACTAATTAAAAATAAGATCAAATACCTTACATTTTATTAATAAATATAATCTGCCAAAGTTTTGCCAAATTTCTGCCAAAAGTTTGCCAAGTTGGCAGACACTGCCACATTGCTGCCACTTTGCAGAAAAATGGCAGGCTTTTGATTGGTTGAATTTGTGGTTTCCCACATTATCATTTTTAAAAAATGCACTTGATTTACCTATGACACTTATATTAAATCAGCTGTAAAACGTAAATCGATCACAAGGAAGTTTAAACGAATTGTACTACAAATGTAAACATATCGGTTTTATGAATGAAAGTAAATACCAATAGAACGACACCGGTGTCGCTTTACATTGAGCTCACAAACGATATTGATTGATAAACTTGTTAAAGAAAATGACACCGGTGTCGTTAGATTTTGAGGGTACAAGTGTACCGAGTGCAACCGAAGACTGTAGGTCTGACTGGGTCAAAGACCCTGAAGGTTTCGGCTTCGCGAGTTAGTATTACAAGTTTAGGGTTGGGTTAATTACTTGGTTTAAAACCTGTAGATTTTAAATTGTCCGGTATTGGTCAGTCTGGACCGGGGACTGAATGTTAAATTAGGTTAAAAATGCTCGCTTCGGTATTTCTAATACTACTGAGGTCACTGGATCAAAAGTCAAGGTCAAGGAGGCCTGAAACCTAAAAACAGTTGATACTTCTATGAATTCACGAATTCATTCAAATATCTATTGCAGATGGTGAGTCTCAAGTGAAAAAGGAAAAGTGGACCTCTCCTAACAACTTAAAGGGAGAACAATATCTTGCATAGCATTTTTTTCTAAAGGGATAATTCAAACAATCACATTGTGACAAATATTCCACTGAAGGCAAGTTCTACACCAAGGAAACAGACTCCAACAATATATCGACGTTCAAAAAGAGCTTGAAATTGTTTACCGATCAAAACTATGCCATAGGACTTAAATAACCTTCCAATTAGAACAAAACATATGGAAAAGTCTGTCACTTTCAAATCAAGTAACAATTTAAGATATTAAGATATGAGACGATTCTAATGATGACAATGAATATGGAGAAGTACAATGTACTTGAAAATGTTTAGAAATGGAGGAATGTGAAACCTTTTTGTATTTATTTGCTGTACATCAAGGCTTTGCCATTAATAAGGCAGATAAGTTGATTGATTCTTTGTTTGTTTACAAAGAGAAAAGTTGAAAAAAGCTTTCTAGGAGTACTTTTGATCAAACTTGTACAAAACTTGTATTGGTATGATATCTTGGTTCTTTTCGAAAACTGGCCAGATCCCATCATGGGTTCTAGAGTTATTGCCCCTTAACTCCCTGAGGCCGAAATGTGACTATAGGCGTTATATTTTCTACCCCTGTAGCGTCGATATCCGACTATACGCGCGTTATCAGGACTCCCCAGGACGGCAATTGACGAGTATAGTCGCGGCATCGAGATCATGCTGATTACGTCATGTATTTGTTAATTTTTGATAATCCTGACAAAAGCAAAATTATTTTGCATACCGGCTATTATTTTTTAGATGTTATAATTATTAAATGTGCTAATAATTAGTTCCTTTGATAAAATAACTGTTTGTAATTATGCGGTCATGTAAAGGAAATAAAAAAGGACAAACTCCGCTGGGTTCCGTTCATACTGTATTTCAAAAGAATAAAATAATGTCGTCTGCCAAAGATCTTTCTTAAAATGAAGAAAATATTCATTATCATGCTGATTCTGACATATCAGTTCCGTCGGATGGTGATTCCGACGATGACATTCCATTATCAGAAAAATGAATGGTCGGAAAATCTTGTTTTAGAAGGCTGAAATATTCGTACACTTACATCGCATACGACACAAAAAGAAAAAAAATAACACAAGAAAAAAACGTTTCATAAAATACACAAAAAAAAATCTGTGCAAATAAACGCATGTTTGTAAATTTAATAATACTTGAATTATGGGTGTAAATATAACAACTTAACGTCTCAGCGCGTGTCACAGAACGTCTGCATTTGTAATGTTTAGAAAGAGATTATACATCAAAATCAAACAAAAACGGGTATAAATTTCGAGTAATGCAGTGATGTAAATATTCTGTGTTAATAATGTATTTCTTTTTATTGGAATTTAATGTGTTTACATGTGAAAGACGTAAGGAAATCAGAAATGTTCAACTGTTTATTAAACGCAAAAGGTGTGTTAAA
Source organism: Mercenaria mercenaria (assembly GCF_021730395.1). Taxonomy (NCBI): domain Eukaryota; kingdom Metazoa; phylum Mollusca; class Bivalvia; order Venerida; family Veneridae; genus Mercenaria; species Mercenaria mercenaria. Next base: position 120,042,078 of record NC_069361.1, on the reverse strand, counting down.
ATTGTGAATATTTCGAAGTGAAAATATTATTCTATTTGGATATACGTTACGGACAAAATTGGATATAAAAGTATTTGTTCAAACTTGGAAGATTTTGTAAGTTTATTTAAATTTACACCCAAGTTAATAATATTTCCCTGCATGATTTCAATTGACTGCATGCGAGTGTCATTATCATAAGATGAGATAATGTTCTTCAACGTCAGGTGGTAATTCTTATCTCTCCGCAGCAGGAATGTTACGATATCGGGCCAGAATTTGCTTGCTTGCGTCAACAATTTCTTGTCTGCACGATAATGGTTTCATTTATGATTTTCATTTAACCAAACTTGCACACAACTTGTATCACCATACGATCTTGGTTCTTTTCTTGAACTGGCCAGATTCCACTATGGGTTCCAGAGTTATGGCCTCTGAAAGGGGCAAAATTAGCTATTTTGCCCTTGTCTGCACAATAGTAGCTTCATTTATGCTTTTATTTTAACCAAACTTGCACATAACTTGTATCACCATAAGTTCTTGGTTCCTTTCTTGAACTAGCTAGATGCCATAATGGGTTCCAGAGTGATGACCCCTGAAAGGGCCAGAATTAGCTATTTTGACCTTGTCTGCACAATAGCAGCTTCATTTACGATTTAAATTCAATCAAACTTGCACACAACTTGTGTCACTATAAGATCTTGGTTCCTTTCTTGAACCGACAAGATCCCATTATGGCTTCTAGAGTTATGACCCCTGAAAGGTCCAAAATTAGTTATTTTGACCTTGTCTGCACAAAAGGAGCTTCATTTATGATTTGATTTTAACCAGACTTGCACACAACTTGACAACTTGTATCACCATTCGATCTCGATTCCTTTTTTTACGCCCAAAGGGACGTATTATGTTTTCGCTTCGGTGTACGTCTGTCTGTCTGTCTGTCTGTTGGTTAGCAATTTCCCTTCCGCTCTGTAACTTTTGAAACCCTTGAAGGATTTCAAAAAATAGAAACCTGAAAAATGTTCACCGCATCGAAACAACGTGCAGAGCGCATGTTTCAGATGGCTCACTTTAAGGTCAAGGTCACACTTAGGGGTCAAAATGCATATGACTTTGTTTTGTGTGTATATTGCTCTGCATTTGCGTTGCATTGCAGTGCTCTTTGTTTTATTTAGCAGATCCTTAAGGGTGTAACGATAAATCGCAATTCACTGTATCGCGATACCTTTGTATGGCGATACCTGTATCGTATCATGGACCATTTTCACGATACAGGAACGATACAGTGAAAAAGAAAAAAAAACATTGAATGAAAACTTTCATTACTTGATGAAAATAAACAAATGTATCATTTATAACAGTTTCTTTAACTTTAATACAAAATGTCAAGTACTTTACAAGTGTAGGAACTTTGTTTCTCCTTTTTCATTTTGTCACATAAATGCTCAATGTGTACCGCGATAGTACCGTATCTTTGCATCTGTATCATGATATGTATTGTATCGTGAGACAGCCCTATCGTAACACCCATACACATCCTTCTTTTGTTCACTTACACTACTTTTTTTAATTACTTCCCTTTTATTTTACTATAAAAAGCTTATTTAATATTTTTTTTTTATTATTTGCCGTAGGGAAAAACCGAGACCATTTTTCTGTGGTACAACATGGATGGTACCTCCAATTTTTAGGTGTATTTTCACATATCTGTACCTTGAAAGATTTTTTTTCTTTTTGGTTAAATTTCTTCCCTTTTCCGTTCCTGTTCATTTTTTCTGAGGACTAAGATTTATTTCTAATTTCTTTCCTTTGTTGTTATGAAATATCTTATGATTTTTTTATTTGGATCATGTGGGGTCAAAAACTAGGTTATCGGGTCAAATCAAAGAACAAGCTTGTTTACACCCTAGTGGGCACATTTTTCATTTTATCTTCATAAATTTTTGTCGGAGTGTTTGTTATCATAAGGTCTTGGACAAGTTCGTATCTAAGTCACGTGGGGTAAAAAATAGGTCAATAGGTCAAATCAAAGAAAATGCTTGTTTACACTCAAGAGGCCACGTTTTGTTTGGTCCAATCTTACTAAAAATTGGTCATAATATTTGACTCCTTTTAATCTTTAGGTTAAACATGTTTATATTGTTATGGTATGTTACACAGGTGAGCGACCTTAGGGCCATCTTGGCCCTCGTGTTAAATAAATAGATTAAATTATGTTGTAATTTTCAGTGATTGTTATGTTTATGTCCCCCTTGGAAGAAGATTGGGTATATTATTTTTCAGATGTTGTTCGGTCCGTAGATCAGTTGGTTGCAGGATGATAACTAAAGAATGGATATGCCTAGGATCACGAAAGTTCATGTGGAGGATGAACAGGACCAGCAGATGACCCCTAGTTTAGTTGCTAAAATGTCAAGATTACAGTGATCCGCAACAGTTAAGCGGTTTCTGGATGATAACTCAAGAACGCTTGGGCCTAAGATCATGAAAGTTGATATGGAGGTTAATAATGACAGCAGATGACCCCAATAGATTTTGAGGTCAGTTGCTAAAAGGTTAAGGTCACAATGAACCGGAACAGTTGAAAAGTTTTCGGATGATAGCTCATGGACGCTAGGGTCAAGGATCATGGAAATTGATAGGGAGGTTAATTATGACCAGCAGATGGCCCCTATTGTTCTTGAGGTCAGTAGGTCAAAAGTCAAGATCACATTGACCCATAACAGTAGATCTTCTGTTTTGCCAAGTAGCTTCTTAGACAGGGCCGTCGCCGGCTTTGAAAAAGTGGTCCGGCCTTAGGTCGAGATCACAGTAACCAGGAACAGTTAAACAGTTTAACAGTTTCTGGATGATAACTCAAGAACACTTGGGCCTAGGATCATGGAAATTCTCATAGGGATGTCACATTGACCCAGAGCAGTAGATCTTTTTTTTGGCCAAGTAGCTTCTAAGACAGGGCCGTCGCAGGCTTTGTAAAAGTGGTCCGGCCTTAGGTCAAGATCACAGTGACCAGGAACAGTTAAACAGTTAAACAGTTTCTGGATGATAACTCAAGAACACTTGGACCTAGGATCATGGAAATTAATAGGGATGTTAATTCTGACCAGATGATGGCCCCTTTTGTTCTTGAGGTCAGTAGGTCAAAGGTCAACATCACATTGACCCAGAACAGTAGCTTTTTTTTTGCCAAGTAGCTTCTTAGACAGGGCCGTCGCCGACTTTGAAAAAGTTATCCGGCCTTAGGCGTCCCGCGAGTGCCGAAGGCAGGAGGGGCAGATGGAACACAAGAGGGGGAATTTGCCCACCCCCCCTCTCTCTCTCTCTCTTAAAGGGGGTTTCGGGGATCTCCTTCGAGAAAATTTTTAAATTTTGGATGCAAGTGTATTTTTCTTGCATCTTGAAAGCGTCCCACGAGTGCTGATATGCCGTTATGATTAATCGAGTCAAGCAGGGTTAGGGTTACGGTACGTTAGAAATGAAGTGTGCTTTAGTTGTTTTTACATCTGCAGGCAATCATGAAAGAAACCGCTAGTTGTAGATAATAACATTAACAATGCATTATTCGGGCACTTTTAATCAAAGCAAAAGTTTAAATTTAATGCAAAAAAAAAAAAAAAACGGTATGGCCGATTACGGCCGTTAATATGCAAGGCCAAAAAAGTGGTCCGGCCATGGCCGGACCTTCCACGATGGCCTTGTTAGATCATATTTTATACAGAGGTTACTTATGATTGATAAATCCCTCATAATTATTGATTTGAGGTCCGTACATCAAACATGTACACAGTGACCAAATAATTTCTGTTCTTTGTGCAAATACTGAATGCATCAATGGGGGCATTTTGAGTTTTATGGGCTCTTGTATCAAAACGGTATTAAGTTGAATATGTTCCCTTTCTCTGATGTATAAGGTACTGGCAGTTAGTTCTACACAGATAAAAAATTAAGAAAACAGTACAGGAACATATTTATCTTGCAGGAGCATATTTATTATTTCTTAGGTGATGCTTCGAATCTGCATGAATAGGTTGTGGGACCATTTGAAAGAAATCCTTCAAAGAATTGACTTTGATGCTTGGAATCTTCTTTTTTATGGAACAATTTTCAGTTAATACATACCAACAATTTTCTGTAATTGTATCCAGGTTGGAAAATTGTTCAGACGTCCAAACAAATCTGGGGACTTTATGCAATTGACAAATGTTCAGATGTCTGAACAATTTTATAAGAGCAAAGGCTTTTCATACATATGAACAAGTATGAACAAACGGAAACAAATTCCAGACGTCTAAACAATTTGGGCTGTTCATATGTACAAACAACTTTGACAACTGTAAATGCAATGAAAAATTGTTCATACTTCCGAACAAATATAGGGAAATATTTGCATTAAAAAATTTCAAACATCTGAATAATTTCTTCAAAAGCCTCGGCTATTCATATGTATTTACATGTGTAGCTTGTTAATAATTAATTAATGTTGATAATTGTTTATACGTACGAACAGATCTGGGGTCTGTGTGCATTTGAAAAATTTCAGATATCTGAACAGTTTCTAAAACAGCCATTTCAAGTTCTCACATTTGTACGTACAAACATCCCAACCTGTTATAATAGTTGTTTATCCGTCTACTTGAACAATATTCAAGATGTCCAAACACTTTTTATAAGAGCTAAGGACGTTCGTATTTACGAACAAATGTAGAGTAGCTATTACAGAAACTGTTCAGATCATGAGCATTTTTCATGTGTATACAGTCCCCAGGTTTGTTCATACGTACGAACAATATTCCAATGCATAACGGGTCTTGTTCAGTTCTCACATTTGTTCGTGCGTACGAACAGTCTTGGCTGTGTTAGAAATTGTTTGGGTGTCTAAACATTTTTCAAATGCAGACAGTCCCCAGATTTGTTCGTACTTACCAACAAATATGAGAACTGAAAATTAATCTTCATGCAATTTGGAAAATTGTTCGTATGTACGAACAAGTATGAGAACTGAAAAACGATCCGTATGCTTTCGGAATATTGTTCGTACATACGAACAAATCTGGGAACTTTATGCATTATAAATACATCCAAGATGTCCAAACAATTTTTATAAGACTTTTTGTTGTTCGTACATACGAACAAATGTGGCTGTTACAGAATATGTTCCGAAATTGAGCTTTTTTCAAGTGCATACAGTCCCAAGATTTGTTTGTACGTACGAACAATATTCCTAATGCATGCTTTAATACTTCACCGTTGTTTCACGCACCGATGTCAAATAATATTCTTTCGGGATTCACAAAGATTCAAAAGTATTTGGGTAGATAAAACACAAAACATGACTGTATTGTTTAAACACAACAGAGGATATTGGAAGAAAACCCTGATTTACTCACTCAGTCATAGCTGTGTAAAAGAATTTACTGGAAAACATTTGAATACACAACAATATTTATCATATAAAGTGAATCTATTATGCCTTCGAGTTATGAATAAGGAAACTGATTTGTCAGATTTATTTTCTTTGCAAGGGCATTCCTTTCCCGCCATATATGTGTTGGCACATAATCTAGGAGTTCGGTGACATGCTCCCCGGAAAATTGTTTGGTATTCAAATGCCATGTGATACATTCTGGGCACATCTGAGTACCTCTCCAGCAACATATGACTGGAAATTTATTTTATAAATTTATTTTGACTTTTTTTCCAGAATTTGAAACTGTGGTCAGAAGCCGGTAGTGACCTTTTTCACTCACAGTTTCCCGAAGAACGACTTAGAGGCACTGAGAAATAACAATGCAAAATAGGCAGAACTGACCTTTTTTTGGCTCTATTTAATTCAGCGACCATTTCCACACCTATTTTATATTTGAAAAAACATCTTGTACTACACTAGAGTTTTACATTTGATTTCCCTCAGTTAAAAATACTACACCATGCACAAAATCGTACCAATAATTATCTTGACTTTTAGCTATTCAAATTTCACCATTGGGTTCGGTTATTTATTAATCATTTCTAACGACCGCTACAATATGTTGTACGCTTTTAACAATAATTATTCGGTAACTTTTGTCTGATATAGAAGGAAAAGGTCTAATTTACAGAATCGTAAAGAGCTGGCATTGGGTCAGAAAAATTCCATATTCAGCATTTTCTTGAAGAGAAAGCATTTAAGACGTGGTCTACATCTTTGCAAACATCCTTTTAAATGTGTATAGAGCTAGAAAAACATGATTCTATCACTTGTCATTGTTGAACGAAAGTAGTTTTTGAATGCTTTCATTTTACTGAATGAGCGTTCGCAAAATGCAGATGTTGGAGGCATAGTCAGAAGCACAAACATAATAGTGTTTACACACGGAGGGATGTATAAGAGTGGTCTGAAGTCTGTGGTTTCTGACTGGCAACATTCAAGTGTAGTTTCTACTTTGTCACCTCATTTTTAAATATTTGAAATGTGCCATGAAGATCTGGTGAATATGCGGTGTAAATAGGCACTGGCACTTCTGACTTGTTTTCAGTAGATTTTGGCAGCAAAGCGGACTTCATTTTGTAGAATGTGAGTTGCCATTTCTAGACAAAATGCTCGGACAATACATTAATACCATAAACTCAAAGTAATCCAAGAAAGATTCTGCATCATGGTTGTCTGTATGCATTTACCTCCCAACACGCCTTGATATAGATGTTTTAGTGCCGAAGTCTCTGATTATACGCCTTGCCTTTTTGTATCGGGCAAGCCACACTGCAGAGTCATTCCGCTCAGTCGAGAAAACTTGTATCTTTATCTATGTAACGGCATTTAGTAAGTCCATATCTTCCTTCTGAAAAAGGGCTCGTTAGCGCTACGATGATACTCAACACATTTTCAGATTCAAAAGAAACGACAAAGTCAAATCTAAGAACTGCAGCAAGATACTAGCCTGCCTTCTCATTTCCATCTTCATGCAGTATTTTCTGACCATGGAATATCACTGGAAACGTGCTCTTGAACATGCTGAAGGCCCGACTTGCCCACAGAGACTCAGAAAGGATTCGCATTTTAATGCGTTTTTCCAATTCCTCCCTTGGAACTTTGTCCCTTGCCAGTTCCTCGGTAAACGCTACCGATCATTCAGCTGAGTAATCGAACAGAAAGCTTATATCTTGCACAGTTGACATCAAGGTATTGAGACATGGGATTTAAGAACTGCGTACTAAGGCTAAATTCAAACAATAGATACTTTAAGTTTTAATGTCATTGTACTGTCGTTTACTTCAGTAATTAGTATTTTCTGAACAAAGTAATGTCCGTTGATACCGTCATCCCAAAAACTGCGAATGTATTCAAACTTCCCAAGTGTTCTCGGAAAATATAGGTGAATGGCACAAAGGAAAGGTACCAGAGAAAATTGGAAGGTAAGGGGCATATGATAGGACATATTAGAACATCTAAAACAAATGTTTATCAATAGAAATACCTTGATTTTCCTGACGAATCGTAGAAATTATCGGCCATTTTTCCGTGTAATCTGCCTTTGTAAGTCACGTGATTCCCCACACTGGTTAAAAAAAAGTGAAATTTTCAGGGGTGCTGCCTATGCGTCGAAGCGGCCTATACGTCATTTTATTTTTTCTAAATGGGCCTTTCATGCGGCCTATGCAACAGTTTTAACTTTCACTTGCATTTTGAAAGCCGATCGAATCAATTAGAATGTACAGAATGGACAATTTTGCCGAGAGGGCCTTTGAAAACAGCTCACGAAAAATTATATTCGGACTTAAGAGTTCACTGCCTGCGACGGATTAACAAGTGTGATTACCTGTAAATACAACCGATTTCAATGACTATTTATCGGGGACAGTCTGTATACGACATGGTCATGTTCGCCTCATTGTGGTGTATAGGCCGTGGCCAATATGATGGAGCGGCCTATGCGTTAAATTTTATTTCTGATATAGTTAAAATATATGGCTTCGGCCAATACGTTGCAGCGGCCTATTGTCCGGAAAATACGGTACAGTCCCTGGATTTGTTCGTACGTACGAACAAAATTCCAAATTGTAGTCACGATTTTTTTTCAGTTCTTACATTTGTTTGTACGTACAAACAGCTCAGACTGGTATGGAAATTCGTTGGATGTCTTGGACATTTTTCGAATGCATACAGTCCACAGATTTGTTCGTACGTACGAACAAAATGTCAGAACTGAAAATTAATCTTTTGCATACAGTCCCTGGATTTGTTCGTACGTACGAACAAGATTTCAAATCGCATTTACAAATTATTTTTCAGTTCTCACATTTGTTTGTACGTACGAACAACTGATGTGGAAATTTTGTATGTCTTGGACATTTTTCAAATGTAGACATTCCACAGGTTATTTTTCAGTTCTCACATTTGTTCGTACGTACAAACAGCTCAGACTGATATGGAAATTCTTTGGATGTCTTGGACATTTTTCTAATGCATACAGTCCACAGATTTGTTCGTACTGTCAGAACTGAAGATATTAATTAATATCTTGCATACAGTTCCTGTATTTGTTCGTACTTACGAACAATATTCCAAATTGCATTTTCAAATATTTTTTCAGTTCTCATTTGTTCGTACGTACGAACACACCCAGGCTGATGATTGTGAGAAATGAAAAAGAATTTTTAAATGCAATTTGGAATTTTGTTCGTACGTAGGAACAAATCTGGGCTGTTCAAACAGAATTTCAGAACTGAAAGATATAATGGAATATGGATATTTGTTCGTACGTACAAACAGCCACGATTTGTTCGTACGTACGAACAAAATTCTAAATTCCATTTACAAATTATTTTTGGAATTTTGTTCGTTTTGTCACGGGACTGTATGCAAGAGATTAGTTTTCAGTTCTGAAATTTTGTTCGTACGTACGATCAAATCTCTGGACTGTATCATTTGAAAAATGACGAATGTAGAAGACATCCAAAGAATTTCCATTTTTCAAATGTAGACAGCCCACAGATTTGTTCGTACGTACGAACAAAATGTCAGAACTGAAAATTAATTTCTTGCATACAGTCCCTTGATTTGTTCGTACGTACGAACAAAATTCCAAATTGCATTTTCAAATATTTTTTCAGTTCTCTCATTTGTTCGTACGTACGAACAAATGATTGTTAGAAATGAAAAAGATTCTTTTAAGCAATTTGAAATTTTGTTCGTACGTACGAACAAATCTGGCTGTTCGAACAGAATGTCAGAACTGAAAAAATAATACGGAGTATGGATTATTGTTTGTACGTACAAACAGCCATGATTTGTTCGTACGTACGAACAAAATTCCAAATTTCATTAAAAATGTGAGAAATGAGCGATGATTTGTAAGTATAATTTAGAAATTTGTTCATACGTATGAACACATTTTGATTTTCTGTTGCTGTGGTCTGCGATGTCTTTAATTTTAGCTGTGATTTTCACAGGTAAAAACTCAATATAGCGGCCAAAAAAGAGGGACAGACCGGAAGATCCTCATTAAATCTGTCTTCTTGAGGTACCCTAGGCAAAATGATATGGACAGTTTTATTTCGTGTTTTGTAATTGTTTACCAATAGTTTGATGTTTCTTTTATCAACATTAAGGGAATAATGAATACTCTGCAAGCGTTTTGGATAGTGGCCTTCATTTTGAATCTTGTCTCTATTTGAGCTTGAGGAAATAACATCAATAATGCAAAATTTATATAAAAAGACGACAAGGTAAAAGTTGTTTAGAAATTGCAACACAGTGCGAAACACGCTGAAACTTTAAGAATATACCAAGCAGATGACACTTTTTAAATATTACTATTAGGGATCCAATACCTTAAGTGATGTTCCTTGTCAATTCATTCTAGAATCTTCGATATTTAATATACAGATCAGCTCACGCGGAAAACCCATTCCACTCGATACTCGGAGGATGACCAAAACGAGTACCAAGTCTCCGACTCGAAGTTTCATCGAGTCAGTCAGTTTCCGTCAAGGAATTTCGCTGTCTGCCTCCGAGGATTTACGCGAAGTCACTCGAAGGAAATCCTTGGAGTGACTCGAGATGAAATACAAGAAGAGGAATACACACCTGTATTGGTTTCCATTGTTCCCGGTCACTTGACGGAATTCCTTCGATTGACTCCGAGACTAATAAATAATTACCTAGTATACAAATTTAATTGGATCTTCGAGTACCTTCAAGGACAGATTTAAGATTACAAGGAGCAAGATAATTATATTTTACATAGTGATACGCGAAAAAAGTAATTTATGAATAATTATTATAATATCTTTCTATTTTACATTAAAATAAACCAGATAGTTTTGTTCACTTATAAGATTTTATGACTTTTTGAGTGGATACGGCTGCAACTATTTTCCCTTTTTATAATTCCTTCCAAATGAATAAATGAAAGACCATTTTCATAATGAAAATTAATCAATTCTCCTAAGGATAATTTTCAATGAAAGGTCACTATTCATTAACGGTCATTATTTTAAAGTTTACCTAGTTTTATAAAATTCTTAATTTAGTTCAATTTACATAAATGTGTTTCTGAATCTAATTTGAACTGTCAGAAACCATTTCAATATGATATTTAACAAATCACTATTCTTTCTGAAGAAGGCTAATGTAGCCGAAACTTATACGCCAGTTACTTGAAAGTTTGTTTAGTTTTATATAATCCTTCAATTTTGTCCATTTGACATAATCTATTTCTTATTTAAATTGCAAAGTCAGAAAGTATTCAATATCATACTGAACAATTGGCTTTTTAGCGGGTGTTATTTTAAAGTATATCTAATTATACATTATGCTTAATTTAGTGCATTTTACATAACTTTATTTCTAAATTTGATTCACGAAGTCAGAAATTATTTCAATATCAAAATTTAACAAACCGCTTTTATTTAACGGCGGTCATTTGAAAATTTATTCAATTTTATATGATTAATGATTTCATACATTTTACATAAATATGCTTCTCAATCTAATTCGTATGGTCAGAAACTATTTCAATACCAAAATTCACAAAATTTAAACAGTAAAAGGAACAAGCTAATTAAATAAAAAAATCCAATTAAGGTAAGGGAATACTGCATTGGAGTTTCGTAAAATCATCTAGCGTCACTCGAAATGACCGATTAGTTCTTTATTACAGGCTCGGAGTCGCGCGGAGTGGCCATAAAATACCGGAAATCATTATAGTGTTACCTGTATAATTTCGACTCGGAGTTCCGTCAAGTAATTTCTCGAGTGACTCGACGAAATTCTGCAAAAGTAATAAAACTATAACAGTCGGTACTTCGAGTCAGAATAAGGCAGTGCTCGGAGGAATTTCTTGCTAAGCAAGACTTTTCCTTCGAGGAAAAACGGAAAGTCGATTTTCCGCGTGAACTGATCTGTAGGCTAATGAGTTTGTGATAAAAAAGATATAATGTAGAAAAATAGAAATTGCGATAAATACTCGCACTTATATTTCTATCTTTTCTTTACATTTAAGTAAATCCAGTACAATAATCAGCTCATTTAACGTAATGTGCTTAGAACTCCACTAAAATATCATTGAGTCTCATAAATGTCCAGGATCTGAAGAAACTTTTAAATGCTGGTGGAATATTCTAAACTGCTAATATAACATTGGTATGTTTTATTCAGATGCGTTTAAAATATAAATTACGATACACATTCGAAGGGTATATTGTTTAAATTTACATATTCTGAAAGTTTTAGTTATTCTAGAATGTATATAGAAAAACATTTATCTCCCATTTTGATTAAATGTCCAATATTTCTAGATTAAAATGCGATTATGAAATCATCCCATATAGAGTTACTATTTTCCTGTTTTCAAGGCGCACTAAAATGTTAACACCGAAAAGTGTTATTGATTAAAGCCCATGAATGAATATGTGCTACCAAGTATGAGACTCGAAAACGAAAGGATATTTCACATATTTATCGATCAGCATTTCATGTGCTCTGCCAACTATACTAAACAGGTGATGTACTGTATTTTAGTACGCTTAATTAATAAAACTTTAAGTAATTCTTGAAGATAACTCATAAATGACGGCACAGTTATGCACATTCTGGTCAAAATGTATTCTACAATATACAGTTTTATTAACCCACGAGTTTTAAGGCTTCGTAATACACTTTGAAATTTCTGCAAATATAAAAGATAGGCATGTGCACGGGGGAGGAAGTGTCACACGAAGGATGGAGTTCTTCTGATAACCTGTCATGTTTTCTTCTTATAACTGTTACGGAGTTCCTGGAAAACGTTACGGAGTTCGTCTGATTTCTGAATGACGTGCCAAGGAATCGTAGAAAAAAATGGTAATTATTTATCTTTAAATAGAGAGAATGGGGTGTAAACCTAAAGTTTGATGATCAAGGTTGCCTGATGTCTTGTGTTATGCCTCTGAAAAAACTGTTTAGTCTAATAATCAGCCCCACTACTTTGAAAGGAAGACATTTTGAGTAAAATATCGAAATCGTTTGCTCATTCATACATATTATTCTTCTTACTCACGTTCTTAAGGAGATGTCACGGCTGAGATAGTTTAACATTATTACAATACACAGTCGGTATTGAAATTGTGTTTCCAATACATGTGCTCATTAGATAAATCCTCAATATCTATGTGAAAATAAGGGATGTGTTTTGTATGATTGCAATACTGTGAGTTGCTCTAATTACTGACAAATGACTGAAACAATAGGAATTCGTACGAGAGATGGATAGACAAAACGACAGTGAGGTAACAATATATTCTTTTATTGTTTTAATGTACGAGTTGTAAGCTACAATAAAGAATACATATTTTATGAAAATCAAACTGGAAGTTAGAAATAACAGAAAAAAATTAATTAGGTCATGAGTCATCATATACCTGTCAAAATTTGTCATTAATTTTCACGAGCTGTCAAAATTACTTTTATCTCTCTATTCTGCAAATGCATTGTTTTTGAAAGTATCTTGGACGGATATTGTAGTGTGTAACTTACTTTACATTCCACATTAATATTTGTGCTTGAAATTGCTTTGTTGAGCTCACCGACGTCACATATGAATGTCTATTGTTTTAGTTTACTGTCTGTTATAAAGGTATCAAATCTCAATATTAAGATATAAGAATTGTTCCTTTCTGGTAGACAATGGAAACTATTTGGTTGAATCATAATATAACAGTTTTGGGAAATAACTGAATATTCAAAAAGTGACATCACCTTCATCCGCAGCAAATGTTACGGAATTCCGGTGATAACTCTGAAGATGTCACAGAGTTCTTATGATAACTTTTATTACTGCCAGGGTGTTTCTTGAGCTATGTTAAGATACTTTTTAGCTATTTTTTTATTTAAAAAGGGTGTTAACGATGTTCTAACGTAATATATTTATCCAAGGCACAGTATTGTGGTTATATAATGTACGGTATGAGTCTTTAGTAAAGTTTAAAACTATATGCAGTATAATGACATATATAGTAAAATACGAATAGATAATAAATGCAGTAAATTGTATTTTTTCGTTCTATCAGTGGATGTGCTAATGTTCGTGAACAACGATTTATTGGTTTCCGTTTTGATTGATCACTGAATTGAAATCAAATCCGTTATCTTTAATTTAGGGTACATCTATTTGCTGCATTTGCAGAGACTGTCTGTTTCTGAAGTGGTTGATCGGATTAATGATAAAAAATAATGCTATATAGTATGATTTACCACGATAATTATAACTTTACCATCATAATTTTTTAAATCCTTCATATAGTTGACACTGAAAAAGTACAGTCACAATGCGACACTACACAACACAGAGAGCGAGCTACCGCTTCATGTGTAATCAGTTGACACGAGTCATATGATGCTATAGCATATTTACCACAGATTTGAGGCAGATAACCGACATGTTCGTAATGTGACTGGCATTAATACTGCAGTATTGTCATTACATGTTACAGAATGCATATAATTTTCGATGCGCTGAATACTGCGTACCAAATAGGGGGTTGTCATCCTCAAACATGCATATACTATTTGTCATATAGAATATCATAATAAGTGAATAATGTGAATTTTAAAGTGCTATCTAAATGCTATGAGATGAATAGAATGGCATTTTAGAGTTTAGCTGGAAATATCATAAAGTAAGAGGATTCTGTACTTTCTTACAATAGAATCCACAATGTAATTTCCAAGGCAATTAATTAAGAAATAATAAATATGTCCCTAAATTTTATCAGTTAATAAAATATGGGCAGGAATTCGGATGCGTAATAATTAAATCACGAGTGCGTAGCACGAGTGATTTAATATTCGCATCCGAACGACTGCCCATATTTTATTAACTGATAAAATAATTGGAACATATTTATTATTTCGATTCTAACCACGCAAATTCTGCGCATTTTACAGCACTACATTTTAGCTCAATATGTCATTCGGCTGGCCATATGCTATTACAAAAACCTCCCACGAATGGAAAGCGTTGCATAAAACGGAATTTATCGATATTCATTCAATTTTAATTAAAGTATTAAGTTGTGAAAATGCTATTTTCAATAATATCTAAGGTCAGATATAGAAATCAGATGTAAATACTTTATTCAAACCTTATACATATGCAGTTTCTTAAAATAGTACACGTCACTACATGATGGCACTGAAACATACACGCCAGAACATTGCGGCATATAAACACGTAAACACTTGAGTCTGGAAGATTGGAACATGAATTATAATTTTATTTTAGTAATGTCAAAGTAGAATCTAGTTGACATTCGTGGTGCTTACAGCGCAGAAATTGTAAACTACGTACACGACCGGATAGATGCACTGATGTTGAGGTTGAAACTTACCGGGCTGAAACATTTTCTTACGGTAAAAATATAAACAAATAAATTCATCAGTTAGAAATTGTTTGTTTCAGAAAATTTGATGTACATTTTATTACTACTGCTTAGCACTGAAAAAGTTGAGTATTTAGTCGGCATATAACGGAAGCAGACTAGAATCTCACAGTCATGTTGCAATCGTAGGGTGGAATGGAACAGCTATATTTTATCGTAGATTCATGTATAGGCGATTTCGCTATATGTTTATATAGCAACTGCTGCGGATCGTGTTAGAAATGAAAATAAGAGTATATTTCTGTAACTGTTTAACACTGTACATCATTTATGTGCAATTTGTATTTAAAAAATTAACCATAGTTAGCCAGATCATCATTATTAGCGTAAACAGCCCCTTTAAAAGCAACATCTAGAATAACAAATAATAACAAATATAACACTAAAAACTTATCATTGGAACTCAAAAACACACATACCGTACATTATATAACCACAATACTGTGCCTTGGATAAATATATTACGTTAGAACATCGTTAACACCCTTTTTAAATAATAAAATTAGCTAAAAAGTATCTTAACATAGCTCAAGAAACACCCTGGCAGTAATAAAAGTTATCATAAGAACTCTGAGACATCTTCAGAGTTATCACCGGAATTCCGTAACATTTGAAAAATCGGGCATAAAATTGTTAGAAAGTGGTATATGTTTGCAACTTTGCACTAAAATTATTCTATTGCATGTGCTGCGGATGAAGAACGTGAATAAGAAGAATAATATGTGTGAATGAGCAAACGATTTCGATATTTTACTCAAAATTTCTTCTTTTCAAAGTAGTGGGGCTGATTATTAGACTAAACAGTTTTTTCTGACGCATAGCACAAGACATCAGGCAACCTTGATCATCAAACTTTAGTTTTACACCCCATTCTCTCTATTTAAAGATAAATAATTACCACTTTTTTCTACGATTCCTTGGCACGTCATTCAGAAATCAAACGAACTCCGTAACAGTTATCAGAAGAAAACATGACGGGTTATCAGAAGAACTCCATCCTTCGTGTGACACTTCCTCCCCCGTGATGTGCTTAACTGATAAAAATATGGACTTCGCACAAGTTTTTAAAATGGACGTCTATGGGATAATCATTGATAAAAATGTTCGCACATAGAATTTGTTCTACAAAGTAAAACCTCTCACAGTCCTAAACAGTTATATGGTTATAATATAGTGAAACAAATGTTTTAGGTATAGTCCGCCTGGGATAATGTTTTGTTTACAAACATTAATTGGAAGAGTCAAACACAGCAAAATAGCAAAGGGTTGTGACATTGATAGCATTTATACCTAGAAAGAAATGCGAAGGAAATGCAAGAGCGGGAGTCTACTACAGTGGTTAGAGCACAGGAACTGTACACCAACGACATTTTTATTGCGGGTTCGAATCCAGGTGGAGACAGTATTTTTTAACTTTTTGTTGCTTCCGTTTTGGCACGAGTTTTTCATGTTATTTGCTTTTTACCTTCACTGAAAAACCGTTTCGAACGTATCAAGACAATCGAGGAAGTATACTGGGCTGCTGACATTGTTATTGACAAGGAAATGGAAACACTTGAGTTTCAGGTTACATCAAGTGACTCGGCGACAGACACTGACTCTGAATCTGAATGTTGGCCTTCTTGTACAGACACAGCCGACGAATGTACTGATCTTTTGTAACTGCTGCTAGATATTGTAATTACATACATGTACCATGTTGAATTTAAGACTACAAGACTCATAAATGCTCATTGTTATTGCAACTGATTTCATTAGAAAGATAAAACACTAGATTAATGAATAAAATAAATAAAGAAATAATAGGCAATAAATAAAGAAAAAAGATAAAAAACAAAATAATAAAAAAAAAAAAAAACCTTCATCGTCTGGTTTCGAACCTATGCCTGTCCGTAACAAAAACTATTACAAGAAACAAACGGACGCGTTACCACTACACCAACATGCCATTCAGAATATAAGACATAAAAATATGTACTTATTACTTCATATACCATTATCTTTTGATAATAAACCTGACTACCCTATTATCAGTTAGACCAAAATTTCTCGCGTTTCATGTTATCCTGGGAGGATTATACATGCGTTTCTTTTTTCTTTTTTGTTCTTTTTTTTTCTTTTGGAACCACGTTTAAGTCCCGTTTGTTTCGTAAATACATCAATACATCATATACAGATATTTATACAATATTTTAATTTTGAATGCACTATAGCTAGAAAAAAGGGAAAAAATAACAAGAAAAGTATAAAAAGGAAACATGTAAAGAAAAAAGGTACCGGCTTTGGTAATAAACATCGTTTGTACATATTACATATTCAACACTGGTATGATTTTATTTTTTCAATACTGCCTATAATAAAAGCCATTCAAACATAACACGCTGATTTGGACACATTTTTTGGAATACTTCAATGAGTCAAACGTTTTAATATCATGTTTTTTTTTTCTTTGGAAACATTCTTGACTAGGCTTCATTCTATGCTATCGCATACGCTATAACTTCCACTTAATCTTTTCTTTCATTCTTTTTTTGCTAAAGTGCAACGCGTTATCACTGTCTGATGATAAAGAAAACGACTCGAAAAATCTATCTTGCAGCTGTGCTTATATGTTTTGTAAAAAATATTAATCGCTGTATGTCATTAATGACATAGTGAGAACAATTAAGAATAAAGTAAGGTATGAGCTGATGGTGGAGTTGATCCGGCAAAATTGAATCAATTGGACTAAGTCATGCATAATGACATTTTATTAGATATCGATGATTTTTAAAGCGGTTAGCTTAAAATGTTTAATGCAGACACTACGCCTCGTGCACTTTTTCCGTAATCTGTGTATTGTGTATTTCGTTCAGGTACAATTTGTATGTGATTATATGTTTTATTATGTGAAGAAAGCTTTAAAAGTACTACAACTATTTTGTTCCATTGATTTGTTCCTTATCTGTCATTATCTTTGCTGAATATTCACATTGAGAAAATCTGATATGCTTCCAGCTTACCTAAATTCAATGTGTAAAACAGTATCATAACTAATAATTACACATAATACGCATATTCTATTTTTGTTTAAAGTTGTTTGAAGTTGAAAAAATCTGATTGTATCAGAACCAAATGCTTTTTGTTTTAATTGTTGACTTTTTGAGAGGAAATGATCAATATTATATGCAAATTTATACATTATATCCATAAAAGCAATGTGGACTTCATCTGCCATTAATAGCTAGCTATCATGGCGCCTCAGCTAGACAAAAAGGGCCTCATTGACCGAATGGTTAAGGCCTCTGACTTTGGATCTCTTTGGACTAATATGTTTCTTTGGGCGATGATTCTTTATGTCAGGAAGTCATATACCTGACTTGCGGATGGTCAGTTGCTCTACCCAAGTACACTCCGGTGATAAAATAATGATCGGAGGGCACATAGGGTCTTTCTCTTTCATTAAAGATGGAAAGTCTCCATGTGACCAACTATTGTGTCGGTGCGACATTAAAACTAATAAATGCATTGAATAAAAAGTGTATGCTGATATTTCAACGGATCCGGAAATCTGCATACACTACACTATTAAGATGTTGCGAACTTGTTACTACCACCGAACACGAGGGTTTTTATGTTTGCAAACATATTACTAATTAATTCCTTAAGGTGCGGTGAATTAACTTAAGAACAGAAGCCAGCCGAAAAAGGCTCCCACTTGAAGAAAGTCATCATATACTGAATGATGATATCACGTTTATTCTGAACTGATAAATCGTACATTCGCATGTGGTAGTTCCCGCAGAAATTTCGATCTTTAACTAAATAAATACAAATACAAATACATGGCATTTATATAGCGCAAAAATTATAAAATATTCTATTGCGCTTTACAATTACATAACACACATTTAACATATATACATACAAAATATGAACAGGATTCTAGAACTTAGATTTAAAGATATGGACATATATAAATACTATTTTACACCACTTCTGAATATTTTGTATTTCAACAAGACTACACTCATTGTTCATAAAACTGCCTAAATAAATGTGTTTTCAGTTTTGATCTAAAGCTGGCTTCAGACTGAATGTTTTCCAGATAGCTAGGCAGATCGTTCCACCATTTGAGACCAACGACTGCCATAGATCTGTCTGCTAGTTTTGTTCGCCGTCTAGGGATGTTAAAGTTAGTGTCACTTTGTGAGCGAAGTCTGTATCGTTGTCGAGTAGGTAAAAACATTTCCCTCAGGTATACTGGAGCTGTACCATTGATGACACGGAAGACTATTACTAAAACTTTGAACATGAGCCTAGCCTTAACTGGAAGCCAGTGTAATTCTTTCAGAAGTTCGGTACTTGGTTTTTCATAGGAAGCATTCTTGACTACTCTAGCGGCATGATTTTGGACTCGCTGTAGTTTATTGATTTGGTAGGCTGGAATTTCTGTAAATAAACTGTTGCAGAAGTCAATGTGAGAATGAACCAATCCATGCACTAATGACTCAGTTGACTTCTGTGTGAGATGTTTCCGTATAGCCCTAAGGTTTCGTAACTGTACATGAGCTATCTGACACTTTTTCTGAATGTGATGGTCAAAGTTGAGTGTATTGGTCATAGTTTCACCTAGGTCTCTGACGTGATCGACGCATTTTACGTCACACCCACCAACGTTTACACTTGGGATGTCCAATTTCGCTAACTGTTGTCTTGTTCCATACATAATAATTTCAGTTTTAGACTGAATCATTTTCAGTTTGAAGGTTGTCATCCATTTTATGATTTCATTTAGACAACTGTCGAGTTGTTGAAGAACAGTTGTCTCATTTTGAGAATTTCCCGCTTGAATTTTTAACGCAATCTTGTGGTCGTCCGCGTATCCATAGAGATCAGCTGGATATTTCTGCACCACTCGGTTAAGAGCCGATATATACAGGGTAAAGATCACAGGTCAGGCACAAGAACCCTGCGGGACACCAAACCTCAGTGGCCCCGTGTCAGATGCTGACTGTTCGACTAAAACTTTCATTGCTCTGTTCGTGAGATAAGATTCTATCCATTTCAAGGGAGTGCTATGTATACCAAAGTCATCTTGAAGGATTTGAATTGGTATCGGGATATCGATGGTATCGAACGCTGCACTCAAGTCGGTCATGACCACGATTGTTATTTGATTTTCATCTATGGTTTCCAAAAGATCATTATACATTTTGACCATTGCTGTTTCAACCCCATGATATGTTCTATAGGCACTTTGGTAAGCTGGGAGGAGATTGTTAGCTTCAATATGCTTGTTGATTTGATTTAGTGCAGCTTTTTCAAGAATTTTGGAGAGGAATGTTAAATTTGACACTGGGCGATAGTTTTGCAGTTCAAGTGGGAGACCTTTCTTCTTCAACAAAGGTTTTATCACAGCACTTTTCCATTCATCAGGGAACACACCAGATAGCAGTGATCGATTTACAATTTCTGTCACAACGGGAACAAGTTGTGAAAAATGCTCCTTTAATTTCTTAGTTGGTATCACATCAAGTTCACAAGTTGTAGATTTTGATGCATATACAAGTTTCAAAATATCGTTTTCGGAAAGTGGTTTGAACGCAGTAAATGTATTCATAGTCACAGGTGGATTTGAGTAGGAAGAATTACCATTGGGTGTTTCAGTTGATATGTTGTCCAGATCATTTCTCAACTTGATTATTTTATCAGCAAAGTATCGTAGAAAGTCATTTGCCAAAGATACTGCACTTGTGTGTAATGGGAGCGGATTGTCTTTCGACCTTCCCAGTAAATCGGATGTTACGGCATACAGCTTTTTGATGTTTCCTTCTGCTTCTCCAATCTTGTTCTGGTAATACTCATCCTTGGCCCTAGAAAGCTCAGCGCTATATACATTTCTTACACCACTATACACTTTCTTTGAAAGGTCAAATTTGTCATTCATAAAAATTTTTTCTATTGATCGTTTGTATTGTTTCAGCTGTTTTAGGTATCCAGAGTACCAAGGAACTGTCGGTCTACAGAGAATATTTCTTTCCTTTAGAGGGGCATGTTTCTGAACAATGTCGGACGTGATTCTAGTGAACTCAGACACATGATCATTGACATTGGAAGTGTTCACTACAATTTCATTTAATTGACCGAATTCTGATTGTAATATGTCACTTGATACAGATTTCCAATTGCGAGATTTGATTTCTTTCCTGATCAAGGGAGGGCGACACTGTTCAATGTTACAACTTACAAAGCAGTGGTCAGAGATGTAATAGTCTTGCAAAGGTTCTGAGACATTCACACGTTTGTCTTCTAGCTTTGTGATCATCAGGTCAAGAATATGACCACCAGAATGAGTAGGAGCATTGACATGTTGAACCAGTCCAAAAGATCTTAAACACTGCTGAAATTGCTTTGAACAAATCAAGGAGCATAGCATTTCATGCGGAAACATTTCAACTGCCTATGACGGGAATCAAACCCAGGCCGCTCAGGTGCTAGTCCAATGCTCTAACCACTGATCCAAAGAGTGCACTTTCTGACGCTATTGTCAAAGATTGGCTTTTAAACTTACAGTGGATACAGAAAAGATCATAACACTTTCCCTCTTCAAGTAGCATTTTACATTTAGCCATTACAGAAATTAGAGCATATCGTTTTAACGGAAAATCTAAACTGCCTTTGGCGGGATTCGAACCAGGGTCGCTCGGGTACTAATACAATGCTCCAACCACTGAACCAAAGCGTCGACTTCCTGACGCAATTGTCAGAAATTGCTTTTTTAAACTTACAGGCTATGAAGAAGCGACCGTAACGTATATAAATCTTCCAAAGGTTGCTTTTTATTTCTTTCATCAAATTGAATCAAATAATGGTCTAGTCTGTTTTATTTTATAACTGATAACGTTTAGCATAAAGCGCTTTAGATATTTGTGTTGTATGTTACAAAAAAAGGCATTCAAACATTACACGCATTGGACACATTATTTGGAATACTTCAATGAGTCAAACGTTTTAATATCGTGTTTTTTCTTTTGAAACTTTCTTGTGTAGGCTTCATTCTATACTATCCGCAAATGCTATAACTTCCACTTAATCTTTTCTTCCAATCTTTTTATTTTTATTTTTTTTCCTGAAGTGCAACGCGTTATCTCTTTCTGTTTTTAAGGTAAACGACTCGAAAAATCTATCTTGCAGCTGTGCTTATATGTTTTGTAAAAATATTAATCGCTGTATGTCATTAACGACATAGTGAGAACAATTAGAAATAAAGTAAGGTATGAGCTGATGGTTGAGTTGATCCGGCAAAAATTGAATCAATTGGTCTAATCATGTTAAATGACTTTTTATTAGATATCGGTGATGTTTGAAGCGGTTAGCTTAAAATGTTTAATGCAGGCACTACGCCTCGTGCACTTTTTCAGTAATCTGTGTATTGTGTATTACTTTCACAATTTTTTTATGTGATTGTATTTTTTATTATGTGAAGAAAGCTTTAAAAGTACTACAAATATTTTGTTACATGTTTTTCATAATAATTTAAACAAAAATTAATTACCAATATTTTATTTGTTCCTTATCTGTCATTATCTTTGCTGAATATTCACATTGAGAAAATATATATCTGACATAACATCTTCTTGCTTACCTAAATTCAATGTGTAAAACAGTATCATAACTAATAATTACATATAATACGCATATTCTATTTTTCTTCAAAGTTGTTTGAAGTTGAAAATATCTGATTGTATAAGAACCAAATGCTTTTTGTTTTAATTGTTGACTTTTTGAGAGGAAAAGATCAATATTATATGCAAATTTATACATTTATATCCATAAAAGTAATGCGGACTTCAGCTGCCATTAATAACTAGCTATAATGGTTAAGGTCTCTGACTTTGGATCACTTTGGACTATTGTCTTTCTTTGGGCAACGGGTCCGGAAATTTGCATACACTACACTATTAAGATGTTGCGAACATTTGTCTTTATAAAGTGTTACATTTATCTGTAATGTCCACAAACTACCGCCGAACACGAGGTTTTTTTTTTGCAAACATATCACTAATTAATTACTTAAGGTGCGGTGAATTAACTTAAGAACAGAATCTAGCCGAAAAACACACCCACTTGAAGAAAGTCATCATATACTGAATGATGATATCACGTTTATTCTGAACTGATAAACCGTGCATTCGTATATGGTAGTTCCCGGACAAATTTCGATCTTTAGCTTTAACAAATCAAGGAGCAAAGCTTTTCATGAGGACACATTTCAACTGCCTGTGACGGGAATCGAACCCAGGTCGCTTGGGTGCTAGTCAATTGCTCTTACCACTGATTCAAAGAGTGGACTTCCTGACGCTATTGTCAAAGGTTGGCTTTTAAACTTACAGACTATACAGAAAAGATCATAACACTTTCCCTCTTCAAAGAATTCATCATTTATGACGAGTAGCATTTTATATTTAGTCATTACAGAAATTAGAGCATATCGTTTTAACGGAAAATCTAAATTGCCTTTGGCGGTCGCTCGGGTACTAATACAATGCTCCAACTACTGAGCCAAAGCGTCGACTCCCTGACGCAATTGTCAGAAATTGCTTTTTTTAAACTTACGGGCTATGAAGAAGCGGCCATTGCAATATATAAATCTTCCAAAGGTTGCTTTTTATTTCTTTAATCAAATTATATCAAATAATGGTCTAGTCTGTTTTTTATAAGTTATAACGTTTAGCATAAAGCGCTTTTGATATTTGTGTTGTATATTACAACTGAATAATGAAATTGTAATCAAAATAACGTCAAATCACTTAAAAGTATCAAGTCTATCAGCCTAGCAGACTTCCAACGTTAAACAGCTGTAAAAACACTGTTTTTCTGTACTGGTAATGCAGGGATGATTTTCTTGTTTTAACTCTGCAGAGTTCAAAGATATTCCTTAGATATAATGGTCTAGTTTGACTTTTTTCCGACGTTTAACAGCTGTAAAAACACTGTTTTTCTATAGTGGTAATGCAGGGATGATTTTCTTGTTTTAACTCTGCAGAGTTCAAAGATATTCCTTAGATATAATAAAACGAACCGGCGTTAACGCTATTCTAGTCAAAAAGGAAAATGAAGAAAAGCTATTTACCTTGATGCAGTGACTATTAAAGGCATTACGTGTCTATTAATTCGCGAATATCAGCGTAGATAGATTGCTTTGAAGTTTGTTCCTTTTGAATAACCTATTATTTGGACATTATCAATAACTTAATCCTTAAATATATAGAGTAGTTTGACAGGAGATAAATGTTATGCGTTCTCTGTTTTCAGGACGTCTTTCTACATATGTGGATATTTTGGATTCTTAAAGAACATCGACCTTATCAAAAACAAAGAGCGTTCCATAACAACAAGAAGAAACATTACTTCTTCGGATGGATACTATGAAAAATATGTCAGATATACTAATAGCCAAATGCATTTTTACACCTCAAATATGTTGAGACACATAGCATTCTTGAAAGTTCATAAAGCGGGATCAAGTACAATGCAGAATATTTTTTTCCGATTTGGCTTAAAATATAATTTGAATGTTTTTGTTCCGAACACCGGGAATTTTCTGCGTAGCAGATATCAAATAATACCTCTCAAAGGAAATGACCATTACGATATAATTGCATGTCATACATATTACAAAAATTTCAGGTTATTTAACATACTTCCATCAGATGCAGTCAAAATTGGAATAGTCCGTGAACCATTAAGCAGAATGATCAGCTCTGCATACTTTTATCGCGATATGTCTAGGTTTCCATATTTGGTGAGAGTTCCAGATTCAAAATTCATAAACAATTTAGTAAATTATCCAGAACGATTCGAGCGTAAATACTTTTCCTTTACGAGAAATGCAATGGCCAGAGACTTCAGTTTTCCATATTATCAGCCATCAGATAAAGCTCACATCCAAAAGTATCTAAACAAACTAAACGAAGAGATTTTGCTAGTTCTAGTCCTTGAAAGATTCAACGAGTCGCTCGTGCTAATGAAGAGAATTCTAAATTGGCGATTAACTGATATAATATACCTTGCCTCAAACACTCATGAACACGAGCAAGTCTTTTTAAATGAAACGGAAGTTGCAAACTTTAAGATGACAAATTTCTTAGACTTCGAAATTTATCAGTATTTTCTGAAAGTGTTAGAGTCGAAATTGCAGCAAGTTTCGAAAGGTTTCAATGAAGAAGTCACATTTTTTAAAATAGTGCTAGAGAAGGTTTCCTTTTTTTGCACTGACTATCATCAAACAGAACGCCAAACGCTTGTTATTGAAGGCTTTGATAGAGGTGACGACATCATAGTTTCTGAGACAGACTGTAAGTTAATGCAAAGATCGGAACAGCATTTCATTTCATCGCTTCGAAAAAATCTTCTGCGATTGCAGCGTTGAAATGATGTTCAAGATTTGTCAATATTTTCACAGATGAAACATCATGGCATGTAATGTCGGTACAATAAAACCTTTTGCCGTACATTTTGATAGTTTAAGCAAAATATGTATAATTAGACATAAATTCATTGATGTGGAAATTAAAAATCACTAGCATTCTGCAGCCTATATTCATACATACTGATATATTTGTCTCATTTTCTTTCCAGTTTGCCAGAAGCCCACATATTGTCAGGGACATTGGAATAATAAAATAATTGGAAATTGTAAAATCCCAGCCGTCAGTGCCCAATTCCAGACTTTGGAGTCCATCTATACATATGATGGAGACATGCGCAACTTTTATTCTCCCAGTTTTGACCTCCTCTAGTGTCAGCATTGTTCTATAAATTGCATTCTTACAAAGTTATTCTTACTGTCAAAAGGCAGATGACTTAGCCCCTGTCATCTCTTACTATTTCATTTCTTCCACATATTATCCCTGGCTGTATGATCCATGATTAAATTTCGTATTATTTTTTAATTTCGACACTAACAAACTAACATTCTTACACAATAATTCTTGCTTTTTTAAGACCAGGGGACTAAGCCCTTTCAGTCCGTACTACCCCATTATCTTCCCAGTATTGTATGATCCATGATAAAATTTCATACTTTTCAAATGTCGCCTGTTATAAAATTACAATCATGCAAAATATGTCCTACTACGAAAAGGCTAGGGGATTACTACCTCGTGTATTCTCCTTGTTAAATGACTCATGATGAAATTTCATATTTTTCCAATTTTGCCACTTACAAAATCATAATTTTATCAAATAATTAAGATACGAAAAGGCCGAGCCCATTTCAGCTCTTCATACCTTCTACCTCTCAGGTATATTCCAGTTGTTTTGTGATTTATTTTTATATTTTTCAAATTTGGCCACTTAAAAAAATACTATATTACAAATTAATTGTTACTACGAGAAGACTGGGGACTTTCATCTCTTCCCTCAGGGTGCAATTTATTCATCCTGACCTAATTAATTTTTGATCCGCGCAAATTAAATACATAGAGGTTTCCAGGGTACCAGAATAATACTTTTTTTCAGATTTCCGGTTTCGTTCAGACTTACTTTTATTAGTCTACGAAATAAAGTCATGGATTTGTTATCTATGTCTCAACATGTTTGACAGAACCACAACTAAAACCAAAAGTTTAGGACGAGCATCGAAAATTTTCCCAGACCAGATTTTTTCACAATTAATATGTCTAAACATGTATTTTTCTCGCAGAAAACAACAAACCATTCAGTTGTAGCTGTTGTAACATGTTTAAGAGTATTTACATGAGCTTCCAATATGAATAGCTGTTGACATTTGTGTCCGTCCGTAAATCTCTAGACTTGCTACGGGGATCGTATAATGGTTATTTTCAGAAAGTTTCACCATTTTTAATTTATTGTAGAAACAGTTACAGATAAAATATGAAACTGAAATATATTTTATTACAAAAAAAATAAATGCGAAACAACAATACAAATAAACTATTTCTACAAGATTAACAAAACCTAAGGCTTATGCTGTTCCTTAGGCAAAAGAAAGGACCTGTTACAATTATACAAAATCTATACAGAAATGCGCTTTGTTGAAATGATGGATTCCGAGAGGACTCTCTCCTTAACGGTGGCAAACGAAATACCGAAGTCTGGACAGGCATGGTTCAAAAGCAACCAATGGGCATTAATAAGCTGTATAGTTTTATGAAGGAGATGAAAACGGAGGACGAAATTAAATGCGACAAACGATGAACACCCTACAGGTAATGCAAA
The DNA here is from genome assembly GCF_021730395.1 of Mercenaria mercenaria. NCBI lineage: Eukaryota > Metazoa > Mollusca > Bivalvia > Venerida > Veneridae > Mercenaria > Mercenaria mercenaria. Next base: position 120,014,976 of record NC_069361.1, on the reverse strand, counting down.
AAGCTAAACATTGAAATTATTATGTTATTATCTTAAACTTGCCTTATAGTATACACATTTTTCTCCTTGGACAAAAAAATTCTCTGCTTTGTTGATTGTTTGTTTTTCATCTAAAACAAATCATGTCTTTCCTCCAAAAAAATCACCTCTTTAACACACATGAATAGATGTATCCAATTTAGTCTATTTTTCGTATCAGTTTCTGACAATTTTATTTTGTAATCCTTTCTGCTTTTGCGATCTTCCATTATCAACGCACCAGACTAAAGCCGACCCCGGTAAAACATCAATATTTCAAAATTATTGTCAGCTAACTGGAATTGTTAGTCTGTACTGTTACTCCTACACTTAGTGCCCTACAAAATAGAGAATAGAGAATACTTGTCAAAATATATTTAACTGGCAATATACTTTGAACATTAATTTTCAGTGCACGGAAATGGTTGATTGGCAATCAAGTGCCATCTCATAGATTTGTTTAAATTTAAGGTATTGGACGCCTAATAGTAATGTTTAAAGAATGGCATTTGCTTGATATATTCTTAAAGTTGACCGTGTTTAGCAATGCGTTGCAAGTTTTAAACAACTTTTACCATGCCGTTTTCTGTCCATTTTGTATAAATCGTGATATTTACTCAGTCTCAAGTAAGGGACAAATTTCAAAGTGATGGCCACTATCCAAAACGCTTGCAGAGAATTCATATTTAAATTAGACCCTATAATTTACCAAGTTTAAAACTATATATCAATTTCCAAGATATATTAAACAGTAGTGGACTTCTGTATTTTTCAATAATGAATAATATTAAACAGCAGTAGACATCTTAGTTTTTTCAATAATGAATATTAAACAGCAGTAGATTTTATAATACACATATAGTTGCAGGTCAAAATAGTTACCTTCCTAAACGGGCATTGTGTTCCTACCATAATCTCCATAACAACACTACATATTGGAAGGTATTCTTAAATTTTGTCAAGATCAGATCTATTTTTAGGGTTAAGTTTATGTAAATATATTCAAGTAAGAGTACGAATTATGTTTAAAATAGAGTCAATAAAGTGTGTTTTCCTTAGTCTAAACACATTTAGGCATGCATTACGGTCGCGATCTAATCATTATTGGCTTCCAAAGTACATTAATTGTGTATAGGAATATATCCTAAAACATGTGACACGTCTTTTCTCTTTATGTTGTTATCCTAGCAATATCTTAGCTAATCAGAGCAAATTGCGAATACAAAATGTGAACAATGCCATGATGTGTACATTCTAAGATTTCAACAGCTTTGTAAAGTCATAAAAATAAGAATTTGATGAAAAATACAAAATAACATCATTACTGTATTCATGTGTCACAATTTAACCTTTGTATTCTAAAGAAATGCATTTAATTGTTTTCTTAAGGGCACCAACATCATCGTCTACAAGCACACACACGGGGCGATCTAATCAGAGGGGCATAGAAAGCCCCCAGAACAGAGAGAGAGAGAGAGAGAGAGAGAGAGAGAGAGAGAGAGAGAGAGAGAGAGGGAAAAGTTGTTAGCATGTAGGCCTGTCCGGCTAACTTGACCTACAATCTGATTTTTTAACATGACAGTAGTGTTGTGAAAATAAATGGTCAATATTTTGTAGAACATTTATCTGTTGTTCGAATTTTTTGTTAATCGAGTTGATCGAAATAAAAAAAAAATAAACGTGGTTGAACAAATAGTTATTTTCGTGAAAATAGTGTTTTATGGGGCCTTTGATGGTATATAGAATATAGAACATTTAATGGTAGCAGAGCGAGGTTGTTTTGTAAGAAAATTGACTATAGAAACTGTACAGAAGGGTGTTTAATCGCCGCTCTAAAATAAGTGTAATAGTAATCGGACAGGAAGAGTATTTCGAATATTTTGTGAAATAACACGATTTTTTGGAACATATAACGCTTGCAAACTAAAATCGAGATGACTGAGCTGGAGAAAGCTGAAGAGGCTATTAAAAGCCATGAAGATGCATAAAAAATTGTTGAACTGAAAATGAAAAAATCTCGGTGTAAAGCAAAATTCACACGAACAAAAAACAAATTAATAGATGAGATGAATGATGAAACACCGGACACAGATCTAATGAAAGAATTAATAGACAAATTAGAGACTGCAATGGATGGCGCCACGGAGGCAATAGGAGAAGTATGTAATTAATACAAATTGCAAGCGAAAACAAAAGAAATGGTTGAAGCTATTGAAAAAGAGTACGATAAATTATAAAGGACTATCATGCCTTGCAGAATGAAACGACAAGCAATCAGTCAGATGCAGGTGAAGACACAAGCGAGAAAAAGCAACTAGATTTAGACTTAAAGCGCCAGAAGAAAAGAGTCGCGATAGACTGGGATGATGAACTCCCTGAAGAATTGTCTGAGGAAATAAAAAGGTGGTTTTCAGAACTAGAACAGTTGAATGGACTACAAGTGCCAAGATGTCTCGATATAAGGATAGATAGTACACTACACACCTTTGTCGACGCGTCAACTAAGGCATATGAGGCAGTTGTATATTCTGTAAACAGTGGAGATAACGGACAGACTGTGAATTTGATAGCCTCGAAAAGCAGGGTCGCTCCTTTGAAATCCATAAGTATTCCTAGACTTGAATTATTAGCTGCTATCCTTGGACTACAGTTGACACAGGCAATATGTAATGTGTTGGACATGCCAGTTGAAAATGTGGTATTCTGGTCGGAAAGTATTAATGTGCTTTACTTGATTCATGGAGCAAGTAGACAGTATAAAACGTTTGAAGCAAATCGCGTACGGTCAATTCATGAAATAACATCTCCAAATCAGTGGCGTCACGTACCAACAGTAAATAATCCAGCAGATTTGACATCGCGAGGAAGTTTGATTCTAGAATTTTCAGATTGTTCGTTTTGGTGGCACGGACCAGAATTCCTAAAATATACAGAGGAACACTGGCCGGAAAATAAGTTTGAAATGACTGAAGAAGTGAAAGTTGAAATGAAACGAAAATCTGAAACTGACAAGAAATACAATTTTGTAATTACTATGAAAGAAGAGGATAGGTTTAATCCTACTAACTATTCAGACTGGAATCATTTAGTTAGAATTGGTGCATGGATCAATAGATTCATAGACAATTGTCAAATGTCAAAGAGAGATAGAAGGTTGTCAAAAGAACTGTGTTTAAGTGAAATCGGAGAGGCAGAGAAAAGACTTATAAGAATAGCTCAAATTGAATGTTTTGAAGAAGAATATACGTGCATTTCGAAAGGTACAGCTATTCCTATTAGCAGCAAATTGGCTCCGCTGAATCCCATATTAGATACAAATGGTCTACTGCGTTGTAATTGTAGGCTAAAATACGCGGATTACATTTCATATGACGTTAGATACCTGATTATTCTGCCAAGAAAACATAATATCACAAAACTTATAGTGAAACAGAACCATGAGCTCTTTAATCACGGCGGTACAAACCAAACATTGTCATCATTATCAAGCAGATTCTGGATTATATCGGCACGCGAAGAAATTCGACAGTGGGAGAAGATTTGTGCTGAATGTAGACGCCGTAAAGCAAAGGCAAGCAAGCAAATAATGGCACCACTACCTGTTGAACGTTTAAGTCATTCAGTCAGGGCGTTTGCAAACACAGGCGTGGACTACGCGGGTCCATTCATTACTAAGCAAGGTTGTGGGAAATTCGGCTCAAACAGTATCTTTGTGTGTTCACATGTTTAGTGACGCGGGCGGCGCATTTGGAAATTTCGTACAATATGGACACAAACTCTTTCTTAAATACACTGTATAGATTTATCAGTCGGAGAGGTGTTCCTGACACTATAGTTTCAGACAACGGTAGCAACTTCGTTGGTTGCGTGAATGAATTGCGAGAACTGTACAGACAACTGGACGAAGACGTCATTATTCATTATGCTAAGGAAAAACGTATAAACTGGAAGTTTTTGCCGCCAAATGCCCCCCATTTCGGCGGAGCTCATGAATCAAAGGTTAAGTGCGCTAAGAGGGCTTTGTTCGCCATACTGAAAAACGGTTGATAACAGCAGTTGTTTGAGCGGAAGGCTTGATTAACAGCAGGCCTTTAACGTATCAGAGTTCGAATCCAAAAGACAACACGGTTTTGACACCAAATCATTTTCTTTATGGACAGGATGGTCGCAATTTTGCACCAGATATTAACAATGTTACTTCTAGAGATCTACAACATAGACGGCGTTTCATTCAAGAACTTTTAAGACACTTTTGGAAACGTTGGCTCCAAGAGTATCTTCCTACACTTGGTGTACGCAATAAATGGTTTCTGGGTACTCGAGATTTCACAATAGGGGATATCGTTATGGTCATTGATCCAGACGTTCCGAGAGGTCAGTGGCATCTTGGGCGAATCACGAAGGTATTTCCAGGACCGGATGGTCATGTTCGAGTAGCTGAGGTTCACATTGGAAACAATATTCTCAAACGACCAATAACACGTTTAGCATTTTAACAAGGAAATGAGCAGTAAACATAGTGAATGACAGTTTTAAAGTTCGCGGTACATGTATTTAAATTACGTACATAAACGAAAGTGAAGCATACAGAAAAGCAGTGTTAATTAATCTGAATAGTTTATAAACTAGCACTTGTAAGGGCATAATAATTACTGTGCTATTATAAAAGTGTGTAACTTAATAAAACTAATTTCAGAATAGATAATTTTGCTGAACTGTCTAGGATGAGCTAAAGAACATTATATTTTAGTATCTGTTGATAAGCTACAATGTATGTGCTATCTAGGAGGGGGGAATGTTGTGAAGATAAATGGACATTTTTTTTGTAGAGCATTATTCTGTTGTTCGAATTTTTTGTTAATCCAGTTGATCGAATGAAAAAAATAAACGTGGTTGAACAAATAGTTATTTTCGTGAAATTAGTATTTTATGGGCCTTTTGATAGTATATAGAATAAAGAACAAGTAGTAAAGGGTAATGATCTGGTACCGGTACCAGATCATCACCCCGTAGCACCGGTACCTCGGGTAGATGATCCTAGGAAAAATCATGGCACCGGTGCCAGATCATCGCAAAAACATAATGTGATTGGACAAACTACAGAATCCTATGGCATGCGCAACAGAAAATACAAAATGTAGAACGAAATGTTTTTCAGAATTTTTCCTTTTAAAATGGCCCCTTTTCAAATCAATTATAAGAAATATTTATAGCCTTTTCAAAAGTTCTATGTTCCAAGCTATTCCCTTCCAATAGACATTTAAAAATAACTAAACATTCATATCAATTCCCCGAAAATTTAGTTTATGATTTTTAGATTGCAGTGATTTCTACTAAAATATATAGTTTTGGATAACTCTTGTCTGTCCGGCCATCTAGAGACCGAATTGTAAAGGTTATTTTGACCATTTTTTTCATTGTTGTAAACACTCACTTCATCCAAAAATTGTTAGAGGACGCTTTTGGAGCAAATCTCGTACTGTATCTATTACATACTGTACGTGCATATCATGGGCATGTGTGCGTCACTTCCATATACATGTAAATGTTTAAAACGAAGAACACGTTTTGTACGTGCTTTTTTATACTTGTGATAAATAAAATCATGTAGCCTTCAGTAAGCAAAGTCTTACACTATAGCAATGAGTTAATTAATACTATTTTGTCGGGGTAATACAAAGTGTAACTCAATAAAATGATAAAAAAGAGTTTCTAGTTATTACTTTTGTATTAATATTTTACGCACTATACGTTTATTGTTATCCTCACTATTTAAAATCATTATTAATATACAGTTAGACCACTATGAAATTAAACAAAATGGTCTAATGAGCGAGCTTTGTTTTTCGTGTCTAAATCGTATAGATGCGACCTACATTCTGTCTATCGAGATCAATTTCTTGATCTTTTCGTCCCCAAAGTCCGTCCAAAGTACTTAGACATAGCATGAACTTCACGCTCCGAGAAAATGTATCGCTCAGTATATCCTCAAGTCTTATCTTTAATTCGTTACGACTTTTAAAATGTAATTTACAAAAAGAAACATTTTTACCAGATTTTACCAGAGAGAGGACTTCATTCTAACTTCCTTTAACGCTAAACCTACCCCAAACACGTAATTTGTGATTTTTCCGCGGTATTTTTAAACACTACTTAGACATAGCATGGACTTCACGCGCCGAGACAATGTTCCGCCCAATATATCCTCAAGTCTCAAACAGAAGATATCAGTCAATAACGAAATGATTTATTACGAAATATTGTTTTGTTTTTTTTTTTTCTTTTTTTTTTCTTTAAGTAATTTACAAAATGCATTTTATCAACTTTTGAGAGGAATTCATTCTAACCTTTGAAACTATTAGCGGACCACTTACGGAAATGTATTTTCCACTTCACAGAAGCAGCTCAAGATGACCGAAACTAGCATACTTGTATTTCCTCTTGAAACTATTTTAATGAAAATGAGAAAATTTCATACTTGTGCGGGTACGCGTACGTGAAGGATTTATTTTTTTATTTCAATAAGTGGCTGAGATTATTACGATGCTGCACACGATTTAGTCTTATGTACCTGTAGATTTAAATTTGAATGTCTTAAACATATAAATTTACGTGACAGATTTTAACAGACGCTTAAATTTTTTTCAAAGAATTTTACTCAATGTACGCGGATACACATACTTATTCAATCGCTACCTCTCTGTTCTTTTTTTTTATTTTCACTTGCATTCGGGAACTCCTTCCTTTGTGAGATAGATAAAGTAAATAATGAGACTGAGATTTCAATACATGAATAGTGTACTTGTTACACGTTTCGGGGGAAAAAAACAGTCTCGTTCTTTAGCGGAATAATAAAGTCGCGCAATATTTCCGCTGCAGAACACATGCATATTTCACGATACGAAGCTAATAACCTTTAAGTTTTTCATCAAATGGCATAAAATAAAATTTCATACTAGTACGGGTACGCGTACGTGAAGAATTTCATTTTTTTTTTATTTCAATAAACGGCTGAGATTATTAGGATGTTGCACATAATTTAGTCTTAAAGAATATGTAAGCGGATTCACACACGTAGGAAATCGAGAACTCTTTATTGTTTTTTATTTTCACTTGCATTTTCGGAAAACCATTCTTTCGTCAGATGGATAAAGTAAATAATGCGGTTGAGATTTCAATACATCACATGTATGGTGTTCATGTAATAAATCTCTATTATTCCGTATATGTGGTAATCTTTAGCGTCTGAAATAATAATAGAGTGTCGTTCCCATTTTCGGAAAAATAAAAATATAGACAAGTTTTGTCCTTATAATTATATGAATATGTGTACGTCTATTTTCGGTCTAAACACAAGAAATATCTAATTTTAATGGTAAAATTACTTGAACAATGTGAAAAATACCTGTACAGTTATAAAATACATCCAAAAAACATATAATGACTGATTATATTCAAGCTGTCAAATTATAAAGGGATAACTGAATTATGCACGAGGTTTCTGCTTTTTGATATAATGTTTGAGTAAGATAGATCAACTCACTGGTTCGTCTCGTTTCATTCGATGTCTGTTTTGCTTAGAGGAATAAATTCGTGATCTATCATAGACTGATGCGAAAGAAAATCTAACCGTATATAAATAACTTGAAACATATTCATACATATACAGAGGATATTTGTTTATTTTGCGAGGTTATGGAATATATACCATCGAAGGTGAAACGATTAAATATACTGACGAGCGTCTAGCGCGAGTCAAAATGTTATCCGTATCCATGATAATCAAACATATTTCTGTTATAAAAACTATCAGGCCTATATCACTCACAGTGTGTTTGATATGGACTTTATTTCGTATTTCATAAGTTAGCATATTTAATGAACAGGTGTATTAAAAAAATTGCTTGTTTTTTTCTTTACTAACGCCAATGGTTTTTTAACTCCAACTGTTTTAAGAATTTGCTATTCGTACAATATTTCAAGGTGGTTTGTAGATCTTATCATATATTAACTGTGGTGTTCATTTTGTCTTTAGAAGCGAGTCATGACGCCAGTGTGCCTATGCCGCCAATGTGCCAATTTGCGCGTAACGTCGTGCGACGTGATCTTTTTGGCGTCTGTCCGATTTTCACTGAAATTTAATTTTGACGAAAATTTTGCGCGATGACCACCCTTTTTTACTGTTTTACCTTGTTTCTCATGATTTACGCTATACCACAATATGAGTCATTAGCTGATTGAATCATTTAATGTTGACCAAATCGTGCCGTAAATTGAGCAGGGTGACGGAATTTAGGGGTAAAATATAATTTTAAAATGTACGTATTCGTCAGATAAAGAGCCAGAAGATAGTGTTTTGAAAATTATTGTAGACATAAATTTAAGCGAATTACGCGAAGAAAACGTCAATTTTACCATTTATGTATTCGGCGTCGCGTTGCTAGGAAACGAAGTGAAATATTGAAAAGAAAAAATAATAGCTACAAAAAACGTACGGTATGTCAAAGTATATTTGTGGTGATTTTCATAAAATTCGGCAAAAACTCGATTTTTGGCCGATGACGTCGGTGAAAGGTCGCATAAGTCCTTAAAGTAATTAAAATATTGTTAAGCATACGTCCTTCAGGGAACTGTATAGCAATTTGTACCTTTGTATATACGATATATTAAATTAACCTTGTGGAAAATAATTACTCAAAAATAATTACTCATTTTTATAACGTTGATTCTTATTTTACTGGCTGAAAATATGTGAAAAAGCATTGAACGCGCTACGTAATAAAATTATAAAATTAGAAAATGATGGAGTTTTCAGAGTTGTTTCCTTAAATCTAACTTTTCTTATATTTATATACATGTATATATATATATATATATATATATATATATATATATATATATATATATATATATTATATGTATGGAGGTACCTACATAACACCATGATTTAGGGAACATTTTAAATTTTAGTCAGTAGTTAGTTAGCCGAAAAAGATTCTTGAACATTTAGGAAATAATACCCCTCTGCAAAACTTTTATACGATTATTTACAGCAAATACAAATTCTCTTTTTTCTTTACTAGTACAAAGCTACATTTATTTTTCAGCAACATTAGCAACCGGAAATGTTTAAATGATAAAATATAATTAGATATCCGTCCGAATGTTTCGAACGTACACAGTAGCTCGACGTATATATCTTCGCCAGCGTAATAGGACGAACATGATGAGGACGAAAAAACTCTTTTGCTTTGTTCTATAAAACTAAGAAATCAAGTCGAATGAAACTTGTCTAGAAGATTAAAAATGTACAAACAATTTATTACAATCAATCTCAATATATGATTGGTTAGAAATTTCGCCAAAATCCTTGTTTAAATACATTTCGCCCAACCGGAGCAAATATATATATATATATATATATATATATATATATATATATATATATATATATATATATATATATATAACCACAACAAACTAATTTAATAGATATTTTTATTCGCAACAGTTAAGAAATAGAAATATTTACCTGTACACTAAAATATTACTAAACGACCATGAAAGAAATCTGGTTGGTAACACGTGTACATTTTTTCCTGAAACTCGGGAACTTGTTTTTCATTTTCGAAATCAAGGCTGTATGTTTCGCTTTATTATCCAAAGATAGAAAAGATTCAATCACATGAGTTATGTACAAAAGCATTCATTCACCATTACAGTACTGACTATATTTCTAAATGGTTTCACATATTTACCAACATCAGGATTAAGAAGAAGAGGACCCAATGGTCCAAGGTTGCTCATTTGTGAACAGTTTGATCAAATTTAATGAATGTCATGCTTATAATGCGACCCTTTTTGAAAAGGCAAGGTATTTCTATGATTCGACAAGGTGACCTAGTTTTTGACCTAAGATGACCTATATTTGATCTAGACCTAGCCTTCATCAAGATACACACTCTAATCAAATCATCATCTTGATGAAGGGGTAAATTGACCAAAGTTTTATGAAAATCCTTCAAGGGGTTTAGGATATACAGAGCTCAAACCTTTGACATTGAGTTGTGACCTTGACCTTGAGTTTAGGAGATACAGAGTGGACACAAAATGGAAGGCTCAAAACTTTGACCCTAAGTTGTGACCTTGACCTTGATCGGACATGGATGACCGAGTTTAGCACATTGTCCTGATAAGGTGATCATTTGACCCAACTTTTATAAAATTCCTTCGAGGGGTTTAGGAGATATAAGCCAACACGAAATGGAAGGCTCAAACCTTTGACCCTTAGTTGTGATATTGACCTTGACTTCCTCGACAAAGTGAGGAATAGTGACACTGAAGTTACTAAGACCAGGATTCCAAAGTGTGTCCTAGACTTCCTCGACAAAGTGAGGAATAGTGAAAGTGTTGATAATACAAATATTGAAATTTCCATATTTATTAAGGTAGATGGAATGGAGCTTGTAGGAGAAAGGGTCAATATGATAAAGATATCAATGACCAAAATGATAAACAAACTGGTAAAAAAAATGAAGGCAGACAATGAGGAATAGACGTAACACTATGATGTTGCAACTGTACTTATCTTAGCTCCCTTCAATGTATTAGTTATGTTTAAAGAAACTTATTTTTCATTTAAAGCATAACAAGCTGTTGTTTCTTTTTTTTCTGAACATTTTCATTTTTGTAGCTACATGTATTTCGTGGAATACACTTACTATTTGCTAGGATAAATTTGTCTTAAGTTGATCACCTATACTCGTTTTATGAACAGAAAACTAATAATCAATGAATAATTTTAGTGTAACACTGAATTTCAATGTGTCCCCTGTAAACCTGTAAATAACTCAATTCTGATTTCATAATTTTAGAAATATTTACAGGTGAGCTAAAAATATACGAGTGTAAGCATTATAATGAAAGTTAACAAAAAAAATTACACTGATTCAAATACACTTAAATTTTGTGAATATACAATTACACCAAAATGTTTTGGAAATACTTATAAATACTGCTTTAAGATTGCAATAGCCACTGAACATTTTAAACATCGACTCGGAATTTTATTTTTCCATGACTTTTCTAAAATTCCATTTTTCATTGACCATTAAGAAGATTTCCCTGACAATTTAATGACCTTGCAAAAAAAAAAACAACAACATTTCTAACCGCCTTCTCAAGTTAAGTGGCAGAATGTTAGCAGAAAAAAAAACAGCTTGATTTCCTTCTTTGTCTAACTGGAAATCAAATGGTCTTGTTGTGAATTTACTTTAAACAATTATGGCAAAACAATATAATGGACAGCTTTTGTGCTATACTAACTAAGTATATCTTGTGCATTTTAAAGTTTTACTATTTTTTCTGATAAATGAGGTAAATTTTAGACAGAAGCATGAGGTAAAACACCCTTTTCAATTACTACACTATTTCATTTCAGTGGTAATTCAGCAAGAAGGACGAGGAGTTCTCAGATGTACTTGGTAAGTGTTTTTTTTTTCTGTTTCAAGAAATGCAATTGAAAACAGATCAACAGCTTTCAAAAACACATGTCATTCTATGGGGATTTCCTTTAAGCAATTACTGAAAATTTGAATTTTGAGTTCACAAATGATTATAAAGTTTTAAGATAGTTTTGCTAATTTAACATGCATCTAGATCAAAAGAACCAGTATTGATTTTTGGACCGACGTCAATCATCTTTATTTTACAGACTATTACATGGAACTAGATGAGCTGGATGAAGAACAGGACCACAACAGTTTTACATTATCCTTTTTAATAGCAATCAGCAGTTCCTTCGTTTCCCACAATAAACTAATTATGTTAAAGATTTAAAGTTACAAACTGTCACTACCTCTGAATGTCAATAAATGAAATAAAAAAATACAATAGGCTCACAAACAGGTTAGGGGTCATCCTCTTCATTTAACACTATGTGTTTAAATACACTTTGTTATTGATGCTTGTTCAAAATACCTTTTAATATAGAACTTGATAAATTCCATACATTGATTTTTCCGTCTTATTTACAGATGATTAAGACACAACCACAAGTGTGTCAAGGGAAGAATGGAAAGGTAATGTAAACTTTGTGTATTATTCCGAGATGCTTCTGCTAGAATAACACGACTAACTTGTAGTGACGTTAAAGTTTTTGTTGCGACCAAGAAAGAGCGTTGCTGTATTGTACCTACTGTTTCAGATTAAAGCAATATTAGAATCAAAATAATTAATAGTAAAACCGTGTTTTAACACTATATACTCAGGCAGAAACAAAGCTCCCCAGTGGTGTTTTTGCCACTGACCGTTCCAAGGCGGTGCCCCACTGTGTTCCTTTGTTTGTTCGTTTTGTCCTAATGTGTTGGCTTTGTGTGTGTGCGCGTGCATGTGTGTGTGTGTTTGTGGTGTGCGCGTCTGCGTGCTGTGGGTTTCGTTTTGGGGAGGCAGCGTTTTTGGTACGTGGCATTCCCTGTTTGATATTTGTCTTTTTTTATTACAAATAATTTCCCTCTGGCTGCCCAATTCTGAAATTATAACGCCTGACGTATAATTGCCCATTGATCATAAATATTGTTAAAACACTCTTTTGTAAATTATTTGTTAATTTCTACGAAAGCAGTTAACTGCTTTAACCTTATCAACACATGGGATCTTAATCATACATTTATTTAAACAGTAATTGTTGCACACTTTTTCTGAATAACAAAAAAAAAAATAAAACTTGTTGACAATTTCAAAATTTTCTCATTGCAGAGCAAAACTCTGAAACACCAGGACTGTCAGGAGAAGAGGAAACTGGTAATGATTGTATTTCATGATTTTCTTACATTCTAATTTTGCTTGTAACTCTTAAATAAATGGCAACAGTTTCAATTTTGTTTTAAATATGCCATTAAGTAAAACATTTTATCAAATTTGAATGCGCTATTTCTAGATATATACATGGCGATAAATATCAAGTCGACGTGACGTCAATATCATATCGTTGTGATGATTAAAGCATTGTTAACCATATTAGAATATTCATTTAACTTATTTAATAAATTAAGTATGAAAAGACACTCTTGTAACATCCTCTAATTTGACATGACAGGACTGTCACAGAATTGTTGCTTTGCAGCCCATTTGTTTAGTTTACTTATATATTCTTATTTTATGTTATTTGAAAAACTAAAGTCTTTAAAATGATATATATATATATATATATATATATATATATATATATATATATATATATATATATATATAATGACTTTATATGCCTTTCCAACAGTATTCAATTATAAAAATACAAACTAGTTTCGCCTATCAGCTCATCAGTGTACATACAATATAACGTGACGTTACTATGGTAATGACGCGACGTCAATATAAAGGGACGTAATTCTGACATTATTTGTCTCAAAGGGGCATAATAAACATTGTTATTTAATTATTTAGAATTCAACTGTTACTTTCTACTTTCATTTTAAAAAATGGGAACATTTGAAACTTTGGATCTTTATCACTGCAAATATTTATATGATTACTGAGTGGAATTTTTCTAGTTGAAGGGTCTCTTATTTGTTGTGCGTGAACAGTTCTTCTTGTTCTTAATTTATCGCCAGTATGGCTATATATATGAAAAGAAGAAGCTTTTCGAATAAAATCTATTTTGTCAAAACATGGGAATTTAACATTCAGAAACTTAAGGAAGCCTTTTTGGGTATGATAAACAACAACGGACACCATGAGACATATATTGTTGGATTAATGGATAACCAATTGTGATACCAAAGTATCTTCAGAAAAAGAAATTTCGTAATAAACATCCAGATCAAAGAACTGTTAGAGAGAATGCCACTTCGAATGATTTTAAAACGGAAATACAACTACAAGAATTAAGAGCTCAACAACATGAGGAAAGATTTAAAAAGCTGGATCATGAAATGGAAGAAATTATCAAATTAAAAAGTAATGGTTCAGTCCGTCAAATCCTTATAGAAATGTGAAGAGATGAAACTCCATACAACGAAGGTATTTCAAAAAAACTTACAGAGAAGAATCTCCCTATTTTAAACAAATGGACACAAGTCGTAAATTACAGTTAACATATGCCCAAGCTGCAAAATCTAAACCCGTCAGAAAAAATTATAACAAATTTCAATAGATTCCCACAAACAGAGGAAATAGCAGAGCAGAGAACAGAGGAAATAACAAAGCAGAAAGCAAACTGAAACAGAACGCATTAAGAAAAGATCTGATATGGAACAGAAATAGAGATTATAGAACAAATGATAATTATGATAGACCAACGACATTTATCAAACCGAGACGCAGACAGCAACACAAAGAAAGATACCCAGAAGAGATATACGTTGATTCTGATAATGACACGTATTTTTTAGAAGAGAGCGACAGCTCAGACACACTTACCTAGCTGAAGCTAACACAAAATTATGTCAAAATATTCAATTTATCCGACAGAAAATTAACACAAGGTGAAATAAAAATATTATTGAAGGGTCTCAAATTTACACCTACACCCAAGAATGAAAACAAAGTAGAATTCGACACAGATTTAAATGAATTTCATAGAAAACTTAGACTGAAGGAATTGTTCATGATAAAATTATAGATAATGATGATTCATTAACAAGAGCAATTTTGCACAACGTAAAGGTCGTAATATAAGTTAAGACCAGTTTATCGAAGCCAATAAAAACTTTCCACACGCACATTTACATGTCAATCAGAAATATAATATAACATTGGAGGAAAGGAAAGCAGTCACGTCCTTACAAAATGATGACAACATTGTAATCAGACAGGCAGACAAAGGGATAGGCACAGTTATAATGAATAAGAATTATTATAAACTTATAATTCTATAAATGCTTGATGATAAAACATTTTGCAGAGAAACTGATGAAACATGTTGTAAAACAACAATTGAAAATTAGAGATGTCATTAAATTTAGTAAAGATATTAATAGGAAAGAAATAGATTATTTATTAAACTTGGAATTCAAACCTTGTATGTTTTATGGTCTGCCTAAAATTCATAAAAGTAAGCTTTTAAAAGATAAGTGCATTGAACAAAACACTGAATATATAGAATTATGAGAACCAGATGATCACAAATTTAGACCGGTAGTAGCAGGCCCGATATGTTAAACACATAGACTTGTAACCTCATAGATATTTTATTAAAACCCTTTGTCTGTCATGTTAAAAGTTATATTAGAGATGATATAGACTTTCTTTCCCACATTCCATCAATTACAACTGAAGATGCATTATTAGTTTCATTTGATGTTACAAACCTTTATACAAATATTTCACACAACTTGGGACTAGAAGCAATTCAACACTGGCTTTGAGAACATCCTGATTGTATTCATAAAAGATTTACAAAATAATTCATCTTAAAAGACATCAAAACAATTTTGGAAAATAACAATTTTTCATCCAATGGAACATTTTACAATCAAATCAGGGGAACAGCTATGCGAACATAATTTGCACCTACATATGCAACATTAGTATAAGGTTACATGGAAGAAAAACTTTATACATGGAACATGCAACAGACACAACATTTGCTACATATATAAAAAAGGACTGGAAACGATTTCTAGATGACTGTTTTGTCATTTAGACAAAATCACAAAACCTACTTGAGCATTTCCACGTCCTGTTAAATAATTTACACCCAGATAGAAACTTCACAATAGAAATAGGGGAAACACAGTTATCTTTTTTAGATATTTTGATTAAGAAGAATGGTTGCCATCTTTCAACAGACAATTTCTTTGAAACTACAGATACAAAACAATACCTGAATTTTAAATCATGCCATCCAAAACATACAAACATACAAAATTAAGCCTACCATATAATTTAGCAAGACGTATTTGCACAATTGTTTCAGATACTAACATTCGGAATATACGCTTAAAAGAACTTATGACATCACTTCTTAACAGGAATTATCCTAAAACTATCAACCAAAATGGAATCAGCAAAGCACTTAAAATTCCAAGAGAGACACTACTTAAAACACAATCAAACCACCTAAAGACACAATTCCTTACATATCTACATTCAACCCTAAACACCCTGACCTATATACAAATATCACAAATAATTTACCTATAATAATGTCAGACACTAAAATGAAAGAGGTACTCGCAAACTCATAATTTATCTAAAGCAACCGGCAACCACCAAATCATAAAAAAAACTATTGGCAAAAGCTAGATTCACAATAAAGTCTGATAAAAGCGGAAATTTTACCGTTACCAAATGCAAAAGAACAAACTGTAGTTTATGCAAACATATAAAAGAAAGCAATTGCTACAACTTTAACGGCAAAACATTTTACGTAAATGAAAAATATATGTCATGTGATGTGAAAAAAAAATGTACTGTTTGTAAACACCTGCAACGGATGTGAAGAATATTATATTGGCCAAACTGGCGATAAATTAAGAACAAGAATAACTGTTCACGCGCAACAAATAAGAGACCCTTCAATTAGACAAATTCCACTAAGTAATCATATAGATATTTGCAATAATAAAGATCCAAAGTTTCAAATGTTCCCATTCTTTAAAATGAAAGTAGATAGTACTTCAGCTAGGTTAGCGAAAGAACAATATTTTATAAAATGTTTTAAACCAAAAATTAACAGACTACAGTAACAGTTAAATTCTAAATAATTAAATAACAATGTTTATTACGCGGCTTTGCTATACATTATTTTAAGCCCTTAATCTACAACCGTAGAAAAATTATGGCAGCGCTCTTTCTTGGTCACAACATAAACATCAATTTTAAAGCACATTCACATGACATCATTCTGGCGTAAGCATGCTTTTACAGAGACATGCATATTAGAATTTCGAATAATTTTAAATATCATCATAGAGTAATACCTTGCCAATAGTTGGGGATGCAATACCTCTACAAACAACACATTTTCTTATTTCGATTATCAACTCTAGCAAAACGAGAAAGACTTGTTGGGTGGCGTAAAGAGAGGAATGAAGATGAAAGCTACATCCCTAGGAAAAGAGGTATATCTATAAATATCTATATGTATTTTTGTTTTGTGAAAAACTCTCGGAACATTCCATGGTTTTTAATATGGCTATTTAAAGAATGCGAAGAGCTATACTACTCGCCCTAGTGTCTGCGTTGGATATAGTTTTTATGAAAAGCATTTCATAAAAATTCATTTCGTGTAGTAGCATTTCATAGTACCATCAAAGATAAATACTTCAAACTTGAAAGACTTTCATTACAGGTTTCTACCTGTAGGCAATAGTATATAATTCAAGGGCCATAATCAAAGATTGCCTGGTTATCCAACTTGACAGAGATATTATGCCCACAAACAATGTCACCAAGTTTGGTGAAGATCGGATGAAAACTGTGCGACTTAGAGGGCAGAGAAGGCTAAATTCGTAGGTTTTGAGTAATTCAAGGGTCATAACAAGAGTGCCGCCTGGGTTGATTTTGCCGGTTATAAACTTCGCCGCGATATTATGCCCACTAATATTGTCACAAAATTTGGTAAAGATTCGATTAAAACTTCGGCAAAATGTTGCATTTTCATTAATTTCAGACTTTATTGAAAACATATATAGAACATATATATCTGTTTTCTTGGTTGTTTCTAACAAGTTTACAATAAACATGGTAATTTCATGACATTGCTTTATTATACATTCCAGTTGGAGGATTGTGCTCATAAAAGCAGCACTACATGCTGTAATTATATGAACATTAGTTTTTTAGTATCCCATCCAGATCTATTAAAATAAATGATCTCTGTTGAAAAAAATAAGTAAACCTATTTCTTTATAAAAGCATTTCCATGCATAAACAACAATTACATTCATCATCACAAAAGAAACTGCTATACATATTCAAAATAAGTAAGAAAATGGATTAATTTGATTTCTTTTGGAAGCGTGAAGACAGATAATATTCCTGTATAACACAATGCAGACATATTGTACATATAAAAAATAACAGATGAAAGAACAAGTCTATGTTTTCTTAAATAAAGTATATAATTCTTTGACGAAAGACAGGAAAAATACGAACAGTATTTCGCCGAAAATGTAATAAACAAATCAAACTGACGTGCATTAATATTTTCCGCGAAAATGACGTCAACTTCTTGTCACAAGGTGCGCGTGGACGCCATGCGATTCATTCCATTACAACGTTAAGAAAGCGTTTCACGTCCGTATGAAAGCGTGCCACGTCAATATTGAAACTTATTGCATGATCGCTGTCCATTGAACTCAATGGAACATTATTTTAGGTATGTAAAAATAGTACTTTATGTAAGAAGACATAGACTTATTTCTATTGAGTACTGCCAGTTCTCATATTTCATTTAAACACCTTTTTTAATGGCATGTACAACATTTATTAGTAGGATCAGTACACCAAGCACCAACAATACAATTCCTTGGCATATAAACTAAATAATTAATATTAATTAGAAATATTGGTATATTGCATTTTTGATGAAAGATGTTCTATTTATAACATTGATGACAAGAGTACAGACATTTCAATCCCTCTAAATAATATATATTCAACATTTCAGCATACAAGACTCGAAATATGTTACTGCTTCATGATATGGGGACAAAAAAAATGCTTAAATGCTTTTTTAAACGTATTGAACTATCCAAGAAGTTCATTTTATGCAATCCGGAAAATGTACATAGGTAGGTACCACTGTTAAATAGAAATCAAAGTGATGCTTAACCTACATACAAATTAATAGGGATGTACTCTTAAACTTAGATAGTACTTGAAATTTTGCTTTAAAGTTTAATTAACTGATATAAATGATACATTTAAGTTACTATCTTTAACAATGATTATAAAATTGTTCATTCGATGTTTCTACTTTACACTGCATCTTGTAAAAACTGTAATGATACGATATACGTATCACCAGAATATTGTATCACATATTGCATTGAATTTCGATATATTGTTACACCCTTACAACTTAAATCTGTCAGTCAAATGAATGTTTGAGTAGTACTGCATGAAATATTTTTATGTAAAATATAAATTGCATAATTTTTTTTATCGTAATGTGCAGAGCACATTGTGCAGGTAAAACATGCAGGATAATTTTGTGATAATCTCTAAGAAGGTTATGTTAATTTAGCAGATTTCGGGTTCTGTTTATATGTTAAAACACCGTTAGGCTAAATGAGACTTTGTTATTAGCAAACCACAGTTCTGTATCTAACTTCTGTTAACGTGTATTTGCAAGAAAAAGAATTGTTTATTTCCACCAAAAAGCTTATAACAGGTTTAACATCTTGAACATTTCTGTTGCAGAGGAATAAACCACACTGCAAGCACTAGGTCGAATGACCGGAACAATGGGGCATCAGCAAAGTACTTTATAATGTGGATAAACTGGTTCTGCGCTAAGCATGCTGACAATCTGCCAGACAGTGTAAAATAAGCAAAATTTTACTGATGTCCACAAAAATGCCTCAATTTTTCTCATGAATTCATAATATTGGAAGAGACAAACATCAAAAGTTGGCACAGTTACCAGACAAATGTAAATTACTGTTTTATTTCACTTTTGCAGCAGTGATGTAGTGTTCCTAATTATAATGGTTATAGGGAAGTCTGACCAATAACATGCGTAAACTATTCAATAGCCTGATTCTGTGCATGCACAATTTTGTTCAGTATTAGTTTATCATACTGCAACAGATGTGTTCGACCACTGAATATACACCAAGTTGAAATTTGGTCATATTAAGAATATTAAGAGTTGTAGGTCGTGGTAAAGATTATTCAAGGTACTTACTGAAATCTGTTTAAGAATTAAACTGGTCGAAATTTCTATAATGGTGAACCTTGAAATAAAAGAAAGTAGGTCATGCTGTACCTTGAAAAACAAGAAAGAAGGTCAGTAAGTTATGATTAAGACATTTAAATCTGTATCAAACATTACACTTGTGGTCCAAATTTCTATGCTACTGCTGCAAAGAAGTCTATGTAAAGCAAAAGGGCCAAGATGGCCCTAGGTCGCTCACCTGAGAAACAAACCATTACAGTGTAAACATGTTTGACCTAGTGATTTCATGGAAACAATTGTTTTGACCATTTTTCATCAAGATATGACAAAAATGTGGTCTCTTAAGTGTTAAAAAGTTTATTTTTTTTTTCCATTTGACCTAGTGACCTAGTTTTTAAGCCAAGATAACCTACATTCGAACTTGACCTAGATTTGATCAAGGCAATCATTCTGACCAAATTTCATGAACCTCAATTGAAAAATATAACCTCTATTACATACTAAACGTTTTTGTTTGATTTGTCCTAGAAACCTAGCTTTTTTAACTCAGATGACCCATATTCAAACTTGACCTTAATTTCATCAAGGATATCATTCTGATAAAATGTCATACAGATCAATTGAAAACAGTCTGTATTGCATACATGAGGTTTTTTTATAGTGATCTAGTTTTTTTAATACAAGATGACCCATATTCTAACTTGACCTAGATTTCATCAAGGCAATCAATCTAACTAAATTTTATGAATAACCAGCGTAAAATGCAGTCCCTATTGCGTACACAAGGTTTTTCTTTAACTTTTCTGCGTTACCTAGTTTCTGACTCTACATGACTCATTCAAACTCGACCTAGATTTCATCCAGAGACAAACATTCTGATCAAATTGCATGAAGATCCTGTATAAAATGCAGCCCATGTCGCATACACAATGTTTGTTCTTGGATTTGACATAGTGACATAGTTTTGGACCCAAGAAGACCCATATTCGAATCTGACCTAGATTTCATCAAAGCAATTTACCTGACCAAGATTCATGAAGATCAGTTGTAAAATACCATACCTATCGCATGCACAAGGTTTTTCTTTGATTTGACCTAGTGATATATCTCATTTAGTGATTTGCTCTTGAGAATAAAATCATCGTTAAGACGCGTATTTTATATCACTCGGGCTGCAACCTCGTGATATAATTCCTTCGCATCTGAACTCCAAACAAATATTTATTCAGAGACAAATCACTAAATGAGATATATTATTTCATAATTATGCAATATTTATATCATGTCACTAATACAGGTTTTCTCATGGAACGACCCATATATTATATATATATATATATATATATATATATATATATATATATATATATATATATACTGCTTATTTACAAATTCAAGGAAAATAATATGTAAATTATGAAATGAAAATACATGTATTTATGGGCTATTACAAATTAGATACAAAACAAATTTAATCCATGGTTTCACTTTCCATGTTGTTAAACGAAGAGAGCAGATTATGAAATGCTGTTTTTGGACGCACAAAATGAGAAAGTAACACCAATTAGTTACAGCCACATGATGTTAATATGGAGAAAACAGTTAACACACATTAAAAGCCCCAAGGTTGGTGACACTAAGAGTAATGAAATCTAAAATACGAACTATCTTTAATAAAAAAGGGACTAAACAGGGGATGTTTTCATTAACTATTTGACAAAATAGAATTGTTTTTAAGATGACAACTCCTAATCGGTAATTGATTGTGATTTTGTACCAAGGCATACTTACTTACAATCTTGGAACAAGTTTGTTCTCTATTGTATAGAAATCAAGATTCAGTCAGTGTCATGTCAACATGGAATTAAAAGACAAACTTGCCACCTGTCAAGACAAGACACACAGAGAGGAACTAATACAGAAGGGAATGAAACATTTAGAGCAGCAGCAGTAAGAAACTTTGACACAACTTATACGCTCAACCAAAATGCCATGTAATACTTAACCGCAAATTTCAATTTTGTAAATTCAAAGAACATTTTAGCCATGACCTGGATAAAAAACTTTATAACCAGGCAAGAACAAAATGAAAAATTTATTAAACTTTAAATACAATCTATTAAACTTTATAAAAAGGCAAGAACTAAACAGTAGAAAAACTTTTAAACTTTATAAACAGGCAAGAACTAAACAGTAGAAAAAACTATTAAACTTTATAAACAGGCAAGAACTAAACCGTAGAAAAACTTTTAAACTTTATAAAGAAGCAACAACTTTTTTTTAACCAGACAAGAACTAAACAGTAAAAAAAACTATTAAACTTTATAAACAGGCAATAACTAAACAGTAGAAAAACTATTAACCTTTATAACCAGGCAAGACCTTAACAGTAGAAAAAATATTAAACTTTATAAACAGGCAAGAACTAAACAGTAGAAAATCTATCATACTTTATAAACAAGCAAGAACTAACAGTAGTAAAACTATTAAACTTTATAACCAGACAAGAACTTAAACAGTAGAAAAAATATTAAACTTTATAACCAGGCAAGAACAAAATGGTAGAAAAAACTATTAAACCTAATAAACAAGCAAGAAGAAAACCGTACTGAAACTATCAAAATTTATAGACAGTAAAGAACATTACTGGTGGAGTTCATATGAAAACTACTGCACAAACATTTCAGCCGTAATCTAGATAATAAATTTTACAACCAAGCAATAACATAAACAGTAGAAAAACTATTAAACTTTATAAACAAGCAAAAACAGAACATCAGAAAAACTATTAAACTTTATAAAACAAGCAATAAAAAACTTTATAATCAAGCATGAACAAAACAGAAGAAAAACTATTAAACTTTATACACAGCAAAAAGAAAATGGTAGAAAAACTATCATTTTTTATAAACAAGCCAGAAGAAAACAGTAGAGCAACTTTTAAAATTCATAAAAAAGAAAAACACAGTTGGGTCCATCTTATATATATAGATATTTTATGATTTAATGGCAACCCATTAGAAACTAAATCTCACTTGAAAATTAAATTTTGGTCATATCATGAACATTATAGTGTTCCAGAAAAAAACTACTTTATAAACAAGAGTAAGAACAAAAGAGTAAAAAATATTTAACTTTGTAATCTGTAACAAAATGGTACAAGAAAAAGAATAAAACTCATAAAGCCTTGCAAAAAATTATTTCCTATCACATGTTCAAACTTTTCTTGAGAGGCGATTGGGAGAATTCTTCTTTTAAGACTGGATTTTTCAGAAAATTATTTTTAGTCAAATAATAGGAACATGCCATTAGAGTTTGTTAAGTTAAAACTGAATCCACGTATAAAGAAATTTTGCAACTTTCTGTTCAAAAAGTTAAACAAAATCTCGAGGGCCTTAAAAACAATTTGGGTCTGGCCAAAAATTTTGAGCGGGAAGGGATATCGGAAACTAGTAAATTTTTAGGCCAAACACAGGTTGAGTCAAAGTTATTTTATGACTAATGGCTACCCATGAGAAAAAAAAAACTTGATAAAGGTAAACTCAAAATCTTTAAATCTATACAAAGATACGAAAACATTTAAATAATTACGAGTAACTCCTTCATTTCAACAATAAATAATGTAGCAGCCACACAATTTATGCCTTACAGCTACTTTCTAATTCAAACTGAAAAAAAACCACAGGCGTCCGTCCGTGCAATATTTCATCATGGGTGGGCACCTGGGCGCAGCCACCGATATTTTTTTTTTTTTGAGAAATGAATACTAAACAATATTTAATCTAGCATTTTACAAAAAAATTATTGTTCCAAATATTCTGATATTAAAATATTAGCCCTTACCCTGCTAAATTCCTATAATGAACTTTTCATCTTTCAATTTAGACAGTACCATTTAATGATAAAAGGGGCTTTCACACAGAAAGGTACATACTATTGAATAGCGAACAGAGCAGGTCATGATCAGACTGCTCTGGCATAGGCAGAATCACTTGTGTCCTGCTTGATTAAGGTTAGTCTAGTCCTAATACATGCTTGTTCAAACATACTCAATATCATTACTATTAACGTCATAAAGTACGGTATTAAACCAATAAAAAAAGGTATCTCTACATAAAATAAACAATCATGTTTGTAACCTTGGATGGTTCAAAACTGAAGGGGAAGAAGCATTGAGTAGAAATCTTTCAAAGGATATGACAAAATACAATGCAAAACACTGATCAATCTATAAAACCCGGCAAGTCTATAACAACACTGTTGACCTATTTCAACAAGGAGTAATAAAAAGTTGTTTGTTGTCTTGGTAAAGGGTACATCTTTATAAATAACTTCTAAAGTTTGCATAATTTATAGTATAACATATTATTTCAGCGCGGAGAGGCAGAAATATTATAAACACATATCAAAGGCAAAGTCTACACCATCCAAATACGTCAGTAAAATAATGGATGCAATGCATCAAGAAAAAACATCCATTCCAAAGATGTAACACCCAAATCATTAGGAAACATTTGGAAAGTGAACTTTAATCTGATGGGGGCAATGGTACATGGATATGGACTTTATGGCGTCTTTGACAGTTCCCAGTGGAGTCATCGTTGAGCGTATACCATTTAAATCCTTGTACAAGTACTTTTGTTGTTGACAACATTCCAGACACGCTTTACATACAGCTGGACAACTGCCCTGGTCAGAACAAGAACAGGTGACTTTATTTTCATACAATAATACTTTGAGGCATAGTAATAATTTTTGTGGTCCGGGTTCAATAGCAGGTTTTAAAGCTTTTAATTTCTTTCTTAGTGTGACACAAACACCATTCAACTTAATTTGACATAACTGTTATGAGATCTTTAAAATTTTCATAAATGTAGTAATTCATAAAATCTAAATGGAATTGCCCCTTTTCACGCCTCATCTACATATCGAAAAAATCAAATATCCCTCCACATTATTTCAGGAAAATATAATGTTTACTGTTTCAGGTACGTTCTTGGGTTTCAGGCTAAACTAGTAGAAGAAAACATATTCAAAAAAGTAAAACTATCTTTCCTGATGGTGGGCCATACGCACGAAGACATCGACCAGCAATTTAGTCGGTATGATGATCTTATTTATAGAGGTTCAAAGTTGAGGATATAAACAAGTAAAACGATTATGTCATAAGAACGTAAGATATACTGCACGAAAAAATGACTAAAGCGTTTTCAACTGTAGATAAATTTCACAGAAAAAAAACCTACAAGATCGGGAATCAAAACTTATACTATGGCTACTGTATGTTAAAGTAACTGTTCTTGCAAAAGAAACCACATTTTTATCAAGCATGTAATGATAACATTGTCATTTATGCTATTTTCAAACAAGTTATACACATAGAAAGGCATGGTACACATGTCAAAATTTGAACTTTATCACCCGCGCCCAAAGAAACATTGCAAGTACACCAACTTTTATTTTCACTTTCACAGCTTCTCAGTATGGTGTGCACGCGAAAACATTTTCACACTAGATGAACTAATAGGCGGGTTTGAACGATTTATGAAAACAGAGATTTGAGTATATATATGCAAATGTTAAACCAGTACGAATGTGTAGTACAATTCGGGCTCGTATATAAAGCAGCATCGAAACTAATCTTATTGGGTTAGTGGACTTGCTGTGGCATGTGCGTGTTCGTTTGTACTGCTAGGCGCTTTGCCGTAACTGGTCTGGTATATTGTGGTGGTGATTTAGTTCGTATAAATTCTCTCTACTATATATATAGAGAGAGAAAAAAAATCAAAACAAAAGCGAACAAACCAAAACAAACAAAAAAGATCAGGCCCTGTGTTCACAAAACATGTTTAGCCTCAGCTGAGTTTGATAATACAACTTTATTTGTCATTTACATCTAAATAGCATGTTCACAACTAAATTTAAAGTTAATACCTTCTTTCAAGTGGCTGTTCGGTACTGATGGTCAGTCTCGGTAGGAATTTAACCTTGTCGTTTAAATAAATCTGATATTGAAATTTCCAGCTCAAACTCAGCTGGGTCCGAACAATATTTTGTGAACACGGGGGTCTGGTCACATATCGCATCTAGCGATGACGGTGGCTGAAAGGTTGGCTGGTACAGGCTGAAAAGAAAAACAAAACAAACACAAAACCAAATTCCAGTGAAGAGAAACAAGTTTTCTAAATGACTTGACCAAACATAATTCCAATTTTAAAGTGAACAAATTTTGAAGTTTTCTGCATGTATTTACGATTTTAAAATGAACAAGATTTAAACTAAACAGACTTGTGTTTGAAAAATAAAAAGATGCCTTAAAATAAACCATATTTTATTGAATTACATGCCTTTTGATTCAATGAACCAATGAGGTTCATACTTTAAGTCTTGCATTTTCAGTCTGTAACTTAGCATTTAAAAGTTCTTCAGGGAAGGGAAACACAAGTACAGGTTCATAGGACAAGCTTAATTTAGAACATGGTGAATATATGCAAATAGTGTTGAAGGCAAATAACTGAGTTGCAAGCTACATAATAGCATATGCACACACGCAGTTAAATAGAACATCATTTATACATTCTTATGTCCAAATTTCAGGAATGGTTATCCTGATGTGGCTCAGAAGAATATTTAATTCAGGGCAGTCCTTCCACATACATAAACAAGATACCACCAACAACAGAGAAAATAGATATAGAGAAAACCAAACACGACATAGTATGTTCCTTTTCTTTTTCTTTTTTGAATGGATCAAAAAATATATAGATTGAAAGCATGCAACATAGATGTTTTATATCTGCTTTTTATTTCAATATCAAAAATATTTTTTCACACAACTTATTTGATAAATACCTGCGCAATGTATGTCACATACATATGGCTATGTTTGTATGCTAAATTTGATAACGATAAAATGTATAGAAGAGTATACATCCAGACACAGGGAAATCACAATAACACACATTAGGCTTATTGCAGCAAAATTTAATAGTCCCCTCAAATAAATCATACGTTGTTTTTGCAGGTTCTATGAGAAAGGAGAAGTAATTTCCTGGTGGGACTCTTTCTTTAACGAAATGAAAAAGAAGGTAACCCATTCAGTGTTGTTAGTCTATTATCATTATTTGTCTCCTTCAACTTCATGTAACAGCATCAAGTGGAAGTCAAACTTGGTATATTCCATAACATCTGAAAAAAGAAAAACAGGAAAAGTTAAAAAAAATGGCTAATAACAGGGGACAAAATTTACAAATTTCAATGCCATATCAAAACATTTCTTACAAATAATTATAAATTCTTCACACAAGTTTCTTAATTATTATATTAATAGATTTATATAGCGCACTTTTTATGATAAACACGTTCAAAGGCGCTTTACTTTACATATGACAGTCTGGTTCTTTAACGTACCCGGTGTATAGCACCGATACACTCAAAGCCATTTCCTGGGAAGAACCAGTACAGGCCTCTTAGTTAGGTGGGAGACACTAAGGGAGCATCTCGGAAAGTACCAGTGCCTGGACCGGGTCACCAAAAAAAAAAAAAAAAAAAAGAAAAAACAAGACCTGTTACTATTGGTGACAAATGCCCCCGAAGCGTGCCCAAAAAAGCTACAACTGTATACGTAAAAAACACACACATCATTTCGTGACCTTGACCTTGACCTAAAAGGCTAGGGTTATAAGCGTGACACATATTCTCAAAATGGATGACATTTGTTTCAAATTATTTTCAAATCCCCTGATAAATGACAGAGTTATGAACCAGACAAGAAAAAACTTAGACTTCTCAGAGTGACCTTGACCTTGGACCTAGGGGTCTGAGTCTTGTGCATGACACCTAATTTACTTACATGAAACATTTATGCCAAGTAATTATGTCTCCAACCATACAGTGGTGTGGAAGACATACTGATTTACTCCTGTCTGTGTGCCTGTGTGTCTTTCACAAAGCTTTTCCGCACTCTAAGTCAAACATTTCTCATCCGATCTTCACCTAACTTGAATAAAATGTGTCTGACTATAAGAACTCGGACAAGTTCTATAACTAGCTATATCGGCCCAGGCACTTCGGAATTATGGCCCTTGAATTACCGAAAAATCTTCAAAGCGCATGTGCTTTCGTGCGCCCAAAGCGTATCCTATACTACTTTTTTTAATAGTATAGGGTACGTTTTGGATTCAAGAAAGCGCATGCGCAAGTAGCATGGGGTACATTTTGGGTCCAAGAAAGCGCATGCGCTCTGAGTAGTATATGAGTCCTTTTGGCTTGATCAATGTTCGACAATGAGCCAAATCGACCCAGGCGCTTCGGAATTTTGGCCCTTGAATTACAAAAAAAAAAAAAAACGCCCAGATTTCTTGCGCAGTTTTGACCTCAAAAGGACGCATAAACGACTCTTATAAGTGGTATGTGGGTTCTTTTGGTGTCAAAATTTCGTATGCGCCTGTGCTCTAAGTAAACAGTATATAAAGACTGACTTACCATTTAGATGGTTAGGCAGTTGTGGTAGACATGCGCTTTTCTCAAAAGCATCTCAAGTTTCAAAATGCCTTCATCATTGGCAGAGTTATTGACTGTACAAGAAACAGACCCTGTTAACATTTAACCTCTAAGTGTGACCTTCACCTTAGAGCTATGGGTCTGGATCTTGCGCATGAAATGTCGTCTCATTGTGAGGAACATTTGTGACGAGTAATTTCAAAATCCCTTGATGAATGGCAGGGTTGTGGACCGGACACGAAAAAGACCCTGTTAACATTTGACTTCTAAGTGTGACCTTGACCTTGGAGGTAGGGGTCTGGGTCTTGCGCATGACATGTCATCTTATTATGGTAAACATTTATGCCAAGTAATTTGAAAATCGCTTCATGGATTGCAGAGTTATTGACAGGACACGAAACAGACCATGATAATCTTTGATCTCTGAGCGTGACCTATACCTTGGAGCTAGGGGTTTGGGTCTTGCGCATAACACGTTGTCTCATTAGGGTGGACATTTATGCCATGTGATTTCAAAATCCCTTCATGGATGAAAGAGTTACAGCCCGGACAAGAATTAACCGGATGCACGGACACACGGACGGACGGACAGTGCGGACAGTGCGATTTTATTATGCCCACCTTCAGTACACTTTTCGTTACATCCAGATATAAAATTCATACAAGAAATTGTTTTATACTAAAATGAAGCTATAAATTAGGTGAATCTGATAATGAGCCGCAGCATGAGAAAACCAACATTGTGCATTGCCACCAGCATGGATCCAGACCACTGAGACCAGCCTGTGCATCCGTACAGTCTAGTAAGGATCCATACTGTTTGCTAACAGTTTCTCTAATTGCAATAGAGTTTGAAAGCGAACAGTTACATGTTGGTTGCAAATGCACTATGTTGGTTTTCTCAAATTATGCACTATGTTGGTTTTCTCAAATTAACTAGAAAAATTAAATTCAGACCAGTTTCGCCCTCCCACACCTTCAACAGGAATTTAATTTTTCAGGACATTCGGTGAATTCCACTTCATTATTTCATTAAATTAAATGTTACAGAACTTTTATAATCTTTTTTAACCTATAGCCAATATTGGTGTGCAGTGCATGGTTGCAGACTCCTGTTGCTTTTGAAGTGACTGTGTAAGGCATAAAAAAATGTTTGTTTCCATTGTTTGTTTCCAGTATCCCGACCTACCCTAAATTTTTTTTCGAAGTTTTAATAAAAAGTTATAAAACTGCAATTTTTGTGCTTTAAACATGGTCAGTGATGTTAGAAATCAACTTATTGATGCTCTAAAGACATAACCTCATTTGTATCCATTTTTTTGACACAAAAATAATTATTTTTTCCAAAAAGTAGATCAATATAAAAGAACCTAATTTATTTGAGCATGTTACCGAAAACAAAGAAATCTACAGTAGAATGGTGAAACTTCTGTAAAGTAAAAACAGAATATCATCAAGAATCATTTTCAAAAACTTCTGAAAAAGAGATTTCCACATGTTTCTTTTTTTAGCGGACAAAGGTCATTCATACACTCAAAAATTTAAATCTTTAGTACTAATAGAAAATGACAAAATTGACTAGATGTTTTTAGCAAAACTTCAGTTTATTACAATAACTTCAATCAACTTTATCAAAATTTCAAAAATAACAGACAGTAAAATGAAAAGCCAAAAAGCAAGCACATGACCACACGCAGCTAGGTGTGATCAATGAAATAGTAATTTTGGCGTTTTGTCATGCCCTTACCCTCTCCGAAGCACACAACCCTCCCATATGACAAAATAGCGTAATCACAAAGGAAACTTCTATGGTAATGCATCATTGACCTAATTTTGTCATGCTGCCATTTTCAAAAGTAAAGGACAGGAAAAAGCAACAAGATAAGCCATTTGTCACATTACAGAATGACACATGGCTGCATCCATCTGTATTTTCATAAAAAATATGTACAAAATATTAAGACCATAGCCATTAAAGTGTATATTTTTTATTTTATTTATTTGTTATTTTTTTTTGGGGATTTAAGTTCGCACCGACACAAGATAGGTCATATGGCGACTTTCCAGCTTTAATGGTAGAGGAAGACCCCAGGTGCCCCTCCGTGCATTATAAGCCATGAGCCCATGACTGTATGAATTTACCTGGTTATAATAGAGCCATGTCACACTAACAAGTGCCTTTGGTAATCTGCATGGATTTTGCAACCAGTGTGAGCATATGCGCGGCCTGATCAGGTCCCACACTGTAAGTGCTAATAAGTCACAAAAGACCTATACTGTCTCAAGAAGCAGTTTTCTGATCCTGTTTCAACAACGTAGATGCACAAGAAAGCCTGGATCTTCACTAGGTCTTGTCAAAAATTTACAAAAAGTCATGAAGACACCTTTTTGCATGACATGGCTCAATTATGTAATAGTATTCAGCATTAATTTTCTGCAAAATTGAAATTAGCTTCGACGCTTACAAGCTGAGATCTTTCTGAAAAAATAATTACAATTTTCCAACAATAAAAAAATATTAAAATAACACGAGAATTTACAGGGTGATGAAACCCTCATCTGTGTGATACCAAATATAGAAGCTCTCAGACTCAGATTTTCAAATCTTTTTCTACATAAATGTATGTAAAACAAGTGATTTGAAAAACAGCTTGAAATACCTTGGCAGAAACATGTAATTCTTGGTAGAGGGTCACCTGGGAAACATTTCTGGACACGTTTTATTTAAACAACTGATGCCTAGCATCTGCGAAAGAGGACTTTGGCAAACACTGAAGACCAACATCAGACGCAACTGAACGCGACGTATGATCAGGGTCTTCTCTGTTTGCATAAAGGATTCACTTGTTCTAAGAGAAATCAAGACTTGACACCCCATACAAGTTTGCAGATACAACATTTTATTTGAAAACCAGTGTCTTTGCAGTTACTGTGAAACTGTTGTGTAGATCTGTATCACATTATGTGAAAATGTTAATATACTCTTTTATTATGTACCTATATAAATTCTGTAAAAAAATCGGCCTGTATTTCACAAGAAAATATGAACAGACAGACAAAAATTCCGTATTGTACCTTTTAAATTCCGTATTGCACCTTCCGTATTGTATGCTGCCGTACTATTTTCATTAATATGCATGACCCGACACATTTCTATAAATAGCGCACATAAACACTTCAGTTAGTTCCATTTAATATCGATAAACATTGAAGATTTCGTTCAAGAACAAAACAAGGATAAAACGGTAAAGGTATATAATAAAAGGGTCATTATAACAGTAGCTAGATCTGGGACTTTGTATTCGGCTCTCGTGGATTTTGCAAGGTTGGATCACACTCGGTACTTGCGCACCTCGTGAGACCCGATCTGGCAAAATCCACTCGAGCCGAATACTGCATCTCAGATCAAGTTACTGTTATAATAACCCTATTTTATTCTAAATCTATTTTATCTATCCAGTCGCGAACGTTCATTTGCAACACGTGACCGTATAATATATTACGGTATTTGGACGCATGTGCGTACAAAATTCCTGTATTTTCTGTATTTGGACGCACGCGCATACAAAAAATCCTATATTTTCAGTATTTGGACGGTTCAACAGTCCCATGTTAAACAAACGATAAAGCCCGAAACGCCTGAAAATGTTCCGAATGTAAATCGGATGAAGTAGGTGATCTGCACAGAGTTTGATTATTTGTCTTGAAATAAGGTTTAATTGTCGTTTTTTTTTTTTTTCGTTTTTTTGTTTACAACACACAAAAACGATTCAAGTGATGACAATGCTATCTGATTTAGATATTAACACGTTCGTTAATAATCAAAAACCTAAAAATACAGTAAAAAACATCATCAGATGTTGGAATATTTGAAAAGTGGCTAAAAGAAGCCGTTCCGAACGAAACTAAGACATTGGAAGATATCAGCCTTGACTGTCTGAATAGCTACGTCAGAAGTTTTTATTTAACGGTTAAGAAACAAAATGGAGAAAATGATGAATAGCAGCGGACGGGGTTTCGGCATCCAAAGCATGTCTGCTCTCTAATTCAGTTTTCATCCGATCTGCACCAAACTTGCTGACAATGTTTGTGGGCATAACATCTCGGCCAAATTTTACCAGGCACTCTTAGATTATGGTCCTTGTATTACTCGAAAAACGGGGAATTTAGCCTTGTCCGCTCTATTAAGTCGAACAGTTTTCCGATCTTCACCCGACTTGCCGACAATGTTTGTGGGCATAATATCTCAGCCAAGTATTATAACCACCCAAATTGCCAAATGGCAGTTGTAGGGAGGTTGCACCATATAATTTATTTAATACTGATACGCAGAAAAACAACATTCAATGAATTATGTAAGAAGTGAAACAAATAATGAATACAAAGCTTATTTAAAGCCTAACATTGTTCTGCATAATATTATATTTGCCCTCATACCAAGCTGGGAAAATACAGAAAAGGCAGGAATACAATATTCAGTGAAACATTTTTAATTTAAACTAAGATAAAATAGATATAGAATAAAAAGGTTATGTAACATTGTACTGTACAATGCGAGATATATTTGGAGATGTACCCAGCTGAGAAAACCATATTGGACTCGCCTAGCGGCTCGTCCAATATGGCTTTCTCAGCTGGGTACTCGTCCAAATATATCTCCGTATTGTACAGAACAATGTTAAATAACCTAATATAATTATCCCCCGACAAAGTCGGAGGGATAGTTTTGGCATTGTCCGTCCATCCGTCTTTCCGTCCTTCCGGAGCCATATCTTGGAAGTGGTTAGGAATATTTAAATAAAACTTCATATACAGGTTCACCATTACGAGGTTATGCGGCCCGTCAAGATTCAGGCAGATTGCCCAAGTAACAACACAGTTATGTCCATTAGAATTTTCTTGTCTTAACTTACAGTATATAGGGTACTATAAATATGGCAATTTCTGCTTCATAACTTGTGATATATTTGACCTAGAACTATGAAACTTAAATTGAATTTAGATCACCATAATGTTGTTGAGCACACACATATTCGTCCGAACCCCTTTACTAACTTCAGAGTTATTGCCCTTTAATTGTTTAAAAATCCACAGGTTTGTACATATTAAACAAACCAACCAAATTGGTAGAATTTTATTAAACTTCTTTTATTTTTTTCCATGAACATTTATTATAAACATGTGGAGTTGTGTACCCACACCTGGTCATCCCCTTGCCTTGGTCACCCAACCCCCACTCTCATTCCCCCTCCCCTCCCCCCACACACACCAAACATAATTTTTTTCATTCCTTATTTTAATTTTTAGCTCACCTTTCAAACTTCACAGGAATGATCCTTGGGTGGCCCCCTTTCAAAAATGTTCAAAGACTTGAATTCCATGCAGAACTCTAGTTGCCATGACAACCGAAAGGAAAAACTTTTAAAATCTTCTTGTCCAAAACCACATGGCCTAGGGCTTTGATATCTGGTGTGTAGCATCATCCAAAATTGTTCAAGTTATCCCCCTAGGGTCAAATATGGCCCAGCCCCGAGGGTCACATGGTTTATAAAGACTTATATAGTGAAAACTTTGAAAATCTTCTTGTACAAAACCACATGGCCTAGGGCTTTGATATTTGGTATGTAGCATCATCTGGTGGTCCTCTATCAAGTTCGTTCAAATTATCCCTCTAGAATTAAATATGGCCCCGCCCCGGGGTCCCAAGTTTTACATAGACTTATATAGGAAAAAAAGTTTAAAAATCTTCTTGTCTGAAACCACAACACTTAGACCTTTGATATTTGGTTTGTAGCATTGTCTTATGGTCCTCAACCAAAATTGTTCAAATTGTACCCCTTGGGTGAAAAGAGGCCCTGGGGGTCCTAAGTTTTATATAGGAAAAAACTTTAAAAATCTTCTTGTTTGAAACCATACGACCTAGGCTTTTGATATTAGTATTATGCATTGTCTAGTAGTCCTCTACCAAAATTGTCCAAATTATGCCCCTGGGGTTAAAAGAGGCCTCGCCCTGGGGTCACTTAGTTATTATGTGAGTTATATAGGAAAAATACTCAAAAAATCATCTGATCCTATTTCCAAGACTGTTTAATTATAATTACCTGATAACCCCAAGTAATATGCTGTCACTTGACTGACCTTGACCTACTGACCTACTTTCTTGTTTCTTAAGATACAGCCTTGAAATTTTGATGACATATACAGTTTTGCACACAAATCGTAAAACTGAATTTCATTGACCATGAATGTGACCTACTGACTTCCTTAATATTTTATCATCATTTTGACATTTGAAACATGTAGCTCATATTACTCAGGTGACCGATCCAGGGTCATCATGACCCTCTTGTTTTCTCAAACCTTCCATGAATATTTATCAACATGCAACGTTGTACCATTCCCCCACCTCACAATGAAGTATACTCCACCCAGTCATGCCCACCACCCCGATCATGCATCCCCCCAACATTTCTTTTTTATTATGCCCCCCTTCGAAGAAGGAGGGGTATATTATTTTGCAGATGTCGGTCGGTTGGTCTGTCTGTCTGTCTGTCGGTCGGATGGAATGTAGACCAATCTGTTTCAATAGCACTTGTGCCTAGGATCATGAAAGTTGATAGGGGCGTTGGTCATGATCAGTTGATGACACTTTTTGTTTTTGAGGTCAGTATGTCAAATGTCAAGGTCACAGAGACAACAAACAGCTAAACGGTTTCCGGATGATAACTCAAGAATGCTTGGGCATAGGATCATGAAAGTTGATAGGAAGGTTGGTCATGGCCAGCAGATGACCTGTATTGAATATGAGGTCAGTATGTCAAAGATCAAGGTCACAGTGACCACGAACAGTTAAAGGGTTTCCGGATGGTAACTCAAGATTGCTTAGATCTAGGATCCTGAAAGTTGATAGGAAGGTTGTTCATCACCAGCAGATGATCACTACTGATTTTGAGATCAGTATGTCAAAGGTCAAGGTCACAGTGACCAGGAACAGTAAATCGTTTCCGGGTGATAACTCAAGAACGCTTGGGCCTAGGATCAGGAAAATTGATAGGGAGAATGGTCATGACCAGCAGATAAACCCTATTGATTTTGACGTCGTTAGGTCAAATTTCAAGCTCACATTGGCCAGGAAAATATCAACGGTTCTGGACAAAAACTTGGCTTAGGCCAAGGGTCATGAAAGATAATACAGAGGTTTATCATGACCAGCAGATGACCCCTATAGATTTTGAGGTCAGTAGGTCAAAGGTCAAGGTTACAGTGACCCAGAACATTTAAACGTTTTCCAGACAATTACTTGAGAACGCTTGGGCCTAGGATCATGAAACTTGATAAGGAGGTTGGTCATGACCAATAGATGACCCCTGTAGGTTTTGATGTCAGTAGGCCAAAGGGAATGATACCTTGAGTACGCTTGGGCCTAGGATCACGAAACTTAATATGGAGGTTGATCATGACCAGCAGATGACCCCTGTTGATAGTTTAGGTCAATAAGTTAAAGGTCAAGGTCAGATTGAACCAGAACAGTAAAACTTTTGTTTGTAGTGAAGATATAAATTATGTTCGTTGTGCAATTACTGAATGCATGAAGGGGGGCATTTCGTGTTCGACGAGCTCTTGTTTAATTTTTAATTTTCAATCAATACTTATAATCAAGATGTTTTTTACCCTCACACGTTCTCCCCTGCCACCCACCAAAAATAAATTTTAAAAAATCCGTTCCTTTTTAGCTCGTCTAAATTAAGCAGCATTTTCTACATTCTGATTGACTCTTGGTCATGGTCTCGCATGTTAGATGCTCTCACTGTCATGATAGAGGAAGCTGCCGGCCTCGACAAGATTGAGGGATTACAGAACCAGGAGAACGAGACTGTACAAGGCAGCACTAGAACTCATTGAAAAATTTACTTTGGTGGAGATGTAAGATATACAATGAACATTGATACATTGAAATATTTGGTTAAAGAAATGTTTTTAGTACTTTAGTGATGTTTCAGCAGGGCTGGGAATTGTGGGGACAGACTTCTGGTTTGCTGTCTTGTGACTGCCAGTCCATCTAAGCAAAGTGGGATCAAGTGATAACTTTAAAGGTGCAAGATATTTTTTCATAGAAGTTACATGGATAGATAAATGGCAGTACGGAGAATATGTGCATTCTTCCTGTTTTGTTAATCCCCCGCCACGAGTGGTGGTGTGTTATAGGAATCATTCCGTAACATTTTGTGTCCGATCTGTATCTCCTAAACACCTTGATGGATATTCATGACACTTAGGTCAAATGATCCCCTCATCAAGACGATATGCAGAACCCTTGAGTCAGCCATGTTGGTTCAAGGTCAAGGTCACAACTCAAGTCAAAGGTTTGAGCCTTTCATTTTGTGTTCGCCCTGTATCTCCTAAACCCCTTGAAATTTTTAAGGATAATCATGAAACTAGGGTCAAATGATCACCTCATCAAAACGATGTACAGAACCCATGAGTCAGCCATGTCGGTTCAAGGTCAAGGTCACAACTCAAGGTCAAAGGTTTGAGCCTTTCGGGCCATTTCGTGTCTGCTGTCAGGGTTTTTTCTTTGTGTTTTGGGAACGTAGCCTAGACCCCCAATATTGGGAATTTTGATGCGCAAATGTTCAATATTCGGAAATATTCAGTCCCATAGGATATAGTAAGGATGTGTTTAAGCACTTTCTCATACACTTGTTTCACATTGTACAACCTCTTTAACTCTTTAAAAGGCAACTCTATCAAGCATTTTGACTGAATTATGGCCCTTTTTCGACTTAGAATATGCTTATTGTAATGTTAAAGTTGGCCAAGTTCGATAGCTAGCCAAATAGGTCCTAACATTTTGGAGTTACGGCCCTTGAATAACCGAATAAATGTTAAAGTTTGCGTACCACCCCAAATATTTTCAAAGTTCATTGAGATATTGCTTTCATATTTTGCATACTCGTTTACCATCATGACCCCAGTCTGTAAAAAAGAAAAGGCAACTCTATCAAGCATTTTGACTGCATTATGGCCCCTTTTCGACTTAGAATAAATGTTAAAGTTTACGCACCACCCCAAATATGTTCAAAGTCCATTGAGATATTGCTTTCATATTTTGCATACTTGTTTACCATCATGACCCCAGTCTGTAAAAAGGAGGAGGCAACTCTATCAAGCATTTTGACTGAATTATGGCCCCTTTTCGACTTAGAATATGCTTATTGTAATGTTAAAGTTTGCCAAATTCGATAACTAGCCAAATAGGGCCAAGCATTTTGGAGTTACGGCCCTTGAAGTACCGAAATATCAGCCTTTTTACTCTTGTTTAGTCAAACATTTCTCATCCGATCTTCACCAAACTTGAACAAAATGTGTTTGACCGTAAGACCTTGGCCAAGTTCGATAACTAGCCAAATCAGTTCAGGCATTTTGGAGTTTTGGCCCTTGAATTGTTGCGAGTAAACAGTATATAAAGACTGACTTGCTATTTAGATGATTAGGCAATTGTGGCAGACATTCGCTTTTCTCAAAAGCAGCTATAGTTTTTAGGTGTATTTTGACCTATCTCTACCTGGTAAAGAGTTTTGTGCAGACTAATATAGTTATGTAATTTTTTTTAATATAAATAACTTATATGACACCTTTTGGATAATCGGCCAAAAAATGCTATATGAAAACAAATATAGGTTTTTATTTATACAAATTTTAATCCAAGTGTTTTGTTATAACATATTGTATGTATAGTACAATATTGTTTACACATTATTGACAGATATCAGTTCATTATAGTATACTGAGGTAGAGAAAATTAGGTGCCTTCCAGTAAGGGAATTTGTATTGCATGGCAATTATAACTTCATTCATTTGTTCTCATAGTAGTGTATTAAAACAAAGCACTAGAAGTTAACAACAGCAGGGGCAGATCCAGGATTTTTTTCCAGGGTGGGAGGGGGTGTCTCTCTCATGTTGTTATTTTTCAGGAAGTTGTTCGAGATTGTCATATTTTTCT
Organism: Mercenaria mercenaria; assembly: GCF_021730395.1. Classification (NCBI taxonomy): domain Eukaryota; kingdom Metazoa; phylum Mollusca; class Bivalvia; order Venerida; family Veneridae; genus Mercenaria; species Mercenaria mercenaria. The sequence goes on along the minus strand of NC_069361.1, from coordinate 119,976,607 downwards.
ATGTTACTAGATCTTTCTTAAAAGAATACCAGGCTTGAAGTTGTCATTTTTTTGAGGATTTCTGTACTAGAGAAATTTAGTCATAGAATAAGTGCTGTTAAATGTGGGTCCAGTCCATCCTGTAAAATCATTAATATTCGGAGGGGAGTAATTTGATAATGCTTTCTTTAATAAATCTATAGTATTAGAAATCCAAATGATCCTAACAACAAAGAAAAATCCCTATTCTGTTTTCTTTTTTGTCCAAACTACGAAACTTAATGCCCATGAAATTAAATGATTTCACAATATTACTTTGAAATTTGTTCTTCACGTCAATACTGAACAATTTACTCAAGATTTGCTGAATAATAAAATGAGTTGTTTTTTCAACCATACACAAAAAATATCTACTCTTTACCACACTAAACAGAAGCCAATTTAACCTCCTTTTCCTAACACGGATTAAGGGATAATCAATAAAAGGGATATGGCTGATAACGGTGATAAGCCTCTTTAACCCTTAGCCTGCCGGCGGCAACGATTTTTCCTTTGCGACCAATGCAGACCAAGATCAGCCTGCACATCCCTGCAGTCTGATCATGGTGTGCACTGTTCGCTATTCAGTTTGTAAATTTTTGGTAAGCAACCCTTTTAACAGCTAATGGTACTGTCCAAATTGAAAGATGGACCGGTCCACTTTAGAAATTTAGCAGGGTAAGGGTTAGTGATCTGAACATGAGGTGTTGGCATTATTTTTGTGATTACATACACACACTTGTGTTACAAATATGATTAAATTAGTATTTTCTGTAAGTTTGACATAATGTGTAACAGTGTTTCATTAAATTAAATTAAGTGCATATTTTTTCAGTTTTTCAGTTTTCGTTTGAAAGGTTTTAGAATTATTGTTATAAATGTCTGTGCTAGATACTTTCTATTAGCCTTTAGCCTGGAAATAGTACACTAATAATGGAGGCTCATAGAAACTTCTTTGAAACAACAAATTTAAAGAGATGCTTGGACCGTGGGAGTCTATGTAATTCATTGTGTTGCACGTACTCGTTGTAGCGTTCATGTGAGTATACCAGGGATATAAACTAGTATTTTTATTTAGGGCCCCATACTGACAACAATAAATGTTTAACTTAAGGTATATGGGCTACTGGGCCCCTGCTAATTTATATCCTTGTATACTATTCAAGGGCGTACCCAGTGCGATCGGAAATATACGCGCATGAAAAGGTGTTGGTGTTTGAGGGGGTGACCCCCTCTTTCCCGTGGGGGTATAGGGGACCTTCTCTAAAAATTTTTTGAAATATTGACTTCAATTGATGCAGTCTGGCTGCTTTTTAGGGTAGTAATTTGACAAAAAAAAAATATACACATGTGCGTATTGTGCGTAACAGTAGTTACGCCCTTGCTATTACATTGAATTTTCACAATAAAGCTGACTTTGATGTATTTTTATAGATTTTTTTCTGTTTTTCAGGATATTCATTCACAAAATACAAATGTAAAATTGAATGATAACTCAGGCAAGATGAAGCAAACAGACTAGCTATGAAAGCTGTACCTAAGGTAGGTCTTAATAACTAAGCCATACAGTTAATCAGAAATTTGTTATTAGAATTAACATATCAACATTCAGTGTTACTAATTTTTCTTTACTTCATTTAAAATTATAAATTTACTTTATATCATCTGCATTTTAATCATGCAGAACATGATTTCAAGGTAATTACCTTGCAAAAAATGGGATTAATGCTGTCAGATTCTGCCCCTGGGTTGATTTGAAGCCAGGAGCTATATCATTGTACTGCACCTTCCTTGTTTAGATTTTAATATCAAATAACAGTCTACAAAATAACGAACATACAAACTAAACATAGTTACATTTGATTTAAAAAAAGAAACTGTTTCATTAAAGAAAACATATATCTCATTTAGTGATTTGTCGCTGAATAAATCATTGTTTGTCATTCAGATGCAAAGGAATTATATTGCAGCGTGCGCCCTCGTGATATAATAATACGCATCTCAATGACAAACAATGACTTTATTAAAGAGCAAATCACTAAATGAGATATATTATTTCGATTCTAACATGTTACCAGCTGTTTTCAGCCTTCTTTGTTTAATAGGAAAATGAATCGAATCGTGTTAGAATATTAATTAAAAAATTCAATGGATTTTACTGTCCAATTCACTTATTGATATATATATTGATATATTTCATTATCAGTAAGGTTTACAGCTTTTTTTGTATATTTCATTGTCACAGATCATTTCAAGGATGTATAGTGACTTAGGAATGTTCTGTTATTAATATATGGATCTTCAGGTATGTGTTTTGCTCACCTGAGCACGAGGCCACATTTATTACCCTATCTTCATGAAACTTGGTCAGAACGTTTATCTGTATAATTTCTAGGCCAATTTGAAACTTGGTCATGTGGGGACCAAACCTAGGTCACCCACTCAAATCAAAAGAATGTTTGTTAACATTCTAGAGGCCACATTTATGACACTATCTTCATGAAAGTTGATCTAAATGTTTATCTTCATGATTCCTAGGTCAAATTTGTATCTGGGTCATGTGGGTTACTAGGTAATATCCTCAAATCACATGTAAAGCTTATTAACACTCGACTAGAGGCCACATTTAGTTAGAAATTTTTTCTGACATAGACCTATCCACTATAATATGTAAGCAACTGTGAGTTGAATTAGTGAATCTTACATGTACTGCTTTTTATGCTCCCCGAAGGGCGAGGATATAGTTGTCCCCTTGTCCGTCCGGCGAACCATCCATCACACTTTTGTTCGGAGTATAACTTGAAAAGTATTAATGGCATTGATTGAACATGCACTTAGAGGCCATTGAGACAAAGTGCATTGTCAGAGAATCATATCCCTACCCTCCGTAGTTTTAGAATTATCTCCCTTTATTATACAAAATACGGCTTGTTCAGAGCATTTCTTGAAGAGTATTAGTGGCATTTCATTGAAACTTTACAGAATGATAGAGGTCATTGACGGAAAGTGCAATGTCAAAAAACCATAACTCTACTTTACCTAGTGTTTGAATTATATCCCTTGATTACACAAAATAAGGCTTCACACTTCTGTCCGTAGTATAACTTGAAAAGTATTAATGGCATTTGATTGAAACTTCACATAATCATAGAGGCCATTCAGACAATGTGCAGCATCAAAAAGTCTTAACTCCACCTTACCTAGTTTTTAAATGATTTGCCTTTATTATACTAAATAAGGCTTGTCCAGAGCGTTTCTTTTAAGTATTTAGAAAACGCTTTGAAAACTGTCTTGTTTGAAACTTCTAAAATTGTTAAATCATCACAATAGGCTAGCCCCAGCATGTTTTAGCTGTGAAACTCCGGTGAGCAATCAAAGGCAGTTATTGCCCTTTTGTTTCATATGTTACAAATCTGTTGCAAAAAGAAATGTTATGCTTGTATTTATTCTACTTCTTGAACTTGTTTTCACAGGGAGTCGTGCACCATGTGAACAGTGATGTTGAAAAGTTCTGATGAGCCTGCGAACAGGAGTTAGAAATTTTGTCTGACATGGACTTACCCGCTATAATATGTAACCTTCTTTGAGTGGAATTAGTGAAGCTTACATGTATTGCTTTTTATGATCACCGAAGTGCGAGGAATATGGTTGCCGCTTTGTACGTCCTTCCATCCGTCCATCACACTTTTGTCCGGAGTATAACTTGAAAAGTATTAATGGCATTTGATTGAACATTCCCTTAGAGGCCATTGAGACAAAGTGCACCATCAGAGAATCATAACCCTATTATAACGTATTATGTTATGACGCTGGTGTCCGTCCGTGCGTCAGTTAGCAAATTCGTGTCCGCTATGTAACTCTTCAACCCCTTGAAGGATTTCAAAAATACTTTGCTTAAATGTTCACCACATCAAGACGACATGCAGAGCGCATGTTTCGGATAACTTGCTTCAAGGTCAAGGTCACAGTTAGGGGTCAAAGGTCATATGACTTTGTTTCGTGTCAGTTCTGTTACTCTTGAACCACTTGAAGGATTTTAAAGAAACTTGATACAAATGTTCACCACATTGAGATGATGCGCAGAGTGCTTGTTTCGGATGGCTTGCTTCAAGGTCAAGGTCAAACTTAGGGGTCAAAAGTCATTTGACTTTTTTCATGTGTATATTGCACTGCATTGCGGTGCTCTTGTTTTTATTAGGCAGATCCCTTTTTTGTTCACTTTAAATATTTTTTTATTGAATTACTTCCCTTCTATGTTACTATAAATAGCATATTTTGTAACTTTTTTATTGCTGGTCATAGGGAAAAACTGAGACCACTTTTCTGTGGTACAACATGGATGGTACCTCCAAATAGGCGTATTCTGACATTTCTATACCTGGTAATGACTTTTTTATGTTTTTCTGTCGACTTAGAATTATTTTTTTTGAATTTCTTCCCTTTGTTCTTCCTGTCCTTTGGGCTTCAACAGTTAAGTTCTTTAAATTTGCTCCCATCCTCCTCTGATATAACCCTTTGGGAGTATAGTGCCCCGCTTGGTGGAGTTCTTGTTTTTGAATGATTTCCCTTTATAACACAAAATAAGGCTTGTCCGGAGCATTACTTGAAACTTATTAAAAAATGGCATTTCATTGAAACTTCACGAAATGATAGAGACCATTGACGGGAAGTGCAGTACATGTCAAAGAACCATAACTCTACGTTACCTAGTTTTTGAATTATCTCCCTTTATAGTACAAAATAAGGCTTGTCCAGAGCATAACTTGAAAAGTCTTTAATTGCATTTCATTGAAACTTCACAAAAGGATAGAGGCAATTGTCAGGAAGTGCAGTGTCAAAGAATCAGAACTCTTCCTGATCAAGCTTTTGAATTACCTCCTTTTATTCAATTTTCTTCTTTTTATTAGATCTCCATTTTTATAACTCACCTGTCACGCAACTTGTATTGGCGTAATATCTCGGTTCCTTTTGAAAAATGGGCAGATCCCATCATGGGTTCCATAATCATAATGGTCCATTAAAGGACCAAAATTTGCTGTTTTGGCTTTTGCAGCCATCTTCATTTATGGTTTGATTTGATACAGACTTGTAAATTATCTTCAATAACAATAAATCTTGGATTCCATGATGAATCTGTCGGATCTAATCATAGTTTCCAGAGTTACAACCCCTGATTGACCCCTGAAAGAGCCAAAATTTGTTAATTTTTACCTTGTGAACATGATAAAAGTGACATTTTATATTTGATTTTAAGCACACTTACACAGAAGTTAAGACACAATATCTCGGTTCCTTTCGAAAACCAGCTAGATTATGTCATGGGTTCTAGAGTTACTGTCCCTGAAAGAGGCAAATTTTTCATGTTTGGCCCTTTCAGCCCTATAGAGGTTACATTTATGCTTTGATTTGATACAAACTTGAACAGAATGATTATCTTGATAATCTTAAGGTCATGATTGAAACTGGGCCATGTCGGGTCAAAACTAGGTCATCAAGACAAATCAAAGGAAAAGCTTGTTAACACTCTTAAGGCCTATTTTATGACCTTATCTTCATGAAACTTGAGCAGAATGTTTTTCTTTATGGTTTCTAGGCCAAGTTTGAAACTGGGTCATATGGAGTCCAAAACTAGGTCACCTGGTTAAATCAAAGGAAAATCTTCTTAACACTCTTCTTCATTTGATGTGCATGAAACTTGGTCAGAATGTTTGTCTGCATGAAATATGTATGAATTTTTATCTGGGTCAAAATCTAGGTTACCAGATCAAATCAAAGAATAAGCTTGATTACTCCCTAGGGAGCACATTTTGTATTCTATCTTCTAAAAACTTGGTCAGAATGTTTGTTATTATGAAGTTTTGGATGATTTCAAATCTGGGTCATGTGGGGTAAAAACTAGGTCACAAGGTCAAATCAGAGGAAAAGCTAGTATACACTAGAGGCCACTTTTTTGCACCAATCTTCCCGAAATTTTGTCAGAATGTTTGTTTTTATAAAATTTTGGACAAGTTCTATTTTAGGTCGTGTGGGGTAAAATCTAGATCACTAAGTCAAATCAATGAGTGTTTGTTTACACTCAAGAAGCCACATTGTTTTGGTCAAATGATAATGAAAATTGGTCAGAGTATTTGTCTTCATGAAATCACTAGGTTAAATGTATGTATACACTGTTATGTTGTGTTACGCAGGGGAGTGACCTAGGGCCCTCTTGTTTGGTTTCTAATATGTTATTTGTTATATTGGGACAAGCACAGGCATCTGTGATCATCATTCCTTGTACTAATATTTCTAATTTCCCCACATGAATCAGAGGTAGTTGAAAATATGTCATCAGTTTTCAGTCAAATTGTCATAGGGACTGTTGGATCGAACTAGCAAACCTCTTGATAACATTATACTGTACAAGCTGGTAAACTTGCACAGAAGGGATTTCATGTAGAGTTTAATTATACTAAGAAATTCTGGCAATTGAAAAATAGACAAGGTTGTAGCTGGATTTTGTTTCTATACTAACTTGAAAAATTTTGACAATGCAATTCTTAGTCCGACTATGATATTCGAAGATTAGGTTGAGGTTGTGGACTCGCCCATGCGTCAGCATCCTGATTTGGTTAATTTCTGGTACGTTTTTCACTGTCATAAACTGACTTACATTGTGCAGGTTCCTTAACTCTATTTTGCTCTTTTACAAATTATTCCCCTTTTCAGGTTTTAAGTCTTTATCTCACAAGGGCCAAAGCCTTATGGTGAGCTTTTGTGACTGCTCGATGTCTGTCATCTGTCGTCAGTTATCCATCTTGGGTTGTGCGTCTGTATACAATTTCTAAAAGAATTCTTCAAAACCACTTTGCAGATTTACACCAAATCTCACAATAATGCTCCTTGGGTGGCCCCCTTTCAAAATTGTTCAATAAATTGAATTCACACAGAACTCTGGGTTCCGTGTTCAAGGTCACACTTGGAAATCAAAGGTCAGTAGGGTTTTTTCCTTTCAGTCCAATAACTTTGTCATTATGTCCCCCACCCCACCCACCCTGTCCATCCGTCCGTCCTTCCGTCACACTTTATTTCCAAACAATAACTGGAGGACATTTTGACCTAGAACTTTCAAACTCCATATGGTGGCAGGGCTTATACAGAAGACGACCACTACTGTTTCTGGGGTCACTCCATGAAAGGTCAAGGTCACAGGGGCCTGATCATGGAAAACGATTTCCGGTCAGTAACCTGAGAACCACTCGACGCAGAATGTTGAAGATTCGAAGGATGATTTGACATGCAAAATAGACCAAGAATGTTGAAACCTCATAGGGTGATTGTTCATGCAGAGAAGAAGACCCCTATTGATTATCATTTTGGGGTCACTCTTTTAAAGGTCAATGTCACAGGGGCCTGAACATGGAAAACCATTTCCGGTCAGTAACCTGAGAACCACTCGACGCAGAATGTTGAAGATTCGAAGGATGATTTGACATGCAAAATAGATTACCCCTATTGATTTTTGGGTCACTCTATTAAAGGTCAAGGTCGCAGTAGACAGAACATGGAAATCCATTTCTGGTCAATACCTTGAGAACCATTTGACCTAGAACCTTCAAACTTCACAGTGTGATAGGACGTACAGAGTAGATGACCCCTATTGTTGTTGGGGTCACTCCATCAAAAGTCAAGGTCACAGGGGCAGGGTCCACCTATCTGGCACACTTCATTTTCGATCAATAACTGGATACCCATTTGACCTACAGCCTTCAAACTTCATATGGTGATTATGGTGATAGGGCTTACAGGGAAGATGACCCCTTTTATTTGTGGTTACTTGATCAAAGGACAAGGTCACAGTGGCCTGAACATGGAAACCAATTTCTGATCAGTAACTTCAGAACAACTTGACCCAGTATTTTTAAACTTCATAGGATCATTAAATATGTAAAGCAGATGACCCCTATAGCTTTTGGGGTCACTTGATCAAAAGCCAAGGTCACAGGGACCAGAACATGGAAAATATTTACCGATCAATAACTTGAGAACCATTTGACCCAGAACCTTCAAACTTCATTGGATGATAGGACTGAAAGAGTAGTTGACCCCCATCATTTTTGGTCACTTGAGCTACAGTCAATGTCACAGGGGCATTAACATAGAAAACTCTTTCCAATAAATAACATGAGAACTTGTGAACCACTTGACCCAGATGTTGAAACTTAATAGGTTGCCTGGACATGCAGAGTAGATGACCCATACTGATTTTGGGGTCACTCGACCAAAGGTCAATGTCACAGGGGCCTGGACATGGAAAACAGTTTCCAATTTATAACTTGAGAACCACTAAGCCCATAATGTTGAAACCTTATGAGATCGTTGGACTTGCCAAGTAGATGATCCTTATTGCAGGCAACCATCAGTGTATCTTTGACTTCCGCTCCTGTCCCCTATTGACTTCTTGCCAATGCAACCATACGCTTTTTAGCTCAGTGTGAGCTATTTTGATTGTTCATCTTTCGTCGTACATCGTCCGTCCACTCTTTCCTTTAAACAACATCTTAACCACAAGGCCAATTTAGATGAAACTTCATAGGGATATTTCTGGGATTCTTTTAAAAATCGAATACCACACGGAACTTTGGTAGCCATGGCAACCTAAAGGAAAAAAAATGAAAATCGTCTTGTCCAAAACTGCAAGGCGTAGAGATTCGATATTTGGCTTGTGACATCATCTGATGGTCCTCTATGAAACTTGTTCAAATTATGCCCCTGGGGTGTTTTGACTCGTTCAATAAGCTAAAACTAAGAAGTCGGTCAGGGCCTTCATGCTTATCTTCTTAACATTAGTCATGGCACACAACGCATTTGATCATTTTTACAAAGCCGTTTCTTTGAACGTCAGAAAAACAAAGAAAAATATCAAACAGGGAAAGCCACGCACCAAATGCGCAGCCTCCTCAAAACGAACCCCCCAGCACGCAAACGCGTGCACCACACACACACACACACACACACACACACACTCAAAGCTTACACATCAGGACAAAACGAACACACACACACACACACTCAAAGCCAACACATAAGGACAAGACGAACAATAAGCATACACACACGCGCGCACACAAAGTCAACACACAAGGACAAAACGAACAAACAAAGGAACACAGTGGGGCACCGCCTTGGAACGGTCAGTGGCAAAAACACCACTGGGGAGCTTGAACCGGTTAATGATGCGGACCCAACCTCACTCTTACCCCCACCATGTTCCAAAGACATGGGACAGTGTAAATAAAAGTAATCCCCTCCAGGTGAATCTCTAACACACGTAATGGAAACAAAAAGGCATGGCATGTAAAACACAAAAATGCTCGTGTATAAATATATAAAAAGCAAACCTTAAGAACCAAAAACGTATGTACTCAATGCCTTTTCAGAAGACACAGCAACAATAGAAACACCCTTAAGGGCCCGACGAAACAGGCCAGAAGACAAATATCAAAACAGTTCAGTCCTGGTAGGATTTAAAAACTGCTCATCATAGAGTCCTCCCCCTCTTCCGTCAGACGCAATCAAAGAGGGAAGCGTAGTGTCCAACTGTAAACGGGACGAACACTAAACATGCGGTATGTCTCAAAACAGTTGGGTCGTAACCTCTTTTAATAAAACGTTTGATAATCTTTTCAAATACATTTGGAAAATTACCATGACCCAAGATCTTACGAAGTTTGTAAACCACATCCCCATAAAAAAACGGGTTTAGAAATACCTTCTCGCAGAAGTGTCTTTAAATTACTATTGAATTTTAAAACTAAATCAGAATTACGATAATAAAATTTAGTAAAATATTTACGCAGTTTGTAATAACGGTAGCCTTGCTGAATAAGTTTACTTGTAATATATTGATTACGTTCATTGAAATGCTTGACATGACTACACGCTCTGGCAAACCGAATTAATTGAGAAATATATACCCCATAAGATGTAGCCTGAGGTACATCCCCATCCAAATGGGGAAAATTTACAATACTAAAATTAAAATCATCCCTCTTGTCATAAATTTTGGTGTGTATAATATTGTCATAAATAGAGAGATGTAAATCTAAAAATGAAGCATCAGTATCCGAATTGTTAGTTTTAATTAACTGAAGCTCCCTAGGATAAATAGTACCCACCAAATGACCAAAAAACGGATTATCCATATTAAGAATATCATCCAGATAGCGTGATGTATTATTAAATGCAGTTATAATATCTGCTTGCGTATCTGGAGAAAGGCTCAACATAAAGTCTCTTTCATAACAATATAAAAACAAATCTGCGACAAGGGGTGCACAATTTGTTCCCATGGGAATACCAACAACTTGTCTAAAAACTGCATTCCCAAACCTGATGTAAATGTTGTTCAATAAAAAGGAAAGGGCTTTACAAACTTCGTCACAGGTCCACATAGTATAATCTTTAATAATATTGCATATTTAATATGTTGAAAGTTCCTCCACCGTAGTCGTGCACTCTGCAGCAACCTGCAGTCTTCAATTCCTTCTTGTTTCTTCAGTTTACAGTCTGTTTTTTAAGCTCAGCAATGATCAGGTGAGTTATTGTGATCGCTTGATGTCCGGCGTCTGTCTGTCTATCGTCTGTCAACATTTAGCTTGTGTATGCGATAGAGGCAGTATTTTGAGCTCAACTGAGCACAAAGTGCTCAAAGGTGAGCTTTAGTGATCGCCCTGTGTCCGTCGTCCGTCCGTCGTAAACAATTTGACTGTTAACACTCTAGAGGTCAAATTTTTGGCACAGTCTTAATGAAACTTGTTTAGAATGTTACCCTCAATAAAATCTTGGACAAGTTCGATATTGGGTCATCTGGGGTCAAAAACTAGGTCACCAGGTCAAATCAAAGGAAAAGCTTGTTAACATTCTAGAGGTCACAATTTTGGCCTTATCCTAATGAAACTTGGTCAGAATGTTACTGTAAATAAAATTTTGGACGAGTTTGATATTGGGTCATTTGGGTTCAAAAACTAGGTCACCATGTCAGATCAAAAGAAAAGCTTGTTAACACTCTAGAGGTCACAATTTTGGCCCAATCTTAATGAAACTTTGTCAGAATGTTACCCTTAAAAAATCTTGAAGGAGTTTGATATTAGGTCATCTGGGGACAAACCTAGGTCACCAGGTCAAATCAAACGAAAAGCTAGTTTAAACTGCAGAGGCCACATGTATGACCATATCTTAATGAAACTTGTTAAAATGTAAGTCTTGATGATCTATAGCTCAAGTTCAAATCTGGGTTAAGTGGGGTCAAAAACTAGGTCACCAGGTCAAATCAAAGGAAAAGCTTGTTTACACTCGTAAAGGCCATATTTAGGACTCTATCTTCATGAAACTGAATGTTAAACTTGATGATCTTTAGGACAAGTTCGAATCTGCGTCATGTCGGGTCAGAAACTAGGTCACCAGGTCAAATCAAAGGAAAAGCTAATTAACACTTTAGAGGCCACACTTATGACCATATCTTAATGAAATTTGGTCAGAATGTTAATCTTGATGATCTTTAGGTCAAGTTTAAATCTGGGTCAGGTGGGGTCAAAAACTAGGTCACCAAGTTTGAAAAAGGGTTATCTGAGGTAAAAAGCCAGGTGACTATGTCAAATCAAAGAAAAACCTTGTGTGTGCGATAGAGGTTGTATTTTTCAATTGATCTTCATGAGTTTTGGTCAGAATAATTGCCTTGATAAAATCTAAGTCAAGTTTGAATATGGGTCATCCAGGGTCTAAAACTAGGTCACTATGTCAAATGAAATAAAAACCTTGTGTATGCAATAGGGGCTGCATTTCACAACGGATCTTCATGAAATTTAATCAGAATGTTTGTCTATATAAAGTCTAAGTGGAATTTGAATATTGGTCATTTAGAGTAAAAACGTAGGTCGCCCAGTCAAATCAAAGAAAAGCCTTGTGTATGCAATAGAGACTGTAATTTTCATTTGATCTTCATGAAATTTGGTCAGAATGATAGCCTTGAGGAATTAAGGTCAAATTCGGATGCAGGTCATCTTGGCTCAAAAACTAGGTCACTAGGTCAAATTGAAAAAAATACTTGTTTACACTTAGGAGACCACATTTTTTGGTCAAATTCTAATGAAAATTGGTCAGCATATTTGTTTACATGAAATCACTAAGTCAAACATGATTACACTGTTATGAAATGTTTCTCAGGTGAGCGACCTTGGGCCATCTTGGCCCTCTTTTTAAGTCTTTTAATTGGTGTAACTGTCAGGTTTACATTTTTTAGTTAACATTGTTACATGAACAATACCTGAAATTTATCTTGTTTTCTTCTTTCGCATTAATTTTGCAACACCATTTGAGAATGATTTTACTAGTATATGGTATATGATATATCTGAACTAACATCACTCATTCCATTTTCCTCTTTTTATAATACAGGTGTGACAAGAAGTTTGAAATCAAAGTCACAAGATGTTGTTTGATGATGGAAATATCTGTGATCATTTCGTATTTCCAGTGGTTCAGAGGAACAGATTACACTCAGTTAAAACTAAATGTGATATTAATCTATTTGTGAATGAACGAGGACTTAATGAGGATAAAATGTTAAGAAGACAAACCTGATGCAGCAACAATTTTATGACAGTATCAGTTTAATATTTAACCATGTACCACTGTTTTACATTATAAATGCAGTAAAAGTTAATGCAATGTTAAAACTGCTTTACACTTTTTATGCGAGGGAATATGTTGTATATGGTCACTACAGAGGTTTTTCTATTTGATGAAATAATATTGTGGTTGAAGTATATATTGACCAAATCTGTCATATTGACCATAATGTTCCGTGAAACCTTTATTGTACAAAAAGTTGATTTGTTATAGCACCAAATAATAGTGAGAAGAGGTAAATATATACAACATAAGATATACTAAGGCAAAAATCGTCATCTCGGAGCAAAAACTGTATGCATGTTTGTGCTTCTTTACTTAATGAGCCCACATTTGGCGCTGAGGTGACATTATAATAAAACAAAAACCTAATACCTCCTCATCGGTAACACTACTTATTTACGTTGCTTACAGTTAAGTATGAAAAAAAATGAAATGAATAAAAATCTTGATAAAATTTATTGTACTTAAGTTTTCCAAGTCTGAATAAACCATGCCACAGAAGACTGTATTCATTAGATGTAAATTGGTTTCTTCGGACTTCCCTGCCTAAGTGCCGGTAACAAACATGTCCCGTTTAACATTTATTGCTAGCATGGTAGAATCTAAACGGTTGAGTGCTGGGATATCAGGGTATTAAGTATAACGATAACTAACAACATGGTTTTGTTACAAGTCGTGGAAGGGGCCCAGGGCTGTGATTTGGGAAATAAATAGCTTGGTATTTGGGCAAAGGGGTATAAAAAACCTGACGTCAATATTTTGGGAAACTGCACGATTTGAGAGAATTTTTCTGAGGGGAAGGGGCCTATTAACGGTCCCTTTTGTGAAGGGGAAAATCCTGTATATATTCATTGTTTTATCCCACAAGTGTCTACATAGTATATGTAATTTGATAGACTATAACTGTCAAAATCATAATTATCTTTATATCAGATACTTTAAATAACTATACTGAGGTTTAGCTTGGTATTTTACAAAGTCAGAAAGGCATGGCAGAGATGCGGTGGATCACCTGAAGGATCATCTGAAAAAAAAAAAAACAACACTATTTTCTTTTGAATAATATGCAACATAGTATAATAAATTCCCTTTTGTGTGTGGATTTCATCTCTACAATGTGTCTGGTAATATTAATTTCAGTCTCCAAAATTATTTTATATACCTGTTGGTGAATATTGTTAAGGAAAATTGCGCCATATAAACTGGGTTAGTCCTTGTGGAGCATCAAACTCGTACAGGCCTGTTAGTCATTCTGGAATAGCTAACCCAAACTTAGTCATTCCAGAACGTTTGTCTCGGGCGTGTTAGTCATTCTGGAACGTCTAACCCAAACGGGCAAGTTAGTCGTTCTTGAATGCCTAACTTAGACAGGCGAGTTAGTCATTCCAGAACGTCTAACTTAGTCATTCCTGAATGTCTCACTCAAAACAGAAGGATTAGTCATTCCAGAACGTCCATCTCGGACAGGCGGGTTAGTCATTCTGGAACGTCTAACCCAAACGGGCAAGTTAGTCATTTTTGAATGCCTAATATGGCAAAAGGGTTAGTCATTCCAGAACGTCTAATTTAGACAGGCGAGTTAGTCATTCCAGAACGTCTAACTTAGTCATTCCTGAACGTCTAACTCAAAACAGAGGGATTAGTCATTCCAGAACGTCTAACTTAGTCATTCCTGAACGTCTAACAACATGCAACGACGGATGCCCCATTAGCAATGCTCATTTCTGTGATTAAGACCGATAGAGTTATCTAAATTACCAGATGCGGAGAAGCGGTAAGTAAAGGACGACTTGGTATATCCTTAGAGCAATATTGATTCATGAAATTGAATTGTAAACAATAGGCAGTTGGTTCTGTTTCCAGTCAGCCCTCGAAACTATAGGCAATAAGAAAGCAGTTCTACCACGGAATCATTGTTAGTTATTACGGAAGATAGGGGAGACATACCACTTATAGGCTGTTCAAAACACTAAACGCCTGAAGTCTAGATTTAATTATAAGTCCAGACTTAAATAATATACTGTTATATGCAATTCATAATATTATATAGCGCGATTCATGGATTCGCCGATCCCATTCTGTCGCTCATTTCGCATGAACACCGAAAAAAACAACATTTCCTTTCTTAAATAAACACATCACCTATAACTTTGTGAAATAAAATGTATAAGTCCGTGTGCTCAGTTTTGAGATATTTGACCATGATTAAAGTGAACCGGACATTTCCCGTTAACTCTAAGACATTATTTTGATTTTGTACGTGTCACATTTTTTTAATATCATAGTTTGACGTTAGAAATATAGCAACAGTGTCATTGTAATAAAATTACTCACAGGTTTCGATTAACTCATAAAATGATTTTCATTTCAATCGTACGCCGAATACAGGTTTTATTCTAAGTTTTCCAGATAAATGACGAATATGACATAAATTTGATTTTCAATGCTGCCTTGCAATGACGTTTCAATGATTTAAACACATGATATTCCTGAGAATGTATGTTATGCAATTCCTTGTAGCTACATTACTGGCCTTTTGAATCATACAGTTCATGTAGAATAGAAGCCAGAACATTATTAAATGTTAAATGTTGTCAATTTTGGTATTCAGTTATTGTTACTATTCAGAACAACCTTACATTAATTCCATTCCATTTTGTCATAATATTTGGTATGTACATTCTGACATATATTTATTTATATCAGCATTTAGATGCAACATAGGCAGGACCAGTATGTTCCCTATTAGGCCACATCTAATTGGAAAGTTGTTAATCGCATTATTTTTAGAAAAAAATTGAGGTGGTGAGCGATAAAATAATTTAAATATTTTTTGGGGGTTTTCGAGAAAATCCGGAGCGACCAAAGCAATATATTTGTCTTGATTAGGCTCTCGAATGGCTAATAAAGACCTTAAAAAATAAAATTTAAAGCAATTCTACATTAAAAATAATTCACCAGGGGTTGAGAAAATTTGACCTACAGATGCACAATAAAGAAAACTCGTGAACAAAGGTAATAACATTGGCACACAATACAGTGTAATCAAATAATGTATGCTTTTAAAAATGCTGTTAGAAAATATGTAAAATGGGTCAAACATGAATGGTTTAAGCTTACAGCATATTTTTGATCATATTTAGCATTACTCTTTCTGTAACAAAAGTAAAGGTCACGAACGCACATGTATGTGTATGTATGTATGTATGTATATATATATAAATATGTATATGTATATATGTATGTGTATGGGTATATATATGTATAAGTTCCTGTATGTAGTTGCTACATGTCTATTGCAATAAGATACAAATGAACAAAAACGAATAAGTTAATGTGTTCACCATTTCTTTGCGTTTTGTATCCATCTGTCGTGTTTCTGAATAGAGACTTTGTTTTATGTAAATGAGTATTAAGTTGTGTGGTCTCAATGTCAGAGGGATAGGAAATAAGTCGAAACGTAAAGAGTTATTCCATTGGCTAAAACGGCAAACATGTGATATATATCTTTTGCAAGAAACTCACTTAAATAACGATAAAAGTAGTACTTGGCAATCAGACTGGGGAAAGAGGTCATATTTCAGTGGGGAAAAAAGTAACAGTGCAGGTACATGCATTTTGTTAAACAATTATTTTGCATTTAAAAACATTAGATTTACAGAAATAATCAGGGGTCATTTAATAGCAATTGAACTAGATATTGAAAAGAAATATTTTCTGATAGTAAACATATATGGACCGAATAATGATGACATTTCAATTTTTGGTAAATTAGAAGAATTTCTTACAGAGCATGAAGGCCAAAATGTTATATTGGGAGGCGATGTAAATACAGTTTTAGATCCAGAATTAGATAAAAAGAACGGAAATTCAAATACTCATAAAAAATGCAGAAAATAATTAAAAGATGTAATGGAAAAATTTGGTATTTGCGATATCTGGAGAATAAAAATCCTAAAAAATCACAATTTACTTGGCACTCTAGCGATAAACCGCCTATTTTTTGTAGATTAGACTATTTTCTGATATTTCAAAGTCTTGTCAATAATACAAACTCATGCGAAATAGATGTCGGGTATAAGTCAGATCATTCAAGAGTAGGTTTAACACTGAATATACAAAATCAACAGAAAGGAAAAGGATATTTTAAACTGAATAACAGTCTCTTATCAAAAGATGATTTTCAAAAAGAAATAAAGGATATAATCAAGGAAACAGCTAGATTAAACGAACAGGCAAATCCAAATACTCTTTGGGAAGTTATCAAAAGAAACATTAGGAATGTAACTATAAAATACGCTACAAAAGTAAAAAAGAAGAGGGAAATAAAAGGAAAAAGAATTACAGTTAAAAATACAAGACATAGAAAAACAAATTTCACATGGCAAAAACAATATTGAAAATCTAACAGAGGAATATGATAAGTATACAACAGAATTAAATGAATTAAATGAGAAAAAGATACAAGGAATAATTATGAGGTCAAAAGCGCAGCAAGTTGAATATAATGACAAAAATAGTAAGTACTTCTCAAACTTAGAAAAACAGAACTATGAGAAAAAATCTATGAAACAGATGCATGTAAACGGAACTATTATAACTGATCAAAAGCAAATTTTGAAAAAGCAAAAACGTTTTTATCAAAATTTATACAAAAAAGAAGAGCAAAAAACATCACAATTCAATTTTATGGATCCACAAATAAACACCCTAATTGAAATAGAAAATAAAACAATAAGTGAAGAATTAACAGAACATGAATTCAGCATTGCCTTGAGAAGCATGAAAAACAATAAAAGTCCAGGAACTGATGGGTTAACAGCAGAGTTTTACAAAATATTTTGGAATGATTTAAAACAGCATTATATAAAATCCGTTAAGTTTTCCTTTGAAACTAACTCTTTAACAGAGCTGCAAACACAAAGTATAATAACGCTTTTACCGAAACCAAACAAGGATACAACATATATTGAAAACTGGCGACCCATTAGCCTGCTGAATACAGATTATAAAATAATGGCTAAAGTAATAGCTAATAGAATTAAGAATGTTTTACCATCGATAATAAACAATTGTCAATTAGGCTTTATGAAAGGGCGACACATAGGTGACAACATTCGTGTTATTTTTGAAGTTCTTGAACAAATGGAAAATTCAGAACAGGAAGCAGTCTTATTTTTCTCTGATTTCGAGAAGGCCTTTGACAGCCTTAATCATAATTTCATGTTTCAAACAATTGAATTCTTCAAGTTTGGTAATTACATAACAAAATGGATAAAACTGTTTTACAAAGAAGCAAAAAGTTGCACTATAAATTACGGTCATATGTCAGAATTTTTTGAAGTCGAAAGAGGTGTACGACAAGGATGTCCCCTTTCCCCTTACTTGTTTATTATTTGTATAGAGTTATTATTAAACTGTATTCTAAAAAACAATGATGTAAAAGGAATACATATCAATGATATTGAAGTTAAAAATGTGTTATTTGCTGACGATGCCACTTTTATAACTGATGGATCAAGAAAGTCTTTTGAAACGTTAATAAGTATATTAGACAATTTTAGAAATATTTCCGGTCTAAAACTAAATGAAAAAAGTGTTAAGTATTAAAAGCTGGTTCAATACGTAATACAAATTTTAAATACTGTACAAATAAAAAATTTAGATGAACATCAGATTCTGCGCAATCTCTAGGAATTACTTTTTACACAGATATACAAAAGTCACAATCTAAAAATTTAGAAACAAAAACTGAATCCTTTAAGAACTGCCTCAAACAGTGGCAGCATAGGAAACTGACGCTACTGGGAAAAGTCACAGTTATAAAAAGTTTTCCTCTACCAAAATTGATTTACTATTTATCTGTTTTACAAACCCCACCAAAACAAACAATAAACCAATTAGAAAAATACATGTTTGAATTCATATGGGATAAGAAACCGGATAAAATTAAAAGGGAAACAATAAAGAAAAACTATTTAAATGGAGGTATAAAAATGCAAGATCTTTCCAAGTTTAATAGAGCATTAAAGGCCTGTTGGGTTAAAAAGTTACAGGATAAAAATAACAAATCAATAATAAAAGCTATTTACATAAATAAACTAGAAAAAATAGGAGCAAACTTGATTTTTGAATGTAATTTAAATGAAAGAGAAATATTTAAAAAATATAAGACAAATCCCTTTTTAAGAGATATCATTACAGCGTGGATTGAAATCGGTATTCTGTCCGAATGCACAAATGTAAACAAAGAGATAATATGGAACAACAGGAAAATAATAGTAAACGATAAAACATTTTTCTATAGAACATGGTTCGACAAAGGTGTGTTATATCTCGAACATTTATATGCATATGATTTCCGAAAAAAATCAATTTTATACATATGAAGACGTTAAAAATCTCTATAGTCTTCCTGAACATGACTACCTCAAATAATGTCTTTAATAAAAAGTATACCTACAGAACTAAAACAAAAAATCAAGATAGAAAATGTACCTTTAACTTCAAAAAGAAAAGCTATTTTGAAAAGGTTTACGGACACAAAAGGGCAAATAAATTCCGATATGAACATCAAATAAAAAAGAAGCACCGAAAAATAAAGCTGAAACGAAACGGGAGAGTATTACTTCAAAAGCAAATTTTATATGGAAATCAATATATAGAAATATCTTTACAGCAACGATAGATAGTACATTTAGAAACTTCCAGTATAAATTTATACACAGAATAATAGCGACAAATAAACTTCTACTAAAACAAGGTCTTATCGAATCAAACCTGTGTGATTTCTGTCAGATGCATGTTGAATCCATTGAAGATCTTTTCTGGGAATGTCCACATATACAAACTTTTTGGAGAGATTTGAGAAAATTTCTTCAACAAAATAACGTACATTTAGAACTCACATATGAGACAGTGGCTTTTTTAATTACGGAACCAGTTCTACAAAGTAAAGCTAGAAATGGTATCATTTTAACAGCAAAATATTTTATTTATAAAAATAAAATAAATAAAACTATGCCAATTTTGGAACATTTCTTAAATTACTCGAAGACAGGATCGGAAACGGAAAAGTTAATAGCGCTACAACATGACAAAATAAATGAATATTACCATAAATGGAAAGGATTCCCTCTACAAATAACTACATAATTTAAAAAAAAAACTCTCTCTAAACATACATTTAGATTGGAATATGGCAGCTGGATACAAAACGTAGATATACAACACTATATCTGCTGATATCGTATATGTATATAAGGATATGTGTGGGTGTGTGTATGATTTGCGTGAGAGGTTGTTTTGTATGAAAATGTGTATGTTTGAGGGTGGGTGTGAGATGGATGTGAGATTTCAAGAAATTTCCTGATGTACATTAAACAAATGATAATATATGAGCATCATGGTATAAAAATGAAAAACAATAGAAGCAGACATGTATTCGATATATAAAACTAGTTGGTAGAATTGTATATGTATTATGTAACGTTATTATTATTGTCTGTATGATGTACATGAAGGGAAAACAATAAATATAAAAAAAAAAATAAAAAAAGAAAATATGTAAAATACAACAATGCATTACCTTTAACCTTAATCATGACACAGATATGTCACTTGAATATTTACTGATATGAAAATGAAGCATTTTTTTCTAAGGTTTTGATATCTCTGTTACTTTCAAAGCTTTTGACTTGAAACTTAAAAGTTATTTACTTTTAGTATGTTTGACGTCACGGGGGTGAAATAAAGCAATTTAATAAAATGATAACACACTAGTGTAATAAAGCATTGAAGTCGACGTCGTTGATAGTATAGGAGACGTAAGTCAAATTTACTTGTTTATATAGAAAAAGAAAGTAGAATTTTTAATGTTTCGATAGGAAAGTCTAACATGTGATAAAAAGAATATTACATTTGTGACTTTCCACATTGAATTTATTCAAGTCGTTGAATAAAATTAATAAAATACTTGGCAGACCCTCGCATTTTATCATTTCATTCAACTCGTTTAATAAATGCAATATGAAAAGACACTCATGTAATAACTTGAAATAATGTTGTTTAAGTTTTATATAGCGTCCAATAGGTCTGTTACTTTTGAAGTTATTTACTATTATGCCCCTTTTAATAGCAAAGCCCTAATTTTGAGTCCAGCACTATTGACAGTATCTTGTTCTAACTTAACATAATCAATTTGTTGTAACAAAGTCTCAATTAAGGTCTGAAATAGAGATTAACGGGCAACAACATTATTCTACTGAAGGATTGGAAAATTTTAAATTCTAAACTGGACTGAACACAATTCATTATGTACATTCTTTACCCAACCCACTATCGCATTCAAATGCTGATCGCTTAGACAGGAAAAACAAAACAGAAAAGTGGCATGCATCAATACATAATTGCCCTTAACAAAATAATTTAGATTGATGTTATCAAATAAATTAGTATGTTTTTCATCCAATTTTCAAGGGAATAAATCCGATATTGTAGCAACTAAATTTGGTAAACATTTTAAGAAAATGGCGTACTGCAACTGCATTAAGGGGAAATAACATTAATGCAAATAAATACAAGTATTATGATATATTGTGAACGATTTGTGCGTAGTATGTATTTATTGTGATTTAAGTCCATTTTAGAACAATCTGGGACTGGAATTTCACAGTTGTACACATTAGCGCACCAAACACTTTTAGCTTGATTTTTTTTTTCAATGGGGCGAGCTGATACCAAAAAAAAAAATAAAAATATTTTGTTTGTTTCTGAAAATATACGAGCAGCAAATCCAATGAACACATTTTAATTCGGTGAGGCCTTAGTATTTACATGTATCGTTGGAAGATATCAAGATTTTTACCAACAGCCATCACTGATCATGACATTGTTACCACCATTTGGTAATATTACGTTAAAACGCACTTTTTATTTATTACTATTACTGCAGTATTGTTTACAAAATAATAAAATTCATCACAGCTCATCTTGTCTCACTCGTTCATGCATTGTAAAATTGCCTCAATTTCACATATTGTACACCAAAATTCTATCTGTAAAGAGTATGTTTAAGAAATAATATATCAAGTCCAGTGATTTGTCGTTGAATAAATCATTGTTTTGAGTTCATATGCGAAGGAATTATATCACGAGGGCGCAGCATGAGTGATATAATAATACGCATCTGAATGACCAACAATGATTTATTCAAGAGCAAATCACTAAATGAGATATATCATTTCGATTCTAACAAGTTACCAAGGAATTTTTAAGTACATCCTTGACGACATTCATTCAATATTTGCCCGTTTTCAATCGGATTCTTTTCCAGCGCGCCGCTATGCCGTTTGACGCCATGACTTAATAACTGTGACGTCAGAACAGTGATTTGTTGTATAATAATTCACTGTTTTCTGTCTTCTTTGCTTAATAGGAAAATGAATCGCATCGTGTTAGAATTAGAATTAGCAATGACAAGTCTGGACCCTACAAATTCAAATTTGGATATTAAAAAAAAAATAAATAAATAAATAAATAAATAATTTCATAAAAATTGCTTCTATTTACAATCTGTACAATTTTAAGCTCTGGAATATGTTTAACATTGTATTAAAAATGCTAGAAGTCTACATTTTTAACAAAGGTCCTTATTAACAAATCTGTATTACTACAATTGTGCTAACATTGTATGTATAAAGTTTGAATGTCTGTTTTGTTTTGTTCAAAACAACACAATTATATGTACCATTGTCATTGATATAATATGCAATGATCTATGTTTAGTATTACACTGAGATGAAGAGATTAATATTTAATCATAACCAATTCTCATAGGTTCCAAATTATGTAAATGTGTTCAATATTTATATTTCAATTATTTACTAAGATTTTAAAGTTCACATAATATTGTATAATTTTATATGTTACCTTTCTGTGATGTTATATTATTTTTTTGTCATAGTTATGTAAATCACTCAAATGTGGAAATATAGTTCGGATACAATCAAATGCAAATTTCTCTATATATTTTTGTTATTACTGATTTTGCACATTCATTATATTCTGTATACAATAGACACTTAGAAAATGAATATACTTATTAATTTGATTAAATATAACAATACAGTTACAAAATGTTGATTTTTATTTTCAAAACTAACCAGATGTCATAAGTTTTTATGACGCCATTAGATTCTCAAGTGAGTCAGTGTCAGAAATTAAGTTGCAGCTTGACAACAAATAAGTAGGATGAGAACTTCAGAAAATAAAACTAGCATCAGTCAAGTAATGGTTACTAAGCCAGAACTAGCTTTCACTAAATCACTTTTCTTTGCGTTGAACTATATTACAGTAGACTGCATTTACTTTTTAAATCAGTATTAAACTCTGACCGAACGTCCCATTCATTGTCCTGTTCGTAGTAGCAACAGAAGTTGGTATTGAATCTGGGTTATCATGTTTAACTGAAAAGTAAAATCAGTTGAAAATATATCAGTTGAATGAAGTACAGTCAATGTAATACAAAAGTGCCCTGCTGGTTATTTCACATTCTACTTTAGGGTACTGCAGTAGAGCTATATCGGATTATCAAGTTGAGAAATTTTGTATTTAAAGTAAACCCGAATTATTGTATAACTTTTCAAAGCATTCTTTTATCAGGTGTAATATTCCATATTTTTTATCAACATTCTGTGAATATACGCCTAATACAGACTTTTTCAACTTAAATTCCAGCATAAAACTGTTGTTTTTTTCACTTTTCGGGGATGTTTTAACAGAAGAGATAACGTGTGTTAACAGAGAGATTCTCGCGCTCACGTGCTGTTATAACACTTTTTTATATATGCGCGTTCCGTGGCATAGGGTAAACGCATTATGGCCCCAAAACGGATAATTCAAAAGGAAATGACATCAACGTGAAAAAAACAACGTACACTTTACCGCGCATTTCATGGAAATTTAATAACGTTGAGGCACACTATATACATTTAGTTGTTTTTTACGCGTTTTATGCTAGAATAGCGTTAGCGCATGTTCTTTTCCTTTTATAACATCTTCAGAATCACTAGGGAATCGTTGGTAGCCTCGCCCTAACGGGCTTGCGTACCAGCCGATCCCTAACGGGCTCCGGTACCAACTGATCCATCGGGATTCTGCAGATGTGATATCACGAAAAAAAAACACATGCGTTATCCCTACAGAATAGAAGACTGATTGCATAACTGCAAGGTTATTTGCATGGTGTTCCTTAAAATTGATGAAAATGTGAAAAAATAATAGTGACAAACTTTCCAACCTGTCTGAAAATGTTTTTTATGCATGTAAGTGAAACAATTCATCCTGTGATATAAATTGTTACTTTAACAGGTCTGAAAAAAATATGAATTGTCCCTACATCTATATTTAGATCTACATAATGTTTGTAAATAAAATGAAACCCTAGACCTGTTTGTATACTGGTATGCAGACAAGAACTTCTGACATCACCTAAATTTCTATTTCAGTTTTGATAGGAATTTAAAAAGGTGGATGTTTTAAGACCCGTAACAGCATATAAACATCTCTGAGCTGACATTTTTTAGCCAGATGTTTTTGAAAAGATAACACTTCATCTATTCTGATCTTTTAAGAAGTTTTATTTACATGTGGATGGATTTTACACTCAAACTGGGAAAACAAATTACCAAAGCTATCTCAGCGCATACAGTAGATCTACGGTACAGTAATGGAATGGAGAGAGAAAAATAAAAACTTTATTTAATTACACAGTAAATAAAGGAACTGAATCACAACCGGATCTTGCGAGCAGGTTTCAGGATCTGATTGACAAAAATACAATGATGCTGAGGCGGTATGTAAACGATTGTATCATATCAAGATATACTTTATCTTTCCGGATAAATACATTCTTTACCAGCTTTCGTCCCATAATTGCCGACAAAACTCTGTACTCTTCTCAGCGTGTTTCGTTTATTTCAACACTCGCCGATTACACAAGGAATTTTATGCATAAAATCGTTTATCTATACCAATACTCGTGTTTGAGGTGTTGTTTAAATGTATTTCCTTCACTAAACCGGCGACATATACCTACCAGGACATGTCCGTTATGTAGAAAATTATGGAAAGTAAACAAGGCGACTGTTTGAAAACTGTACACGTCTTGCAAATATCAATCTAATGATCTGTACCTGACTTGTGAGTTCACTGTACCATATCTTGCGAGTCACGTAGGGGGATTTTCATTGCATTTATATCCATTTTTTTTGTCTTTTTGTACCGAATGTGAAGTTACTGTGTCCACAACAATTATATGGCGCATCTAATGTTGTTTTCTGGTACTTTATATACTATAAGTAATGGTAAGCATTTAGCTGCACATAGAATGACTGCCTAAACGCATCCATCCCTACCTAGAAACGAAAATATTTACATGAAGCTGGCAATTGATTGTGAAAAGAGAAATTATATCTTGATATGATACAATAACTACTAGTAACATGTCTCCTCTGCATTTGCAACCATTGTTCTTTTGTATTTGAGCTCGACTATTCAACGAATAGTATAAGCTATTCTACTCACGTGTTCATGCATCGTCGTTGGTGTTGACGTCGGCATAATGCTTTGCTTTTTGCATGAAACTTTATATCTCCAAGCAAACTAAAGGTATTTGGTTGAAACTTCGCACATGTCATCGGGGCAACAGAATCTTGCCATCAAGGCCCGTAACTTGATTGGCCAGCATTTCATTGACTGATCCCCTTTCGACATAGAAATGCTGGCTAAAGTTTTGCGTGCCACTTAACGTCTTCAGTACTGCTGAAGGTAATTCGTTGAAACGATTGAAGGGCAGTGTCATACCATCAAGACACATAACAGTATCCTGCATATTTACTGAATTACCCCCTTTTTGCAGTTATAAAGTATTTATCCGAGGTTTGCTTGCAGGTTCATATATTAAATACTACTGCAGGCATTTGCTAAAGAAATCCCATATGTCCTCAGGGTCAGTGAAAATTTTCATATCATCACGGTCCATAACTCTGTCAAGCAATTTTACCGAAAAAAAATATTGGCTCAAGGTTTGATGCAGGTGTCCAGTACTTCCACAGGCTGTATTCCAAATAAATGTAGATCTTTCAAAATCAATGACATCAAACAAAATACAGAAAATAGCAGACTCGGTTTTATTGAGTTTTTTCAAGGGCAGTAATGAAATATGCAACACTGCCCACGCAACTATACACTTATCTGCGAGGTCAATGGACCTTTTTAGCCCCATAGAATTATCCCCCGTTTTCGGCCTATGAGATTCTTCTAGACAAGTCAATGATGGCACAGGGAAATTAATGACAGAATCTTATGGTGCGATATCACCCTTTAGTTCCTGGCCTCGTTTTTTTCGATCCTGACATAAACCTGAGTTGAACAGCTTTTATCTAATCCGCCAAAATGTCCTAAATTTTTCTAAGTATCACTGAAAGATCATCACACAAGCAAAAAAAAAAGGGGGTTCATTTGCTGATATTTGCCAGCGTCCCAAACGTTTAGATGAAGACCATGCTACTGATTACCAGCCTGTCAAGTATAAACCACAAACTGATTCCAGTCATTCAGAATTGCATCATAATTTCCCCCAACATGTCCACTCAAATCAGAACAATGTACCCAAGAACGCCCACTCAGTACCAAACAATGATCCCCACCATGCATATCAATCTGACATGGTACAATCGCACACTCCTCAGTCCACACAGTATGCAAGTGAAAACATGACGTCTGAAGAGGTTGATGACTTCCTACAACATATCAGACGCCGTACAAAACGCTTCTATGTTGGCGGCTTTAATCACACAATTACCGAACAGAAGCTAGTAAAGTGTGTAGAGAGGAGGGGCCCAAAAGTAACAAAGGTAACCATATTTAGGAATCGTAAACTTAAAACAGTCGTTATTCGAATCAATATCGAAGATGACGGTAAATCCCATTATCTTACTGCCGACCCATACTTTTGGCCAAAGGGAATCACGTGTAGACCGTGGATGTCCCTAAACGCCTATAAAACCGTAACAATTCTCATACGGGTAGTCACACGTGTGACATTTCACACGGAAGTGAATATGATAAACCCAGGAAACAGCCAAACTCCAAGTCTGATAATTCTATGGGATGGGAACAATACCCGAACACCGAGTACAATCATTACTCTGTATTAGATATAGACGTAGAATAATATAAAAATGTGTATAGACAACGTTAAAAGCTTTTTGAACATTGCGACATGGAATTCAAATGGAATTATGTCGAGTGCCAGTTATTTGTGCGATCTGTTATCAGATTTCAAAAAAGATGTTTGTGGCATATCAGATCACTGGTTATATAGAAAATATCTCAATTTTTCACTTCCTTAATATAAATATAAATTATATAAAAAAAATAAAAATCAATATAAAATGTTACAATAGTTACTCGAAATCAGACCCCGACCTTGACCTTGAAATTGGTAGAAAGGTCGGTAAAGGTGGTATTGCTCTGTTATGGCACAAAGATATAAATCAGTATGTTACACAAATAGAAATTGATTTCAAATATTTTATAGGTTTTCAAATTATGGTTAAGCCTGGAACATATATTTTTATATTCCAGATATACATACCATGCAAAAACCATAGTATACATGTTGATAGAAACTGTCTTGAGGAATTAGAAAATATTTTATGTATGTACGGGGACAAGGATTTCTCGATAGTAATGGGAGACTATAATACTGAGCTCAAATCGGAACGAGTTACAAGTCCTTTCCATGCTGATTATAGAGGTGTAATGTTATTAGATCTTATGAGTAAATATTCCTTAAAATATGTAAATTCAATTAAGCGTTGCAGAGGAGCCAGTTACAGTAACGTTCCGTACAACAGCAGTAGAGAAACTTTAATAGACCATATACTTGTGCCTGATACTTGTCTTGGATATACAAGTAATTACCAAATTCTAGATGACAATGCGCTCAATGTCTCTACACACCGCCCTATCATTTGTTCATTAACTTAATGGAAATCTTCTCGTAAATACCCACAAGGAAATAATGAGCTGAACAGTCTAAATATTATAAATTGGCGTAATGTGAAACAGTCACATCTCGATCTGTATAAAGCTTTCTTAGAAAACAGTGACGTATTACAGACAGCACAGGCATTCCAAATTATTGAGAAAAAAGATAGTGACGACTTATACTCGGGTATAGTTGCCATTCTAAATCTCGCAACTGATTTATATATCCCCAGGGTCAGCTTTAAACCCCATATAAAACCTTATTGAACACCAGGATCTTTGCTAAACCAGGATTTTGGCAAACTTCACTACCATTTCTAAGTGACTTAGAAACTTTTGATTTAGCTTGGATGGTAGTTTAGGGGCTAAGGAGCAATAAATGATATAGTTTTGTATTATTTTTAATTTTCTTGTGTACAAAAAAGATGATTAAAAAATTTGTCCAATTGGATTTTTCCAATTTCCAATCGGATATATGGCGTCTGATTGGAATTTTTGAAAACCCAATTGGACTTTTTTCCCATATTTTGGCGGGCTGGATTTTTTTCCCGCCGGAAAACAATAAATTTTTCATAACAAATTTAAAGGCATATTTGTGTTACTTTTGTGTTTGACTGTCGTTTTGTCTGGGTTTGAGATCCATTCTGCGGTAAACAAAAAAAATCCCATTTCAAAAGCTGGAAAAAAATTCGATTTGACATTTTCAGAAAAAAATTCAGATTTATTGTTAACGCTTAAAAATAGGATTAATGAACACCCTTAAAAGTAAATAGTAAATAACAATATTTTTAGACAGTTTAAAATGTTTTTAAAAATATTTAATATCCAACTGGATTTTTTTTTCCAATTTTAGGAGTTGGAAATTGTTCCAGCTTTAAAAGTTTGATTTTTCTCCAGCTTTAAAAGTTGGAAAATTTCCAGCTTTAAGTGGGTCTTTTTTTCCAATTTTGAGTGACTGTGGTCATTTTAGAATACTTCTTTTCTAAGCATATATCAGTGTTTTTGCAATCTTTTCTATTTATTTTATTTATTTTGCTTAAAATTACACTTCGTTGTCTTCATTTTTGAATAGCATTAATATTATAAATTTTCTGACCAGCGAGCCATAAATTACAGTCTGTTATTTGATACCTATTTATAAATTATTATGAATTCCAATGAAACCTGAAACGACAATATTTTTCTATGTTGACGTCCAAATATTATATAGGGCCTGCGACGTCATTTGTGACCACAGTTTCATGTATGCCATTGCGTTTAAAAGTTATTGTATACAGGAATTTGTACCATTCATACAGAAATTATATATTTTTGTTAATGTAACAAAATATATTTATTGCATCTAGGAATGGGCACTCCATATTTTTCGGAATAATATTCCGCCCATTAAGTCGCCGAATATTTCCGAAGCATATTTCAAGTGTATTTGTCAGTTTTTATACAAATCTAGTTAACAATAATCATTCCAAGATAGAGACTAAATATAACTTTCTTCCGTTTTATGCTATAGCGCAACAATTGTTATCATAAAGAAATAAGTTTTGTTGTTGCGCTTCATCATGTGACATTTTCAGCCTGCCGAATGGATTTTGTTGTTTCTATGATAAAAACGAGTAAAACACAAGTTTCAGGACACTAAATTTTGAGACAAAATGATTCAAAATATACTCCTTTTGTGACCTGTACCTTATTGTTTGCAAATTATCTGCCTAAAACATATGTATATTTATAAATCGTGCGTCCAGACGAAAATCTTGTAACCGTGCACTTTTTCCACAAATTTGAGCTTAATCTGGATGGATGGGTGACAATTGTACATCATGTTAAATGTACCTATAAATGCTTTGAAGTGGACAACGGTCATTTGCCCTGGTGTATGAAGGGGCTGCGTGCTATAACCGATAATTTTGTAAATTCATTGTAAAATAATTACCTCACTTTTCCTTTAGAAATTCTCAGCCGTGGTTTCTTGCAGCGGTTAAAAATTCTTCGACTTATTTGAAGACAATACTTGTGTAATACATTTACCTGGTAAAATTAAAATCGGCTTATTTTTTATTCTCAAATTTCCTTAAGGTGGCGGGGGAGCAGTTGTTTTGCTAGATTTTAAGCAAGTCCACGATTCCCAACTATTTTTCTTTATAGTTTAACAGTACAAAAAGCAGTACTTCTACTTTACATTGTGATATGGCACTAAGGTAGACTTCAAAATGAAATCATTAATTTTAAGCCATGTGGTCAATTTTAAAAGGAGTAGACATTTTACAGCCTACCATTAACCCCTCTTAAAATCAAGAATATTTGAGTATTTTTCCATACTTTCAACACATGCTATACACTCATGCAATTACACAAGGTTTTCATATGAATCAACCCTTAGGTTGCAAAGCCCTGCTTAGCAAAGTGTCTGTCAATCAACAAGTTTCAGGAGAAAAAGCAGGTCAAAAACACTGTCAATTTTGCTGTAGAAAACACCCGATTCGTTCAAATCTGCCTCCATAAATAATGACTCACAAAATTTATGGATCTAGGTGTAGCAAAATATTCGCATCTGCTATTATTATTATTATTATAATTATTATTATTTACCAGATTTTTATAGCGCTCTTTTCATCTATAAAATAAACGTTCAAAAGCGCTGTACAGACTACATATCACAGAATGATATGGACATACAATACAACACAAAAAATATATCAACAATAAAAGGTATTTAGCCTGAATCAGGTTTTACTCTACATTTTAATTGTACTAGACATTTTAAAGAACAATTAACAATAGGAAATGATTTCTATTGCAAAGCTTGTTTTCCAGTGCAAAGTGAGTTTCAATAGACCTTGAAGAAAAAATATGTTTTCAATGATCGTTTGAAAGCATCCAAGCTTTTAGCGTCTCTAATGGTAGCCGGAAGAGCATTCCATAACTTCGGTGCAGCTGATGAAAAACTACGATCACCGTACCTCACAGTTTTGCTTTTTGGAACAACTAGTTGTTTTGAGTTGTTCTTGGATCTCAAATTTCTTGCTGGCTGATATAGTTCCAGCAAGTCTTTAACATAGATCGGTGATTGGTCATGCAATGCTTTGTATGTGTGAACTAGAATCTTAAAGTCCATTCTATGAGTAACTGGTATCCAATGCAGTTCTTTTAATACCGGCGTAATGTTATCATAACGCGATATTCTCGTTATAATTCGAGCTGCAGTGTTCTGAAGACTTTGAAGTCTATTCAGCAAGACCTTCGGAACACCATACAAGAGCGCATTGCAATAATCAAGGCGTGAAGTGACGAGCAAATTTACTAGAGATTTTGTAGCATCTGTATTTAGATATTTCCTGATGTGGCCTATTTGACGTAGCTGTCCGTACCCTGATCTACAAACTGAGTTAATATGTTTTTCCATGCTCATTTTGGAGTCTAGAAAAGCACCAAGATTCCTTACACATTTGGATGGTTTAATGTTCTCTTCTCCAATTTTCACAGTAACCGATTCAATATGTTTTTCGTTTCTTTGAGAGGTAAACACAATGAATTCAGTTTTATCGACATTGATTTTTAACATGTTGCTGTTCATCCAAGATACGATTTCTGCGAGACAGTTTTCAACACAGCGTAAAGCATCCTTTTGAGAGACCGGATTTGTTGGTTTGAAAGATAAATAAAGCTGCCCATCGTCGGCGTGAAAATGATGATTTAGTCCATGTTTCTTGCATATTGTACCAACTGGTTTAGTGTACATTGTGAAAAAGTTTGGTCTGAGAACGGACCCCTGTGGGACACTGTATGTCATTTGCACTGGGTTTGACAATTCACTATCTATGGTCACTGTTTGGTAGCGGTCGCTCAGATATGAAGTTATCCATTCAAGTGGTTTCCCTGCGATACCAAAGTGGTCATGGAGGCGGTGCAATAGTGTCTTGTGGTCGATGGTATCGAAAGCAGCCGAAAGGTCAAGCAACACTAACATTGTTACATCATTTTGGTCAAGGGAGTTGAGAATGTCATTTTGAACCTTCAGTAATGCAGTCTCAGTGGAGTGAAATTTTCTGTATGCAGACTGGTGCTCTTCGTGGAGACTGTTCAAAGACAAGTGGCTTTCCAAACGAGCATCGACTACCTTTTCAAGTATTTAAGACACGTACGGTAAATTAGATACAGGTCTGTAGTTCTTCAGAACATTTGCATCTAGATCTGACTTTTTGATGAGTGGTCTGATCAACGAACTTTTGAAGTATTTCGGTACATATGCTTTCTCCAAAGAATAATTGATTATTTTAGTGAGAAATGGTAGCAGTTCTTCTAAGTATTCTTTCAAAAGCCATGTTGGAAGTGGATCTAGCTCACACGATTTACTTGCAGATTTTGAAATAACTTTTTTCACTTCATCCTGTGAGACTGGAGTGAATTCAACAAGTTTATCTATTTGCGTGTTCGATATTTCCTCGGTGGTAACACCGGTTTGTAATTCTGTTTCTGACCTAATTTTATTTCTTATTCCATCAATTTTATTTGAAGAAATCGCTGAAAGTTTGCGCTAGTTCTTTGGAAGAGGAAGATGTTGGCAGCACGGCCTCCTCGACTCTACCAAGAAGATTCTTTGTCACTTTGAATAAAGTTTTCTGATCTCGTCCGCAGGACTCTATCTTTTCAGAATAGAAATTTACACGTGTTTGTTTCAGCAATTTATTCACAGAAGCACAGTGATTTCTGTATATCCCATGATTCACTGTCAGATTTGTTTTTCTCCATTTGCGTTCAAGTTTTCATTTCAAATGTTTGGCTTCGTGTAGTTCTTCATTATACCATGGACAAGTCGGTCTAAGCACTATTGTTTTAGTAAGCCAAGGGGCATGCTGGTCAACGAGTGATATCAAACTGTTGTTTAATGATTCCACGTGCTTGTCAACATCAGAAATTAACGTGTTCGTGTCAAGAATCTCCAAAGATTTTATTTCGTTTTTAAATGATTCAATGTCAATGGATCTCAACATTCGGAAGGTCACAGTTTTCTTTATTGGAGCAGGCTTTTCTGCTTGAATATGAAATACCACAGCGAAATGGTCACGTGATATCTTCCCATCAGAATCAGAGAGTCCTGGGTCAGTAACTTCTTTATTTGATACAATACTTTTAGTGTCTCTTGTGATAAGAACATCCAAAGTATGTCCTGCAACATGTGTTGGTCCTTGAACATGTTGCTCCATACCGAATGTTTCTAGACAGCTGTTGAAATGGAAGCGTCACGATCCATATTGATAGCTTCATGTTAGTACACATAGATTTCTTTAGAATAAACTTTCAATAATTAAAACATTAATACTAATACACTTTGAACAAAGCTACCCTTAGTATTTAAAAAATCGACTTAGATATATGGTTCATTGTCACTGCACTCCTTCCCACTGACCACTTATATAATCCACATATTAAGTATGAAGTCAGTACAGGTCATAGTATTCGAGGTATGTCCCGGACAAGGTTTAAAAAAAGGGAAACCGCCTAGAGATATGTTTCCTTGTCACTGCACTTCCTCTCAATGTACCAAAGATAAGTGGTATCTGTTTTCCCTATGACCAATATTAAAAAAGTACAAAATAAGCTGTTTAAAATAACATTAAGAGAAATAATGGAAGAAAATGAAAGAGAACAAAAAGGGATATGCCGAATTAAAAAGAAAACCGCAATGCAGAGCAATATAATTAGGTAACGAGGTCATATGACCTTTTATGCGAGCCATCCAAAACAAGTGTTCTGCACAACAAATGGTTCCCGGTACGTGTACAGTACGGGGATTAGGAACAACCTCACGCGCCTACTATTTAAAAGTCTTTTTGTTGGGTTTAACGTCACACCGATATAACTATAGGTCATATGGCGACTTTCCAGCTTTGATGGTGTAGGAATACCCAAGGTGCCCCATACGTGCATTGTTTCACCGACTTTCCGAAAACTAGCATGATGGCTTTCTCGGATGAAGAATTCAACGCCCCGAGTGAGGCTCGAACCTACAGCATTTAGGGAAAAGACTTAGTGGTTCTAAGTCAGTGAATTTAACCACTCGGCCAGGGATGTCCCTTATAAAAGTCAATGAAATGCAATAAGTGAAGTGGTAATTACTGTTGTCACTGAGAGACCGATAACAGAGCAGTCTGACTCACGCGGCCTAGTCATAATGACTACGGGTATCTGAAACCAGATTAAGGCAGCATTGAATAAATAAAAACCAGCATCATCTCAACGTCCAAATATTCTTGTAAGAAAATGAATGCTCTTTAGAAATCCAGTTGTATATATGTATCGCCGGTTCAAGGTTTTTCTGTATGACATGTCTATATTCATCACATATTTACTGAGCTAATAGGTCAAAAATGAAAACTATGACAATTTGAAAATAATTTCTAAAGATTAACTCAGTGCATGATAAAATGGAAAGACTTCTCAAAGAGGTATATTAGATAAGTAATATTAAGTGCTTACATTCTACAGACGTCTTAGTAAAAAGATACATGTACTATAACAATTGTTTTGACAACTTCAAAATACATTTGTTTTTAAGGTTTCGCGTTATCTGATTATGAATTTACTTATCTATACTTTTGTGTATCAGAACGTACACATACGTTTTATATATTTTAAGCCCGTCCGCTTAGCTCAGTAGGAGCGTACGGATCGCGGGGTCGCGAGTTCGATTCCCGGGATGGGCGTATGTTCTCCTTGACGATTTGATAAAAGACATTGTGTCTGAAATCATTCATCCTCCACCTCAAATAATTCATGTAGAGAAGTTGGCAGTTACTTGCGGAGAACAGGTTTGTACTAGTACAGAAACCAGGAACACTGGATAAGTTAACTGCTCGCCGTTACATGACTGAAATACTGTTGAAAAACAGCGTTTACCCCAAAACAAAACCTTTTCTATTTACCAGTTATATGCCCACATTGTGGCGTCATATACTTATTTTTATTAACTCCATGAGGCCGATATCGTAATATACCTGCTGCGGCGAGATAAAAGTTACCACCTGCCGTCGAAGAACATTATCTGATCTGATCATTATCACACTCGTATGCAGTCAATTGAAATCATGCAGGGAAACATTATTAACTTGGGTGTAAATTAAAATAAACTTACAAAATCTTCGAAGTTTGAACAAATATTTTTATATCCAATTATGTCCGTAACTTATATCCAATAGAATAATATTTTCACTTCGAAATATTCACAATTTTAACACACACAATTGCGTTAAATAAATATTTGAACATTTTTGATATTCTTACTTTTTTCACATTGTAAACACAATAAATTCCAATAAATACAAATACATTATCAACACAGAAAATTTACATAAAGAATTATTTGAAATTTATTTACACCCGTTGTTTGTGAACATCGATGGTTTATTTTAATGTATAATCTATTTCTAAACATGTACACAAACGTTTTGTGACACGCGCGAAACAGTTAGTTAAATTGTTATATTTACATCAATCTTTGAATTTACAAACATGCGTTTATTCACACACAATGTTTGTATTGTATGAAACATGTTTTGTTGTGTTTTTTTTTCTGTTTGTATCGTATGCGATGTAATTGCACGAATATTTCAGCCTTCTAAACCATAACATTTTCCGACCATTCATTTCTCTGATAACGGAATTTCGTCGTCGGAATCACCCTCCGACGGAACTGAAAAGTCAGAATCAGTGTGATAGTGAATATTTTCTTCATTGCAAGAAATATCTCTTGCAGACGACATTTGAAATACGGTATGAACGAAACACAGCGGATTTCCTCCTTTTTATTTTCATTTATATGTCCGCATAATTACAAACATTTATTTTAACAAGTGAACTAATTATTAGCACAATTAATAATTATAATATCTAAGAAATAATAGCCAGTATGCAAAATAATTTTGCTTTAGTCAGAATTATCAAAACTTTACAAGTACGTGTCGTAATCAGCATGATCTCGGTGCCGCGACTATACTCGTCAATCGCCGTCCTGGGGAGTCCAGATAACGCGCGTATAGTCGGATATCGACGCTACAGGGGTATAAAATATAACACCTATAGTCGCATTTCGGCCCCAGGGAGTTAAAGTGAAACGTGTTAGGATTACAAGTAGAAGAAAATGATATTATATAATTTTTGTGAATATGCATACTAGTGATACCCTGTCACTATACCAGTGTATATACAATTTTGCAAAAAGAACTTATTTTTTTACTAGGCCTACAATATTTTTATTTATATACATGTACATTCTTTCTTTATGATACTCCTTCTGAGTTTTTATATATGATAAAGGTTGAAAAGTAAAAAAAGATAAAAGTGCATATCCTTTCCGCTACGGTAACATAACGTAGTAAAACTTATTCGCGTCAGATGGCCCTTTCACGCTTCCGTATAATCAATATTTATTACTTAAAAATTTTTCTGAAATTTCTAGGTCTATCGCTTTCAAATAATAGAGAGTTTGAGATTTCAACCTCTCTTGCGAAGTTAACGTATGAAGTTGAAGTTCGATTAAAATTCCTTGATATTTCAAACTTTAGAATGATCCTTACTTCATTTAGTCCGTCATTTCAATTTATCCGTAATTATGATCGTATTTTTCGTGCATTTTGATATCAACGGTATAAAATGGTATTGTAATGCTTGAATATTTTGAACTTAAAATAATCGCTCCGTAAATTTAGTTTTTCTTAAAGTTTTTTCACTTTGAATTGGTGCTTTGTACATCGAATTCCTTAAGACGCGTTTTATTTGTAGACACTCATAAACAATGTACCTGATGAAAATTTAACCTTTTAAAAGATATGTTGATTACATGAGCCAATATACACTAGTTATGAATACATTTAACAAGCGAATTGAAACAAATGTAGGACACTCTCGTAATATCATACGTTTCGGCATCATGACACTCTGCATGACTCTGTATAATGCAAAACTCTCAGACAGCACAATATAATCGTGCCAAGTCACCATGTGTTTAGTGTTTAGCGAAACAGTCAAGAAATGTTAGGTGGAGACGGAAATTGTCGCACAAAATAACATGTGGGCATATACTTGTTTGAATATACTATTTTATAAGTAAAGCATGTGCAGATCCAGGAATTTCGGTTAGGGTGACACCAACTTTAAAGAGGGGGCACCCATCTCAGGGGCGGTGTGAGTGGGGGGTGGGGTTCACACAGAGTTTCAAGACCGATTTTCTCTGTAAAATGTAAGAATCAAAGGGGGCATTGACCCACACAATGCCCCTCTGCCAGGCTCTGGGTCCGTGCATGTAAAGAATGGAGTTATCCCATACGGCTAACAGGAAACGTCTCGCATTATGATATCATAAATCTGAAATTGTCTGATACTTCAGAAGAATTTTCCGTCTTACTAGTACCATTTTATGTTTATAATCAAAACGCAACTGTCGTATAAAGTGTCAGACAGAAACGGATTGTTTTTATCTGGAAGTGAAAATAAAATGTTCCACCAATTGATAATCGCGCGTAATTATTTATTTTTCAAGTAAAATGACTGCCCTGCCATGTACCTGCATCCAGAGTTCAGTCTTTGATGCCGAGAATGTGGACAGAGTAGATGAAAAAAGACTGAAATTTTGACTTTCGTGATACCACATCTTCGGACGTTCAAAACTTCACTTCATACGACAAAAAGGCCCATCAAGTATAATCGATACCACCTGGGAACACAATTATGCCGTAGAAGTTAAATTTTGAACAAAATCTCAATGCTTCTCAAAATCAGTTCACAACTTTATACTTCCAGGTTCAATTCAATGTATTTTGTTAAAATTATTCTCATACTTATTGATAGTGTTTCGCATCAATTTTAGTCAAATTTTACATATGTATAATCGAATAACTTAACAAGCAAAAATCCTGAAACAAAGGGTCATATAATGACGCTTTCAAAGAACATAAAAATAACCTTTGATCAATTTGACGAAGTTTCAAAAATCTCCAGGTTTATGGGGGTTTTTTTTTTTTGTTTATTTTTTTGTTCAAATATTTTGTTCGAAGATGTAAAGCTAACATGTCGTCAAATAAGTCAGTAGTGCTTAAGGTTAATAACGGTCCATTCGCCCTTTCAAACACAATGAAGCATAGAAACGCTACGTATAGAATAGACCTTGTGCTCTCAAGTTGAATTTATAATGTTTTTATATATATCAACCGGTTTACAAAATTCCTCACCTTTAATGTTATGATTGTATAATACTACTTTCATTTTATATTCTAAATTTTAGTTTTAATTAATACTTTGCGATCAAATATATAATATATATGTGCTCACATTTCCCTTATTTGAATAATTTAGTGTTATTTTATTACCTCCCTTTTATTGTTGTTTCAATTCAATCGTAGTCAACTTTTGTTTTGGTTTAAGGTACTTCCGCTGTCTTGAGTGACCTTCATTTACGGTGTGAAAATACAGTAGACCAAAGCTTTCAAATGCAGCTGTTCCATAGCACAAAAACAGCTTAGTTTGCAAGACCTCAACTAAAAGTAGCCTTATAAAAAGTAAAACTGAAATTTGGAAATAAACAAAGCAGATATTTTACCTGTAATTTTCCAAATTTTTGGTTACATTTATAAATCTTTTTCAAATACTTTATTAAAAATTCATGAATGGCAAAAGTTAGTTCAAAGTTTCAATTAATACATGTTGCTTTTTCAGCATAAATAAAAGTAGTGCAATGTGTGGAAAAGATTTTTTCTATGTATGGTGTACCAAACTGCCTAAAACTGTAAGACAAGTCTCAGACTTAATATGAACAAGATTTAGCAACGATCCGAAATTCATTTCAAGGATTGTGCAAGTTTAAGAAAGGTTTAATTTATCATACTAGAATTGATGTACTTACGCGCTACTTATCTCGCGGAAAATTCGGCGGAAATGGAATTTTCTGCACGTTCTGCGGTAACTATTGGAATTACTAAACGTAACTTTTACACACATACGTAATTGTATATTTATAAATTATATAAACAATCGAAATATTTGCTTTATCACGATATATGCAAATATATTTTTTAGACAATCTTGAAACATCGGGCCACTGTATTTCCGCATACTGGTCCGGGACAAGTTAGATATGTATAGTGATTCCCTATTAGATGTTTCATGCGTCGTAAAGTAACCGATGTTTTGTACAATTTGAGACTTTATGCAGGATGTTTTAAAAACACAGTGAGAATAAATCGCAGAAAAAAATGTACAGCCAAATATGTAGGAGGTAATACAATTTGTATACAAATGTAGATAACTATGAAACAAACAAAATGCAATCAGTTGAACCTTTCGCACGAAAATCTGATGATTAAAATCAGAAATTTCTCAAAATTAACTTTTTTGTATCTTGGCTCTTTATCAAAAAATGATTTTTTTCACACTTCCATAGATTTAAAACTGATAATACATGTGTATTGCAATTCCGGTATAGAATTAGACACTGACTTTACATTACTGAGATGTTAACAGCGGAACTAAGACTGTCTACGAAACAAAGGATCACGAGTTCTTCATCATAGGGATTAGTGTCCAATATACACCGGAAAATGATAGGCTTGCTATATGCCGAGTGCACACTTGTTTCCTATCGTCGTTTATATAGAGTAGATTTTGAAATATTCATGCACATGCATAATCTCATAAGCATTTCTTTAATGTATGTTCTCTGAAATTAACAGATAACTGGCTCAACTGAGACACCATACTTAATTAAAAGTATATTCAGATTATTCACCACGAGGTTCAAACTGCACGGGAGTCTCGTTTTTGTACAGGCCTTTAATTTCACATGGTTGAAGTGTAAACAAATAGTTAAAATTGCTTCGTTTTATTTCTCACGGAAAAGATCGGACGGTTTTTGATATTGGAATAATTATAGAAAATATATGCATTTAAATTTGCAAGTTGATTGTTTTCTACAGGACGTAAAACTGACACAAGTAAGCACTTCTACATTTTCAGCAATTTCTTTCAGGTGAACTTTGACATTGCTTAAAGAAAAATTAGTTTTGTGTCTTGAAATGCGCTGTTCGGCTGAAAAGTTTAGTTCCAGGAATAGTTCTAAAATGGTTTATTTTGGGGATTTTTTTTTTATTTATTTATAGATTCAACACAATGTTAAATATTTCCAGTTATTGAAAATGATTGAAATTGAACTTTATTTTAGAAAAACTTCCTATCTTCCATTAATATTTTGCCAGCGGATGCTTAAATTTTTTATGTGAAACGGCTTTCTGTACAAGAGAGGTGTGTAAAGCGAAAAACTATGTTTACACATTGCGTCTTTTTTTTAGTAAAAGGATCGGTAACAGATTAAGGAGATCGGACAGTGCAAAACTATATTAAATAAATATCTCTTACCATGATTAAGGAGACATATATATTCCAGTAAGGAAATCTGAGGTAAAAGAACAATCATATATTTAATTCCCTGAAATAAACATGGCGGCGAAATATTTTAGAAAAACAGTGCACGTGTTTTGCGCATTAGAATGTTTAACCTCGTGTGCACTATTTTAGCATTTCTTTGATTTGAAAATACATATTTTGTAGCAGTTTGGGTTGCAAACGATACCAAAATTTTACTTCGAATGGACCGTGGAGATAGGGTTCAGGGTAGCTTTCATGCTCGCAAATTTACCTACAGATATATCATTTCAACTTTTATCATTTATTTTTTTGTGTTCTTGAATTTTAAAAGCTGTTTCGGAGATTTCGATTTTTCAAATGAATTTCTAATTTCAATTTGCAGAATATCCTTAAACTGTATTTATTTCAACAATTATATTTGCAAACACGAGTAGTATATTTAAATAAACAAAGTTTGATAAAAAAAAAACATTTATCAATCAAAATAGTACAGACAAACAAAGAAAATATTAGTGGAATGGAATTCTCCATATAATACATACATATAGAAATTTCTGCTTTGTTCTGTCATTTTCTGTTAATCAGGGGCGGGGTACAGGATTTGGTGTTAGAGGGGGCGTAAAATATTGATAGTGTAGGGCAACTAGGGGGGTTCGGGGGCATGCTCCCCCGGAAAACCCCCAGAAATTCAAGTTTGAAAACAATGGATCCATCTGGTGCATTCTGGGTGGTCTGAGGTACTTTATTTGGTATTGACAAAGGACAGGTTCTGTGACAAAATCAACACAGATAACATGCCAATTATAGTCATTTTTGTATAAATTATCAGACTTATTCTTGCGCAAGTATCTCGGAAATTTCTTAGCCTGATTTCTGAGGAATTTTATTGGGAGAATTTACCTAGGACTATCTAACATAAAATAGCCCATATAAACTCAGATTTTAAATGTGCGAGCATAGCGAGCGAGAAAATAATCCATATTTTTTCACCAAGAACTAAAGATAAATTATATCTGCTAGCATAGCGAGCGATAAATGTGCGTATTTTATAAGTTTCAGTCAGAACAAGAAACAAATTACGCGAGCGTAGCGAGCGAGAAAAATGCTTATTTTGCACTTATTTTACTCAGAAGCGAAAACAAATTACATAGGCTCCGGCGATATATATATATATATACATTTGGTGGGTTGGGGGTGGGGGGAGGGTGAGGGTGCGCCGCCCCTGGATCCGCTATTGCAAATTACACATTTAAACACTTGAATATGTGCAATTTTACATCTGACAAGACGAAATTAGCAATCTTTAGGCTACAGATATGCAGCTCGTGAAAAAAGTACACCGAAAGCATTGAAAATGAGATATTTTTATCTTATTCATTTTTTAGAGCAAAATTGTAATAAATGTGTAATTTTCTATCAAATTCTAATCAAAGTAGCCCATTTGCATTTCCGGATTCAGAAATCAGATTGACGACGAAAAGCATGATCGTCGAGGCGTGTAGCGTGGAGAGTAGGTATGTACGAAAGTGGGTATTCAGGACAGTTGTAAATATTACTATGTAAATGACGGCCTCAGTGCATTTTGGAACTAGATTCAGAGCACCCAAATATCACTATTATCTTTTACTCGTCAACACTATTTTCCATCGTTAGTCTGGTCTAGACGGTGTCGGTCTGGACACGTTTGAAGAAATGATTACGTTTATTTAGATAGACACATTTTAAAAGATTTGACTTTTTCCCTAATTTTCATAATAAGAGAAAAACCATCGGGCTTACTGAAAATATCAGTTAGAACAAAGTATGCAGAAAGAATCAACATAATCGTACATGAAGAGGTTTTCCCGTCGGATTGGCAGCGCCTAATTTCATACTAGTTGAAAACAACAAAATGGGTAGAATTCGTAAAACATGAAATAAAGATATTTTTTCTGTTTTAAATGTAAGATCAAACAATTATTATCCGAGTGAATAAGAGATCTTTTTTTTTCGCAAGGGAATACGGACGAAACCAACCCCCATCCGCACCCTACCTACCCCACTTCCTCCAACAAATTCCCCTTCGCAATAAGATCACCTCTATTTATTTAAATTGTATCCAAATTTTCATTTAATTCCGTTTAAAAATCTATGTTGATCATATCAAATATTGTAGCTTTTTAGGTTTACAATAATATTTTTTGGAGATTTTGAGGGAATTTTTCCCGTCTTGATAAAATGGGGTGGGGGGGGGGGGGTAGGATTTTGACCGAGGGAGTTGTGGATTGTCATTCTTTCGCAAATGGAAATAGTGAACAAACACGAAGAATGTAATTTTGAACCCTAAAACCAATAAAAGCAGGGTTCT
This sequence comes from Mercenaria mercenaria, assembly GCF_021730395.1. NCBI lineage: Eukaryota > Metazoa > Mollusca > Bivalvia > Venerida > Veneridae > Mercenaria > Mercenaria mercenaria. Next base: position 119,934,105 of record NC_069361.1, on the reverse strand, counting down.
TTGTTATCTATATCGACTGCGAATCTGATGAAATTTAAAAAAAGACGAAATTATAGTGATCATAACGAGTTAATTAATGAATTATTGTAGTTTTCGCATTACGCGTAGCTAAATGCATCAATATTAAAAAGAAAAATCAATGAAACATTTTAAAATTAAACATTATTTTAGATGCTTTTCTGAATATTAAGAGCTCGATTTGCGAAAATAACAAAAAAATGCTAGATAATTGGATCAATTGAAACAGAAATGCAACTGTTTATTTTTTACACGATGACAAGGCATGTCTAGTTTCGCAGTAGGTGATAAGATAAGATAGATCTTCGAAGAACACCGACAATCTGTCAACGGACATTCTAATTATCTGCATACCTTACAAGTGCCTAGAGGCAGTATTTTCTTTTAATTAGTTCAAGGGCATGCCTCGCCGGAAATGTAGAGGGCAATGTAGGCTTTATGTATTCTTCTCATACAAAAAGCAAGTGCATATATCGCGTGAAAAGTTAGTGATGTATTTATGTTCGAATGTAGTGAGAAAAACGTTCTGGAATTTGTTACAGAAATGTATGGCTTTTTTTTTTAAGAATCATATAAACTTTATGTACATGGTGTTTCTCGCGAGTTAACGTTATAAAAAAAAGTACTAAATGTAAATATCCATTCAGTCTGAACATGATCTACACTATTCGCCAATCATTCAGTATCTTTTTGGTATGCACCCCTTTTAACAGTAAAACAGAGCGAAATCACTAAGTTAAGATACTTCACGTTTTTGTTGCTAAATGGTCAACTTTATTAATTATTAAACAAAAGTTAAAGTTTTATTCTAATCTGTTAAAGTTTGGCTGATATAAAAGAGCAATAAGGGATGAGGACTTTGAAATAAAAACTTCTTCATGTTCAAATTTTGATCTTAATATATCAAACCTCAGTTCTATTGGCTTATACATGGGTGTTAAAATATAATAAAAGCTTTTAAAATGAATCAAATTGAAAGTTTGTATAATCTATATACACAATGAAGGGGAAACATACTTTTTATCAACATTAAAAAACGTTTGATAGACACAATTTTTTATTATAACCTTTCTTTTTTATCTGACGCAGCCGAAAATTCAAAGAAAAAAGTCTTCAGAGGTCTCGGGTTTTAGATGAAGTGTAAACTTGAAATATCCTATACCAACAGGATCGGGGATCTCACGAGACATTGAAATAACAGTTAGTTTGGTCCAAACAGCTATAAAGATATAGATCTGCAAGTTGAAAGGCTATAGTAAGAGCGAATCGCGCTAACATTTCGTGTGAACTAGATGAGATCTCGTTTTTACCAATGTGTGAAACAGAAAGCAAACGGATTACAATTTGTGTCGTGAAATTTGTGTTATGGTGTTTTTTTTTTTCTTTAATGTTGTTAGTATTTTCTACGCGTTATGAGTGGAAGTGTGAGAAATCAACAGCGGTCGTTTGAAAATTGGACCCGATCCGGTTTATTAAGTGCTGGCCGTACCTTATTAAAGGGCCGACTTGACTATAAATTAGCTTCCAGAGTCTTGTGGTTTTCCCTGACATTAATGCCCATTTTATCATAATGTTTATCTCATTTCAATGATCAGCCATTACCAGGTACACACTAAGGTTATAATGCTGGACATGGTTGCTCACTGACCATCTGGGTTCCTCTCAGAGAATATGTTCATGCTCCAGTGTGGAATTGCACTTGTGATACAGAAAAAATATTCAATCAAATGTCATGTGCAATAATATATATACCAGTAATTCGATAATTTACAGTTCAATCACTGTGACTGATCACTTGTAGTACAATCACTGGGTCTGGGAACTAAAACCCAAATTACTTAGTACTTGAGTTTCTGTTTTTCTGAAATATATCTTTCATCGTTTTCATCATTGGGGGTTAGTTGTTTTATGAAACACATACTAAGATCTATTGTATTTCAAAGTAACTAGAGCTTGCAAAACAAAATGTGATATTAGTAATTTATTTACATAAATATGAGACAATTATGGATTTACAGTCAACTCGTCCCCTAGTCAGCTTGTCTCCCAGTCAACTCGTCCCCGATTTGGTCATTTCGTCCCCCTCGGCGATTTCAAATTGGTCATTTCGTCCCCCTTTTGAGGTGACACCGCACATTACTATCTATGTGCATGACTGAGATGAATGTGATGAAAGTAATTTATTTAAATAAATATAAGACAACTAAGGAGAGCGTTGGTCTACAGATCACGGGGTAGACAGTTCGATCCCCGGGCAGGGCGTATGTTCTCCGTGACGATTTGATAAAAGGCATTGTGTCTGAAATCATTCGTCCTCCACCTCTGATAATTCATGTGGAGAAGTTGGCAGTTACTTGCAGAGAACAGTTTTGTACCGTTACAGAATCCAAGAACACTTGTTAGGTTAACTGCCCGCCGTTACATGATTGAAATACTGTTGAAAAATGGCGTTAAACCCAAAACAAACAAAGAAAAAAATAACACAATTGTGAATGTGATAATAGTCGGGGCCTTTCCCCCTATAGATCTGACCCTCGCTAAAAGGAGGTAATCCCAAAGCAAAAACAAAAAACCAAAAAAAAACTGTGTCTTTATTCCAGATTCCCAAATGAGTGTTACCTTTTTTTCTTATTTATTTATTTATTTTGCTGTTTTAAAATAGTTTTGATAAAGTTTATGTATATTTTGGTTACCAGAGGAATAGTTATACTGTTCAACAATTTCTGAAATGCTTTATTATGCAATCTATTAATATTTTACACACAAAAATATTTTTACATAGATTTTGAAATTTGAAAATATTCCCACAAGAGCATTATCCCAATTCTACTGGTTTTGGTGGCATTCCCAAAATGATGAAGAAAAGGCCTGATAGTAATTTATTTACATAACTATAAATGTCTGCGCATACATATAAACAGATGGAGAAAGAATAATATACAATAAATTTACATGTGAATACAATAAATTTACATGTGAATACAATAAATATATTTACAATAAATTTCATATTAAATATTCCCGAAGATATATATTTACTTCATGGAAAGATTATATCAATATGCATGTACTATAATGAATAATAATATACTCTAAAAATATAATAAGCCTAATCAAATAGGACCAGTGACTGGATAACAAAATGGAAATAGTAATAAACCTACGCTATTGTAGTTTATTTTGTGCTAGAAGAGGTTGCATTACTTCAAGTTTTTTAGTGTGACACAAATACCATAATATCATAATAACGTTAGTGCTGAATAGTTTAAATTTGTGTATTTTTATCTTGTTTTTTTGTGAATATTTTTTGAAATTCAGAGTTCAACTTTTATTTTCTCTCAGAGATATTTATACGGCATACATACTTGGTGTGAAATTTCAACATGTAACAACACACACCTGATTCCAAAAACTGACCGAATTAATTGCTCTCTTGCAATTCATGCTGGGCGTAATGGCCATTAAATTTCCATGTTATAGCTGTAAGCAGATAACTGATAAAAGTTGCCTGGAGAACCAAGTCGGCCCTTTAAGTGTTTACTGATTTGATCACAATTGACAGAATTGACATATAAGATATATTTTTTTAAGCATTAGTCTTTGCGTGATCATAATAATATTAAAATAATGATTTATGAAAATGATATGAATAAACCAAGGGTTAGATGGAATGTCGATAATTCGGTTTTATCGGCAGACAATATCTGAAATCATCCTATTAATGAAAACGGTAATACCAGTTAAAAGTGATCATATATTTATATACATTTCTTGTTAAAACAGGGTATATGATTGTGTCATAAACATGCAATCTTTGTTACAAGAATTTAACATAATGAGACAGAATCAACAAATAGTGTTTCATCTATATATGGATTTTTTTTTGTTTCAGTAATAAGAAACATAAAATAATGCTTCATTTTATAATACGAAAAATGCACTCGGCTTGTTCTGTCTAAAATACAAATATTACAATATTCAGAAAGCAGTAAAACAATTAGGTTTGTAAATGCCACGTTTCTCTTCAAAATTCAAATTCAGTTTGCGCACATCTCAAGCAAATGGTCAACACATGAACAGATTATTATCTAGATTCAGTCTCAATAAAATTGGCAAGACTGAATTGATTTTATTTTCAATAATTATAAGACAGAAACCAGAAAACACTCAAGACATTCTTACTAAACGAATGGTCACATATGTAACATGTGTAATAAATAATCCTTTAAAAAGTAAAATAAAAAGGTATGGTATTAAAACACAATTCGTCCCTTTTTTACTTAATAATATCATCATATTCATGATAGAGATAATGAAATATAATAATGTTTTTGCAAAAAACACAGCACACATTTTATGTATTCAAGTTCCGTCAATAAATCATATTTTACTTTTATTTTGTAAACAGTTATTATAATACATAGTTTGCATATAACTGACCAGTCGCTAAACTCTCGATCGCTCTGCCTCTTAGATCACGTGGTCTGGAAATGCGAAGTCAGGTCCCAACCATGGTCATTGGACCAAAACTGCTGCTAACCTGTCATTGGACAAAACATAAAAAGGCGGATCCTGACTCCCATCATCTAATGAGGGTCTTGATGTCTTGAAATTTTCATGGTAGGCGGCATAACAGTAATTGTTTTTTATCACTTTGCGCATGATTTATCAGATATGACAGGTTTTGATATACATGTAATATTCCGAGTTTTCAATAACTATTATATTATATTTATACAAGCCTTGCGCAGGTGCCATCGGGACGGATTTTTCAATCCGATTCGTAAACAAATAATTATTATCATTGTTATTGTCATCATCATTATTATTATTGTTGTTGTTGTTATTATTATTATTGTTTTTATTATTATTATCATCATCATCATCATCATCATCTTTGTTGTTGTTGTTTATGTAAACTTAACTTCCATGATTCTGTTCCAGTTTCAGTTTCACAAGTATATAAGATCATTTTTAGCCAAAATCTGGATGTCAGTGCTTTAAATATGACGTACTGGTACACCTTTACGGTTTGGACGAGTCGGATATAATGATTAGATATGAGAAATGGACCCCTTCATAATTAGAATGATAAAATCTCTTTAGAAATACAAAATCAACTCATAAATTTGATTTGTACGAGTGAGACCTTCAAAATACTCGAGGTCCACGATTTTTATCGTTTTCACACAATGTTGTGTCAAGCTGAAATTTGCTGATAAGTCAAGATTCCTAAAATATACAATACTTTCAGAAACAATACAATAGCAATTGCACAAAATAGCTTGACATCAGGCCCGGCAAATAATTATGGCATTTCCACTTTTCTTCGCAATTTTGATCGCACTTTCCTTAAGAAAAGCTTATCAAACAGATACCAGAGTTTGTTTTAATCACGAAGCTGATATCTTAAAGTTGTTTTCTCTAAGACAATGCCAAGTTTAATGCAAATGTGAAACTGAAAGTAAACATTTTGCTGATTAGTTACATGTTTTACTGGAGAGTCAACTGTAGATCTATTCACGTTGATTTTGTTTACTTAATCGGCCTTTCAGCTGTTTATTTTTTGTGGCAGCAAAATGCCCCTGATGGAGATTTCGCACAAGCACACAATTACTCGGTATTGTCCGTAAGTATTGACCTGGCACTCATGAATATTCCGTATGTTTTCGTAAATTAATTTTCGGTGTCCGAACCCAAACAATGATATAACTATTGAAAAGCCAATTATATACCATCATGTATCATGTGTAGATATAGCTGTGCGGACAAAGGGTTTTGCCACTAATCTCAGGGTTGAGTGTTCGAGTTCTCTTTCTGACCAAATTGTTTGTTTTTTTTTTTAATTTTTATGATTTTATCTGTAAAAGACGGAAATTTGTCACACTTATCATGTTTTATCAATGAAATACTCTACTATCGATTACCATTCTTCTACGTAAATAAAACCGTTCTACAAAATGTCGTTTAAAATCTTCAGGACCGGACAAGCATTCATTCATTCATTCAACGAACAATTCAAAGAACTGTCGTTACCGATACAAAATGCAATGTGTCATGAAAAAATATATAATCATAGTTACAAATACAAACACAAGGAGTTATATCTAAAAAAAAAATGTAAGAAAAGCATTTTAACCCTTGGTAACGTGTTTTCAAGTCGGAGAGCTTACCACTACACCACTGTGTCGTTGGTTCTCTAAATTGATTATTTTGATAAATCTAGATATTTTCAGGACACGAATATCACATAAAATGACGAAAACGCCCGAACATATTGGCGAAGATTAATGAGTGCCAGGTCAATACCTACGGACAATACTTAACGTAATTTTCGATAAGTGTTTATCTATGAACTTTTGAATCAATGTTATGTAATATTTCATATGTTACTTGACCGTATGTAGTAGTCGCAACTTGACTGCGATGGTTGACCTTAGCCTGATTATTCATATCGATTATTTCATTATAGAAATCAAGGGTGCTTAGGGTAGCCGTGTATATTTATATGGAATTAGCTTGTATACAGTGCAGTACCAAAGTATATATACTTACATTTGATCAGTTACAACCTTCCAATACCATAATTTATATTTACACAAATTTCCTTTTTCTCGGCACGTGTTTTACGTACACTCCTTTTCAATAATAGATTGTGCCTCATTATGTGTTATAATGCAAAGGTAAACCATCGGGGTCAAGTTGCGTCCACTATAACTGTTACACTGAAATGCTACAACATAAAATGAAACATACCGTTCTATGCTGAAAGTAATATACAGTTTCTACATTGAATAAGACAACGAACTGTACGATGAATAGTACATACATAAATTGAAGTATGTTCAGAGATATTTTCTCATTAATTTTAAAATACTCAGTTTCATCGTACGAGCAGAGAATATAAATAAACTCCACCCTAAAGAAGCAATATTTACATCCGTCTTATTCTTTTCCACTGAAACAAAAATTGTATCTACATTGATTACACGAATGCCAAAATGTCAACTAGGTGACACAATCGAACAAAAACGTACTGAGGGAGGGCTTGTAATACACTCTACTAAACCAAAAGAACCGCGCTACTTATAGAAAGCTTTAGGTTTAGAAAAATTCGAAACTAAAATAAAGGGCGGTGATAAATTACAAATGTATATTGATTATTTGTCACAAAGCTTGTCCGCACTCTAAGTCGAACATTTCTCATCTGATTTTCACCAAACTTGAATAAAATGTGTTTGACTATAAGACCTCGGCCAAGTTTGATAACTACCCAAATCGGTCCAGGCGTCTTGGAGTTATGGCCCTTGAACTACCAAAAATCAGTATTTTTACTCTTGTCCGCACTCTAATTCGAATAATCTCATCCAATCTTCACCAAACTTAAACAAATGTGTTTGACCATGAGACCTCGGCCAAGTTCGATAACTAGCCAAATCGGTCCAGGCATTTTGGAGTTACGGCCCTTGAATTATCGAAAAATTGGCCTTTTTACTCATGTCCGCACTCTTAATCAAACATTTCTCATCCGATCTTCTCCAAACTTGAACAAAATGTGTTTGACCATGATAACTCGGCCAAGTTCGATACCTAGCCAAATCGGTCCAGGCATTTTGGAGTTACGGCCCTTGAATTATCAAAAAATCGGCCTTTTTACACTTGTCCGCACTCTAAGTCAAACATTTCCCATCCGATCTTCATCAAACTTGAACAAAATGTGTTTGACCATGAGACCTCGGCCAAGTTCAATAACTAGCCAAATCGGTCCAGGCATTTTAGAGTTACGGCCCTTGAATTACCGAAAAAGTCCGTCTGTTTACTCTTGTCCACTCCCTAAGTCGAACATTTCTCATCCGATCTTCACCAAACTTGAACGAAATGTGTTTGGCCATAAAACCTTACCCAAGTTCGATAACTAGCCAAATCCGCCCAGGCACTTTTGATTTATGTCCCTTGAATTACTGATTGGATCCACTCATCCAGACCATCTAATTGGATCCGCTCGTCTAAAATATCTAGAGAAACTAACATTTTTCATAGGGGCAGTTGTGGGAGACATGCGCTTTGCTCAAAAGCATCTCTAGTTATTTACGCATTTTAAATTTGAAATGCCCTTGTTCACTTTTGTATTCTGTTAGTGTGTTTATCCGTGAAATAATGTTCAATATTTATGAAAGGCAACATATAGGTCCGGGTGTTTATAATTTGTAATATTTTATATGTATATATCGATGTCATACACAGTTCACATCTCTTCCTTTTAGCAATTGAAATAAGTTCTAATCAGAAATTCTTATCATTTTCATTTTTAAAAGAAATGTGTTACTATATATTAACTATTCATGTATTTCATGCTTAAAAATAAGTCTTCTTTTTATGTATGCATTAACCAATTGTTTTATAGTAAAAATATCTTTATAAAACATTTCTATAAATAAAACTTTGTTTCAATTTATTACTGTTGTTAATAATATTTTATTATAGTACTAAAATGGAAAATAAAACTGTTTTTATAAAGAAAATTGTTTATCTCTTTTTACTTATGTATATAAAACAAATAATTTTCTATTGCAAACTAATATAAGAGAAATAATGTGTTTCTCCTAATCATAAGCAATCTTAAGATCATTATCTAATCATGCTTACTATCATGCTGTTTTTCCTCTGCCACAAAGCGAGATGCATGCAATTATAATTATCTATTAATGATGCATGGCCTTGAGGTTACCTGGCTAAAAAAGAGCGATATTTCGGGCAAATTCGTAAGACTGTACCATGGTCATTGGACCAAAACTGCTGCTAACCTGTCATTGGACAAAACCTAAAAAGGCCTCATCTAATGAGGGTCTTGAAGTCTTGAAATTTTCATAGTAGGCGGCATAACAGTAATTGTATTTTATCACTTTGCGCATGATTTATCAGATATGACAGGTTTTGATATACATGTAATATTCCTAGTTTTTAATAACTATTATATTATATTTATACAAGCCTTGCGCAGGTGCCATCGGGACGGATTTTTCAATCCGATTCTTAAACAAATAATTATTATTATTGTTATTGTCATCATCATTATTATCATTGTTGTTGTTGTTGTTATTATTATTGTTTTTATTATTATTATCATCATCATCATCATCTTTGTTGTTGTTGTTTATGTAAATTTAATTTCCATGATTCTGTTTCAGTTTCAGTTTCACCAGTATATAAGATCATTTTTAGCCAAAATCTGGATGTCAGTGCTTTTAATATGACGTTCTGGTACACCTTTACGGTTTGGACGAGTCGGATATATGATAAGATATGAGAAATGGCCCCCTTCATAATTAGAATGATAAAATCTCTTTAGAAATACAAAACCAATTTATAAATTTGATGTGTACGAGTGAGACCTTCAAAATACTCGAGGTCTACGATTTTTACCGTTTTCACACAATGTTGTGTCAAGCTGAAATTTTGCTGATAAGTCAAAATTCCTAAAATACTCACTACTTTAAGAAACAATACAATTGTAATTGCAAAAATATAGCTTGACATCAGGCCCGGCAAATAATTATGGCATTTCCACTTTTCTTCGCAATTTTGATTGCACTTTCCTTAAGAAAAGCTTTTCAAACAGATACCAGGGAGTTTGTTTTAATCATGAAGCTGATATCTTAAAGTTGTTTTCTCTAAGACAATGCCAAGTTTAATGCAAATGTGAAACTGAAAGTAAACATTTGCTGATTAGTTACATGTTTTACTGGAGAATCAACTGTAGATCTATTCACGTTGATTTTGTTTAAGTAGAATTTAAAAAAAATGTCAAATTGTTTACAGAGTACATTGTTGTTGTTTACGTAAATATAACTCATGTGCAATGCAACTTGTAAATAGTTTATTTATTTAACACTTTATATGACCCTATCGGCAATCGGTACGCTCAACGGCTCATGACTTCTTCTTCTTTTATTTATTTTTTTTTTTGGCTTGGTGTCAGTGGTATGCGAGATCGATTACCGACAAATCAATCCCGTAAACCCTTGTTCTGTCAATAACGGCAAAACGTACTATTTTGATGATGAATATTTCTAATGGTTGGTTTTTTCAAACCATATCTAGCCAGAATTAAAATATTTTAAATCATTTGACCGCGTTATTTCTATATTTAATTAGAATTATGTCAAATTATACTTTTACTTTGTGTCCATGATAAATTATAAACATGTGTTTTTGTACTTCTTTTATTTAACGTAGATGTTCATGTATGAAAAATCGAATGTCAACAACTCCGAAACAAAGTACAGAGATGTTTTAAGAATTGTCAACTTCTCATTCAATCAATTACTTAATCGGCATTTCAACTGTTTATTTGTGTGGCAGCAAAGTGCCCCTGATGGAGATTTCGCGCAAGCACACAATTACTCGGTATTGTCCGTAAGTATTGACCTGGCACTCATGAATATTCCGTATGTTTTCGTAAATTATTTTCGGTGTCCGAACCCAAACAATGATATAACTATTGAAAAGCCAATTATATACCATCATGTATCATGTGTAGATATAGCTGTGCGGACAAAGCGTTTTGCCACTAATCTCAGGGTTGAGTGTTCGAGTCCTCTGTCTGACCAAATTGTTTTTTTTGTTTTTGATTTTTTTTTATGATTTTATCTGTAAAAGACGGAAACTTGTCACACTTATCATGTTTTATCAACGAAATACTCTACTATCGATTACCATTCTTCTACGTACATAAAACCGTTCTACAAAATGTCGTTTAAAAATCTTCAGGACCGGACAAGCATTCATTCATTCATTCATTCATTCAACGGACAATTCAAAGAACTGTTGTAAGCGATACAAAATGCAATGTTTCATGAAAAAGTATATAATCATAGTTACAAATACAAACACAAGGAGTTATATTTAAAAGAAATGGTTAGAAAAGAATTTTAACCCTTGGTAACGTGTTTTCAAGTCGAAGAGCTTACCACTACACCACTGTGTCGTTGGTTCTCTAAATTGATTATTTTAATAAATCTAGATATTTTCAGGACACGAATATCACGTAAAATGACGAGAACGCCCGAAAATATTGGCGAAGATTAATGAGTGCCAGGTCAATACTTACGGACAATACTTAACGTAATTTTCGATAAGTGTTTATCTATGAACTTTTGAATCAATGTTATGTAATGTTTCATATTTTACTTGACCGTGTATAGTAGTCGCAACTTGACCGTAATGGTTGATCTTAGCCTGATTATTCATATCGATTATTTCATTATAGAAATCAAGGGTGCTTAGGGTAGCCGTGTATATTTATATGGAATTAGTGTGTATACAGTGCATTACCAAAATATATATACATTGTACTTACATTTGATGTTACAACCTTCCAATACAATAATTTATATTTACACAAATTTATATTTCCTTTTTCTCGGCACGTGTTTTACGTACACTCCTTTTCAATAACAGATTGTGCCTCATTATGTGTTATAATGCAAAGGTAAACCATCGGGGTCAAGTTGTGTCCACTATAACTGTAACACTGAAATGCTACAACATAAAATGAAACATACCGTTCTATGCTGAAAGTAATATACAGTTTCTACATTGAATAAGACAACGAACTGTACGATGAATAGAACATACATAAATTGAAGTATGTTCAGAGATATTTTCTCATTAATTTTAAAATACTCAGTTTCATCGTACGAGCAGAGAATATAGATAAACTCCACCCTAAAGCAGCAATTTTTACATCCGTCTTATTCTTTTCCATTGAAAAATAAATTGTATCTACATTGATTACACGAATGCCAAAATGTCAACTAGGTGACACGATCGAACCAAAACGTACTGAGGGAGGGCTTGTAATACACTCTACTAAACCAAAAGAACCGCGCTACTTATAGGAAGCTATAGGTTTAGAAAAATTCGAAACTAAAATAAAGGGCGGTGTTAAATTACAAATGTATATTGATAATTTATTTGATATAAATTAATATATAAAAAAAATGTCTTGAATTTTTGTTAAATACCGGTATTATAATTATAATTGGAAAAGCAAAAGTTAAAGGAAAAATAAAAATAAAAGAAACCTGTATGCTTGTTTCGATAAAGCAGTATAAATACCAAGATAATACACCTGCTATTTAAACTGCTTTTTCGATAATGCGGTCTATATTTTACGCGGCAATTCAATGCTTCATTGTGTCTGAAAGGGCAGATGGACCGTAATTAAACTGAAATATGCATACATACTTCTTCTTTAGACGGATCGCGGGGTCGCGAGTTCGATCCCCGGGCTGGGCGTATGTTCTCCGTGACGCTTTGATAAAAGACAATGTGTTTGAAATCATTCTAATGAATTAGCACTCTCAAGGGAAACTGATATTGACTTTATTATAATATGTGTGAATAAAAGAGAAATCAAAATCACTGGCATCAGACCAGAAAGAAAATGCCTCTGCATGTTATACGCTACCCCTAGGTATTATATAAGAACCAAATCCGCCCCGTTAGCTCAGTAAGGATAGCTTTGGTCTACGGATCGCGGGGTCGTGAGTTCGATCCCCGGACGAGGCGTATGTTCTCCGTGACGATTTGATCAAAGACATTGTGTCTGACATCATTCATCCTCCACCTCTGGTAATTCATGTGGGGAAGTTGACATTTACTTGCGGGGAACAGGTTTGTACTGGTACAGAAACCAGGAACACTGGTTAGGTTAACTGCCAGCCGTTACCTGATTGAAATACTGTTGAGAAATGGCGTTAAACTCAAAACAAACAAACTTCTTCTTTAGACCATGTTGAATATTGACAACACCTTTGCACGTAAATCGGAGAGGAATACAAGTTAAGCTCTTCTACATAAGAACTGACTTTGATACGTTCAATTGCGTATTAGCTTTTGATAGTATGTAATGAAATAATGTCATCGATAATAAGCAACAATAGAAAGTTAGTTCAGTGTGTTATGAACAATATAACAACTAGGATATTTGACCTCATAGTTATTACTAACATCATCAGCATTTAATTGAAATCTGAGTGGAAAAAATGTACATAGCATTATTAACCACAGGTATAGTATTTTGTTTAAACAAACTAGATCTTACATCTCTCTTTCGGTTATCAACACAAAATTTTCTACACAGTATTCACGTCTGGAACATAAATATTCGCGAACTACGGAATCATGTTAGTGGCATACTGAATGTCGTGTGTCGCACTTTGATGGCGACACATGACAATCAACGCGACACACGACACAACGCACGACGTGGGAATGTCTCATTGTCACTTTAGTTTTTTGGGGTTTTTTTTTTGCAAAAAATGTTGCAGTAAAAATTGAGTGTCGTTTTTCAATGTCGAGTGTCGCGTCGTGTGTCGCGTTGACTGTCATGTGTCGTGTCGTGTGTCGCTTTAAGAACGGGATACACGACATTCAACGCGACACATGACAATGTACAACGACACTCGACGACATACTGCGCGAATGTCATGGAATTGTCGACTGTCGGCTTCAATTGTTTAACCGCGACACACGATATTCAACGCGACACACGACAACAAGCAATGATACACGACAGTCTATCGCGCAAATATTGCAGAATTGTCACATGTTGAGGCAATTTAGGTCCAAAAATTGGTCATTTTCAATGAAATATTACGACAAACGTATTTTAAGGTATCTTATAAAAGATACACGCATTTGTAGAACTATTCAAGAACTATTTCGTAAACGTAGAGCGCAATGCTCAAACCCGACCCTAAAGGTCGTCCCCGCTCGAACATGAGTGCCATAGTGTTTAAAATCAAAATATGCACGAAAATACACGTACACCTTATTTTTCTAAAAAAAAACGTACGCTAATGTTGGTCACATTTCGAAAACAAATCAATTTCATTTTATTATATAAAGCGTTAAGAATAAGATATCAAACTGAATCTTTTTTTATAAGTAGTTGGAAATATTATCTAATTGAATATGAAAAACAATTTTCTTCCCCGACGGACACGCCGTCGGGAACATTTGCTGAATTTTGCCGTTTCTGACTTAAAATATTCGCCGTAAAATAAAGAAAAAGTGCTTATAAAATATTCACTCTGGATAAATAACTGCAAATAGAAACCTGTTTAGATAGAAAATGTCCAAGTCTGAAAGTTGTGATAAAAAGACAACATCTATTCGTCCGTCTTTACGTAATTTAGGATAAAATCTGTAATCCCGTACTTATCTTTACGGAATATGTTCGTGTTTTTCATTAATTTCAAATAATTGTAGAATGTTCCGAACAAAAGATATTTCAATGAAATAACTTTTACAGATCCAATCCAAACATTGTCTAAACAGATATGTAATATTTGTATACTTTTACCGCCGACAGTTTCGTCGGAGGAACGTCTCAAAGTGTACCATTTCTCGTGAAAATATGCATACGTCTTCATGTATTTAATAGAGGATTGGGCCTTGTCATGGGAGTCCGATTTTAATAAATGATACTTTTTTGCAAAGGACAAGCAGGTACCTAGAGAAAACAGGCCACATCAGGTTAAACCCGGTTGGCTAGGGGTCAAGATCATAGGTCAAAGTCCGGATATATTCTCAAAATATTAACTTTTCAGAGCAGTCAAGCCAGTCCTGAAAACTCAAGCACTACTTTCACTGAGTCCGGCGACACCATTGTAGCAATTATCGCGGCTCCCGGGTTGGGCCAGCTTAGCTTTGCCAGCACTGTAATGTAGTGATGGGAGAGCGTACTTTTCACTACATCAGAAATTAATATTCACTTTTTAACACCTTTTAATTTGGTAGACAAGGGAGACGTAAGATTCAAATAACAGATTCAAGGTTAAATTCCAAATACATTAATCACATTTATAGTATGCTAAATACATTCCATTGAAATATATATCCAAACATTACATTAATTCCATACTTTGATAATATCACTTTTTACTGTGTTTCTTAAAAGTCACTTAAAATGCTCCGCACTTTAATATTATCGAAGCCCTTTTATAGGACAAAGTTTTCCCGCCAGCATGAAATATCTGAATACAAATCACAATAAAACATGAGCAAATCATGTACATAATAACTTAATTAGGAGAATTCAATATATATTTAGGAGTACTATACAGCATAGAAAAAGGGGCATTGTGATACAGAAAACGTGTAACAATAACGTCAATAACGCTTAAGGAGTATTTATATTATATCATAAACAAGTGTCCTTGTAACTTAAAACATTGTCATGACGTCACTCCTTTGTACTCGCTGTAATGTATTTTTAATACTGGACTGCTTTCAATGGGACTTAGTACAGTATTTTCCACGTGGAGTCCAATATTATTTTAATATTAGACTGTGTATTTAATATTGGACTGCACTAGGAAAACGATTTATATTCAGAATCAATGTCTTCGTGTTGTCCAATATTTATCATAAATTTAGTGTAATTCTAAATAGAAATATTGTAACCAAATGAAAGCAGTCTAATATAATAACACAGTACTGATAATAAAAAGGAAAAATAATTTAAAAAATAAGTTTTATGTATAGATCTAGATGCATAATAAATATGGATAAAATCGCAAAATTTCAAAAATAGCATTATACATATTTTGCATGCATTAACGTAGTCTTACTCCCTAAACAACACGTTCCTGGAGCAACACTTTCCTCAATATTGTCCACGTTTCCAGTTTAAAAATTGTATAAGAATGTCTTTCTCTCTGTTTAAAAAGCAGTTTTATAAGACCAATCATGATAGTTATTTAAGGCCGTACTGTCTGTGTCAATGACCGTTATGATTTTGTGATGTTTAAATGAAATGTCATTAATACTTTTCAAGTAATGCTCCGGACAAGCCTTATTTTGTATAATAAAGAGAAATAAATTCAAAAGCTAGGTAAGATAGAGGGTTCTTTGACACTGATTTTTGCCTCCTTGGCCTCTATGATTATGTGAAATTTCAATACAATGCCGTTCATACTTTTCAAGTTATACTACGGACGGACGGGCGGACTGACGGAAGGACGGACAAAGTGTCAACTATATGCTCGCCCTTCGGGAAGCATAAAAATAATAGTAATAATAATCTACGATTTACGAAAGTAAAGTGCATCCTCGTATACATAGTCCATTTTTGTTATGTCACAATCCACACTTTTCGAATTTATCCGTTCGTCTGTACATAGAAAAACTAAACGAATGATTACACGTTTCTGAATGTTCATGTAAACCCCTGAAAATGATATGAGCCGCGCCGTGAGAAAACCAACATAGTGCGATTGCGACCAGCATGGATCAAGACCAGCCTGCGCATCCGCGTAGTCTGGTCAGGATCCATGCTGTTCGATAACAGTTTGTCAAATTGCAGTAGGCTTTGAAAGCGAACAACATGGATACTGACCAGACTGCGCAGGCTGGTCTGGATCCATGGTGGTCGCAAAACCAATATATTGGCTTTCTCATGGTGCAGCTCATATTTTTGTTGTGGGTACAGTCACAGTTCATGTCTCTTTGAGTGTTAGATGGATGTTCCTTTCAAAATATAGACGTTTATAGCACCCTACGTAGAACAAATCGCCTTCAAGTGTTTGAAGCCAGTGTGAAGCATTTGCTCACATTTCTTCAGTCTGTGAGACTGCCTATTGGAAAAGAAAAACAACTGCAATTAAGGGACACATGTACTTACTTGAACCTAAGTTTTGTCGAAATATCTTTTAATTTTGTACTCGTATATTCTATTTCATTGTATGCTAGATTTCATGAAATACTGAGATTTAAGTGGAAAAAATCTAATAAATTCAAAGTGAATGATCTCAAATATATTTTTCAGTATTCTAATTGGGACTACATTAAATATATTTCCCTTTGGGTGCTTCAGTCCCTGACACCCATTGTGATAATAACTTAAATAAGAGTAGCTTCGAGTGCATAAATAAAATGCATATTGAAAGCAAATTTTCCTTAGTTTTCAGCTTCCGCCTAGCCACTATGCGTCGTGTATTAACCAGTTAAAAGGAACGAAAATAATATCACAAGTTTAGTATGATTTGGACTTACCAGTAGCTGTATCCGATAATATTTTTAAAATGTCTGTTCTGTAAGTCTTCTTGCACTAAATTTGAAGATTTTCGGGCAAATTCATGTACAACCCAGCAAAAACTGTCATTGAATTAATAGATCACAACAGTATATTACCAGACGTGTAAACAAACAACCCATTTTCTCATCTAGTGCACAGGCAGCAGTGCACAGGCAGCAGTCATTTTCTCCAGCTGTCCGATTCCAACTACGCTTTCAGTGAAACATTATCCTAATTCGCTATACTCGTAAATTTTAACACAGAAAATTTTCTCGTACACACTTAAATAAAAGTAACAGAAGCAATTTTCCCTTGCCATGAATTAAAATAAATCCAGTTTTGTTTTATTTTTTTAAAATGTCACACAATTTCTTTCCTCCCGCCGCCACACCTGAGACTACTATTGCTTATTCCTAGTATGTGTAAACACAATTAATAGCATCACGAGAATCCCGGGCTAACTAAAGTCCAATATTACGAAGGCGAGAAACTCGAGAAAAACGCAGTCGTGCATTATGAGAAAAACATGCGTAAAATAGTCTTAAGGATCTACAGAGTATTTCATAATCATATAGCAACTGTTATTAAATGCGGTAAAGTGAATAAAAACCGAATTAATTTAAGAATATTTTACGTCAATGGTTTATACGTATTTTTTTATTGGTTATGTCATAAAAACAATGTTTTAAGTAAGATAACGCGCTTCGGACAGTCCAGTATTTTACATATTGGATCGTTTTCGTCTATATCCTATACATAATTCGCATTTCGCGACAAGCACCGTGCCGCATATAACAAGTTTGGTCATTTTCATATACCTGTCCTGAGCTCTATCATATGGCATCAGTGAGTAATATTATATTCATTCTAATTTTTCGACATTATTGATCCTCTGCGGCGCGCGCAACTTTTTCTTTAAAAACTTTAAGTGGCAGAAAAAATAATTTGCCCATTGGAAATCCTGCATATGGACTTGTAAGTAGCTTAAATGTAAAGCTACGTCATCTGCGAACATATTCATATATTGTATAGGTAGATACATGGGGTGTAGAGACGTATTACCGCCCGGGTGTATAAAAAGTGTTAACACACGATTTTGCTATACGTTATTTCGATTCTAATATCCCCTTTGCCTCCCTTCTACACATATAGTAGTGACGTCACTATTCAATATGTACACAGGTTATTACCGCGCTAAAGATGGATCTGTAAAATTAAATGAATTAAAAACATTTTTAAACATTTTAAGTTCGGTATAATAAAATAAATATCATATGGCAGCGTGTGTGACACTGATATTGTCGACCATCGAAACAGAATGTAACCACTCGGATTTTGCCTCGGGTGACATTTTGCCCTCGGGTTGGCAATATCAATGTTACACACGCTGCCATGTGATATCTATATAGTAGCGCTCTTTCTTTGTCGCAACAAAAACATTGACGTCACCGCACGTAAGTGAGTTTTAACAGAGACATGCATATTAGAATTAGAATATAATTGTATCAGTCAAAGTTGGACCAGAAACTACAGTCCTTAGTGGTCAGAAATACGAATGAAATGTATGCTGTTGCAATATTAGTTGACAAATTCAAAGCAATACTATAAAACAGGCAGAAATAAAATGTTCAATTGAAAAGCACTAAATGATTGAGAAAGGGGACGTACACTGAATAATGATGCGAATAAGAAAGGTCGTGGAGATAAAAAGAGATGTATTCTCGAGGCGGCGCACTTCTCATATCAACGAATTACGCTTTAAGGAGACGAGTGACTCATATTGGCGACAAATTTAAATATCATTCATCTTGGCATGTTAGTTTTGCATCCGATTCGATTAAAAGACTGAAACGTTCCAATTCGATGAGGTGCTTACCTACAATTTATATTATAGTATAAAATTACTTTTTCTTGTGTTCATGCATGTATGAACCCGGTAGATATATTTTCTTTTAAAATAATGATATGCCATCCATGCTAAAGTTCCGAAAACAACTACCAATTATAAAATCGAAACTTTATTCATCGAATAGCAAATGATGTAAATAAGAAAATGAATGCTCACACTTATATGATTCGTTTAGAAATAAGAATGTTCATGGATTTTGCATTTAGCCTACACAACGTTGAAGTACGCGCATAAATATAGGGGTCAACAATATGAAAAGGTCTTGGCTTAACCTGTTATATTGCTTGAAAAACGTCTCAGTCGGTATTCATATGTATGTTATCGCGGTAAACATTTTCCATATCACCCTCTCATGAATGCAATATTTATGAAATATAACCGTAATATATGGTTATCATGTTAAATACACGGAGCACTTTAAACGACAAAATAGTGATGGTATCTTTCTAAAGAATTCCCTTTCCGACTGAATGCATTTTATATTTATAAATAAAAGGTATATGCTCGTATAAAAGGTCGAGATACACATAAACACCACTGTTCAGACATGATTTTCGCGCTGATTAGCGTAGACACAAGGCTTGTCTATGCATTGTGGATAATTATTTACACGCATATTCTATAAGAAAGAATGTTCATCAATACACATGTATGTCAGCTTTTTGATGCTTTTGGTGGAAATTAAAGATAAGTACGCGTGCCTGTCAGTGTCATTCCTATTTGAGCACAAAACCTAATGACAGCACGTTGCTCCGTGCATGCTGACGTCAGCTTGTTTTGAATATGGTCTTGTTTTCATCTCTCATTACTTTTTTTCTCTGCTCATGTCGTCAAACTTCCGGTGCATTTAACTTAAACAGAAGTTATGGACCAGGTTATACCAAATAAAGAAGGTAACCACTACCAACTCAAAATACTTTGTGTGCCGCTATAATCTTATGTGTCTTGTCTAGTATGCAACTTCAAGTAAAAAATACATAATTGAATCTAAAGGTTATTTGTTCTTTTTATCGTAGTTTTAGCCTTATCCGTTCGGTAGCAGTTTGCGTTGCTGATAACTAATTATTTAGTATTTATATCAGCTTTCTAAAATGAATGCAGCTACACATGGACCACTTCTTTTCACTTTGCTGGCAACCGGCTAGGTGCTTCTCTGATTTCCCGGCACTATCCGGCGTACAGTGATTTTTACCGGACTCATCTGCAAATAATATACCAGTATTTTCGTGATATAAATTCGGATAAACATTCGAAAAGTTGTGCTTTTTAATAATGAAGGAATAAATATAATTCAAGAAATGTTGGCTTTCTCATTTAAACAGGACACAATAGGAATCAATAAAGGTTAGCAGTTTTTTAACAGTTTTTTAATAATTAACACACGTACCACTGTGAAATACAGTTAAAAAAAGGAATATGTGATCCTTAAATAGACCAGTAGATGAGGGATTAGTTCAAGATTAGTTTAAGATGGCGGTATTTGGTATTGAAATAGGAACAAAATTTGTACATTCATTAGTAATAAAATATTCTTATATCAAATTACCGGAAAAGTAGGACTTACTTTATGTGCTACTCCGTTTCTACTTGAAAAAAAGCCGTGGTAACTAACCTAGTATCCGCATATCTTCCAAATAAAATCAGGCGGTAATATTCCGCATGGCATTTCATTACAAATGCATAAAAACCACAGTTTCTAGAGTTTAATCACAACGAATGAAAAATATGACGGCAAATAGTGGCTGTTTGAAGTCACTTAAATAAAAAAAAGTACTCGAAATCACCTACTTTGAAGATACAAGCTATTGATTTGACAAGATCACTGTCACGTAACCTCATGAGTCTCTGCTGTAACTATTAATTATGTTGGCATTATTTAACATTTTAGTGTCAAATCAGAGGCAGGTTTACGTAATTGTCCATAATAGTGTAAAACACACGCCTTTGCTTGTTGTTACACACCAAGTTCCGTTTCTCGATAGACCTGAGAGCATTAGGTTCTTATGACATACTACACACTTAACAAATCTTCTGGTTTCATGCGATCGAGATATCTTTAAATAGGCATCGTCGTCTAAACTAATTTGAACGATGATAATTATAAGATTAAAATTCAGGATTATATTAAAATATAATAATAAACAGAAATAAAAGAATACGAGGGTTGTCCCAGAAAATTGCGATCTTTTTTTATCACAGTTAATGCTAGTCGGCGAACACTTATTTTTACCGGCATACAAAAGAAGCGGCTTCCTTTTAAATCCGTGTAACTTTCCAGATATACATCTCACACAATTAAAATTTATATCGTCGTTAATCATTGACTGTGGTCCAGTATTTAAGGAATACTCAAATAATATGAGAGGTATTCAATTTTAACCTCTATAGTCCGGTCGAGTATACATTGAAATACCATCAGTTAAAATAATTGTTTCATGCGTCGCTTATTTTCGAAATAATAAGAAAGGTTCGCGATTTTCCAGGACATGCCTTGTATAAAAGGATAATATTCGCCACACACGACAATTGTGTTATACGAAAAATATATAAAAAATAATATTAAAAACGTTTTCAATAAAAAAACTCCATTTGGACCTTTTTCCAATGTTTTATTTTGGAAAAAAAGCCAACTGGTTACAATTGTATCTTTGATGAAAATCTCATGTATGGAGGAACATTGTTAATAACGGTAATCGCAAAACTCTTTAACAGTATCTTTCTCTTTTCGCACACACCCACAGAAATGAAAAGAGGAATAATTATTATGCTATTTAAAGGTGGAAACAAAACAAAAAAATGACCCCAACAGTTATAGAGCAATTTCTCTTTGTTCTGTAATATTAAAACTTTATGAAAAAGTGCTACTGATATTTCTCGAACAAGACGGAAATCTCCAATTCAACACTTCTCAAGGTGGGTTTCAGAAAAAGGTCAACTGTCTTATGACATCTTTTATGCTAAGAGAATGTGTCCATTATGGATTTGAAAACAATTCAACAGTATATGCGTGCTATCTAGACGCCAAACAAGCATTTGACCGGACGTGGATCTCATCATTGCTTGTAAAACTGTATAAAATGGGTATTGATATTATGGTATATAAGGCAGTTGTGTCATTTTTTTTTGGATAATTGTTTTAGCTGTGTCGAATCACATAGTCACACGTCTGACTGGTTTCCCATCTTACAAGGTACCCGTCAAGGTCAGTGTATGAGTCCTTACTTGTATCTCGTTCATAAATGATCTGATGTACAAAATTGAAAAAAGCTCATTGACATCTGTAATACCAGCGCGAAAATGGAACGCTACTTTTATAACGCCAGTAAATGTAACACTATGGTGTTTAACGATAAAACATCAACAGCCCAAACGTGGAAGCTGGGTGATAAAAAGACGAAACTAATAGCTATCTCCACCTAGGATTTATCTGAAAATGTGTCTACAAGCTGTGACAAACTAAGAAAGTCATTTTTTAGTATAAATGATTGTGGCATCCATAGAAATGGTTTGCATACCCTTACTTGTAAAAAGATATACATGTCAATCGAACCTACCTAAAGCGCTATATGGAAGCGAATTATGGAACGGCATTACGGACACTCAACTACTTCCCCTTGCAAAACTACACAGACAATGCATTAAACGTATCCAGTCTGTCTCCACATCTACAAGGACCGATGTTGCCTTGAGTTGTATAAACATCCATCCAATAGCGGAACTGATAGAAAAAAAAGAAAACTATTACTCTTTGGTCAACTCTGTAATTTGAGTACAAAATTCAAGGTGAAAGAAATCTTCATTGTTAGACTCATATCATTTATGTCAACACCCAGTAAAGTAAGAGGATTTATGCCAGATATTTACAGAATACTAGGAAAATACAGTCTATCTCATTACCTCAGTGAATACATTGGTAATGGACAGTTTCCCAGTAATCTATCCTGGAAAAGTATAATCAAGACAGCTATCAAGAAAACGGTCGAATTCGAATGGAAAAATCGCATTCTCTCTCGACCTGATTTAAGCCCGTTTCTGTTGATCCAATCTACGTACGAGTCATTTGTATGGCAATTTAGTCGCACTCATAGCTACTTGCAAGCTCAGTGTACCTCTGCTTTTGTGCTTCTGTGCCGTTTTTTCTCTCGTAGATACATTACCAATTGTATCAAATGCGAACACATGACAGATGACATAGCTAAGCACACTCTGTTGTTCTGCCCATCTAGCGGCAATGCTAGAAACAATCTATGGGTGAAACTTTCAAAATCGCTTGGTGCTGACAATTTTAAAAGCCTTTGCATGCTGCCGACAGACTTGCAAGTCATTGAAATGTTTCGGGGGTTTGTTTCATTTCAGTTACACGACGAAGCAAGAGTGTCCGGCTTTAAGGCTTTTATATGCAGTGTGCATGTAATGAGCTGGTTATGAGTGCTGTAAAAGCAGAAATTTTCGCGAGGGTTTAATTTTCGCTATATTCGCGAGGCACTACATCTCGCGAGGGTTAATCCTCGCGTAAATATTCATCATTAGTTTATTTCTAATTCAAGCAAAATATCATTTTTTTGCAGTTTCGTGAATATTAAACCTCGCAATTTTACCCAAGATTTCAAATTCGTGAGATTTTGACCTCGTGAAGATATGTGCTTTTACAGTAGCCACTAACTGATTTAAGTCAATGTTGGTAAATAGAAGAAGCATCATCTTTACCTCTTTCTGTTTCGTTTTCGTAGAAATGGGTAATACAAATGAATCGCTTTACCTGTTTTGCCTGTCTGCATGACCTAGATAAATTATTTTATTTTATTTTTTATTGTTTATGTGAATATGACTAGATTAAAAGAAAATAATTACAATATTGTGAAGAGTATATACTGTTACTTCTGTTTATGTTTGCTTTTAAGTACATAAAAAAATCAAAAATTTGAATTCATATTATGTATTGTAATTATATAGGACGATTTCTCCCTCTGAGCCAGTTCGTATATCGATATTCTACAGTCATACATATATTTTTGAATATGCGACATTTATTGCAATCTCCCCCATGTAATAAGTTAAGAATAGAATAATTTACATGAATTGATTAAAACATATCATATGTATATGGCTTCCCACTTATTCTTGCAATTTGATATTAAGAGAAGCTAGTTAATATTCTACAGTAATATACGAATTGTTGAACATGTGACATTCTATATTTCCTTAGCTTTTGTAAATGAGTTAAAAGTTAATACATTGCATGCATATTTGAATTGTTACTTTTTCTACGGCTTACAGGCTTACTACTGTAGTTGTGTAAATACATGTATAGCATTTTATTTCATTTGTATGTTTATGAACATGTATGTAAAATGTGCTCTTCAATTTGGAGGAAATAAAGATATATGTATTTAATCCAATCCGCCAAAATGTCCTCATTTCTTCTGAGTATCTCATGTTTCGGGTACTGCCCACGAAAAATCATTCTACCACATCAGCAAATAACAAAAAAAAAAGCAATATTCAATAAAGGAATCTTCCGTTCCGCGAGTAATGTTGTAAATTTTATGTACATATTCATTTGATTTTCTGATTTAATATAGTCTAAAACATCAGGGATTTATTGAATAATATTTTAAATTGTGAACATATCAGATTCTTCGCATGAGTCTGTGCTTAGGACAAAGCAAAGGTCTGTTTGCGTTAAAGATGTGGATTCTAGCAAAGTCATATTTTGGAAAGGAAGCTGCATAGTATCTTCATCTTCATCTGAACTCTCAATATCTTCAGATTCATCTAGCAATTTATGAACATCTTGCACTGGTGATTTTGGTTTTGGAGCTTTTTAATGGGCGAAACGTCTTCTAGCCTTGAAACTCTCACTGTTTTTGTGTCATTATTTTGAATTAAAGTCCTTTTTGATTGTTTTAAATCTTTTGGAATAATTTTGAAGTATTTTGAGTATGAAATAATTTCCTTTCTTTTTGAGTCGAATTTTGAAATTTTGATCTTTCGATTGTTTCCTTCATGGGTTTCCAAATTGTGAAAAATGATATCGCCAAAGTTTGTTGTCCGGAACTTGCAGATTATGCAGCTTAATTCTACCATTTTGCCTAAAAATAAACTAAAAAAATGCTTTAAATCATAAATTTCTTCTCCAAGAGCACGTACAAAGTCTTTGAAAATACTCCCAAGTCACACGGCACAGATAGATCGCGTAAACTCGCAGGTGAGATTCAGAATCACCAGCAAGAAACGTAGAGTAGGCCTATTTTACACCCTGATTTTAAATCTTGTTTTTAAGTTCAGAATCGTTCATTCATATAACAAATAACCATTATACCTTTTGTTATTAATTAAATTGCAGCGGTACAAACTCAAAACTCAAAACACCGTGTTCAACCAATCTAAACGTGTTAAAACCCAATTTTCTTTCGTGTGTAGTGCTGATCTCGTTCAAGCCTGCGGCGAGTTTCATGATTTTTATTGTCTTAATGCTAATAATGATAATGTTGCGTATCATAGGTCAACAATAAAGTTTGTTGGCTACAACATACATGCAGATTGACTTACTTATCATTCAACAGTATCCTCATGAACACGCAGTTTTAACTCACCTGTCTCGATGCAAGATTGCTGACACTGAAATCCGCTCGCAAAATCCGGTTGGGGTTGAGTTCGTTTATATACTGTGAATTAAAAGCTGAAGGTCGTTTCCCGTTTTTTTAGAATCTACTCGAGTTATTAATGGATAACCTTTTTTTTCTAATCAAGGCTGCAATATAAACTACATTTGCAAAAATAAGAAAAAAAATCACTACATAAAAACATCACTTACAGTTTTCACGTGTTACCTCTCCCCAGGTCCGCAATGCGACTGGTGCTGAAAAAGATTGTCACGAGGTTATGTCTCTGGATAAAAATGTATAATGCAGAAGGCTCATTACGGGGTTTTCTACAAAACTGAAATCATTTCTCTTCTTAAAAGATGAACTATTTCCAAGCAAAAGTACTCATTACCTGTAAAGTGCAGATTTATGCCAGAATAAATAACCAGAAATAACGGCGAATGAGGACACGGGGAAATAGGTCATCATAATACATATCCTTTATGGAACCTCAACTTGTTTACCCGTGAATTGCCAAATGAATCCCCCGAAAAGGTATGCACCAAGTGACACTGACCTAAAACAGTACAGTTTGCAAAATCGCACAGTGATAGATCTAGATTTTATTTATGCGTCGACAATAAAATATTCAAAATAAAATTTTCAAGTACATAATCAATGCAGGCAGCAATCGGTAAAATAATACCAGATTTTGCAATAAATTACAATCAGTAGATCTGGATTTACAACAGATCTTGAAAGGAAATTAAATTTGCAAGAAACAACAGGGAGCTTTTATTTAAATTATTCCATTTTAATTACTAAAACTGGATTGATCTGGCATGAAATAAAATGAACAAACCTGACAAAAATATCATTTACATACTATTGCACAAAAATAACAAATAGACGTTTTAGTAGCCATTCCAGAACGTCGAATCTGATTCAAATGACGAGCCATGCTCGTTCCAGAACGGCTCACTTACTCATTCTGGAACGTCTAACTTATTCATTCCGAAACGCATAACTTAGTTATTCCCGAACATGTACATTAGTCCTTCCAGAATGTATACCTCGTATGAGTGGGTTAGATGTTCAGGAACGTCTATTATATTTGCTATGTTATGACTGACCAATGCAGGCCATTTACTGCCAAAAGGTCTAAGTTAGCCTAACTCGTAAATACAGGTAAGTGTTCTAGGAATATCAAACGTAGCCGTTCCAGTACGTCTAACAACATGCAATGGAGGATGTCACATTACTTATACACTATTTGCAGATCAAGACCAAAGGAGTCATCTACCGTATAAGAGAGCTCGGGAAAGATGGGTAAATGACGACTCGATGTCCTTATAACAATGCGTATGAACGGGAAAGAACTGCGGACAATAAGCAGTTGCTTTGTGTTTTCGACTAACCTTCACGCTATAGACTATAGGAAAACATATAAATTCCAGCATTATTGTCAGCTAGTAAGTATTAATAGAAAACTCCTCTTTCACAATTACCACTATAATTATATAAGAAATACCAGTTATAGTCTGTTGAAAAAGTCAAACATCTAAAGTCTATATCTAATAATAAATCTAGAATTAAATAATACAGTGTTGTAGCAAGATTACAGTTTCGACTAAGATTTGTCTGGTATATACAATAGGGGCGAGCAAACTATTTAACTTTAAAATATAAATGAAATGATCATACTTGACAAGATATCGTTTCTTAACTACTACAAGTTCACTAATATAATATAGTATGATATGTAGTTTGAAAATCAATACATGCATTATTTATTTGCAGATGATCAATACAAACTTTGAACATAAGAACTTCTGTGATGTTTCGCTGTAAAAATTATTCATAGTGAAGTCGTCAATTATGGTATTATAAGCAGCCTTATAATGTTCAACTTCCACCATAGACAAATTTCAACATGTTTTCTTTATTTCTATCTTCATCCAACATTAAGAATTTTTTGCGTTTTCTCATTTGTGACCGGATCTGTATGATTATATAATCCTATCGAAATCCAAGCACACAGGGGTCTTAAGATATAACTGATCCTCTTATATTTCAAGTTGCACAATCCATCTGACAGATACCTTTGTTGCTTCGTGTTAAAAAGTGTTAGACTGAAATGAAGAAAAAGACGAAATAAATGTTCAATTAGAAATGTATAATAACCTTAATCTTATTCTATTGTATGAAAACAAACAAAGAAATCTATATTTGCATGCCATTTAATTTGAAAATTCCTCTCATTTGTCGTTAATTCCAAAATTGCAGAAAATGTAAACAATATTGATACGAAATGTTTGCGGTTGTACGGTGGATAGTAAGTGACAAATTAGAGGGCCTTGTGACGTGAATTTTAAAGATTTAAAGATAAACCGTTCATAAAATAATAAAAGTGAGCTCGATGTAACATTATTGAATACAAATAGCCAGATGGTTAAATAATGTGTCCCTATATAAATGTAAACTTTTGGCCCACATTCAGTTATAATCAAAGAGACCCACCTACCGGTTCCTAAAACATTAGGCTAGTTGCATAGGTGTAACCCCGTAAACAATTGGTGAAGTGGTAAAAAACAGTTGGGTGCCAAAAGACCCATTTTTCCACTTCGAGATCTGACAATCGACTTCGGATCCAACTGTTGACTTTCATATTTAAATTAGACCCTATAATTTACCAAGTTTAAAACTATATATCAATTTCCAAGATATATTAAACAGCAGTGGACTTCTGTGTTTTTCAATAATAAATAATATTAAACAGCAGCAGACTTCTTAGTTTTTTCAATAATGAATATTAAACAGCAGTAGATTTTATAATACATATATAGCTGCAGGTCAAATTAGTTACCTTCCTAAACGGGCATCGTGTTCCTATCATAATCTCCATAACAACACTACATATTGGAAGGTATTCTTAAAGTTTGTCAAGATTAGAATTTTTTCGGGGTTAAGTTTATGTAATTATATTTATTAGGGTACGATTTATGTTTAAAGATAGAGTCGATAAAGTGTGTTTTCCTTAGTCTAAACACATTTAAGCATGCATTACGGTCGCGATCCAAAGTACATTAATTGTGTCTAGGAATATATCCTAAAACATGTGACACGTCTTTTCTCTTTATGTTGTTATCCTAGCAATATCTTAGCTAATCAGAGCAAATTGCGAATACAAAAAGAAAACAATGCCATAATTTGAACATTCTAAGATTTCAACAGCTTTGAAAAGTCACAAAAATAAGAATTTGATGAAAAATACAAAATAACATCATTACTATATCCATTTGTCACAATGTAACCTTTGTATTCTAAAGAAATGCATTTAATTGTTTTCTTAAGGGCACCAACATCATCGTCTACAAGCACACACACGGGGCGATCTAATCAGAGGGGCATAGAAAGCCCCCAGAACAGAGAGAGAGAGAGGGAGAAGTTGTTAGCATGCAGGCCTGTCCGGCTAACTTGACATACAATCTGATTTTTTAACATGACAGTAGTAAAGGGTGATGATCTGGTACCGGTGCCAGATCATCACGCCGTAGCACCGGTACCTCGGGTAGATGATCCTATTGGCAAAAATCATGACACTGGTGCCATATCATCACCCCGTACGTTGCTAGGTGCCAGATCACCATCCAGGGTGCCAGATCACCATCCTGGTGCCGGTCATCACCCTGGAGGGTGCCAGATCATCATTCGGGTTCCAGATCACCATCAGGGTGCCAATCTACTTTTAGTCAAATGATCAAGGTGCCAGTTTACCATCCAGGTGCCAGATCAACATCCAGGACGGTAGCAGATCATCAACCAGTACCAGATCACCGCTAGATCTTTCTAACAATGTTTTTTTTCATTAAAATCAGACCACTAATCAATGAGCAGTGAAGCAAAAACCTCGACTCAAGAAACACAAATAAGCCATTTTGATAAATCTAGACAATATATGAAGAGAATAATAAATGGAGTGTTGTTGAATTTCTAGGAAATGTATAGATACAAAGCTTGTGCTTATATCCCTATACTGTGAGGTGTTATAAAAATAAAAGAAAGTTGAAAACCACAAGTCGCCCAACACGACATGAACGGTGTGATTGAGCCTGTTCATGGACGGTATTTGAAGTGCAAGCTACCGTCCACAACCTCTACCCCGTGTTTATAAACCTTAAAGAAAATGAGAATTTATTGTGACCTTCAAAATAATGTTAGCGTACTGCTTGCACTAAGCGAACCCTTAAGAGTACAGTATGCGTTTTCGGAAAATCTATGACAATAATAATTTTGATCTTGAGCACTGTTTATAAAGAACCAAGTAATCGTCGCAGAAAAAAGAGAATACTTTCATCTTAAAGCTGAATTATTCTTCTAAATGATTTTTATAATAACTTGTTTATATCTGTTGCAAATGTACCAAATGAGAACAGTCATAAAACCATGAATAAGCTGTGGAATTGAGACTCGCATTGAGAAAACGACACTGAATCAAGTCTTACCCAAATAAAACCTCTTTTGCTACGATTATAAATTCTGGCAATTTTGTCTCAAAACGAAAATGATCTATACTATTGAATGAGACATAGAACAAAAAATTCTACTGTTAAGTGAATAAGTTATTAAACCCTGAAAAGTGCTCATTTTTGAACCATTTTTCAGCCATTTTTGTCTGTTAATAAGTTTCAAATTAGAAGTTTTACAAAATCAAGTTAAACAAAATTTGAACATTCATATATTACGTATGGAGGCTACCTTTATTTTATGAGGATATATTTTTCGCCTTAGAATAAACACAGAACGAGGCTTGAAAGTTTTACGATCTGACGGCCCTTGCCGAGAAATGAGCGTGTCGTGTTTTGAAGCGTGTAAATTTAAATTTGATGTATTTTCCTTCTGCACACTTATCCAGACGAAAAGAAATGTCATTCACTGACACAAAATGATATATACCTTTCAGTATTTAATCCATATTTCTTTTTATTAGCGTCAAAAAACTAATAAATTTATTCACCACCAAACAGGAGTTTTAATACTTTCATTTTGTTCGACCAGAAATCGTCATGTACATATTTTGTATGTAGTGTAAAAATTATCCAATAATTAAATACATTTATCAGTGATAAATATCGCAGTCTTTAATTGAATTCACTTTAGCTTTGTTTGAAACTACAAATTCTAAATACAACTTAAATCTACTTGGTATTTTGAAGAAAACAAAACAAAAAACAAACATCTGTGTATAAGTTTTAGCTTTCCTTCTTGTCTCTTCAGATTTCGGAGATCAACTGATGTCGATGTGCTTGCAGTCGCCGTATTTATAGGATTTTCATGGTCATCATGCCAGCTTTGTTTCTGTCAGTATAAAAGGACAGTCATCAAGGGTCTTGTATCATTTCTGCCTAAGCAAATATGGCAGCACCACGTAAATTAGTACCTTAGTACTTCGAGTAGCAGTGAAGATGAGGAAGAAGAACTAAAGAAGCATCGTTTATCATTAAACAAAAAGAAATAAATACTTGCTACTAGAAAAGAACGGCGTGAGGGTTTAGAAGAAAAACGTAAACAAGCAAGGCAAGATCAACACAATGAGAAACGACACGACCTGGCAAGCAACTACTTTAACATTACACCCAGAATGGAGCGAAAATCAAGAAATTCAAGACGCAAAGTAAAGTGTATGATGTTACATTCAAACCCTATGACCAGCCGTATGACTTTACCTACGAACTGTTCAATGCTATGATAGACAAGATGAAAGAGAACTGCCAGACCAAGCCAAGAGATAAAGTTCGAGTCTCTATAGATCATCAAAGTTTGTAACTTGGAATACACGTCCCATTTGACAATGCTTCAGCAGTAACGGGGGAAACTTTGCTTCAAGAAATCGAAAAGGTCATGCAAAGCATTGAAGATTTCAAGATTCATGATGGTCACCTACATGCTGAAATTACTCATATTTCCATGCCTGAAGGATCCGGCAAAGCCAGAAGAAATATGCATCATGGATCGCATGTCAGTATAGAGAACATGACAAAACTCAGACAAAGTGTCATACAAATTGGCACTCCTAATGACAGGATATGCTTGGCACGATCCATCATTGTAGGTATATGCCATGCACAAAAATCAAATACCGAGGAATGAAAAAAACGATGGAATTTGATGCGTCAATCCAAGAAATCTTTACAAAAGAAGGAAGCTCAGATGTTATTAGACAGTATTGGAATCGGATACGACCAGCCGCGCGGAATAGAGGAGTACTAGAAAATCCAGATCAAGCTCCACCCAGACTTTATTATCAAGGTTCACACTCAACATGGTAAAGGTGAATCCCAGCCACCATGAGAAAGGGAGTAAAGTGATACACGTATACCACCACGGAGGACATTATGACATCATCATTTCAATAAAAGGATTCTATGGACATGGTTATTATTGTGAATACTGTGACATTGGCTATAACAATCTAGAACAACACCCAATGTGGTGGTTGCAGCCTTTGTCACTGCCTATGCCAGGTTAGAACTGTACTCAGTCCTGGAACGCTTAGAGGATCGGGTCTTGTACTTTGACACAGGCAGTTGTATGTACATTTACGACCCTGATAAATACAACATTCCCATTACAGATAGTCGGCTGGGAAAGTGGACTGATGAAGTACCCAATGGAAGGATTGTCAAGTATGTTGCCCTAGGTCCAAAACACTACGGGTATGAGTATATTGTCAATGAGGAACGCCAAACAGTGTGCAAGGTCAAAGTCAGGCATTACCCTGGATTACAATACCACCCAAAAGGTCAATTTCAACAGTATGTTACAAGCTCTCAAAAACAGGGAATCTTTTCCAGAACTCATTGAATATTTATACCGTATCAGAAGACACAGAAATAGAAAGGTCACTGGTGTGCTCCAGACCAAGACTTTCCGTTCAGTGTATACTAAACGTGTCGTGGTGGACCAATATAAGATCGTGCCTTACGGATATCTTCATTCGTAAGGAAACTGTTGATATCAAAAGTGTATGACAAGACAGAAGACATGTTTTTGTTAAATAATAGTTAACTATTGTTTTATTGTGAACATTGTTGAATAACTATTGACTCTGTTTATTGGAAAACTTTTGTGAACATTGTTGAATAACTATTGACTATGTTTTATTGAAAAAACTTTTATCAACATTGTTGAATAACTATCGACTACGTTTATTTAAAAACATTTTGAGAACGTTTTGTTAACTATTGTAAATATGTTTTTGTAAACACTAAAGAAATGTTATTTGAAAAAAAAAATTGTATTGTTTGTTGTCATCAACTAGTATAAATAACCATGTAAAACAGAATAAGTTGTCATTATTATTGAAACCATCATGGAAGAAAGTAGTTTAATATTTCAACATCCTTGCAATATTTTCATTTCACGACCAAGGGGGTCTGGTAAAACACATTTTGTCAAACAATTGATTGAGTTTAAAACGGATGTGTTTCAAACTGTACCACAACAAGTGGTGTAGTGTTACAAAGAATGACAGTCGACGTACGCTATGTTGCAAGAAAGAGAAGGATCTTATATCAAGTTTGTCAATGACATCCCAGACGATGTGGAGGAGATTGTCAGCGATACCAGTATTCCTCATTTGTTGGTGTTTTACGACATGCTCGGCGATAAAGATGAAGAAAAACTCAAATTTTGGTTTACAAGAGAAGGACATCATCGTAATGCCAGTGTAATTTATATCACCAGAACATGTTTCAACAATCCAAAGCAAGCAGAACAATGAGTCTGAATGCGCATTACATGATTTTGTTTCAAAATACTAGAGATAAAGGACAAATCAAAGTATTGGCAAATCAAAATTCAATTGCCACATTTACTCCAAGCCTATCGAGATGCCATTTCAGTCCCACATGGATATTTAGTGATTGATTTTCATCCAAGAACTCCCGAATCCTAAAGACTGAGAACAGATATCTTTCATCGTTGGGTGACTGGTGGAAATCGAGGAGGACCTGTTGTGTACACGGGCCTAGTATAAAAGAAAAAGACATAGGAAGAAGATATTGACTTCAAGACAATTCATCATGGATTACACACCAAAAGCTGTCATCAGAGCCTTGGAATCAGTCAGGAGAAACTATATAGAAAATATTCGTAAAAGACAACAGTTATTACAAGCCGGTCTGCATGAATTTATCAAATGGTTTACGTTAGCAGCCAAGATCATCATACAGAAAAAGATTCAACTGCCTAAACAGACTTTGAATTTGATGACCTGAAATCAACAAGAGATTAAACAGTTAGCAGACGCCAATGTCGATGCCGACACCAAACGTAAATTGATACTGAATCCAGGAGGCAGTGGATTTCTTGAAGGTGTTATGATTCGAAGTCTACTTCGTTGGGGCGGACAAAAGACTTGGAGAAAATTTGACAAAAGCTGTCAAGAAAATATCTGTCAAAACGCCACCAGCCAAGAAAGGAAAAAAGAGATCTGTCAAAACGCCAGTTGCCAAGAAAGGCAAAAAGAGATATGTTAAAACAACAGCCAAGAAACATAAATCACCGTTGAAAGTCAAAATACAACTCAAGAAATCATCGGGCAAGACCATAGGCAGGACACTTCCAGCACCCATGGTTTCGGTTTGTAACTGTAACACGACAATCTACACCAAGACAACACTTGCCTTTGAGACCACTCTGTCGAGTCCCTGATGTAATTGATCAGACAACACCTGTCAGATCACCTCTCTCACCCATCAGTATCATGTCTTGATTTCAAACTCAAAGTCGCATGCAGTCGAGATCCAAGAGTACGACCCTATCCTCTGTTCTTAATACTCCTAAATCAAGATTTGATAACGTTGTGGTGAATCAACATGATGGTTTAACCTATTTGACTCCAGACGGTAAATGGACTGTAAGCAAATTAACACCAGGAAAAACTTCGTTCTCGTCTCCGTCCAGAACTTCAACCCCAAGATCGTTTTTGTCCAGTACTTCGTCTGGAACTCCATCTTGGGCAAGCTCACCTTCCTCCTCATTTACAGGGTATCCGAGTGGAATGTTAGCCCTATTTTCATCACTGAATCGACAAGTATCTACACATAGATCAGGTTCGATCAGTGATGCAACAAAAACAGACTTTGATGCCCTGTCGCCTTTTTAAGCTCGAGCATTCACAGAAACAACATCATTTGTTGTTGGGACAGCCATAAAGCTGGCAAAACGTAAAACACCGTTGATCAAGAAACATGGGGCAATGATGTTAGCTTTAGGCAAGGCAGTTTAGGAAACAGGAAGCCCCTAAAAATCTTATCAACTGCGTGGGAGAATGCTACCAAAATGTTTTAAAAGGAATTGTATATCTATCAGAAGCTCAGAAGCGCCAGTTGCATCCAAAGAGTCAACCACTTCGGGATTTGGCAAACAAAAAGATTCCGATCCAGAAGAAAAACAAATTTTAAATCAGAAAGGAGGATTTTTAACACTGTTAGCTTTATCGTTAGCACCTGTGCTCAACAACAGTCCTGGAAAATTGATAGATAAAATATGAAGAAGATGGCCATTGTTCCTTTTAAAATGCTGGATGAGATAAATCGTTGGAAAGCAGAGCAACAGCAACGTCCAAGATTACCAACAAACCCTTACATCACACAAACATCAGAGCTGCAGAAAGACATGGGGTCTGTACTTCATCGAGATGATTTGTCTGAAAGTGAAAAAGCTCAGTTATATGGGCAAACGTTACAAAAACTTCAACTGGCTCATAAAAAGGCAGTGCAACAGTCATCAAAATTTCAGCAGCAACAACAACAGCAAACAGAGAAGAAGCATGAGACCTTGCATGATCGTATTATTGATAGTGTGCCCGTAACCGTGCGTCGTAAAGCCAAACTTCTTCTTCAAATGTTGGAAAACCACCCGAACATGAGTTGGAAATTTAGAAGTCAACGGAAAACCTATTCCTGGATCTAATATGATTGATTTAGTCAATGATGTCCTCCGACAACGTAAAAGATCCAGCCTAAGAGGATCGCAAGAATTTTCTCGAGGTCAGAGAGAATCTAATGTCCCTCAGGAATATGTTGGCAACAGACAGCGGTGGTTATGGATGTAGAGTGACGGGTCCGAGGATGAAGATGATGGGGATGAATTTTTTAGACCAGTTCCTACTTACCACCTTCACCACCTAAGTCTATACACGTGAACCCAGAGCTTCAACGTGCCAGTTGTGGGAGGCTTATTAACATGGACAGTAAAAAAGAGGTAGTGCTTCATAAAAATTATTACGATCCAAAACATCCTGCAGGATTTTCTGGCGTACAAAAACTGTATCGGTCAGCTCGAAAACAGGTCAAATGATTATTCTTAGATCAAGTCAAATTATGGTTGCAGGAACAGAAAACCTACACGTTGCATAAACCTGTTAGTGGCAGGCGGATTTAGCAGATTTACAGAGGTTAATGAAAGACAATGATGAGTTTCGTTATTTGTTGTGTGTCATTGATGTGTTTTCAAAATACGCTTTGGTTGTTCCAATTTATAATAAAACAGGTCAAACTTTGATTCAAGCGTTTAAGTCTAT
Organism: Mercenaria mercenaria; assembly: GCF_021730395.1. NCBI lineage: Eukaryota > Metazoa > Mollusca > Bivalvia > Venerida > Veneridae > Mercenaria > Mercenaria mercenaria. Next base: position 119,897,917 of record NC_069361.1, on the reverse strand, counting down.
TTTGAATATTTCAGGTCGATCCCCAAAGTCCTTGCAAACTGACAAAGGGTCTGAATTCAAAAATAAAGACTTTTAAAAGTTTTTAAAGTCCCAACATATTCATTTTTCACCACAGAAAATCCTGAAACTAAAGTAAGCATTGTTGAAAGAATTCAAAGAAGTTTGAAAAGTCGCATGTGGAAGTATTTTACACATGAAAATACGCGACGTTACACTGATATTTTAGATGATTTGGTTCATGCCTTCAATCATAGTTTTCATCGGAGTATTCAAACAACACCCGCACTGGTCACTGAAAACACAGAACCTGAAGTATCACAACACTTGTATGGAACAAAAACAAAATCAAAACCTATCTCGGTCCAAGTGGGTGATTTAGTTCGTATCAATAAAACAAAGTGAACTTTTGACAAAAGGTATCTCCCAAACTGGACCAAATAATTATTCAAGGTCATTCACATTCGCCGTTAATTGCCACCAACCGTTCAGTTAGAAGATTTGAATAGGGAAAATTGAAAAATCCTTTTATTTGCCTGAAATTCAGACTATAAAAGACAAAGATATTTACGAAATTGAATCAGTCCTTGCTCGTCGCACAAGGAAAGTGGGTGGAAAGAAGATCAAAGAAGTTAAAGTTCATTGGGAAGGTTATCCAAAGAAATTTGACAGTTGGATTTCAGGAAGTCATTTGGTATAAAAGGATCTACATTTTGGCAGAATGTCTCAGTCAGATTCGGTTAGCGTGGAGGTGACAGACAATACTCCGACGCTTAATCAAACTCGTGAGCCAAAAAATCGTCTCACTTACATGTCACAGATTTTTGTCATTTATTTTGTGATGGTGGTTTTTATTTTTAAACTCTTTCTGAAATCTGAAGATAGGATTTGGTTAATTCTGCTCAGTAGCACCCTTGGTTGCATTTTACCCACCCCAGGTTTAAAATTCATAAAACAAATGTCGTTGCAAAATCTATCTATTGGTCAGCAGCGATGAATTCGTTTTACATAACGATGCTCAGTGTCAGCTCTATTGGCATGCTTTCTAACAATACCCAGAGTGAATTCAGGACAAAATAACCCAAACCCATTCAGGTCAATAAAGATAATTATAAAATGGTTTTGGTCGAACTCATCATTCCTTCTCAGATTGTCAATGTGACAAAGGAAGCATCTCAATTTCAAATTGTTACAATGCATCACAAACTTGGCAAGGAATTTAGTAAACTTCCTTCGGACAGGTGTAAGAAAATTAATGATCGGTACACCTTTCATTGTTGTTTCAAATCTGGGGTATTTTCCTCCCCGGAGCATCTCATTACTGAAGTCGATAATGCTATTCATAAAGAACTTGATGACACTCTCCAAAATCTGTCCATGGTGTTTCATGTAGGTTATTCCAAACCAAAGAGACGTATCAAATTCAATTCTAATACATCAAATGTGGGTATACATTTCCATCCTAGTTTATTACTTAAGCTAGGAGGAGAAAGTCAACATCTGGGAGCTGTTTATCCAGGGGATGAAAATCCATTTCCTTACGGTGTGGATTTGAATGTTGGCACTAATCATTTATTCATGTATTCTAATCTGGCAGATTTTACTTTTCTTGGAGATATTGAGGCACCAATCCTCCGTGTGGTTCCATTTGAACCGAACAAGAGAGAGTCAAATCATGTTCACGATTTGCATTTTGTCCCAATCTCAAAATCCAGGTTTGATGAAATAGGTATAAATATAAGGACTGACACTGGACAAACTGTTCAGTTTGTTGGTGGCAAGTCTATGGTGAAGTTGCATTTTCGAAAGAACTCACGACTTAACTTATAATCACAATGTATTCCGTGTATCGTGGTGTTCCGCGCCAATACAGTCATGGACTTGGGTCTATTTTTAAATCAGCTATCAAAACAACATCTCCTTTTGTTAAACCCGTGGTTAAATCATCAATTATGGCCCTCAAACATGAAGACCTATGTGCAGTCAAGTATATCATGTTAGGGAGAAATCCAAAACAAGTGTTAAAGTATCGTGGGTAAAGGGCGCTGAAGTCTGTTGGAACAGCAACCGCTTTTTTTCCTCAGGAGAATGTTTGGTCAAAAGTACAAAACGTTCAAAACCAAAGTATCGTGGTCGGTACCCATTCAGGCGTCGTGGAAGAAGGGTGTTTGTGTAACCACAACGTGGTCGTGGGAAAAAAAAAACGTCCACAATGAAAATCAAGACCTCTTAATATTTTCGACTGAAAAATATGATGCAACACGGTTCTTGCGAGTGTAGCAAAACGGAACTTGATGTTTCTGCTGTACCTCTAACCATGTGAACCATGCAAGATGGACAATGGACGGAACTTTACCCGATTTAGACTTTGAATAATTCAGCTCCGATCGAATTTACAATTCCTCCACAAACAGAAAAATGGACTGATTTGAATCAGTCCTATTTGTACATCAAATTCAAAGTGTTCAAGGCTGATGGAACAGACCTAGAGGCTGCGACTGAAACTTCTTTGATCAATAACTTTTTCCATAGTATGTTTAGTAGTATTGATCTGTATTTGAACAATACACTGATTTCGAGCAACTCACGCAACTATCCGTAAAGAGTCTTCATTGAAAATCTCCTGTCCTACAACAAAGAATGTAAAGACACACATCACTGCGGGCGTTTGAACTCTGGGATAAAGATACAGCTACTCATATGCAGGATAATACACGAGCTGGAGCTAATGATGGATGGAAACGCCGCCGAACTCGTATTGCCGAAAGCAAATCCTGTGAACTCATTGAAAGATTACATCTGGATTTATTCTTACAAGAGAAATACCTCTCCAATGGAATTGAAATACGCCTCAAGTTGAACAGAGCCTTCACCAACTTCTGTCTCATAGGCACTGCCGAAGGAAAAGTTGATATCCAGCAAGTGGGTTTCAACGTGAGAACGGTTGAATTACTTCCTGTGGTGGCCAACGATTTGAATCAGGCCATTAGTCGGCATAACATGAGATCCCGATACGACGCGCTGTAGTGAAAATATTTACGATCCCCGATGGACAAAGATCTAAAATTGATGATCACTTGTTTCTTGGACAACTTCCAAAACGACTCATCATTGGTATGGTGAGAAATGCAGATATGAATGGAGACCACCGCACCAATCCATTTGATTTCAGACATTTCCATTTGTCTATTACTAGAAGTCAGTATCGACGGGAATACCATTCGCAACAAAGCCTTCCAATCAGATTTTGAAATTGGAGAATGTTTGCGATCCTACATGTCACTCTACCAGGCAACAGGAGCTCTTGGCCTCAATTGGTAGATTGGATTGACTATGGCAGAATATAAAAGTCGCTACACTCTCTAGGGATTTGATCTCACCGCAGATCAAGGTTGCGTGGAATGTCATCTTTACCCTATAAAAACGAGGAACCTGTGGATAGATCTTCAGTTTGCACAACAACTTCCTAGCGTCGTGAACGTAATAGTGTACGTAGAATTTGACAATCAAATTGAAATAAACGGGCTGAGAGAAGTCGTTACAGATTATTATACATGGATGGTCATGCCTATGCCAGAAAACTCAGAGAAGATGCTGAGAAAGTGAAATATCACGAATCGATATTTAAAAGAAAACTGAAGAATATGCGAGACACCTTAAACGAATGTGTTGTGGAAGAACTTCAAACACTCATCTCCGATGAAGTACCTAAGGACTGTTTTGGATGTGTGGTGGATCATCCCAGTCAGTTACAGCATCAACTGTGTGTGTTCACATCTACGGACGAGTGGGTGGAGTTGTACATTGAAAAAGCTGTCCCAAGGATGATCTACCAAAGCAGAAACCGTGTCATGTGAAAACTTACATAGTGAACACACATGACTCAGATAAACCTGGAGAACATTGGGTGGCTATTTTACTTTTGAGAGAAAATACAACCATCTACTTTGACTCTTATGGATTACCACCCTTAGAAGAAGCTATTCGACCTTATTGGACAACAATACCCGAAGCTGGACTAGAAACAACATACGACTTCAAAGTGGAAGTAGTGCCATGTGTGGTGTTTACTGCATATTTGCTCTGGACGCTTTAGCCAGGGGATATGATTTAGAGACTATATTGACTATCAAATTTCGTTTAGAGCCAAGATATTGGCATCTCAATGACAAAGATGTAGGAGCGTGGTTTAAACAATTCTATGGACACTTGTATGCTAAAGATAGATCACTAGATAAACCTGAACATTGTCAGTGTTGTACAGCAGATCAATCTGATAAACTTGCTTAGCTTTGTTTAAATTGTATGTGTTACACCATTTTTATTTGTACCCTTAATGTTCTTTGTTAATATAGTTACTTTTTCAATAAAAAAATGTGTACACAAAATATTCTTGTTTTGTTATTTTCGACTTTCTAGGGGTAGTAGTAAAGAGGCCATAAAACTCATCCCTTAAAAAAGACCGGAGATCCTGGTCTTTTTCTCAACTTAGCCATTTTGATATTGGTCCTCCATGTAAGATCAAATCTCTTTGGCTAATATATTGATTCTCAATCCGATCCGCGCGATCCCTATATAAACAAGTACATTTGCCTACATTCCATCATTCGTTCACAATGTAGTCCATTGCCGAGCAAATTGAGGAGCTGCAACAACTCGAAGCCAGAGCTGCTGTTCTTCAAAACAGCATTTTCAATAGGCTGAGGAAGGAAGATGAGAGGTGGAGGGAGACCCATCGAAGAGCGAACGAGGCGTTAAGCTTCATCTGATCCTTAAGAGATAGAGAACAGTGGAGACGGGCAAAAAAGCAGAGAATGGAGGAGAGATACATGGGTCGGCGCTACGTCCGGGATGTTAGGGTTCACCCCCATGTCCAACGTGCCCCTGCTGATAGCACCACTGAGTAGAGATGCTACTCAAAAACACAACAGCCCTTTTCAGGGACACATTTATTTTAAGAAAGAAAGTACTGTCTCTTATTGTCTATTGGTAAAAGTAGTTATGGTTCCCTGGATGGTGATCTGGCACCCTAGATGGTGATATGGTACCCTAAATGGTTATATGGCACCCTAAGTGGTGATCTGGTACCCTAAATGGTGATCTGGTACCATGGATGGTGATATGGTACCCTGGATGGCAATATGGCACCTAGCAACGGACGGGATGGTGATATGGCACCGGTTGCCCCTAGCAACCGTACAGGATGGTGATATGGCACCGGTTTCATGTTTCTTGCCCCTAGGATCATCTACCCGAGCATGTACCGATGCCTCGGGTTGATGATCTGGAACCGGTGCCATGTTTTTTTTCCTAGGATCATCTACTCCTGGTACCGGTACCAGATCATTACCCTTTACTACTCATGTCCGGAGTATAGCACAGATGCACGCAAAGCCGAACTTTATGGGAAAAGCCAGTATTTGCCTCTTTGTAAGGTGCGGTGACATTCAAGAACACCTCAGAAATTTTCATTGTCTAGACAGGGATTCGAGCCACGGATCCATGGATTGACAGTCGAGCGTGTTACCAATAGACCACCGAGCAATCTTGAATAAATATTGTAATTCATTTTACATACAAATGAGGTTTTGTCACACCTGTGCAAAATTTGGAGCAGATTTTATATTTAACTTAGGCTGCCCTTTAAAGGAAGGTTAAAGGAAAGCAATTTTTAAATGGAGTCCGCTTACTTCAAAGAAATAAAAGAAGTGAAAGCTGATTTCTAAATAAACAACATTCGAATTACACACACACTGTTTGAAATTTACTTCAAGTGTGATACTGAATTCAATAGGGGAATGCCAGCAAATTGTAAGTTCAAACACCACGTAGTAAGACTGTATTTAACTTCCGGTTAGTTTTCATGGCGGAACGTTAGTGTTTATTCTCTGGACTGTTTTTGTGATAGTGTGTGACTGAGGGACTTGTTTTTTTCTAAAAACTTGATTATGTGAGATCGGATAGACAGTATTAACCGTGATGTAAGTGATGTAAGTCTGGAGGAATTACAATCATCTTATTAAATCTTTTGAAGTACATTTCGTAAACGCTTCTACCTGTGTCACGCACAACTGATTATATATATATAAACATTGGTCAATAAGTTTAATTGACCTACCACCTATGCTAAAATCTACCCGTAGTATACTAAGCTACAAAGAAAGCGCACCATGAGCGAATCGTTATCTACACCGGCTGCGACAGACAAGAACAAACGTGAACTCTCATCGCCGTTCGATCCAAATGATCCAAAGAAAGTCAGGGCTGACTCTCTGTCATCTGAGACATCCGAGATGGATGTCCCCAATGTTCCTGTCACTTATGTAACCTTCAGAGAAGAGGATCTTGCTACAATTAGTAAACTGCTGGCCAAACAATTTCAGGATCAGATGAAAACAATGGTCACCGACGTAGTCGAGGGTGATATGCAAAGTTTGACCATCAAAATTGAGTCGCTCGAACATGAAAACGAATCATTTAAAAGCAAGATCGACTCCCTTGAAGGAAAGTTAGAACGTGCTGATGACAACATGGATAAGGCTAACCAGTATAGCCGGCGAAACTGTCTCCGCCTTTCAGGCGTAAAGGAATCTTCGCAAGAAGACACGGATAGAATCGTTCTCGATGTTGCCAAATCTATAGGGGCAGAACTAAATATATGTGACATCGATCGCTCTCATCGTGTAGGCAGACCTGTAGTCAGTCGGCAGGAGGGCACAACTGGAAACAGCCCGAAGCCACGAGACATAATTTGCTACATATAGATCCCGTGCAAACATGTTCAAATGCAAACCTAACCTCCGTGAGGCTGGCTTCCATGGTACTTTCCTCAACGAGGACCTTACCCACATCAGAAGTGAACTTTTTACGAGTGTCGTCGCCTTGTCCGCTGCAAGGCCATCAACGGTTCCTGGACCACAGATGGGGTTGTTATTGTCAAAACTAACGATAACAAAACTTATCGCATCGAAACAAGGAGGCAACTGGACGAGTTTAAAATACGGGCACATATAAACCCGTTGAACAGTGTACTCATTGGTTAGGCGATTAACCTCATGGAGTTTTCAGTTGAACGCTCACGATTTATGACGTGTAAATACCTTTACCTACATTAGAAGTGTCATTATAAAATGATTCGTCAGCCAAGATGATTTATTTGTATGTCTCCTAAAATGAAATTTATAATATTTTATGCTTCTTTTTAAGGTGTATGGTCAAGATCTTGCTCTATATTATAAAAATGTCTGTATCTAATGCATGAACTAGTATTTAACTGTGTTATGCAATTATATCGTAATATTTATACCAAACTCTGATAGGAAAATGTACGATAACTGTTATCTAGTTAAGATTAATGTACGGTACATTGACATTGTAAATAACGGTATTCTTGCCTTACGCTAAATTAGAGGAGAATTCACAATAGCAACTAATTTTAAACGAATATTTTCTTCAGCTATATGTAGTCTTATCGGTACAAATTGTTGTAAAATATTTGAAAATTGTATTTTTCTGCTAGCATTAATGTATTAAACTTGTTTCACCTGACATTGTAACAATTACAGTATAGTTACTTGTTTACGTAGTTTTGTATAGATAGCTGGTACCAAACAACAGGGAGTATTCTCTGTAAATCTAATTGTTACAAAGCTACCAATATGTTTTTTAAATGTTAATAATTTGTTTTCCAATCTTGCCTAGTAAACGGACAATGTTCTGTACTTGCCATTGTATTATAGTGTTATACTGTATATAGTATATAGAGCGTCGCGATATTGTGGTTGTGTGGACTTATTGTCAAACCAAGGAAGAATATTTACAAAAAACTAATTTTAAATAATAATTCGCTTCCCTCACATGGACCTTATTAAAGTCTGATAATTATTGTTTTGAACATATGGAAAATGGTCTACATAATTATTTTACCGCAGTTAAATGCCTGTGTACATTTGAACATAGTTTGTATGTTTAAGCTGTATTTACTCATAGTTGATAGTAAATCAAAGGGAGAATACTCAATAGAATTTAATTTTAAATAAAGATTCGCTTCCCTTAAATGTACTCAATACTATATTTGAAAAAGGCTTGAAAGTTTGTTTCTTTTTGATTAGTGTATGAACAATGTTTAATTTTTGACGCAGTAGTACTATATTTGTAAAACGTAGAGCATACTTGTAACTGCACGTTGGAACTTTAGTTTAATGTACAATTTGCTTGCACTTAATCATTTTGTTCTCTAATAGAAATACCTACAACATCATATACACCTACTGTATAATGAACGTCCCGTTAAAACAAACAAATAGTATACAACAGTCCTGCCATTGAAATTGACTGTAAGTACTTAACTTTACCTTGAAATCATCTTCTTTTGTTTTCTTTTCACACAACATTACAATGCTCGGCACACAGTTCATATTACGCACGGTACATACGTGGTTACCCGGTATGGTTGTCCCACAGACTGTTTACCTAGGGACGGCGAATGGAGACTTTGCATTACCTGACCATCCTCCTTAATGGCTCAGATAGGTTATACAAATACCTTATGCCGTCTCCCAGTGTCCTTGCGCTTTCAGTGAGGACCTCAGAATCTTGAATTTTAATCTCCCTTATCGATGCGACAGACGTGGTAAGGCTGGTGGCGGCGTTTGTATTTATGTCCGCGATGGTCTTCTTGCCAATGTTTGCTCTGACCTGTCTATTATTGGTCTTGAAAGCATTTGGGTAGAATTAACAATAAATTGTAAGAAGCACCTTGTTGGTGGCATATATCGCCCTCCAGATGCAAATAACGATTACTGGCAGCTGTTGGAACAGAGTATAGACCAGGCGTTCTCTGCAAACTGTAAAACGTTATCTTAACAGGAGACTTCAACATCAATATGCAATATTCCTCCTCAAACAAACTTGGCAGATTAATGTCTTCCTATAACACCCAACAGCTTATCAAACCACCTACTCATTATACTGAACACTCCTCCTCGCTGATAGACCTCATATTTACTAAGGCTAATCAACAGGTTATTTCCAGTTTTGTATATGACCCTTTCATTCCAAACTTGGTTCGTTTTCACTGTCCTGTCGTTGTAGTCTTAAAACTTAGTAAACCAAACCCCTACAGCTTCAAAAGGCGTATCTGGCTATATGATAGGGGTGATTACGATGCATACGTAAATAAACTAAATTCGGTTGACTGGGAGTCTATCTTATCTAATCCTAATCCTGATCTAGTTGCTCAATCTTTCACTGACACAATACTTTCTAAAGCGTCCGAGGTAATTCCTAACAAAACTGTTACTATAAGGCCCACAGATGTTCCTTGGATGAACAATAACATACGAACACTCATACGTAAACGCAACAAGATTCACACAAAAGCTAACCAACAGAACACGGAAACAATCTGGGCAAATTTAGAAAAACCAGAAATGACGTCACTAAAGCCATAAGACAATAAAAACAAGATTATCAAAATAAACTTATCGAAAGAATTAACTCAGACAACATATGTGCAAAAGACTGGTTCAAAATATGCAAGCAACTTACCACAAAACAAACATCAAATAGTCTACCTCCACTTAACCACAACAGTCAAGAAGCAACATCAGATCAAGATAAGGTAGAACTTCTTAATAACTACTTCTGCTCACAATCCAAGCTTGATGATAAAGATGCCTCTCTTCCACCAGTTCCCGACACAGTGGAACCAGTCCTTTCAAGCATCAACATAACTCCTGAAGATGTCGCCGATGCAATCTCGTCTATGGATCCCTCCAAGGCTTCTGGTCCAGACCTAGTCAGTCCTTGACATCTTCGCGAAGGAGCACCTGCTTTGGCGCAGCCTCTGGCAACCTTCTTTAATACACTCCTTCGTTCTTCAAACTTTCCGTCACAGTGGAAACTTGCTAACGTTACTCCAATCTTTAAGAAGTCCGACCCCTCTTTACCATCAAACTACCGACCGATCTCACTCCTCAGCTGAATCGGGAAACTGATGGAACGCTGCGTACATAAATATATTTACAACCACTTAATCATGCACAATCTCTTAACATCAAACCAGTCAGGCTTTGTGAAAGGCGACTCCACAATCAACCAACTATCTTATCTTTACGGTGACATATGTCGTGCTCTTGATGAAGGTAAAGAAGTTCGTGCTGTGTTTTGTGACATATCTAAAGCGTTTGACAGGGTTTGGTACTGCGGTCTTCTTTACAAATTGTCCCGTCTTGGCGTGAGAGGTTCATTACTACAATGGTTGTCTTCTTATCTTTCCTCTAGGCGCCAGCGGGTCCAATATAGAAATTTCTCTTCTTTGTGGTCTCATGTCTCAGCTGGCGTTCCTCAAGGCTCTATACTAGGTCCTTTGCTCTTTCTTGTATATATTAACGACATTGTTCAGGAAATCGGCTGTAAAATTAAGCTTTTCGCTGATGACACGAGTCTTTATATTGTTGTCGACACTCCGGAATCTGCTGCAACAAAACTAAACAAAGACCTCGACACTATCTTCGCTTGGTCAAAATCCTGGCTTGTGTCCTTTAATCCTGACAAAACGGAATCCATGATCTTTTCAAGAAAGACGACAAAACCCAATCATCCAGACTTGCTTTTTAATAACACCTTGATCCCCCGAAGTTCAAGCACACAAACATTTAGGAATTACTCTGTCTCACGATGCACGTTGGAACGCTCACATTTCAGCGACACTCGACAAAGCGTGGTCAAGAATTGGCATGCTTCGGTCGCTGAAATACCTTCTGAACCGATCATGTCTAGAGCGTATGTATATCTCTTTTATCCGTCCACTTCTAGAGTACGCTGACGTTGTCTGGGACAACTGCTCGAACGATCTAAACAAGGAAGTTGAGTCCATTCAAAACGAAGCAGCCAGGATCGTTGCCGGGGCAACTAAATTATGTAATCTTCAAAAACTAATCCAAGACCTCGGTTGGGAAACTCTTGAATCTAGACGGAAAAAAACATAGACTCATCCTCCTTTTCAAAATGAAAAATAAATCTTTGTCCTGATTATCTCTGTAACCTCCTGCCTACAAGCCAACAGCCCCAATACAACCTAAGGCATACCAATGACATAACACCTCTCCGCCCTCGCACAACCCTATACTCTAGTTCATTTCTTCCAAGAACTATCCAGGAATGGAATTCATTATCTGAAGACGTCCGCACAAGCACGACAATAGAAGCATTTAAGGCATATCTCAACCGTACCTCACGGCGAACCCCCAAATACTACAACTCTGGTATCCGTCTTGGACAAATCCTCCACGCTCGCCTGCGACTAGGATGCATTTCTTTAAATCATGACTTGTACAGAAGGTCGATTGTAGAGTCACCGTTATGCACCAGTGGATCGATCGAAACTGTTGGCCATTATTTACTTACCTGCCGTAACAGCTTGTTTAATTTACCAGTTTGAACGTCAACCGACTTAACAACCTTCATGCAAAAAAACAAACAAATAAAACGAGTTATTCATAAACAAGTTCATTTTGAATAACTGTCTTCTGGCGTTAGCAAAATTATATAAAATATTCCCTTAAAAAAGATCACCGTATATTTTGCCGGCTGTTTGTTTCTAAATGAAAGATAATGCTAAATAACAGGCATACATTGTTACTTAACCAGTAACTAGGAAGCTCCGAAAAGACAGAGACAAAACATTGTCATGTAATTAACGTAAGTATTTTGAAAATTTGTAAAGAAAATTGTTTTTTTTTTCAGCGGTATCTACATTCTCGTTTCCGCCGATACCATCATAACAAGAGTTCCATTAAAATATGATTGACTTTTCAATGCAATTTCTTTTCGGAGACCAGACTAAATTAATAGAATAGTCCTGCTAACAGTAAAGCTGTACCCCGCCATTATAATTGCTTGTAACTGCATTGTCTACCACAATCTATATTTATGATCTTAAGCAATTAGCCATCCAACATACCACAAAAGGCTTGCTTGAGTTGCATGCACCATCATGTGTTCAGCACAAAAGGACCAGGATATTGTTTTAAGGTATGATTTATGTGCCCATTTTGATTAAGAAAACGATCGTATTGTGTGATGACATGTGCATTTGCCCATTTGACACACATTGAGCTCAAAGGTTACAAATGTCCACATATAAAATTTCCTGGGTCAAATGTTGTTTTTGAGCGTGGACAGGATATATTTAACAATCTTCGTTTTATTTGGCAGAGATAATTATCTTAATAACACAGACTTGCAACAGAACAAAGATCCCTTTGTTCTCACTACAAATACCACATTTTGTAGCATTTAAAATTATCTCGCCACTTTGTCAGGGCATAGTTAATTTCTTCATTTACCATTATGCAACTTTGTAAGACAGTAAACTTAAACGCTAGCATGCCAACTGAAACAAAAAATATTGTTTTAAGAACTAAAACACCTGAATGAAAACTTTTAGTAAAAGATATTGACAAAAATTTTATTTAAATCGTTCCCTCAGTAATTCCAATTCCTTTTATGATGGACCTTAGATGAAGAGATGGGGTCCATGTATAAGCACATAGCAACATGTTCAGAAAGTTTGTCTTTGAGAATTGTAAGGCGACTGTTCCTCAAGACAGCCTTAGAAGAGCTATTAGAAGCAACTGCTGAAGATTGGGCAGACCATTGGAAGTATATATTATTGATGAAGAGGGAGTAGATGCTGGTGGACGAAGCAGAGTTGTTCACAATTCTCTTAAATAAAGCCAAAACTTCCAAAGTGGAACATTTCGTCTTGGTGCTGAGGTTCTGTTAGGTAAGTATTGACTAGTCGTGGAGAGAGCAACAGCTGTCGCTCTCATTAATGAGCTTATAGAAGATAATAAAACCATCAGGGAGAAACCAGACATTGACCGTCTATCAGATGAATACATCCAGAGGGCAGATGTTGCAGCAGCAGTCCGTGAAGTAAGTTCCTATTCAAGCATATCATACGAGTACGTCATGTAATTTATGTTAACTGTCGGGTATGAACAGACAGAATATTGTGTTTTACTTGTATGTCTGTTGTAGCTGAATTTTAAATAATTCCTTTCTAAGACCGTCTTTAAATCTGTATTTTATTTTCTCTCTTATGAAAAATATTATTTCAGCTTGGTGTGAAATTGTACCAGCGATTTACTTCGAATTTCTTTGTATTAAAAATATAAAAAAGTAAAAATCAAAAATAATAAAAATAAAACATTGAATATGAATTTTTCCATGTAATCAGCATGGCATGACGATGTGTCGCGAACAAGATCTGTAAATCTACCCATCTTCTTTTTTAAATTATTTCTCCCTTTATTGAATGTCCATCCGCATTTCGTAACTGACCTGTTACTTTGTCATTCATGGATGTATTTCAAAAACATTTGCCCCATTGATTTGCATGACATGACGATGTGTTGCAAACAAGAACCATAAATCTACCCATCTATGTTTTTGAATTATTTCCTTTTATTGAACGTCGAACTGTATTTCGTGTCCAGTCTGTAAGTTTTCAAACAAATACACAAATGATCAGCATGACATGTCAACGTGTCGCGAACAAGCACCATAATTAACCCATCTTATTTTTTTTTAATTTCTCCCTTTATTGAATGTTCATTGGCATTTTGTGTCCACTCTGTATCTTTGTCATTCATGTATATATTTAGAAAATCAATAGGGAGGTTAGTTATGATCACTAGATGACCCCTATTGATTTTAGGTCTGCATGTCAAACATAAAGGTCATATTGGCCCTAAACAGTATAACTGATTTTTGATAAAATAACTAGAGAATGTTTGGGTCTAAGATCACAAAACTCGATAAGGAGGCTGGTAATGACCAGAAAAAATACTTCTGATTTTGAGGTCAGTAAGTTAAAGGTCAAGGTCACATTGACTCAGGACATTAAAATGGTTTTGAGATCATAACGCAAGAACACTTGGAACTAGGATCATGAAATTTGATATGGAGGTTGGCCATAAACAACACATTTCCAAAACTCATTTTTAGGTCAGTTGGCCAAAGGTCACAGTGACCCTGAACATTTGAATGGTTTTCAGATAATAACTCAAGAAGGGTTATGGCATATTTCTATAAACGTCTCTTTTTGTTCTTCTTTTTGTACTTGGCCAAAACAATTCTGTTTGCATCTGCCAGGAGCTCCCCCGACTCCCCAACAGTCGACAGACAATAAATTCAATTTTACCATTATCGAATTCTGCATAATTTGGTAATAGGGTGAGTAACAGGTGTTGCACATTTCATTAATTTTCAGGTTTTTATTCCCCTTTTTCCAAATACAAAGCAAATTTTCCCCAAAATCACAAGACTTGGCAATTTCCCCTCTCGGTAATAAAACTTATCTTTTTTTTTTACAATATGCACAATGAGGCTTAACACTGATCCTCCTGTAAGGTTTCTTGGAAATAACATGAGACAAGTGGCCACGACATCGCAACATTTGATCCATAATCTGACGATATACACAACTTTATTTAGTTTTAAAATTCAATAGTAATTTAAAGACACTTCTGCGAGAAGGTATTTCTAAACCCGTTTTTTATGGGGATGTGGTTTACAAACTTCGTAAGATCTTGGGTCATGGTAATTTTCCAAATGTATTTGGTAAAATTATAAAACGTTTTATTAAAAGAGGTTACGACCCAACTGTTTTGAGACATACCGCCTACTGTTTAGTGTTCAACCCGTTACAGTTGGACACTACGCTTCCCTCTTTGATTGTGTCTGACGGAAGATGGGGAGGACTCTATGATAAGCAGTTTTTAAATCCTACCAGGACTGAACTGTTTTGATATCTGTCTTCTGGCCTGTTTCGTCGGGCCCTTAAGGGTGTTTCTCTTGTTGCTCTGTCTTCTGAAAAGGCATTGAGTACATACGTTTTAGGTTCTAAAGGTTTTCTTTTTATATTTTTATACACAAGCATTTTGTGTTTTACATGCCATGCCTTTTTGTTTCCATTACGTGTGTTAGAGATTCACCTGGAGGGGATTACTTTTATTTACACTGCCCCGTGTCTTTGGAACATGGTGGGGGTAAGAGTGAGGTTGGGTGCGCACCATAAACCGGTTTAAGCTCCCCAGTGGTGTTTTGCCACTGACTGTTCCAAGGCGGTGCCCCACTGTGTTCCTTTGTTTGTTCGTTTTGTCCTGTTGTGTAGGCCTTGTGTGTGTGCGCGTGTATGTGTGTGTGTTTCTGTTTGTTCGTTTTGTCCTCGTGTGTTGGCTTTTTGTGTGTGCGAGTGTATGTGTATGTGTGTGTGTGTTTGTGGTGTGCACGTGCTGTAGGTTTCGTCTTGGGGAGGCTGCGATTTTGGTACGTGGCATTCCCTGTTTGATATTTGTCTTTGCCTTTTTTTGCTTAATAATGATCACTTCTGTAACTTTTGTGTAAACTCCGGTGTGGCATTGGAGCAGTTGTGTTGACAACCTTTGTGACGAAAAGGTTATAACGAACGGGAAGCAATAACACAATAGGTAGAACGGAAGGAAAAGAAATTACCGTTCTTTCCCGCGAGGTGCGTGTTGATGTCCTAGATCTTTGTATCGCCCAATGGCATTTGACAGTCTCTTCACTGTTAGATTTGCATTTAAAACCCTGAAAAAGAATGAGTACTACCTAATAAAAGTTCGGCTACATTTTAATTGATACTTACATATTGTGTATTTCCCTATATTCCCAAGGGGTGTTAATTTTTTCTCAAAGGAGGCGTTTATTAATGTGCCTTATTATTCTTTTAGATAATATAAACTTTACATTTAACTTCTAAGAATTTATATCATATGAATATCAAAGACCAGCGAGCGTGATATCGGATATTGTCATACTAAGAAATGAAATAAGACCTGAGGCGCTAGTGAAGTGTAATGTTATTTATCGAATGGTTTAAAATATATTTATTCACCCCGGCTTACGCCAAGGGCGTTATTATTTTAGTTAGACTTCGCAATACTTGATAAAGTTTGTGTTATTTGTTTTGTTCTACAGAACATCACGTCTAAACTCAACGAACAAGTCGAAGAACTTCTATCTTTTCATTGAAATGGAAATTCTCATTATTTAGGGTGTTTATAAGCATCTCAAACGCTTGATAAACTCATTCGAGCACTTGACGGACAAAGTGTTGTAAACAGGCTGCTATTCAAAAGAATGTTTTCTCATCCACCAGCCCGGTGACATTCAAAACAATTATCACAACTTGATAATATCCGTAATAATAAGTATTCAATCCCTTGTCTACAATTAATTTTCTTTGAGAGTTCACTTAAGGAATACAAATTGCAATTATAGCACCACCAATATGCTGGTGATCACTTACATCCTAATAAAAAAAAATGAAAATGCTTCGGCGGCTTATAATAGCGAGAACATAAATGTGGGCATATACGGTACTCCGCAATATTTCGAAATATACTCAAAAGCAAAAGAAAGTGTGAACTTTTTAAATTTGAATATTCTCAGTTCTAAAAGAGGTATCCGTCAACAATTTGCAATATACTTTCCTCGAAGCATGTACTATTGATCTTTCAATTTTACAATAAAAACTGGGTAGAATCAAGATAACTAGCAGAAGTGGACTTTTGCACGATTTGCACGTG